>NW_024096970.1:21645000-22845000 GCF_016545835.1 Crotalus tigris
AGCCTTTATATCACTGATTCCGAAGGAAGATCAGGATCTTACAGAGCCTAAGAATTATAGGCCAATTTCATTATTGAATGTTGATTATAAGATCTTTACAAAAATTTTGGCAAATAGATTAATGCAGGTTATGAAAGACTTGATTCATAGTGATCAAGCAGGATTTATAACAGGGAGATATATGAAACATAATGTTAGACAAATTATTAACTTAATTGAGTACTTGGATAAGAATAATCAGATTCCTGTGGCTTTTATCTTTTTGGACGCTGAAAAAGCTTTTGATCAATTGGACTGGCAATTTTTATTTTCTTTGGTAGAGAAAATGAATTTTGGGGATAATTTTTTACATGCACTTAAAGCTATATATCAGCAGCAATCTGCACAAATTGTTGTAAATGGGGGATTGACTGAGAATTTTAATATTCAAAAAGGGACAAGACAAGGATGTCCATTATCCCCATTGTTATTTGTTTTAACATTGGAAATTTTATTGATTCAGATTCGGGAATCGAAGTTAATTAAGGGTGTAAAGATAAGGAAGAATGAGTATAAATTGCGGGCATTTGCGGATGATTTGGTTTTAATTTTGGAACAGCCGAATCAGGCGATTGATGGTTTATTAGAACTTATAACACAGTATGGGAATGTTTCTGGTTTTAAAGTTAATAATTATAAGACTAAGATATTATCTAAGAATATGTCAGTTAAAGAAAGGGAAAGTTTGATTAAAGCCACAGGTTTTCAGATGGTAAAAAAGGTTAAATACTTGGGAGTATATCTAACTGCTTCAAATGGAAAATTGTATAAGAACAATTACGAACCACTATGGGCAAAAGTCCAAAAGGATTTAAGAGATTGGAAAAAATTGCAATTGTCATTGTTGGGGAGAATTTCAGCTGTAAAAATGAATGTTCTACCAAAGTTTCTTTTTTTGTTTCAGATGATACCTATTCTTAAAAAAGAGGCAAATTTGGAGGAATGGCAAAAGGGTATCAATAATTTTATATGGGCCGGGAAGAAACCAAGGGTTAAATTTAAGATATTACAGGATGCTCGAGAAAGAGGGGGACTTAAGGCACCTAATTTGAAATTATATTATGATGCAGCCGCCCTAACTTGGTTAAGTGATTGGCTTAATTTAACAAATATGGATATTCTTTTTTTGGAAGGTTGGGATTTAATATATGGTTGGCATGCATATTTAATTTTTAATAAGAAAGTTGATCGGACTTTTAAATCACATATTTTGAGAAATGCCTTACTTCGTGTTTGGAAGAAGTATTATTATAGATTAAATTATAAAATACCTATCTGGGGGATTCCCAGACATGCAATTGAGGGAACTTCTAAGAGGACAAATTTTGATAAAATCTCGTACAAAGAATTGTTAATTTGTTTTGGTTCGAATTGGCATTTGAAATCCCTAGATGTATTAAGGCAGCAAAATATTCTACAGTCATGGTTTCAATATTTACAAATAATGGATAGATGGACTGTAGACAAGAAAGAGGGAATAACACTAGAAGATAGACAATTGGTTATTCAGATTAAAAACCAAGGTCCGGCTCATATAAAAAGAATATACAATGTTTTATTAGAGTTAGATTCGGAAACAGAATTGGTTAAAGACTGTATGATTAAATGGGCTCAGAATATACAGGAGCCGATTTCATTGGATTTATGGGAGACAATTTGGATAAGAAATGTTAAATTTACACAAGCTCAAAATTTGAGAGAAAATTTTTATAAAATGTTTTATAGATGGCATTTAGATCCTAAAAAATTATCTTGTATGTATTCCAACATACAGCCCAAATGTTGGAGATGTGGCAATAATGATGCGACATACTTTCATATTTGGTGGAATTGTAAAAAAGTAAAGGCTTTTTGGATTATGATTTGGTGGAACATTCAAAAGATTTTTAGAAAAAAGATAAAGTTTACTCCTCAACTATTTTTACTTGGTATTTTTGTTGACTTAAATGAAAAAGAAACTACTTTGATGTTGAATTTATTAACTGCAGCAAGGTTACTAGTAGGTTTATATTGGAAGAAAGATTCCTTGCCTACTTTAGAAGAATGGATATTTAAAGTATCTAGTTTTGCAGAAATGGCAAAAATTTCTGCTTATTTAAAGGATCATACACAAGAAAGATATATTACTGTATGGGGAAGGTGGATAGATTATATTCAGAAAAAGTATGGAATTAAAAAGTTTCATTTATTTTATGAATGAATATCAAATATTATAGAGAATTGTTTTATAGGTTATGGAGTTAAAGGTTAATTATGATATTTTTTTCTCTTTTTTTTTCTTTTTTTTTAATTATTATAATTTTCTTTTTTTTAACCCTGTATTCTGCTCTGGGAAGTGAAGGGAGGGAGGTTGGGGGTGGGAGAGAGGATAAGGGGGGGGGTTTCTCTATTTTAAAATTTTATTGTATTTTTATAAATGATTGTATGTTTTAAAAAATAAAAAAATTTCAATAATAAAAAAAATGCTAAAAAAAAAAAAAGAAGGGAGCGGGTCACCCTAAACAAGGCGGCCGGGTGAGATTCTGCGGACGCAATAAGTGCGGAAAAGTGAACACGCTTTGCCGCCCTTATCGCCACTAAATAAGTCCTAAGATAGGCTCTTAATAGTGATCGGTCAGATTCAGAGTTACTGGCCCTCCAACGTCGCTCTAGACGTTTCTTGTGGCTCTTCATCTCCCGGAGCTCCTCAGTAAACCAAGGCACCCTTTGGGGACCACTACCACAGAGAGGCGCAATTCGATCCAGGGCCCCGGACGCCGCCTCATTCCAGGCCACAACCAGGGACCCGGCCGAGTTGTGGACAAGGGAGTCAGGTATTTCCCCAAGCTCCTCCTGGAACCGATCTGGGTCCATTAGGCACCTGGAGCCACCTAGTCGGCTCCACCTCCCTGCGGTGGGGGAGTGATGCTCTGAAGTCCAGCCTCAATTGGAAATGATCTGTCCATGACAAGGGAGAGATCTCTATTCCCTTTAATTCCAGTTCATGTCTCCATTGCCCCGAGAGAAACACAAGGTTGAGCGTGTGACCACCCCTATGAGTCGGATCCTGGATTACCTGGGTCAGGTCCATGGTTGCCATGGAAGCCATGAACTCTTGCGCCGCCTCTGAGCGTTCGCCGAGTGATGGCAGGTTAAAGTCCCCCAGTATCATAAGTCTGGGGAACTCCACCGCCAACCCGGCTACTGACTCCAGCAGCGCAGGCAGGGCTGTTGCAACACAGCTGGGAGGTAGGTATGTCAGCAACAAGCCCACTGAACCCGTGAACCCAATTTCAATAGGAGGGACTCACACCCAACAATCTCCGGGGCAGGAATCCCACGAGGACTCAGGGACCGCTGAGCGATGACTGCCACTCCCCCACCCCTGCCCTGATGTTGAGGCTGATGAAGCACCACAAACCCATCCGGGCACATCTCCGAGAGGGGTACACCCCCCTCAGGGCCCAGCCAGGTTTCGGTTATACATGCCAGGTCCGCCCCCCTGTCCAATATTAGATCATGGACAGGGGGGGGTTGTTGACAATGGACCTGGCATTAAGCAACAGCAGCCTACAACTAGGGCCCTGTACTCCCCTGTCACCAGTACTACAGGATGGGCCTTTTGAGGGGCCGGAACAAGGAATCGCTCTAATATAGCAAGTCCTCATTCCCCGAAAATGGCCTGCCCCTCGGCTCCCGCCATATCTGCCCATCCCAGTCATAACCGGGATGCTCCGACCTTCTCTCATCCCTGGAGTACCCCCACCCTCACCAACCTTCTCCCTTCCCGACCGGACTAGCATTCCATGCACACCAAGCCCAAGGGTAAGTCCTGCCCCCCCCCCGCTTTTGCTATTGCACTCAGAAGAGGGGGCACCAGGCTCCACCCCCGACTCTACCATTCTCCTACCACAGAAACTCAATACACATTCACATTCAATTAATGTAATAAAAAATAATTCACATTCATACGCCCTTAAATACAATAATAAAATTTATAACTAACAGGGCAACCATTCATCTGCATACATACACATACTCACAACAAACATTCTCTAAAATGGCGGACAGCAGTTGTTACAGTTGTTAACTGTCATCAGTCATCAATAAATTGTTAATAACAATTTATTCAAGCAATCAATTGAATGTTTATTTAAATAATTATTAGTAATATTAGTCAGGCATTCCAACTACTATAATTTCCCACTATCACTGTTGGAGTAACATTAGTATGTTAGAATAGAGCACAATTTAGATAACTTGATAACCTCCACATGCTTTGCAAACAGTACAGTTTCTTGCCATTGGCTATGCTGTTTAGAGCTAATAGGAGTTGAAGTCTAAAAAAAGTTGTAGGTCTTCTGAAAAATCTATAAAAGCCATCTTGTAGGACAGAGGTGGAAAAGATACTCTGTGGTTGTAGTGCCAGTTGGATGGGGAGGACCTTTTACATGAAACTGTTTTTTTAAAAAAAACAAAATCCAAATCATTCTGAAACCAGGCATACATTGTCTTTCCTATAAATTTTGGAATGCTGAGAACAAACAAGAAACATTGTTAGTCAAGCAATGCTCCTTTCAGTCAGGCAATAAAGAATGTAAAAAGGTGACATTCAGCCAGAGCCCATCTGTCTAAGCCGCAGTGCTTCCTTATTGTACAGTACAAATACTCCTTTATCTCTGCTTCACATAGAAAGAAGAAATACTGCAACCTCACCCACAATCCACCTACAATCCATGTTGGGTGCCATTTGTCTGACCAGTTGGCAAAAACAAAAAATAATAAAAGAACCCTGAGGTGTTGGCATAAAGTGAAATGCATTCTTCTGGCACATAAATTTATGCTGAAGGCTATGGTGATGGCCATGACACTTAGTTTTGCAGCTAAAAAGCTATCTGTAATTCCACCAATAATTGTTATAGGTTGTAATGTATAATTTTTATATGTGGGAGAAAAACAGAGGAAAAAACTAATAGCTCACTTGAACTGAGAAGCTGGTGTCAGAATGATTTACTGTAGGGTATTTATATAAGCAAGTAAAATTAAACTTGCTGTGAAGTTGCCTAAAAGGCTTAAATTCTGTTTGCTAATACGATTGTTTGTGAAGTCTACTAGAGTCAGATAGCAGGATGGTGTAGGATGAGACAAGAGTTTCTGCAAAAAGAAAACTGACCCATTCCCCACATCTGCAAAACTTCAGTGTCATGCTACAGCAAAGCCAAGTGAAAATTCATTCAATTGCTCAATGATAATGAGACCATAGGAACACAGCAGCATGATGCTAATGCCTAGAAATGCCATGTTTGAGGGTCCAGGAGAGAGAAGTAGGCCTCAAATATATGATTTCCCACTTTTCAAGCTTCCTTAAATCACTATGCATGAGCAACACCTAGTAGAATAAAAGCAATTCAATAACAACTATGGTTATTGAACTATTTAGGCAAGCAATTGACAGCACAATAAATTCTGTAGACAAAGAATGGTATATAGTAGGTATTGCAGAACTGATTGTTTTATGAATGTATCTGTTATGTCCCGAGCCTTTGCAAATGGCTCGGGCGTTTGCAGGCAGTCCCGGGCAGGTGCAAAGCTGCCCGGGACCAGACAGGCTGTCGCCAGCGCCGTGCGCATGCGCGGGTGCTGGCGCGGGAAAAGTAACCCATTTACCCGGGAGTTGCCTATATAAGAGGCTGCGAGGCGTTTGGGCGAGGCTGAAGCCATCTTCCTGTAAGCTGAACGCTGAATAAATGAAACTGAGAACTCCAGCTGCTTCTCGTGTCTGTTTTCCCGCCACGGACTCAACACTGGCGACGAGGATGGGATGCCTTGCACTACCTGGAAAGGAAAAAGTGTAAGCTTACCCAAGGAGTCCTGAGCGGCGGAAGAGGAACGGCGTCGACTCGGCAGCTGCCCGCCAATCCGGTGCGCATTCGGGGGTAGGCTGGCTGATAGACCCGTCTCCTGAAGATCCGAAGATGGCGAAAATCGGAAGGCTTTCGGAATTCGACGTCTCACATCCAGAGCGGTGGGAGTCCTACGTATCCAGAATGGAGAACTACTTCAAGGCAAACCAAGTGAGGGAAGATAGCTTGAAGGCGGCCACCCTGCTTTGCGTTTGCGGCCAAGACGCCTTCGAAATCGCAGAAAACCTTGCAGCACCTGTCCCAGTAGAGTCTGTAAGCTACGCAGACCTGAAGAAGCTGCTGAAGGAGCACTTCCACCCCAAGGTGTCCGTTATCTCATGGCGCCACACCTTCGAACAAGGGATCAACGGTCCGGTGAGTCAGCCAAGGAATACATCGCCGCGTTACGGAAGGCCGCCAAGCCCTGCGAGTTCAAGGACCTCGAGGAACGACTGAGGGACCGATTCGTGTGCGGGTTAAGGCATCGCGAGCTACAACAGAGACTTTTCGCAAAGGAAGAATTATCCTTCCAAGACGCCTTAAGGGAAGTCACCGCAGAAGAAGCAGCAGGCGGCGCCATCAAAAACATGCGGCCGATCAGAAACAGTGCAGAGGGTGCGTCCGTGCACCAGGAAGACGTCCGACGAAACTCCGAGGAGGATCCGGACGAGGAAGTCGACCGTCTACACCCCGCGAAGGAAGAGAACCAGAAGGGAAGCTCTTCGGCTCCGCTCAAGTGCATCGGCTGTGGAGGTCGCCACAGGAGAACCGACTGCAAGTTCCGCTCCGCTACCTGCCGGGCATGCGGTAAACAAGGGCACATTGCAGCTGTGTGCCTGGGCCGACGAAAGGCACAACCCCAAGAAGAACGCCTGAAGGGTACCAGATTCCCCAGCCAGAATAGGGTAGGTTTTTGCGCTTCGCGAAGAAGCATCTGTAGAACAGGCACACACAAGCCCATGAAGAAAAAGCTGTCACTCAACGTGAAGCTACAAGGGGTTCCATTATCTATGGAACTAGACACAGGGTCTGCCCTGTCCATCATTTCATTGCATACATTTAGGAAGATTTGTTCCAGAAGTGGGTCTAAGGCCAAGTTAAGGCCTTCTGATATTGTATTAACAGATTTTCAGAACTCAAGAGTGTGTGTTAAGGGGGAGGCCACCCTTAACGTGCAATACAAGAGTTTTGAAGGTCCACTAGACTTATTAGTAGTAGGGGGTGAACGAACGAGTCTCATAGGACTCGATTGGTTTGAGGCCCTGGGGATACACGTCACAGGACTCAACAGCTTACAAACACTCGACCTACAGGAAGTCTGCAAAGAATTTGCAGATGTTTTCAGCCCCAGCTGGGCACATTCAAAGGACCACCTGTGTCCTTAAAGCTAGACCCCACTGTCACTCCCATTAGGATTAAAGCAAGAAGGGTCCCTTTTGCTTTAAAAAGTAAGATTGACACTGAACTAGACAAACTAATCCAACAGGGAATCCTAGAACCTGTTGATTCCAGCCCGTGGGAGACCCCCATTGTCACGCCTCTAAAGGCAAATGGGGACATTCGCATTTGTGCTGATTACAAATGCACACTCAATAAGGCATTGCAGCAACATGCCTATCCTGTTCCTGTGGTCAGTCACATCCTGGCCTCTCTCAAGGGGGGGCGTGTTTTTGCAAAGCTTGACCTAGCTCAAGCATATCAACAGCTGCCTGTTGATGATGATGCTGCCATAGCTCAGACCATTGTGACCCACAGGGGAGCCTTTAAAGTAAAAAGGCTACAGTTTGGAGTAAATGTCGCTCCTGGGATTTTCCAAAGCGTAATGGAAAACACACTACGAGGTATACCAGGGGTCTGCCCCTACTTTGACGATGTCTTGATTGCAGGAGACTCCACACACATTCTAGCTGAAAGGCTTAGGGCTGTCCTGTTAAGATTCAGGAAATCAGGCCTCAAGCTCAGAAAAGACAAATGCCAGATTGGGGTGCCTTCTACTGAATTTCTGGGATTCAAAATTGATGCTGCTGGGATTCATCCTGCTGAATCCAAACTAACTGCTATTTTAGAAGCACCCAGGCCAAAGTCTAAGGCCGAACTTCAGGCCTTCCTAGGCCTCCTGAATTTCTACAATTCTTTTCTTCCACATAAAGCTAGTGTAGCTGAGCCTCTTCACAGGCTACTAGACAAACAAGCTGTGTGGCTGTGGTCACAAGCACATGAGGCTTGCTTTAAAGAAGTCAAGGCCTTGCTCACTTCTAACAGTGTTCTTGCACATTTCAACGAGTCTCTCCCTGTGTGCATCGCTTGTGATGCGTCCCCCTACGGGGTTGGAGCTGTCCTGAGTCACCTCAGGTCTGATGGAACTCAGGTTCCTATTGCATACTACTCCAGAACACTGTCTTCTGCCGAGCGCAACTACGCTCAGATAGACAGGGAGGCTCTGGCTGTTGTTGCTGGAATTAAAAAATTCCACGATTTTCTATATGGCAGGCATTTCACGGTCTTCACTGACCATAAGCCTCTGCTGGGACTGTTTACCACACGTAAGCAGACTCCCCACATCATTTCCCCTAGAATGCTTAGGTGGTCTATTTTCTTGTCTGCATATGATTTTTCATTACTCCACAAGCCTGGGAAAGAAATGGGCCATGCTGATGGCCTCAGTAGGTTGCCTCTGCCAGTAGTAGAAGCTGACCCCGCGCCAGCTGTCAACATTCTATCAATCCAAGCCTTGCCCGAGCTCCCTCTTAGTGCCAGGGATGTTACCGCTGAAACAGGTACAGATCACACACTTTCACGTGTCCGCTCCTGGGTCCTGTCCGGGTGGCCTGAGCACTGCCCTAGTCCTGAGTTTCAGAGTTTCTGGTCCAAAAGGAACGAACTGTCCCTTTCTCAGGGTTGTCTGCTTTGGGGAAACAGAGTTGTCATTCCCACCTCAATGAGGACTAGGGTCTTAGAATCCCTCCACGAGGGTCATCCTGGCATTGTTCGTATGAAGGCTCTTGCACGCAGCCACTTGTGGTGGCCTGCTTTAGATAAAGATATTGAGGCTAAGGTACACGCATGCCACCTGTGCCAACGATCTCGCCCAGAGATGCCCCAAGCTCCTGTGCATAGATGGGAGGAAACACAGTCCCCATGGTCTAGGGTGCACATTGACTACGCTGGGCCCTTTCAGGGCCAGTTCTTCTTGGTCCTTGTTGACAGCCATTCAAAATGGCTTGAGGTTGTGCCTGTCTCATCCACCACCACTGCAAAGACTATTCAGGTACTGAGGGGGATTTTTGCTGCACACGGGCTGCCAGATGTCATTGTGTCCGACAACGGCCCTCAATTCACCTCCTCCGAATTCCAAGCTTTCTTACAGGCAAACCTGATTCGTCATGCCACATCTGCACCTTTTCACCCGTCCACCAACGGTATGGCTGAACGTATGGTGCGCATCGCAAAGGACGCCTTGAAGAGACTCACCTACGGGGACTGGCATCACAGGTTGGCTGACTTTCTCCTTTCTTATCGCACCACACCGTCCACTTCTACAGGGAGAAGTCCAGCTGAACTTCGTTGGGGGCGCCAACTTACTACTAGACTTGACCGGTTGCATCCGGACAGACTGCCTTCATCTACCTCACATCCTAGGGCACCTAGACAACTACTTGTGGGTGCCCCGGTTTGGGCTCGCAATTACGGGCCTGGTCATACATGGGTCCCCGCTTCTGTGTCCAGGATCACAGGTCCTCTCTCCTACGAGGTTGCCCTGGACAACGGTCGTGTCCTGCGTCGGCACATCGACCAACTTCGCTCTAGGCGAGACTTTTCTGCTGAGACTCCTGGGTCTTTTCCAGGGGGGGAGGGGGACCCTTTGGAGCAAAGGGAAGGGCAAGAGCTACTGCCCATCTCCACTGAGGGAGCCACAAACGGCTCGTCCCAAGGTTCTGCAATTGCTCCGAAAAGAAAGTCATGGAGCTTACCCACACAACAGGCACTCACGCCTACTCCAGCCAGGGAGTCACCCCGGGGGCATACTCACTTTCCACACACATCACACAGCACTCCAGCAACGGAGGATACCCGGGGGCATCCCAACAAATCATTCCCCGCAAGAGAACTGGCACACAATTCCCCAGGTTGGCCTGACCTTACCCCAAATCCTACAGGGGGTCAAACATACACAGAGTTAGTCGAGGAACCAAGTCCCGACTACAACAACCCTAGCACAAATCAGGGGACACCTGAGTTTTGGGAAAGTACAGAAACCCACACGAGCCCGAACACAGAATGGGGTTCAGGGAATGGACAGCCTCCTGACAGGTCTTGGACTGACCTAGGAGGTTCTACAGAGACGCCCAGCAGCAGCTATCACTTCAAGGGGCCTGAGGGTCTACAGCTAGGTAGGTCAACCAGGTCACAAAGTAACAGAAGCCCTGGCCTGACGAGCCCGGTGGGCAAGCAAGCAGGCCAGGCATCGGGGCCCAGTCCTTGGAAGACACCAGGGCACAATAGAGAGAACAGGCTCACGCCTCCCTCCAGTCAGGGGACTTATGCCAGTAATCCAGAGCTAAGAAGGTCACAGAGAGCAATGAAATCTCCCAAGTACCTAGAAGACTACATAACATTGCTGGCAAAGCAAAAGCCAGTAAACAGTGGGAACATTGGGGAGCAAAATGTCGTATAAAATAAATGTTGTATGTTGGTAGTAGTTTTAGCCCGGGGGAAAGGGGGGTTATGTCCCGAGCCTTTGCAAACGGCTCGGGCGTTTGCAGGCAGTCCCGGGCAGGTGCAAAGCTGCCCGGGACCAGACAGGCTGTCGCCAGCGCCGTGCGCATGCACGGGTGCTGGCGCGGGAAAAGTAACCCATTTACCCGGGAGTTGCCTATATAAGAGGCTGCGAGGCGTTTGGGCGAGGCTGAAGCCATCTTCCTATAAGCTGAACGCTGAATAAAAGAAACTGAGAACTCAGCTGCTTCTCGTGTCTGTTTTCCCGCCAAGGACTCAACACTGGCGACGAAGGTGGGATGCCTTGCACTACCTGGAAAGGAAGAAGTGTAAGCTTACCCAAGGAGTCCTGAGCGGCGGAAGAGGAACGGCGTCGACTCGGCAGCTGCCCGCCAATCCGGTGCGCATTCGGGGGTAGGCTGGCTGATAGACCCGTCTCCTGAAGATCCGAAGATGGCGAAAATCGGAAGGCTTTCGGAATTCGACGTCTCACATCCAGAGCGGTGGGAGTCCTACGTATCCAGAATGGAGAACTACTTCAAGGCAAACCAAGTGAGGGAAGATAGCTTGAAGGCTGCCACCCTGCTTTGCGTTTGCGGCCAAGACGCCTTCGAAATCGCAGAAAACCTTGCAGCACCTGTCCAGTAGAGTCTGTAAGCTACGCAGACCTGAAGAAGCTGCTGAAGGAGCACTTCCACCCCAAGGTGTCCGTTATCTCATGGCGCCACACCTTCGAACAGAGGGATCAACGGTCCGGTGAGTCAGCCAAGGAATACATCGCCGCGTTACGGAAGGCCGCCAAGCCCTGCGAGTTCAAGGACCTCGAGGAACGACTGAGGGACCGATTCGTGGCGGGTTAAGGCACGCGAGCTACAACAGAGACTTTTCGCAAAGGAAGAATTATCCTTCCAAGATGCCTTAAGGGAAGTCACCGCAGAAGAAGCAGCAGGCGGCGCCGTCAAAAACATGCGGCCGATCAGAAACAGTGCAGAGGGTGCGTCCGTGCACCAGGAAGACGTCCGACGAAACTCCGAGGAGGATCCGGACGAAGAAGTCGACCGTCTACACCCCGCGAAGGAAGAGAACCAGAAGGGAAGCTCTTCGGCTCCGCTCAAGTGCATCGGCTGTGGAGGTCGCCACAGGAGAACTGACTGCAAGTTCCGCTCCGCTACCTGCCGGGCATGCGGTAAACAAGGGCACATTGCAGCTGTGTGCCTGGGCCGACGAATAGTAGGTATAGTATATAGTAGGTATTGCAAAACTGATTGTTTTATGAATGTATCTGTTATGTCCCGAGCCTTTGCAAACGGCTCGGGCGTTTGCAGGCAGTCCCGGGCAGGTGCAAAGCTGCCCGGGACCAGACAGGCTGTCGCCAGCGCCGTGCGCATGCGCGGGTGCTGGCGCGGGAAAAGTAACCCATTTACCCGGGAGTTGCCTATATAAGAGGCTGCGAGGTGTTTGGGCGAGGCTGAAGCCATCTTCCTGTAAGCTGAACGCTGAATAAATGAACCTGAGAACTCCAGCTGCTTCTCGTGTCTGTTTTCCCGCCACGGACTCAACACTATCCATGCCATTTTTTGAGAACAATATAGAAGCGCATTTTTATTGTCCTTGTCCAATAGCCTATCCTGTACTTTGGAGATTTCCTTTTTGTTTTATCCAAGTTCTAGCCCGATTCAATTGGGGGGGGGTAGGTTTCAGAACAACCAAGGCCAACCACTTCTTACCAGCACTTACATGAAAAATGTAAGTAAGTGTACTCATTAAGATGCTGGAATGAGATCAGGAGATCCAGATTCAAGTCCACCCTCAATCATAGAAGCTCACTGGATAAGCTTTGGTTAATCACTATTTTAATAAAATCTGGTTGGAATTACCTGACATTTTGAATATGTATTTTGTTTAATTTTAATTTCTTAAAACATTATTATAAGATAGCCTTGCTAATCTTGTTTATGCTACCAAATTCACTGCACTCACATTAGCAGCATGTAGGGGACCAAGACCTTGTATGAAATTACACAAATACAGCCTATTTGACAACTTTATAAGGATGTCAACAGCATTTGAGATAGCAAGATAAGAGGCAAGGAAGACTGGTTACATAACTTGTTTGATCAATTTTGTTATAAAAGAATCAACTGGCTACAGATGAGCATCAATCACAAGTCCTGATTCCGGAGTTGAAGACCAAAAGTTTGGTCTAAAAAGATTGGATTTGGGGGCAACAACCAGGAGATCTGAAGTATTTGCTGCATTAACAACATGTGTCTGTTCTCATACTTTCTTCTTTCTATATCTATTCATCTAATTCTAACTAAAGATTGAACTGCATTTACACAGAATGATATTACTGTGAGAGAATTAAAAGAGCATATATGGAAATAATAACAATTAATTATAAATCTTAACAATATACTTGCAGTTAATTAAACCCTGATAAGGCTCTATGTCTGATGCAGTAAGTTAAGAATGTCATGTGTCTGATAATAGCCAATGCTTTGCCACAGATGCTTTAATTATGTAGTTACATAGGGACAGCCATGTTGTCTATGATTTTTAAGCTAGGATAGATAGCTTAAATAGCTATGCTGGCTTGGCTATACAAGTTTATGCAATCTTTTTTTATCAGGGTAGCTGGTTTGCATGGTTGTTTATCCTACTGACAAAATACATCATAGATATACCACAGTGAATAAACTAATGGATCTATTAACGCAGGAGACTGCTTAAGTGAATGACCATTTCCCAGCCTAATCTACCTCAGAAAAACATTATTGGGGAAGGGAAGGGAAAGGAGTGGAGCACATTATAAACAACTGTGCACAACTGTGATGTGTTAATGCCCCAATTCTTTTAAGTGTCAAAAGTGGGTGAATCTGTGCCATATTTTGGAACAGAGTTTCAGCTATCTTTAGGATGAAGTAAGGATCTACAAAGTTTAAAGCACCCATTTTGTATATAAAGCCCCCTAGATCCCAAATGTTTATCCTCCAGGAAGCCATAAAATATAGGCTGCATATGACTCATTCTGCACTTTTTCCATCTCTATAATAGGAACTATGAAGTAAAATTCAATATAATATAAATACAAATCAAAACTCCAGGCCAAGAAGATAATGTGTAAACTATCTATTGAGTGAAATAACAAAAAATAATAGTGCACTGCTCTGATTTACTGTAAAATAGAAATCTACAGTGTTTAATTGATAATTGCAACTAGATAAAAGACAGAAAGAAGGACTGTATTTGTTATTTCAGTATATTATGATAGAATCTCAAATCATAACAGACGGTAGAGGAACACCTTAGAAGAAACAGAATTTCGATGAAAAAGAGAAAAATGTTTAATTGGAGCATTCAAGCAATCCATAGGCCTATCTGTCCTAGATCAAATTATTACACAGTCAGTGTCCAAAATTGGCAACAGCTTGTTTCTATCTAAAGACATTGTGCGTTATAACTATACTCATGGAGCTGATTTTCTACATAAATGGTTATTTACTATCCAAATAGCAAAATATTTGGTGGCAACCAGACATTAGAAGCTTCCATTCTGAACTAGTTATCCAATGAAATATAATCAACACATTTATGCTTTAAATAATGTCATTGTCATTTGTGCCAATTATTCCTCTGGCCCAATACACTTTTTTGGCAATGATTGATTAAACAGCTATGCTGTCACAGACAGATTGAGCAGCTGGAGAAGTTTCAGATAGTGAGAGCAGACTTTGGTACTGGAATACTGACAGGGCAAATGTTCAAAGATTCTGAATAAAGGCTTAATACACTTTTTTCTGTTGAAAAGAAGTTTAGTAAATGGTCCTTAAGGATAAAGAAGGAAGGGTAACTTCATGCAGAACATGAAAAGAGGTGAAGGGAGATCTAAGATTAGAATATCTAAGAGTGGAAATAGAAGATAGGGAAGGATGGATGTGAAAACAGCCAATTAAAGCCAATTGCAATTGTAGAACATGGTCAAAAGCTAAAATATCTAGTGGGTTGTTCAATAAATACCATCAACACAATGTTTTTTGCTGCTTCCTTTGGAAATCTAATAAATCAATCCAATTTAAAATCTAAAAAGTAGATTTATGTGCCTCTGTATAAACAAAAACTAGAGGTAGGTCAAGCATTCTTTCCTGCTAATTAATTTCTACTTACATGAGTTATCTTTATAATTAAGGGTTATTCAGACCAAAAGTTGCCATGTTTGATTTCCTTTTTAGTCCTCACTGCTCCAAAACAGATCCTGGAGACAATTTTAATGGAATAAAGAAACTGAGAGGAAGTCTAAGACTGCATTGTTGCTGAATTATAGTCATAAAACAGTGCTTATAGCTTTGTTTTCTTAACAGAATACAGTAATAGCAAGAAATCTAAATGAACAAATGCATAGTTACTCACTGCTAAAAATAAACAAGAAATAAAACCTCTAATAGGAATGGTCAGAGTTTCATCCAGATCAGGCACACAAATGCTTGGCTAGTCCACTCAAATATGTGCCTCATTTTGTAAAATAGTTTTACCGTTTAGGATCTTGGCTGCAGTTATGCTCCTGAAATAAAACACAAAATTTATCCCTAAGTCCTCTCCATAAAGCTTATCTTGCTTATACTGTTGAACTTTGTTATACAAATAATTTACCTGACACTTCCCCTAACACTCACAAATAAAAGAAGATTAACGTAGTAACCATAAGATTTCATTACAAAAGGGGCACCAGAGGTCTATTCTCAGCTCAAACATATCTAGATCATATTTATGATCTAGCTACTATAGTGAGAAATACTGTATTTTTAATTAAGTTATAATAGTTATTTTTACAATATGCATTTGTACATATAAATAGATTTGGTTAAAAACCCTAACACATACAAGAGTTACCCTTTTTTGTTAAAATATGTAACCAGTCTCTTTAAATAACGGGCTGGGATAAATAAATTTCATCAGTCCTAGTAAGTAGTAAAATAGAGTGTCTCTTACAGCTATGATTACCAAACTCCTCCAAAGGAGGAGTTTTTGTTCAGCTCCAGGCAGAAGAAGCCCCCAAATCAAAATAATAGAACAGTTTACTCTAAATCCCTTCTCCTATGTTAGAAACCATAAAGAATGAAGAAAAACAAAAGAACAAACAAATCTAGGCCTAGTTCAAGTTCCAGTATAGCCACAATTTTATAGCCCAGCCCTAGGTGTCCATTACACTCAGAGAGCTGTTGTAAACCATAAAAAGGGTAGGTGTATATCAGTTCTAAATTATGCAACAATTCAAAACAGAAATAAAAGTTCTTTTAGATAAAAGTATAAAATGGACTGTAGAATTATCTGGGGAGTAAAACCCATTTAATTTACTGGTGCTTACTCCTGAGTAGAGAAGGGAGAATCATTATAGCATAGGGACATTATTGTACTGTGTTGTCATGAAACTAAACAGATCAGGATTTGGTCAGTGACTAAATAAGAAACATATATAATACAACCTGGTGGGAAAAAAGGCAGAATATACCAGTGAAATAAATAATCCCAAGCAATGAAAAAAGCATTGGCGGGAGCTACAAGTAATTCTGTGGGCTTGCATGGGAGAATATACAATTAAATCTTTTGATGCTTGGTCATTCTATGCACACACATACCCATACTCTGCTTTCAACCAAGATATTCTGTAATTATCCCTCATGGGGTTTTTTTGTAACATTCTCTGAATACCAGGCCATGAAGAGGGAGACTATGTGACAAACATGCCATTATGTTTTCATATTTCCAGTTTGCACTTGAAATAGTTAAACCCAGTAAGGCTCTAAGGATTTGCACAATCCTTTTTCTATACCTAGAGTTACAATACCTCAACTTTCATAAGAGAGAGCATCTTATAGGAAGTTATTTTACCAAGTACAATATGGAGCATAATATATAAGTGTTTATTTTTGCTCCTGTTTCCCTATCACTTAAGCCTAAGGGGATAGATGCCACAAAAAAGTCCTAACATCATTCATTCATAAATCCAAATCAAACATACATCATGAAATGAGTAAGAACTACCCATAAGACTCTTTTGACTTGGTTCACATAGGATGTTTTAGCTAACTCTTAAATACAGGTTAGCAAAACAAGTGCCTGGTCATATTATGTTATGCCCAAACAAATGGCTGAATAATCAAATAGCATGCTAAGTTAATTTTCCCCTAACAATTTATAGCATCATCTAAGGTTGTCCAAGTAGTAGTAATGAGGACATGCTTCATGTTGCTTTGATGATGGCTGGCTGATACTAGGAAAATAATATAAGCCACTAATGGGGAAATGGCATGAGACAACAGCTGGGTTCTCACAATGTGCTAAAAAAATAACCTGACCCCATTAGAGTCCACAAGAATGTTGTGCAAGTTCTCCTTCAAAATTTAAGAATTTGGCATCCAAAGAATTGTTTTCTGCACAGAACTGACTGGAAGTTAAAAGCCATCCTTACATCTTTTTTTCATTTCAGTATTATTTTCAGAGGAAATATATGTTGCTTTTCTTTCTTCTCAAATCCAAACTCCTCTATACTATTTCTGAAACTTAATGGCAGTGCAGGGATTTTCTTGACATGAAGGATAGACAAGATCCCAGGATATTTACTGGTTTATAGGGCTGTATCTCTGCAGCTGCCAGCCTGAAGAAAGGAGAAGGGGTGTTTACTTGGGCCAAGCTGCTCTAATGGAGAAGAGGGTTAATTCCGTTATACATGCAGCTGTCCTTTTTTTTTTTTTTTTTACTATTTCCACTGAAGGACTTCCCTGTCAGTAAAAATCCTTCCACCTCTAACCTTCCATCTTTAATCTTCATTTTCCTTTGGGACACTCACATATATACCATCTCTTGATCCATCCAACAGCTTTTCCTCTGAACACCTTGAATAGCATTCACAGCATGACAATAGTGATGATGGGAAAACCAACCCAGGCAGGCACTGCAAGAGTTTAGTGAGATTCAAAGTTAATGACAAAACTCTACCAGGTGCACTCAGACCTATATGGCTTGTAGCAGAAGATACAGGAGGTGCAACCCACAATCCAGCAAAAAGCCCTAGACTCTAGAGCAGTGGTTCTCAACCTTTTTAATGCCATGACCCCCAACCGGTTGTAAGTCGAGGACTACTCAACTGGTGCAGCCGGTTGTAAGTCGAGGACTACTCAACTGGTGCAGCACCATTTGCAGAATGGGACTTCTGGCGGGCTCAGCAGGGCAGAGACAGCCTGGACAATTCCTATTGGCTTTTGAAAGCCAATCGAATTAGACTCTATTCAAGAGAGTCTATTCTATTGGCTTTCAAAAGCCAATAGAAGAAAAGGGAGTAGCACAGCTAAGGAAAAGGGGGAAAAAAATGGCGGACTGCATTGTTTGGCGACCCCCGTGAAATGGTCGTTGGACCCCAAATGGGGTCCCAACCCACAGGTTGAGAACCACTGCTCTAGAGGCATGGGTACAGCCAGTTGGTGACAATGGCTCCAGTGGTTCCACTGCTATTGAGTCAGTAGCAGTAACTGACTCTTCTACATTTCTGGAGCATGGCAGAATCCCCTTGTCAGAAATTTGGAGATATAGCATTTAAGCTGTATCTGCAAAAGGATGAATGAATGATAGTCCTAGTTATACTTGTTGACTTCCTGCATAACAGTACAAAGACAAAGAAAAGTGCTTCACCATGTTCTTTTCAATCACAATACATTAAAAGGGGAATGGGAGGTTTAAAAAAGTGTCCAGGCAAGAGTACCAAGAGTTGAGCTTGACTCAATGACACTTAATTAACTAACTTTTTAAATGTATCATGAGTTACACGTTTCAGCCACTTGAAGTGACCAAAGTATTCCATGGAGAGTTGCCTCTCTCACAGCTTCCTCAACTATATCATCCTGCAATGCAGCAAGAAGAATTTCAATAGTTTTTAGGTGTAACTGCAGCCATTCCCTGAACACACAATGAAGCTATCTGTTGACCATTTTAGCATTAAAGTGGTTCCATACTTTCTGGCAAATACTATCAGAGGTGTAACAATGATCACAAAACATAGCTGAAGTTTATTTAATAGACAAGTGAGCAGATCAGGCCACAAATCCCCACAAAATAGAAATATTTTGATGACACTCATCAGATGGTTGAACTATAGCTACTGAAGGAACGAGCACTGTGACCTTAGCAACCTCAATTCTTAATAAATTACAGGATAACCTAAGAGAGTCTGTACTAACTACTGCTTGCAGTACATCTGTCAACACTGCTAACATCAGATGTTCTTGCTGTGACAATATACGAAGATGCAGACATTTTCTATTTAACCTGTGTATTACTTTTAGAGTTAGAATTAGATGGTGCTGGAGGGGAAGGGGGAAGAATGTGCAGGATTAGTTAGCCATAACAATATCTCAGTAGAGTATTCTTCAAGGTTGTATGTAATACGAGGAGATAAGAAATGGTGGATTATGCAACTGGAGGGAAAGTTCACACTTCAAACTAATTGGAGAAAGTAATTAATGACTGTTAAATGAAGGAGTGAATTATGCTTAGATACTATGTGTTAGGGGAGAAGAATTCAGATTTTGACTTCGCCCATGTACCTGCCCGAAGCTATGTCTTTCTCATTAAAGATTATTTAAGGTAAACAATGCCTCAAAGTTCATTGAAGAGTTTCTTCCTTCGGAACCATGACAACATCTGCTTTCTGGGGAAGACAAAGAATTCTGGAAGTCAGCCCAGCAAAGGCATTTTCCCAGGGAAACCTTATGCTTCCAACCTTACAATTATATATACTATATCTCAAGTTTTTGAAAAGTGACATGTGAATGACTTTAAAAAAGCAAAGGTTTGAGGCTAATATGAATGCAATTGTTTGAAAAAGTTCACGTTACTCAACCTCTCATGTTTTGCTTCTGTACTTTTACCAATAAAAAATGCAGTGAGAAAGAGACGGAGGTTTCCCCCTAAGGAATCCAGATGTCAATTTTATAGCAGCTATTCTGCTGCTGTAGCAACAGATGAACTTAAAACGCCTCAGGCACAAAGTTCACAGGCGTGGATAATCATTCTAGAGTAATTACCAGCTTGCTCCCTCAGAGGATTTCACCTATGAGAAATCACTGGGAGCTAATTACTCCAATTACTCTCTTGATACTTGCAGCCAGCAGAGACAGCAACCAAGCAAGCAGCAGGGCTTGATAGGAGCTAAAGTCAACTCCCCTCTTGCATTTTTTCAAGCTTTTCCAGTTCACTTGCATTTTGCCATCTCTTCCATTCATGCCACCTACATTGACATGGAAGTATCCCTACTCCAAGTTTTGTCTTCTGCCTTTCTCTTTTCCACAAGAATTATGAAAAGCTTAGCTTCAGTCAGTTAAGTAAATGATGTTGAAAACAACGTATCTAGAGAGGTAATAAATTTCTAACAAACATGGCACTGCTGAAGGAAGAAATTGCATATGCTAGAATGGTAAGGATAAATGTAGGAAAACTAAAATAGATACAGCACATACAGATATGAAAAATAACATTATATGTCCCCCATTTTCATAAATAATTCTGTACTCTGAATCAAATATGCTTTTTCAAGAGGCAACTGGACTTTCTTGTTTTTCTTTGAAGATGTTTCACTTCTCATCCAAGAAGTTGCCTCTTGAAAAATCATCTTTGGGACAACTATGACCTAGATGACTGAGAATCTCAATAGATATTTGTACTCTGAAGTTTTGCCAAAACATGTATTCAAGCTTTCACCTGGTAAGAGTGAATCCTTTCTTAAATTTATACTGTGACAAAATTTTTGTGTTTTCAAATTTCTAGCCCGCAGAATAATATGTATCTTAAGAACAAGGAATGCATGTGTTTCAAAAGAACATGTTTCATATATAATTGTATTTAGGTCTTAGTCCTAATAAGATTCATTTTGAATTTTGAAACGAGCATTTCCTTAGTTTACAGCAAAATCCTATATAGGTCTTCTTAGAAATATGTTTTAGCCTTCCTCAGAGCTTGTGTTTAGAATGGCAGCTTTAATCATTTTATCTAACCTGCTGTGTCTCACACTCCCCTGTGTCTATGATAGTCTTACAAGATACCCTTAACATTAACCAATAGCTTTCATGTACATCATACTGCTTACAACTTTCCAGTCAAGTAGCGTATTCAAGACACAGGCAACCACAGATCTACTGATATTTTTTAACCATTAAAATATAATGAAGATATTTCTGGAATACAACTACTCTTGTGAAGAAAAGCCTGGAAAGACTTTTGAATGTAGACTACACAAGCCAGCTTATCAGCAAGGACACAGCTAGCACTCTGACTACTGTACTAAAAATCAAGACCTGTTAAGAACTATAAACCTCTCCTATCTGCTGCCAAATTTTATGGAAGTGGAATTTAGACTTCAAGAGTTGTTGCCACTTGGGATTACAAGTAATTGACCTGCTACCAAGAGTCTTATCCTTATCCCAGAAATTGTTTTTAAAAGTTGTATGTATTTCCAAAAATCCAGCCCTCAGAGAAACTCAGTTTTTGTTCAAGCAACCAAGTCATTCAGGCTGACAGCCTCAGACCAAGCTAGGAACTAAAGAGAAAAGTGATCAAAGGAGGAGACCAAAGGGGGGTTTTTTCTCTCTTTTTCAGAAGAAATAGGAAAAGCCATATATTTGTTATTAACATTTCTATACCACTTGATTCCAGCTGGTTCAGAGCATAGTCAGAAATATTAAAATTCCTTAAATGTTATAGCATTTGGGGGGGAGGTCACGGAATTAAGCTGAATCTTAGGCATATTTCTTGCATGATTTGATTAGAGTGACTCTAACCCTGATGCCTTTAAGGCATAACTGTCACAAGAGATCTGGTTGTGTGTTACAGCCTGTACTATAGCAGGGTTTTTTTTTTTTACTATGGCTACCATTATGTATATTTGTATTGTTATGGTGTTTTTAATTGTTGTTAGCTGCCCTTATAACAAATTTGAGGTGAACAGCCATATTCACTGAATGAATGAACATTCCCTTGATGCAGCACTTGGGCAAAGAAAACACAATAAAAAATAATGTCATAGACCTAATCATATGTCTTACAAGATTCTTTCTTTGTCTGACATAAATTCTGTGATATTTGATTTCTCTTGGACATACAAGGTTTAATGGACTGACAGTAACATGAGAGACGGACCGTGATTTGGCTCCTAAAGGATGTTGGTTATTTTATTTTGTTTTTATGGAATGCAGGAAAGTAGCAGCTTCCTGCACTCTATGAGCTCCAATAAAACAATAATCATGAAGAATATACTGGATTAGGGCAAGGATGACAAATAAGCGATCCTTTCCAGAAGGACAATAACCAAGCTACTAAGAGAAACTAGCTATGTGGATTGCACGACATGACATAGCTTATAAAACACAGCCCTCTGTTCATTATGGAAAAGTAGTAGAGATCACTATTGATATGGAATGCAGGTGTGAGAAGTGCTAAATGCAGGATTGACAGCCACTTGGAAATCTCTAGACTAGAGAGATAAAGTTTGAGATGCCCAGTATCTTTTTTCTTATGAACATAGTTTTCTGGAAATGGAAATAAGACTGGTAGGGATAGTTGGAAGCAGGAAAAAGCCAATTGCTACCATTGTTTCTTTTTTTTATTTTTGGCATCCTGAGTGTCAAAAATATATTTTCCTGTGTCTGCAAAGCTACTCTGTAACCTTAGGAAAAGGCACACTTTTTAAAGAAGCATCCAGCAGGAAGAGTGAAGCTGTGCATATTTGATCTGAAACACCTTGGCTCCCTTCAGATCCAAATATGCCACATTCTAGCACAGCCTTTCTCAACTTGGGTTTCATGACGGGTTGCTTGGAGATGTGTTCTTAATTAACATAAACTTTTTTTTTAAACTTTGCCCTCTGTGCTGTGCAATGCCAGCACTTGCACTAATGGGAATTGCGCACCTTGACTCAGCTGCCAGCCTGCCTTTTGGTTAATATTATTTATTAAATTTAGACAGTATGCTGCCTGATTCATAGCAACTCAGAATGATTTAGATTTCAAATAAATAAATACAAGGAACAATACAAAAGCAACAAAAAATGAACAAAGATGGCAGAGAAAACAAACCCAAATGAGAACAAGGAAAAGGAACAAAGGGCTGTCAACTGTCTTTTGGGCAAAGCCCAGGGCAAAAAGCTACATCTTCAGGTCCCTTTGGAATACTAGTATGTGGAGGCCATTCAAATCTCTGGTATAGCCTCATTCCACAAGGCAAGAGCTGCTACAGAGAATTTGTATTTCCAGTATTTCCATAGGTGCATTGTTTAATCGATGGAACCTGGAGGGCACCAAACTGCCAGACAGAACCAGCTAGGCCAGGGGTAGTCAACCTTGGCTCTTTTATGACTCGTGGACTTCAATTAGCTGGCTCAGGAATTCTGGGAGTTGAAGTCCATGAGTCATAAAAGAGCCAAGGTTGACTACCCCTGAGCTAGGCTAATAATATGAGAGATTGGCAGTCCCTTGAGTAACATTAGGTCAGTCACTCTCTCTCAGCGCAACTCATCTCACAGGATTGTTGTTGTGGGGTAAAAAAGAGAAGTAAGGTGTGTTGGATATGTTTGCAGCCTTGCGTTATTTGTAAAAATAATAAATAATAAAGCTGTTACGTTGGCATACCAAGGTATGTCTGTCACTTGCCCATGCCACTGCATTCTGAACCAGCTGAAGTTTCTGGATGGTGTGCAAAGGCAACCCCACATAAAGCACATTGCAGTAGACAAGCCGTGAGGTTACCAGGACATGAGTGGCTGTCTGAAGTGGCCCTAATCTAGAAAGGAAACATCTGCAACAGATGTAGCCAGCAAAGGCATTTCTGGTCACAGCTGTGCAAGGGATTGCCTGAGACCTAAAAATTATTTCAAGGGTAAAAATGTTGAAAAAGTTGCTGTAGCATCTCATTATACTTCATACACCTCCTTGTTTTGGGGATGTGGCTAACAATAAGTTGATATATAAGATAGTCTCTAGATTAGATAGCCTAACAAAATTGGCTAGAAATGCCTTTGCTATTGGCAGGTAAAGATGAGGCATTGGTAAATTACATCTGATAACCTAGTCTACACCTTCTCTTCATAATAAACCATTGTATGAAAGCCTCAATTGATCAAACTCATAATGGCTGGAGAAATTGAATATCTATGGGGCTAGCTGGTTGCCTATAGCAAATGGAACATTGCAAATTGGAATATAAATGTAATAAACTATAATAATTAATAAACTAGGGGAAAGTGCCTGAATCTAAAAAGAATGTAATAAATCTGAATAAATGCATATGATCTTGTGAAGATAATGAATACATGCATGGAAATTAAGTGTTTTGAATAAAAGATCAAAATGTATAGGAGAAATATAAACTGATATGTTTGCTGTGGCTGCCTATGAAGCTATGAATGCCCAGGTTGGTGACACTTGCAATATATGCTCCATTGACTGGCAATAATAGGAAACATTGCACTACATCCTCAATAAACAGGTTTCAGGAGAATAAATATTCACTTACGTGCCATGTATATATAAATTGAGGGAATGAAGTGAAAGTGTCTGGGCTATTTGCAAACCCCAAAGTGAATGAGACTAATGATTGTTTACTGAGCAATTGCTTAGAAAAACCTGCGATAAGAGAAAGCATGAATCATGTGGCAAAACATTAGAAGGAAATTGTTCTCCCAACAGAATGAATGGGAAAAGGATGTGAGGGAAGAGAATCTGGAAATTGCTTAGAACAAAGTGAAAACACTTATGTTACAAAGTGCCATTAAGTTACCTTAACGGGAAGTATGAAAAGTACATTTAATTAAATTATGAAACAGATTGTAGATGAGGAAAAATGTATGTAAGACAATGAAATGCAAAGAATGTAAACAAAGAGAACAAGGAATAGTAAAGATTAAGAGACAAAGAAAATGCAATTTTGGTTGAAATAAAAATCCTGTTTTGTAAGTGGGTGAAGAGGACTAAACACGAAACCTCTGTTTAAGTGAATGAAATTAAAAATAAAAATGGCAATATGCTTTTAGGAATTCACATGAAAATGTATTTTTAATACATTAAGATTAAAAATATGTTAGAAAATGTTGACAAAAAGCAAATCATACAAGTTGTAAGAATGTTGAAAAAGAGATTACATGCATAGATGGGGTAAGCAGAGAAATATTTAAAAACTGATTTAACACATACTGTATGTGAAGGCTATTTTCCTAATTATTGCAATAATGCTGCTATTGTTCCCATACATTAAAGGGAAAGAAGCAGGGGTTAATGCAAAAACTATTTGACAACATCTTAGAAAATGTTTGACAGAATTCTGATTTAAAGAGTGCAATTAAAGTCAATGAATAAAATTTGATAAGTTTGGTTCAGCTATAGACTAGTCAGAGAGTGCATGGACTATATTTTTATTTTTTAGGAGGTTATTGAAAAATAAAATGAGAATATACTCCTTGATTTAAGAAACTATGATAAAATTGAATTGTGGAATTATATATTTTCATAAAGCATGCAGAACCCAAGTACTAAACATGTATAGCAAACCTAAGCTATCTCTATTCCAAGAAATCCACAATGAAATGTTTTGTGATTATGGATTTGAAGATTGGTTGCTGAATGCAAAAAGAACTGTATATAATGGAAATAAAGCATATTTGGAAACAAGCAGAATGCTTAGTAAATGGTTCAATACTGAGCAGGCACTAAGACAAAGATATGTGATATCCACTCAATTGTTTAATATATTTATGGATTAATATATAAGAAAAGCTTATGATGATGTATACCAAGGACATGAATATACAGGGGTTTTTAATCAGATGATGCCATGTTGTTTGAGAACACAAATTATTTGCAAGAAATATAAAATAGATTGCGTAATGCAACATTAAGAGCTATGAATCTAAAAATCTAGGTATCAAACTCCAATTGCCAATTGGTCTCAACAAACAGAAATGGTGAAAAACTAGAGCTAGTAAATGAATCTATGTTCCTTTATATATTTATTAAAGATAGGAAACTGGATGGATGAATTTTAAAATATGCAAATAAAGCTAAATATAGCAAGTATGAGGTACTTAAGAAATTATTTGGTAAATAATGTGGTAAAAGAATGGGTGCTGAGGAATTTGATCTCAATATGAGAATGAATCTCTGTTCATAGGAGTGTGGAGTTAGTCTTGAAAAAGGTTTTCAACCATCCTTAACTGCCATTAAGCCCATCTTACTTCATGATTTAGCCCTGAAAGGAGGGAATGAGGAAGAAAGTTAAGACTGCTCCCTTTTCATTCTCCCAGTATAAGAGAAGGGAGAAAAAAAAACAGACTTTCAAAATTCTGTTGTTATATCCTGCAACAATAGTTATAATAGTCCTTGTGGAGTGCCTATCTAAAGGGCTGGCAGTCTAGTACAGAAGAAATAAGCTGAGGCAATTTATAAAGAATAAATGAGAAGTGAATTACAAAACACAATATGAATGGGTCAAGAGGAAGACTAGGAAAGTTATAGGTGGATGCAGTTGATTATTTCCTCAAAATGAGATAAGAAAAAAAAAGATAGTGTATATCTTTTGAAGAAGCAAAAATGGTAAGGACTGAAAATTAGAGAGTTACAGTTACAGTACAGTGAATGATGAACAGTGGTGATGTAAATTGGGAATGTACAGCATTTTAGATCCAAAAGTTCTTTGGATCTAAAAAGTTCTTTGTCTTTAAAGCTTTATCTTTTCTCAGGCACATAAAATAGCCGTGCAATCCTAGGAAAATACACGTTTAATTAAACAACATGCCCACACCTAAAACATGATTTTGGCTATAGACCACATATGCAGTACAGCTTTAATGTAAATAGATTGGTGTATATCCTCCTCTACCACATTTTTTAAAGCTATTTAGCTAACTATTTATCCCTTTCTGTGGAAATAGTTCTTTGGCTTATTATTTCTTAGCATTTTATGTAGAGAATGAAAATAACAGAAGGGTGGATGTATATGTGTGTATATACATATGTACTACCATTTCTCAATTTCACAATACAAGATTGCCACCTGCTGAGTCTGTCAGTTTGTAAAATCACACTTTTATTCTGACTCTGACAATATAGGAACTTATTGAAGGAAATGTAATCTATCTTTCCATACTGCAAATAGTTATCAAATATAGCTACTATATGGAAATTACATATTTCAAGAATATTTAAATGATACATAAGCTTATCAGTTATCCATTCATTCTTCTTATCATATCTATAATATGATAAAAGGGTAATATAGATTTTAAGAGTCATTTTGTTAGATACGCCATCTTGAGTTTGATAAATATAAAACAAAATTGTCTCTGAAAGTCATCACAGGAAGCCTCTTTCAGAAGAGAAATGACAGTTCAGTATAATGCAGGGGTTCTCAACCTTGGCAACTTTAAGACTTGTGGACTTTGCTGGCTGAGGAATTCTGGGAGTTGAAGTCCACAAGTCTTAAAGTTGCCAAGGTTGAGAACCCCTGGTATAATGGGTTGACCTATAGTATACTGAGTTATTAACATTTATTGAAAGAGAATCTATCTTAAAAACAAGGGAAAACTTGGGAGGAGGGTTTTACCTGTCAGTGGTTACATATGATCAATTGTTTGAAAATTTTAAATTGGACAAGAATAACTTTCCTTTTACAGATTTTGAAAAGGATGTATGTACCAATAATGAACATCTTATTGCTAAGGTGTATAAATTGTTATTGACGATGAATCAGGAAGATGAATATATTAAATATGGTATGATTAAATGAGCAAAACATTTAGGGGTATAACATCAAACAGATTTTGAAAATGTGACCAATACGAGGGATCTCTATTTTATTTAGAGTAATAAATTATGATATATATTGCTGTTATTTCATTATTAGACTTTGTGACCTATAGTCTTAGCTTGATATATATTGCTGTTATTATTTCATTATTAGACTGTGGGGCTTACAATCTAAACTTCTAAAAAGTGCCTTTTTGGGAGTGGAAATGATTTTCTGTTTTGCTAATGTGTTCAAGAATCTGCATAAAGATAGTGCAGGATTCCACAGATAATTTTGGAGTAGAATATGAGAACTGTCCAAGGGAAATATCTGTGTACCTCTCTTTTCAAGTTGAGCTGAGCTGGGTTAGTCTTTCTTCCATCATTTTAAATCAAGTCAAAAAGTAGGCCAAGAGGAAAATGCTTATCTGGATGATGGTGTCCACTGAATATATTCCCCTATACCAGTGTTTCTCAACCTTGATAATTTTACGGCATGTGGACTTTAACTCCCAGAATTCCACAGCCAGCAATGCTGGCTGTGGAATTTTGGGAGTTGAAGTCCATATGCCTTAAAATTGTCAAGGTTGAGAAACACTGCCCTATACTATACTAGATTGTATCACAGAAAGTTTTCTCAAATATCTTCTGAAAAAGATAGTAATATTTTCTCTCTTTCTCTCTCCTCTCTATCAGCTCCCTCTCAAGACTCAAAGAAAAGTTATAATCTCTCCTTCAAAGTTGAGGTCTTGGAGGTATAACCTCCACTTTCTTTCAGAAAACACTTAAGACAACTTAATTCTCTCTATTTTTTATTTATTATTAATGCATCTCTCTTTTTATAACATGCATTTATACAACACGTATATACTGGAAGAAGCCACAACATGTATTATACATATCAGTTGGGTCAGTAAAACTAATAATTTGTCTTGTGAAAAGAATACATATCCAAACCTAAAGATTCCCAGTAAGAATTTCATATTAAATAAAACATAGGTCAAATTCAGTGAAAACTCGAGCAGCAGAATGCAAAGTTAAGAATAGACCCAAGAATTCTTCACATATAGCTTGCCAGTCTATTCAGTTTTAAAAAAACTTTAAACAAAAAGCTGTATTTCTTTATGATACAAAAAGAATATCTCATTCCCAATATTCTTTCTTGGGAATATATTTCTACCTTTCCCTAAACTTGGGGAAAGATGGATGTATACCTCTGGAAACCAAAGTAACAAATACACAAAGACCAAAATAGTTGCTTGTAGAATGTTTCATTGATGAGACAGCATATCTTAACTATCCCTAGGCATCCACTAGAGTAAGTCCATCATGAAGTGCACGTTTCCACATGTAATAAGTGGAGCGTGCCGTTAAGGGAAAGTGGGCTCTGAACTCCTTATACGTTGGAAAGGTCTTTGATTCAAAACGTTGCTGGAGAAACAGCTTGGCCTGGGCTTTGAACTGAGCTGTGGCAATCACATCCATCATAAACATGCTGCTGTTAACTTTTTCAGACATTTGATAATCTGGAATTGTAGTGCTGTAGGGTTTTGGTATCTGCTTGTCCACAAGCACTGGAGCAAACTCTTTTGGCTGTGTGGAATGGAATTTAGGTTCTGCCTTTCTATTAAACTCAGAAGATGTAGAAGTCTGTTGCAAATTTTGAGATGCCATTATTGAGGGAAGGCAATGCTTTTTGGCCTCCCTGATACTTTTTTTCCTCCAAAACCAATACGTTGTAGAAGAAAGACTAGGATAACGCAAGCGAAACTTACAGAAAGGCATTTTCCATTGGCAAACATGTTTCTTGGCCAACTTACGAACTTGCTTTTGCCAACTGTACAGAGATTGCTTAATACGCATGAAAACCCGGGGCTCTGGATGTTGCCCATTGACCATTTTCATGTTAGGCAATTTTCCTGACTTTAGTGACAGATACAGATTCCTGGTTGGTTTCTGGGTTACATAAAGAGGTTGGGGAGACTTGAAATTTGGATTCCCTTTGATGGCTTTTCTTCTCCAGTTATAATACGTTGACCTGGAGATTCCAGGAAAACTACGTTTAAAGTTTCTGTATGGCACAAGACTATTCATGGAAATGCATTTTTCTAGATAAGACTTGGCTCCTTGCATGGAAGTTCCATTTTTGGTGTGATTCAGGAGATTTTTTGAGCTCTGGCCACCTTCAGATTTTGCTGCAACATCTGGATTAGTGTGAAGCTTGTACATATGAGGATCCTTAGACATGGCAACATCAGAAGAGGAAGAAACCTCACGGTTGATCGCGTTTTGCATCTCATGCTTCCAGGCATAGTAGGTGGAGCGAGAAATTTCTGGGAACAGCTGTCGGAAGTGTTGAAGAGGAACAGTGGTACCTTCTTGAAAACAGGATTGCAAGAAATGTTTGGCTGCAAATCTGGCAGCTGCTTTCTGCCTGTGCTCTCGTGACTGGCGCTTCCATCGATAGAAGGTGCTTTTGGTAATGCTGTATCTTTCACGCAGGTTGGAGTAAGTCACTTGGGGATCCTTGTTCAGCAACTCCAGTGTCTTCTCAGGCTGAGCCTGAGGTTCTGGAATGGGTGTTGTGGGTTCCAGCTCTTCCAGACCCATAACAGGTACAAAGTACTGAGCTTTGAAAACCTGGGAAGAAAGCTGTTGACCCGACCACATGATGTGAAGTGTGGAGGTTTGCAGGTTACACTTTCTAGGTCGGATGAGTCGGTTGAAGTATGGCCGTATCTTAAGATTGCTCATTGGGTAGATGGAATAAATGTTGCATTGTAGTACAGATGCCAGAGCGTACACATGCCACATGTTGGCATAGGTGCCAGGAAAACAAGTGGCTTTAATGTCAGCATCAAAGATAGCCTCTAGGATGGCCAAAGGTAAATTAGTCATCTCAGGAGATTCCTCTGTACAAAGAGAATACCGAGCAGCTTGCAGCATCACCTTAGAATCAATCATGCCATTGAAATAGTACTGCTTGTGAAGCAACATCTCCACAGCTGTGCGGACCTGTAACTCCAGATTTAAGCTAGTGTTACCCCACAATAACACACTTGCTGCTTCAAACAAGTGGTTCCCATCACCTTTACAAACTAAAGGTAACATATTGCGAGGTGCATCTTCTGGGTAGAGACTTTTTGCCACACGGTCAACTTCCAGCTCTTCCTGGAACTGCCTCCCACAATAGCTGGGTAGTGAAAAAGAGGACAACGTCCTCTCAGATTCCAAGGCTGCGCTAGTTAATCCCTCTAGCCCAAAGCATTCAGTTGCCTCCTGTAGCTCCTGGAGCACGGACTGAACTAGTTGGTGGCGCTGGATCATTCTGAAATATAGAAAAGTTTGAAGAATTAGAATATCATGTTTTGCACAGATTTTCCCTTCGTGGCTCTGTGAATTACTTAGAGAGGCACAGTTGTGCCATTTTGTCTTGGCAAATAACTGTACTTCTAGACCATATCAAAAACAAGGATCCAGATATAATTAAAGGACAAAGTCCAAGCTAAGAACTCTTTTTGTGGAAACTGGTACACAATCCTGTGGGTTAGAATACTGAATTAGAGCTTATTCTCTAGTAAATACCCATAAGACGGCACCATGATTAATTTTGCATTGGATTGCACAATTTATAAAATTAAATTTAATGAAGTATTGTTAACATATACTAAATTAAGATCTAGTACTATCTACCTGAACCTGCTTAGCAGACTTTGCTATTAAACAGAAGGATTAACACTTGAAAATATGACCAGTGTAACCTGCTAAAATTCACTGAAGAGCACAGCAATGCTAAAAGATAAATGTATGCTTTCTAAATGAAGAAATACTCATTCTGAAGTTTACTTTTCATCATTTTAATGCTGCCCTTCAGGAAACTTTGCTCTTTAAAGGACAGCTTGTTCATACATTGTACTAATAAAGGAGAATACACTGTACTCTAGTCTATCCAACAAAATCTCTCATCCTCTATTTGTCTATTTTTTTCATTTGTCAAATATTTGCCTATGTCCTTTAAAGAAAGAATCAGTTTTTTTTAAAAAAAAAATCTCTGTTGCACTCCTGTAGTTTTTATTCTTTCCAGCCACCCAAATGCAGAGCAAGCATTGCAACTGCTGATTCAAGTGCCCATATCTAGAAGACTGAGGAAGGCTGAGGTAATGCAGTAACAAGTTGTTTTGCTTTGTCATAAATAATTCAGCACAATAGTTCATTTGTGTTTACATTTTACAGATTTATTTTCCAAATGTAACAGTACCTGCAGTATGAGAGCTAGCTATTGTACAATTTGGTTGGCACTGCAAAGTCAAAAAAAAAAAAAAGGCACTATAATACAAGACTTAAGAGACCTCTTCTGGTGATTAGGCAAAATTGCATTTCTGTACTGACATTTAGATACTTCACGAAGTAGTTTATAAAGTAAAGAATAAATACAAAAATTACAGCAAGATGAGAACATTGTGGATATCACAAACACCTTGCAAAATTAGGAAATAAGTATTCCCTTTCACTAGGGAGGAGGGTTTCATTGAAAGCTCAGCAAACTGAAGATAGGAATATGTAGTAAAATTATGCTTGTTTTTTCCTAGCTGGGATAGGATTTAAAAAAGAATCCACAAAGAAACTAACAATATTTTGCAATAATCTGAGACAGTAACATCATGGTTTCATTCAGAGCCACCATGGGGTCATATAACATTGCTTGCAAAATACAGCACTTGTATTTTCAGTTCTGAAAACAGGGCCCAAATACCATTCTTCATAAACACTGCAAATTATAAAACTTTTCTCATAAAAAATTACAGAATGTAGCACTGAGTCATAAGGTATAGTATGCCTCAGATTTGCAGTTTTGTGCTATAGCACAGAGCCGCGGGATAGCAAAGCTCCCCGTGGCTAGTTTCGCCCTGCCAGGGGGACACTAAATAGGTCTGAAGTTGCCCTGAAGAGGTGACCGTGGAGGGGGGCACTCTGTTGATCATAAAATAACAGAGGTCATTTCATTCGATCCGGGGGAAGTCCTCCGACCCAACAGGAGAAAGGCTAGTGTGGCATCAGTGTCTAGCCCAAGCTACCTGCAGCCGAAGTCCAAGAGTATGAACAAGAATATCAGTGAACAGCGTGCTTGGAACTGGTGAGAGTATTGATCTACTAAAAGTGAAGGGACGGGACTATATCCCCATTCCCTCGTAGACGGAAGCGGCAAATTAATACTAAGGAGAAAAGAAATAGACTGAAATTAAATTTAAAATACTACAGTCTGGATGTTAAGACTACATCCAAAAGGGTTTTAATGAAATTATAAAAAATATATAATAATAATTTTTTGTCTGAAAAAACTAGAAAATTAACAACTACTGATACCTAGTAGAGAATCAGAGCACAGAACACTAACAATAATGTCTCAGAAACTGGCAGGATGCCTAGAAACAAAGAATAATCTGTTCCCTTAAATTTTAAATAACCTTAAAATCTTTGCTGGGAACAAAGAACTGGTCCAGCCATAAGATTAAAAAGTGTCTGAAAGTAAAATACCTGGACTGTTGACTAAATTTAAGAATTGTTTAAAGAAAAACTTTAGCTCTTGGCTAATTTTTAGAGGAGAATCTACAGGAAGGACTTAAGGTGGCCTAACATACTGAATTGCAATTTTGACTGATTGATAATTAACCCCTGAACTAAAATATTGATGAAAGACTATTTGAAGGGGAGAGACAACATTGATATCATGCACTTATCAACAAATGACAGGACACCACACTCAATATTCACTCCTGAAGGATTTAGCCTGGAACATCAAAGACCCTCAGAAGCAATATTTCAAGGCAAGACAAATACTTTCCAAGAGGAAATTTATGCAATGTTATGACAGATACAAATGACAATAGATTTATACCATGAGGAAATCCAGAACAACTTTGACGACATAAATAAGCACATCTCCAATCTAAATCTACAGTTAAAAAACACCCAGAAAATGATGGCAAAGGGAACAAACAAATCAGATAACAGAACACAAATTAGAAGAACATGATCATGTCGACGAAGCTGCAAACGAAAAGAATTACAATCCAACACAAACAGGAAAAAATCTACAAGACTTTGATATAACAATAAAAATGGAATGGACTATAGAATTCCCAGGAGAATCATCAGAGTTTGGGAGACAGAAAGTATGTATCCTACCTATTCTATCTTCTGTATTACCAACAATACTTGCAAAAACACAGGAATTAATGGGTAAGTAGAATATATCAACTTGGAAAGCGACTCGACAAAAGAAGAAGGCTAGAGACAGATCAAGAGATTTGACTCGCCCTACGAGATGGAGTATTATGTGAGTAAATACTTGTTTGAATATGGTTAAAAGAATAGAGAACTTTGAACATAAAGGGACCCTATAACAAGAGGGATAAGAGATTTAAGTAATATAGTATGTTTTACAATATATGAAATGTAAAAATATTGGGATGGTGTAACTTTTATAAATATAAGTGAAATATAAGCTGATCAGATGTTATAAGATAGACAAGAAGGACAGTATTTTTATAACACATAAATTATGTAAATATTGGGATGGTATACCTAAATGGAAAAATTTGTATATCTAGATGACTAACCCCCTTTATGGATTACTGCCTTGTCGTGGCGAAGGGGCTTGCGTAACTCAATGAAGCTATAAGCTATGCCGTGCAGGGCCACCCAAGACGGACAGGTTATAGCAGAGAGTTCTGACAAAATGTGATGCACTGGAGAAGGAAATGGCAAACCACTCCAGTATCTTTGCCATGAAAACCCCATGGACAGTACTAAAAGGAAAAAAGATATGACGCTGGAAGATGAGCCCCTCAGGTCGGAAGGTGTCCAATATGCTACTGGGGAAGAGCAGAGGGCTAGTACTAGTAGCGCCAGAAAGAATGAAGCGACTGGGCCAAAGCCGAAAGGACGCTCAGCTGTGGATATATCTGGTGGTGAAAGGAAAGTCCGATGCTGTAAAGATTTTTTCTCCATAGGAACCTGGAATGTAAGATCCATGAATCAAGGCAAGCTAGACGTAGTCAAAAAAGAGATGACAAGACTGAACATCGACATCTTAGGAATCAGCGAACTAAAATGGATAGGAATGGGTGAATTTAACTCAGATGACCATCAGGTATACTACTGTGGGCAAGAATCCCTCAGAAGAAATGGAGTAGCCTTCATAGTCAATAAAAGAATAGGAAAAGCAATACTGGGATACAATCCCCAAAATGACAGAATGATCTCAATTCGAATCCAAGGCAAACCATTCAATATCACAGTAGTCCAAATCTATGCCCCAACCACTGGTGCTGAAGAGGATGAAATTGACCGGTTCTATGAAGCCCTACAGCACCTTATAGAATTAACACCAAAAAATGATGTCCTTATCATCATGGGGGATTGGAATGCTAAGGTAGGAAGCCAAAAGATAACCGGAATAACAGGCAAGTTTGGCCTTGGAGTACAAAATGAAGCAGGGCACAGGCTAATAGAATTTTGTCAAGAGAATACGATGGTCATAACAAACACTCTTTTCCAACAACCCAAGAGACGGCTCTACACATGGACATCACCAGACGGTCAACATAGAAATCAGATTGACTATGTGCTCTGCAGCCAAAGATGGAGAAGCTCTATACAGTCAGTAAAAACAAGACCAGGAGCTGACTGTGACTCAGATCATGAGCTTCTCGTTGCAAAATTTAGGCTTAAATTGAAAAAAGTAGGGAAAAGCACTAGGCCACTCAGGTATGAACTAAATCATATTCCTGATGAATATACAGTAGAGATGACAAATAGATTTAAGGAACTGATCTGATAGACAGAGTGCCTGAAGAACTATGGATGGAAGTTCGCAACATTGTACAAGAGGTAGCAACTAAAACCATCCCAAAGAAAAAGAAATGCAAGAAAGCAAAATGGCTGTCTGAGGAAGCTTTGCAAATAGCTGAGGAAAGAAGGGAAGCGAAAGGCAAAGGAGAAAGAGAAAGATACACCCAATTGAATGCAGAATTCCAGAGAATAGCTAGAAGAGATAAGAATGCCTTCTTAAATGAACAGTGCAAAGAAATAGAAGAAAACAACAGAATAGGGAGGACCAGAGATCTCTTCAAGAAAATTGGAGATATGAAGGGAACGTTTCATGCAAAGATGGGCATGATAAAGGACCAAAATGGCAGAGACCTAACAGAGGCAGAAGAGATTAAGAAGAGATGGCAAAACTACACAGAAGAACTATACAAGAATGAGCTTAACATCCCAGATAACCACAATGAGATGGTCACTGACCTCGAACCAGACATCCTAGAATGTGAAGTGAAATGGGCCTTAGAAAATCTGAGCAACAACAAAGCTAGTGGAGGTGACAGTATTCCAGCTGAGCTATTCAAAATCTTAAAAGACGATGCAGTAAAAGTGCTACACTCAATTTGCCAGCAAATTTGGAAAACTCAACAGTGGCCACAGGATTGGAAAAGGTCAGTTTACATTCCAATTCCAAAGAAAGGCAATGCCAAAGAATGTTCAAACTATCGCACCATTGCACTCATTTCACATGCTAGTAAAGTTATGCTTAAAATCCTACAAGCTAGACTCCAGCAGTATGTGGATCGAGAACTACCAGAAGTACAGGCAGGATTTCGAAGAGGCAGAGGAACTAGAGATCAAATTGCCAACATACGCTGGATCATGGAGAAAGCTAGGGAGTTCCAGAAAAACATCTACTTCTGCTTCATTGACTATGCAAAAGCCTTTGATTGTGTGGATCACAACAAATTGTGGCAAGTTCTTAAAGAGATGGGAGTACCAGACCATCTCATTTGTCTCCTGAGAAACCTATATGCGGGTCAAGAAGCAACAGTGAGAACCGAACACGGAACCACTGATTGGTTCAAAATTGGAAAAGGAGTCCGGCAAGGCTGTATACTGTCGCCCTGCCTATTTAACTTATATGCAGAGCACATCATGAGAAAGGCAGGGCTAGATGAATCAAAAGTTGGAATTAAGATTGCCGGGAGAAATATCAACAACCTAAGATATGCAGATGATACCACTCTAATGGCAGAAAGTGAAGAGGAACTAAAGAGCCTCTTGATGCGGGTGAAGAAGGAGAGTGCAAAAGTTGGCTTGAAACTCAACATTAAGAAAACCAAAATCATGGCATCCGGCCCTCTCAATTCCTGGCAAATAGATGGGGAAGAAATGGAGGTAGTGACAGATTTTATTTTTCTGGGCTCCAAGATCACCTCAGATGGGGACTGCAGCCAAGAAATTAAAAGACGCTTGCTCCTGGGGAGGAAAGCTATGGCAAATCTAGACAGCATACTAAAAAGCAGAGACATCACCCTGCCAACAAAAGTGCGTATAGTCCAGGCCATGGTTTTCCCAGTTGCAATGTATGGCTGTGAAAGTTGGACCATAAGAAAGGCTGAGCGCAAAAGAATTGAGGCCTTTGAACTATGGTGCTGGAGAAGACTCCTGCGAGTCCCTTGGACTGCAAGGCGTTCAAACCGGTCAGTCCTAGAAGAGATCAACCCCGACTGCTCTTTAGAAGGCCAGATCCTGAAGTTGAAACTCAAGTACTTTGGCCACCTAATGAGAAGGAAGGATTCACTGGAGAAGAGCCTAATGCTGGGAAAGATTGAGGGCAATAGAAGAAGGGGACGACAGAGAATGAGATGGCTGGATGGAGTCACTGAAGCAGTAGGTGTGAATTTAAATGGACTCCAGAAGATGGTAGAGGACAGGAAGACCTGGAGGAACATTGTCCATGGGGTCGCGATGGGTCGGACACGACTTCGCAATTAACAACAACAACAAGATGACTAACATTGAAAAAATCATGACTGATAAGAATGGATTGAATAAAAGGGAAAATTAAACTTAAACAAAAATTAGGAAAATAGGATTCATGGTGAACTAATGAGATGATGGTTATAAGAATAATATAAGCTGATAAAAATGTTATACATAGCTGTTATCACGATCTGCATAAATATGAAAAATGTATATATTTAATCATTTATAATTGAAAATATTAGAATTATATTTGTTTTAAGATTGAAAAAGGAGAATACAAATGGGAGAAGGGAAGATCAAAGACTTAATCCTCCAGTAGACTTTAAAAATTGCTGATCTTAAAAACTGCTGATCTGATTAGAAAAGTCAGAAAAGGGGATCTTAGTATTGACATATATTTTTCTGACTTTTCACAAAAAGTGCAAGTCTTAACCTGCTATATTTTGCCATTCCAATCATCTATATAACAATATATGTTAAGCCTTACTATAGAAATAAAAAATATAGAAGAACTGAAGAACAATAAGATTTCATACCTTCTGTTTTCTTCATCAGGAAAGTACTGTATAAGAACATTATTTTAGGATGTCTAAGACCAATACAGTGACAGAACCCTTCTCAAAAATGTTGGCAAATATTTAGCTCAAAGGAAAAAAATCTTGTGAAAACAAACTGTGAGATAGACATAAACAACATGGTGTCTTCATAATTTTGGGAATATAGTTCATGCAATCCATTTTGTGAGTTAATAATGGAAAAGCATCTTTGGGCTTAGTCTAAACAATGTAGGCCTTGAAGGTTGATACTAATACCAACCCATCTCCTAGCTGATGGGAGATGAAGTTGACTACAGAACAAAAGGCACAGTGAAATCTAACACCATTCCTAACTTCACCATGCGGTACTGGACAACAGGGTGCTGCAAAACATTAAAAAGAGATGCTTCACAACGCATAGAAGTGTAAATGAAATATCCTTCCTTGAAGTAGGAATGTAGCCATGTCCTTTGCCAAGCTTACATGGCTGCTTTAAAAGGTGTTCCCAGCATCCACATGGGTGTGCATCCACAGCTATTTTGTGCATCCACAGTATTGTCTAACTATTGTCTCTGTAGGACACACAGACAACTTGAAGTAAGTTAAGTTTACAGGTTTATGTGTCAATGAATCCCTCAAATTTTCCATTACAGAAAAGAACAAGTTTCTTGTTTAAGATTCAGTTTGCAAGTCTGGATCCCAGTCAGAAACTATGCTCACACTTTGCATTAAATCATAATGCGGTTTGTTTTGACCTGATGTAATGTGTGAAACTTGCCAATTGTGCAATATTCAAAAACTTCTATTACATAAACCACCCATTCTTTTTCCAGGCAGTCAAAACTTTCAAGTGTTTACAATTTCTTTTTCCTTCTCAGCCATGTTAAACACTATTCCCATCAGAGAATTTAAAACTGTATTTCAATTATCGAGTCTTCTGTCCAATGAGTGTCATTTTAATTTGTCTAGTAGCATAATAAAATAAACAGTTCTCTTCCAGAGATAAATGTTACATTTAGGGAAGGCAGAAACTTTATCTAAACTATTCTTCTGGAATTAAAAGTGCTACCATATTTTCTCAACTATGTTTCGAGCTTTAGTTCCATATACTAAGATCACCAAGCTGAGGGGAATTGCTAACATTTTGAAAGATAGGCTCAAGATCCAGAAAGACCTTGCCCTTGACACTTGGCCCCAAGTAATAAGATGCAGTTCAGTGGTGAAAAAAGGAAGGTCCTGCACTTAGGCACAAAAAAAAATAATGTACGGGTACAGATGGTACCAGGCTCAACAATATTACCTCTGAGAGAGAGATCAAGGTATCCTAGTGGAACACCACTTAAACATGAGCCAGCAATGTGCTGCAGCTGCCAAAAAAGCCAATGCAGTCCTAGGTTCCATCAACAGATGACATCAAGACGAGAAGTGATAGTATTGCTTTACACTGCACTGGTGAGACCACACATGGAATACTGCATCCAGTTCTGATCACAATTAAAAAAAGATATTGAGACCCTGTAAAGCGTGTAGAGAAGAGCAATAAAGATGGTAAAGTGTCTGAAAACTAAATTGTATGATGAATGGTTGAGGGAGCCAGGTATGTCTACTGAAGGGAAGGATTGGGGGGACATGATAACTATCTTCCAGTTCTTGAGGGACTGTCATAAAGAGGAGATTGACTTATTCTCTAAGGCAGCAAAGGACAGAACAAGAAATAATGGATGGAAACTTATTAAAGAAAGATCCAACCTAGAATTAAGGAGAAATTTTCTGATAGTGAGAATCAATGCAACCTGAGCTTGCGTTCTGGGATTATGGATGCTCCATCACTGGAGGTTTTCAAAAATAGACTGGACAATCATTTGACTGGGATAGTATAAGGTTCCTATCTTCAGCAGAAGGTTGGAGGCAAGGTCCCTTCCAACCTTATGATTCCATGAAAAGGATCCATATATCTTCACTATATAGTAGAGGAAAACCCTTTGCTTGAAAAATAATTATATTATTTAAAGTATATTAACATTATTGTGGCTATTCGGAGTTTGGATTGGAATTGTGATCTATTAACCAGACATGGACACTATAGTGCAATAATAGTCAAGTATGCAATGAAGTTTCAATCACCTCAAGTTGTTTTATTTTTTTAATAATTTCTAGTGTGATGGCAGCAATATCACTTGCTGCAAAGAAACAAAGCATCCGGAAACATGTGAAAGTTTATCATATCATAATAATTTTATTAGTCTTAAAGTTACAAGCAAGCTCTTCATTGCATTTGAATAGCTTTTGTTCCATAGCTTGAAAAAAATTAACAGATTGATAGTGATATCGGGAAATAAAGACCAAGGAGAATAGTTTGAATAAAGTACATCTTAACTTGTAATAATTATTAGATTATCTTTCTAAATGTAAACCATTTAACTTATTATCTAAGTATTAATGCTACAGATAAATAACTGTTCTAGAATACCTGACAAAAGTTATATACTCTGAAAACTCTACATAGGCTATTTTTTGCAATTAATCGTATTCATGCTTGTGCTAATTACTGGTAAAATGGCATCCAGTATCAATCAATACTGAATTACAGAATAAAGCAACTTTCTATTTATATTATCTAATTTTTCAAGATACCCTAAAAACATTTCTTAGTAAATCTACATTTTTAATTCTACAATACTTCATTGAAATACAGGACATGGATAGTCTTTAGGAAAACTATATATCCACACCCATATCCTATGAAGCATTACCGCCCTGCACAAACTATTTTATTATTTTCAATAGTTTATGCAAATAATAATTCTCACCTGGCGGTAGTAGTTCATAGGATATGGATAAATATTTTCCTAAAAGAATATCCATGTCTTGTATTTCAATCCTAAACTCAGCACTCTAGTTTCATTATTAGTATAAAAGGACCACAGTACTGTGTAGCACCAACTTTGCTTAAAAAAAATATATAACTACAATACTGCATTCATAGGTTTTCTCAGACTTTGAAATTACTACATCAAACTTGCTTGCAGACCAAACATTACTACACATTAAATCAAGTGCAGAAAATAAAAAGTTATCTCGGAGGGGGGCGTTATCCCGGAGTCAGTCGAATTATAAGGGGTTTTTTTCACGTTACTGTGCGGCCAGGTAAGCGTTCCGGTTTGGAATTCAAAGTAAGAAAAAACATTCCGCAACACCACAAAAAACAAATCTCAGTCAAGGCCTTGGAAATGGCACTTTCTATGCCGCCCTCCTCGCAGTCCAAGAGCAACGCTTAAATAAGGTCACGAACGACGGCCCAGGTATAAAATAAAGCCGGGTTCCCTCTGCCGGCAATGCTCCCTCGCTCCGATCTAGGGCAAGGCGGGGAAATCCGAAGCGGGATCTTTTAAAAAAGATGGAGGAGGAGTAAGAGAAACTAACCTGAGAATGAATTTGATGAGCTCCTGATCAGCCCAATCTAAAACAGAGGTGGTGGGGAGGGGAAGGGAAGGGAAGAGATCCACCACGCTGAAACCAGCGCCTTTTCCAAAATTACAAAACGCCCATGGAAATGAATTAATTGCTCAGCGTTCTTACGAAAAGGGGCCCCGTTCAAGAGACAGCGAAGCAGGCTAACTCCATCCCACAAGAGGGCAGCCAGAAGCCCCATGAAATTGCTTTAAGACATTCTCTTGAAACAAAGACTGCTGCTGCACATGGAGGGAGAACTTAAAGAAAAAAAAAGTGAGGGCTGGACTAGAAAGCCAATCGCATGGAGGCCAATTTGAAGGAAAGCTTCCTTGGTGTGGCTTTCCAAGGCGACAGGATTAATATGGCAATGCGCAAACTTTTTACTCAACTGTAAATCCCAAGGACTTCAAGTTGCAACTCTACTTCTTGCCTTACTAACAGCATAGAGTTGCAACTTGAACCACATAATCCCCATTTCTTTCCATTTTCCTTGGCTTTGGCTTGAGTTTGTACTGGTCTAGTTGAAGAGTCCTCAACTCAACTCAGTTTTATAGGGGTTTAAGCCACATTCCCTCAAGAAATCAGTTTATAAACGTTAGAAGTTTCTTCCAACTCACCTTTACTTGTTGGGCAAACCAACCAGTTCTAAGCCGCTCCCTCCTTGCCTTGGTCTCACTGCAAGGCTGTTTCCTGGACATTTAAATTCTGAATCAGGAAGCGCAGCAATCTCCACTTTCACAGCTGTGTCCCACATCCAGACTGGAACTGGTTTCAGATCTGGAGTGAACCAATTGGAGTAGCTGCTTTAGGTGTGTAAAAAAGGCTCGGCTCCACCCCCTCCCCCAAGGAAATAGTTCATTCCCAAGTACTCTTGCATCCAACATGAAAGGAGCAGGGCAAATTCTGGGGTCATTTCCAAAGCTAAAGTGATCATTGCTGTTGTCTAAGACTCTCTTCTTAAAGAGACAAGCACCTTTAATATCAATGAATTATCATACTTTCGAAACTTGATTAAGAAAACAGTAAGTTAGGGGGAGAAAGCAAAAATATACAGCAGGAAATTAACTCAGATAAAAATGAATTAGGCAGTTGGAGGAATCATTTAGAGGCAAATTGATGAGGACTTGATAGGGCTTCTATAATTGCCTAGAAAAAGAAAAAAAAATGATTAGAATCCTTCTGTATGAATTTTAGTTTAGCACACATAGGTACTAGAAATGCTGAATAAACACATGCTAAATTTATTTTGAACTACATAAGGAAAAATTAGTGGCATTTTGTTCCCCCCCCCCTTCAATTAATCAAAAATTTAAATCAACCCTGGTTTTTAAAAGATGCATGTTTGCAGATTTTTTACATAGAAAGAAAATGGGGAGCAAATGTAACTTGAAGAACTGCATTCCATAGCTTTGGCAGCAATGCAGAAGATATTTTTGTGATAAAGAGGTGACCTGATTAATAGTGGGAGAAGATCACTTTTACATGCCCCCCCCTATGTTTTGCCTTATAAAGATCAGTATCAGTAGCTTAAATTATGCCTGATAAACAATTGGCAACTGGGGTATATCTTTCAGTACAGGCATCATAGAATCCCTACTCCTCGTACAAGATATTAGTCTAGCTGCTGCTTTTTTCACTGATTGCAATTTCTGGACAGTTTTCAGTGGTAGCCTAAATAGAGCCTATTGTAAGTATCAAGATAGGATGTAATCAGAGCTTCGATAACTACTGCCAAATCTGACTGGCTCAGGAGATTTGCAGCTGGCATAGTAGCTTTAATTGTGCAAAAGCCACTCTGTGCCGCTGCCGATTCAGCCACTATAAATCCAGTAAAAGCTGAGCTTCAAAGAGCACTCCTAAACTGCAGGGTGCTCTTTCAGGTGAATGCATCTGCATTTCAACCTTAACCTCCAAGTCTTGTTTCCCAATTCCCTCTACTTTGTCTGGATTTGGTTTGTTGTTCTCCATATATAAGATGAGTATTGAAAACATTGTTGAACATTCAACATCATTCAAGAATATGATTGATTTCTTGGGGTAAAAAGGTAAGGAACAATAGGATTGTGTATCATGATTATTTTGATGGCAACCAATTCCAAAACTCTGGAGGATTCACTCTAGAGATTTCACATGGATGTTGAATGAGGACAAGGCAGAACTCTTGGGAGCACAATAAATAATGAACTAGTTACCCAACAGTACCCAAACATTGTCTTCTAGGCACGGCCAGACAGTTGCCAAAACTCTCAGGATCTAGTTCCATGAGATTGTCCAGAAAGATAGTGTGGATGGTGTCAACTGAAACCCATCAGGAACTCTAGGAAAATCATCAGCCTCTCTGTCTGTCATGGAATCTCAAAGGTGCTTTTCCAAAAAGCAACTGGATTTTCTTGTTTTTTTATATATAAGCCAAGAAAGTCCAGTTGCCTTTTAGAAAAAGCACCATTGGGATGACCGTTCTTAATATTTTCAATGTATAAATGATTAAATATAGATATTTTTTCATATTTGTACAAATAATGATAACATCTATGTATAACTTTTTTATCAGCTTACATTATTCTTATAAAAATCATCTCATTAGTTCACCATGCATCCTATTTTCATGGTTTTTGTTTAAGCTTAATTTCCCCTTTATATTCAATCCATTCTTCTCAGTCATGATTTTTTTCTCAATGCTAGTCATCTAAATAGCCAAATTTTTCCGTTTCAGTACACCATCCCAATATTTTCATATTTCATGTATTATAAACATACTGTCCTTCTTGTCTGTATTATAGCATCTGGGTATAACAACACTGTGTTCTGTTATCCAATTTCTTTGTTCCTTTGCCGTCATTTTCTGGGTGTTTTTTTATTATAGATTTAGGTTAGAAATGTGCTTACTTCTGTCATCAAAGTTGGTTTTGATTTCCTCATGGTTTAAATCTATTGTCATTTGTATCTGTCATAACATTGCATACATTTCCTCTTGAAAAGTATTTGTCTTGCCTTGAAATATTGCTTCTGGAGGTCTTTGATGTTCCAGGCTAAATACTTCAGGGATAAATATGGAACGTGGTAGTCTGTCGTTTTTTGATAGGTATACGATATCAATGTTGTCTTCCCCCTTCAAATAGTCTTTCACCAAGATTTTAATCTCTATAATTAGTAGTACAGGCAATATTTTTGTAAGTTTTTTTATTCAGGGGACAATTATTAATCAGTCAAAGTTGCAATTCAGTATGTTTAGCCATCTTAAGTTCTTCCTGTAAATTCTCCTCTAAAAGATAAGCCAAAAGCCAAAGTTTTTCTTATTCTATAAACAATTCTTAGATTTAGACAACAGTCCAGGTATTTTTCTTTCAGACAATTTTTAATCTCATAGCTGGCCCAGCTCTTTCTGTTCCAAGCTGTCTTCTTAAAAGTTATTTAAAATTCACGGTAACAGATTATTCTTTGTTTCTGGGCATCCTGCCAAATATTGCTTCTGAGGGTCTTTGATGTTCCAGGCTAAATCCTTCAGGAGTGAATATTGAGTGTGGTGTCCTGTCATTTGTTGATAAGTGCATGATATCCATGTAGTCTCTCCCCTTCAAATAGTCTTTCATCAATATTTTAGTTCAGGGGTTAATTATCAATCAGTCAAAATTGCAATTCAGTATGTTAAACCACCTTAAGTCCTTCCTGTAGATTCTCCTCTAAAAGATAAGCCAAGAGCTAAAGTTTTTCTTTAAACAATTCTTAAATTTAGTCAACAGTCCAGGTATTTTACTTTCAGACACTTTTTAATCTTATGGCTGGACCAGTTCTTTCTTTGTTCCCAGCAAAGGTTTTAAGGTTATTTAAAATTTAAGGAAACAGATTATTCTTTGTTTCTAGGCATCCTGCCAGTTTCTGAGTCATTATTGTTAGTGTTCTGTGCTCTGATTCTCCACTAGGTATCAGTAGTTGTTCATTTTCTAGTTTTTTCAGACAAAAAATTATTATATATTTTTTATAATTTCATTAAAACCCTTTTGGATGTAGTCTTAACATCCAGACTGTAGTATTTTAAATTTAATTTCAGTCAATTTCTTTCCCCCTTAGTATTAATTTGCCGCTTCCGTCTATGAGGGAATGGGTATATAGTCCCGTCCCTTCACTTTCGGAGGTTTTCTGGCTTTGCGGTGTCTTTCCCAAGGATTCAGTTAGGAGATAGAAGAGAGAAGATTGATACTCTCACCAGCTCCAAGCACGCTGTTCACCGATGTTCTTGTTCGTGCTCTTGGACTTTGGCTGCAGGTAGCTTGGGCTAGACGCTGATGCTGCACTAGCCTTTTTCCTGTTGGGTCGGAGGGCACCCCCCCAGATTGAACTAAATTACCTCCATCATTTCACGATCAACGGAGCACCCCCTCTTTCACGGTCACGTCTTTGGGGCAACTTCAGACCCATTTAGGTCTGTTCCCTTAACAATGAATTAAATCCAGAGGGGTTTATACATTTATAGGATGAAACCCTAGCAGGAGAGAACAGCTAAGCTATACTGGGCACTGATGTTCAGGTTCAATTCTTTGGAAATGAGATTTAGGCTTCTGACAGGGCACTGATAAAGGAAGCATCAACTCAATGTCCAATTACAATAGAAAACAGCAAAGAAATGAAAATTTTAAAAAAGAATCATATAATCTTCCTCCTTTCCTGTGTTGGATACTTACTTTTTCAGATCATTACCCTTGAGTATCTTTGTCTTAAAAAATGTTTGAATTCACAAATTTAAACACAAGCAATGAAGTATTGTCTATTATTCTCAGAGAATGTAGATGTACTTGTCCAGCAGCAGTAATAACCTAAATAATTTTGTCATGCATGTACTTTTTAGTACAGCAGCTGGGAAGGTCCAAGAATATATGTTGAAAACATCCACAGATGAAAGGTATCACTGACTTAATCTCTTCTATGTAGCTATTGAGACCAGGCTGATCTACATCTGCTTAGGCATAGTCTCATAACAGGAGACCTTCTTGATTTCCTTACACTATTGCCAGCATCTCTGGCCACTCTCTTGAAATGATTGAGATCAGATATATAAATGAAACAATTGCTAGAATGCAAGGTGTGACCAAGAGAATCCCTGAAAGTATTTTCTGAACAGACAGATCTTTTCTAATCAGACTTCATATATTTAATATCAACTTCAGATAAAAAAAATCATTGCAGTAGTTTCAAACATGATTTGGGAAATCAAAGTGTACTTTAATAAACTATTGCTTATTGCAGTGTTTCTCAACCTTGTGAACTGTAAGATGTATGGACTTCAAGTCATGTTCCTTCATTTAGCATATCTGGCTGGGGAATTCTGTGAGTTGAGATCCAGACATCTTAAAGTTCACAAGGTTAAAAAGTACTGGTTTATTGGACAGAAGGTAGTTCCTAGCTGAATTTGACTGATTCTGAAAGTCAGGTGAGCAGGTCAGATCTGACAGCACTTCGATGGGAATCGACTGATTAATTCTATAGCTAGAGATGAACTGGATTTTTAAAAAATGGGAAAAGGCAACAGGAAGCCTCTTAGGATTTTTTTTGCCAAGAAAAATGTAATTATCACTATCATATATATGATATATGATACTTTTTAATTTGTTATTTTAGATTTTCCATCCTGTCCTTATTATTTGTATAAATAACTCAAAGCGATAAACATACCTCTTTTCTCCTCTTATTTCCCCACAACAACCCAGTGAGATGAACTGGGCTGAGAGACAATGATTGGTCCAAAGTGTCCCAGGCAGCTTTCATGCCTAAAACAGGACTAGAACTCACAGTCTCCTGATTTCTAACCAGATGCCTTAACCACTAGAACAAATGGAATATATTACAACTGAAATGTTTGCACACAAAAACTCAAATCCAGCATTAGTGAGCTTTTGAAAGTAAGATCACTTGACAACTATTTTTGTATGAGATGTTAAGTTGTTAAGTTCAGCTAATGAATGTTAATACATTGTAGTATTACTCCAATTCAAATCTCTCACCCAACTACATGCAGTTCTTTAAGGATTACATCTTGGACGTTTAGATTCAGGATTTTGTACTCAAGTTCTGCATTAATTGCAAAGTCCAGTTTCTGGTCATCCAATATTATGGCTGTTTCAGGTCCATATACACAGTAAGCTAAAAACATGGGTGTTAGGGGAACATACAAACCAGTTTTTAATTTTTACAGCCTCGGGAGCCATGAAAAACACCACCAATCTCATATATGTTTCTCAGTAGTAAAGTCTCATGATAGTCAGTTAAATTCACTCCCACATCAATACTATAAAAGCACTTCCCAATACTATTTTATATATGTTTTTATGTATTTATGGAGAATCTCCATAAATTCAAATAATAAACTTATTTTCCAGCACAGTCTTTGGAGAAAGAACTCCATTTCAGTGAAACTATCATTTTCTTTCAGTGTCAGATAGATTATGGGTTAGTCAATATCTTTACAGCAAATCAAGCTTTAAATGGTATTAATGCCTCCAGTTTAAGCAACCTTGTTTTCTTATGTCTAGACAATTAAATCAGTCAATTATTTACTTTGATATGATAGAAACAAGTAGATTACCAGGACAGTCAGTTTTTCAGTTTATGAAGCAGAAGGTTGCTGATAGATAAACTATAAACTATAAATTCTATTCCTTTTTTTAAAAAATTTTTTTATTTATTCCTTTTTCACTATACAACAAAAATAAAAATACATTTTTCCCTTAACAGTACTGTGTTATACATCTCATATATATTATTTACAATTATTTACATTAGTAATCATGTCTTTTTGTTCCTCTGTTCTAGCCAATCATAACATTTGTTCCATATCTCATAGAATTCTGTTGCATCCTTGTCTTTTAGTTCTAGCGTAAGTTTGTTCATTTTCGTGCATTCTAGTATTTTCTTTATAATCATATCATTTGTAGGTATGTTTTCACTCTTCCAACACTGGGCACATAAATTCTATTCCTAAGAGATCACTGATGAACCATCTGCTGAGAGCATCTTCATATCTTTTAGACTTTTGCAGCTGAAAATAACATTCAGCCTATGGGCAGATTATCTGCCTCTTATATGAAAACATACAAAGAACAGATTCTTCAGAAAAAGTGTGATTTAATTTCATTGTTCTTGAACTATTTTAAGTAGAAGTTGTAGAATGATTAGTGGGTCCTGAATATTATCAAGTTGTTGATAGTAATGAATCTACATTTCATAAGTATTTGTAGTTTAAGATCTTTTTTTGGACCTATGGTATCTTTGGATCCCCCACTGACCATAACCATTTTTCAGTTGTGAAGTGTATAGAGAAGTAGGCACACCAAATGGATACTTGCAAATTGCAGCATCAGTATTGTGTCAATAATTAAACCAAAGCACCAGAAAGACGAGTAAATATAGTACACCAACTCCTTATAGTATAGTATTGCATTGCAATAGGAAGAGCCCTGGAATCCAGAAACTTATAAAGTTGGTCAGATTTTTTATAAGTATTATTGATTTTATTTGTTGTCTTATATCAACTGCATTGCCAGTTGATGACATTTATGTGGTAATGAGTAAAATGCAGGGATAAAGCGCTATTAGATTTTCAGGGTAAAATTGCAAAACTAGCATAGCAGACTAAAAATCACGATAACCTATTTTTCACAAAAAGTTATATCAACTCTTTATTTTCATCTTCACTTAGCTCATTAAAAGATCAATTATTCCCTACAATATATGGATTCTGTTTAGTAATTTGCCAAATTGAGCATGCAAAATTCTGCCAGGCTATAGAATTTTTCTTTTGTTTACCATATGGAGGAAAAAAAATGGATTGAGAAATGGGGGAGGAAGTGACATTTTGTATCATATGTATTTTATGGACTTAAACATGTGTCATTGCAGTGGCCCTTGGTTAAACAAAAACAAAGCAGCTTTTCTAAGAGCAGGGAAGTGTTATTTATTCCAACCTATTGTTACCTAAGCAGATATGGACAAGTTGGAGAGGTCAAAGTCTGGCTTAAACTGCTCCAGCTATATATGGCTAAAGATTAAATTAGTGTATCCAGCTTATCTGTACTTAAATGATGACTAAAAAAGAAGAATAAACTGATTTCTGGAAGGTGTAAATCTTGGAGAGGATGAGAGCAATGTACATCTTATGAAATATAATAAAGAAGTAAAAATATTAACTGAATTTCAGTAAATCCTTCCTGACTGCAAAGTTAATTTGAGTTTTGGAAAGACTGATTATCCCAAGAGAAGCAGTGGGTTAGCAGCAGGACTCTACTGTGTTTATAGTGAAACAAAACATTTGCACACACATTCCACACACCAGATTATTTCTGAATTGAAAGTAAACTCATATGGGAATCCTGGGGATTTCATAGTCCATTCTTAAATAGTAAAATTTTAGTTCTCATATTGCAAATAAATATTTGAAAGTTGTGAAGTGTGTAAACTAAAGCTAAAGGTAATGATTGGCTTGATTTAATACAGGTAATCCTTGACCTACACTGTGACTGAGCCCAAAATATCTGTTGCTAAATATTCATTTGTTAAGTGAATTTTGCCCCATTTTGCAACCTTTCTTGCCACAGTTGTTAAGTGAATCACTGCAGTTGTTAAGCTAATCACACATTTGTAAAGTGAACTTGACTTCCTCATTGACTTTGCTTGTCAGAACATCCCAAAAGGTGATCACATGATCCCGGGACACTGCAACCATCATAAGTATGAATCAGTTACCAAGCATCTGAATGTTGATCACGTGGGGATGCTGCAATGGTCGTAAATGTGAAATATGGTTATAAGTCACTTTTTTCAGTGCCGTTGTAACTTTGAATGATCACTAAACGAACTGTTGTAAGTCAAGAACTACCTGTATCAGAATTTTCTGGAGAGTTAAATCTGATAGGAGGGCAAAATATGGGAATGAAAACGCGCAGAATTTATATATAAATTCACAAAGAAGGAGAGTGGAGGAAGCAGAGCAAGTAACGGAGTGGTAGCATCAATCAACATCAAGAATATAACCAACACGCAGCCCAATCAAGAAGGACCGATGACGAGGTCCAGGAGCCGTGTGCACAAACTGACTAGCACTATAAAGGAAATGCCCATCGACCAGTTTTAAGCCCTGATGATGTTGGCAGTTGGCCGATGAAAGCTTGGCACTAGATTAAACATTTTTAGTTTAAAATTTTTTTCCTGGTGTTCGTGTTTGTTTGTTTTTATTATATATAAAAACAAACAGCCATCTCTATTATTGATGGCCATATTGTGTTTCTTATGAATAGAAACATTTGATATAGAACACATTTGGCTGGCTTAAGCCAAAAACCTCTGATAACGTCATATATTGCACTAAGCTATATCTTCCTTAAATATGGTTGATTGAATAAGCCCTAATTGGTTGGTTTATATAATATACTAATTACATAAGCAATAAGCTAACATCAAAGGATTCACAATGTAGTAAGTGCTACGAATGAACTCGCCATGTACTACATCCACTTTCTATTTTCCAGAACATAGAAGCACACCATTTCATGTCTGACTCAGCTTCGTCATGTTGTCAATCCAAGATTGATTATGGTACAGCACTATGTCTAAATTAACAAATCATGACTAATCAAATTCAGAAGTTCATAATTGATGGACCATAGTTCTAGCTCTTGCTCTGCCTCCAGATTGTTGAATATGATTACTGATTGAATCAGATAATTAATTTTAAACCACAATTTGCCTCCACATTTGGGTTTTAAGCTGTTGTTACAGATATTCTATACTTTGAGGACATCAACAGATGGTATTTAAAGTATCATAATAAATTAATCTAGTATATCCATTCACAGCACAATGTTTGCTTAATATCTTGTATGAATGCATAATTTATAGTTTATACAATGTGCTGTTCAATTAAAATTTATTCAACCAATATTCATTAAACAAATTGTGGATAATAGTGCTTCCTATGTCCAACTTCTATGGTAAATATCCCCATACTGTTCAGAGATAGTTCCAATATCATGCTGTATATTTTGCTCTATATTTTGCAAAATAATATGCTAAAAATATGGCCATACAATACATTCACATCCCTGTTTCTTCCTCCATATCTATTGTACACAAAAAACTAATAAGTATTTCCTTCCAGAGAATTAAATGTCTAAATGTTAAGACAAATCATTGTTACAATTAGTTTGGTCCTATCTCCAGTGGATATCAATGCAGACCAAGCTATTGTAGAGTAATTCATCTACAATGCTGAAAATGAATTTGCATGTTTTTACTATCAACAACAATGTGGTTACTTTAATTTTGGCCTATTGCAATATATGAACCTCACCAGTTTGGTCCATAAATCATTATTTATGATTTAACAGCCTATGTAGCAAGACCGCGAAGTATATTAAGTTGACACACTGAAGTACAAACCAATGAATATACTTTACCCTAATATACTGTGTGAATTCAATCTTGGTTAATTAGTTGGTCGATGAACTGAGCGACCACAAAAAATAATTTGGCAAACCATTATTAAGTTAACCATGGGCAAAAAGGCTATTTAAATACATAATTAAAATACAATATCGCTTAATAAGAGAGTTACAAAGCCAGATACAGAAGGTAGAGGTGAAGCAATGCATGTTGATTTGAGAATATCAACATAAAGTTGTTGAGTCGGGCAGCTTAGGCTGTAGTTAAATTTGAAAAATAAAAGATTATGCAAAAAACACACCCCACAAGTGTACAGTAGAAGAAAGGGTTTTCCAAACTGTTAGCTAACTGTATGCTAATGCAATAGAATGTACATGATTACAATATGTAGCTTGCTTTGAACTTAGCAGCAATAGCAAAATGATAGGATCAGTTCTGCCTTTGCCCACCTGAAATCTTATCCTAGCAGTTTTTCTTTCACTGCAGGCAAAGACCTATGGGCATATTGGAAACACAAGCAATTGGTGGATTCACAGTCAAGATCAAAGTGCTTCCCTTCTGAATGGTCCTGCTGCTTTGCCCTCCCACTTGCCTATAAAAGTTGACAATGCCCAGCAGGTTCCTAGCTCTGGAAGAATCTGGATGCTCATTTTCCTTCTTTGCCTTTCCTGTGTTATCAACAACTTTGTTCAAAGGTGCTTCAGAAGCCTGGGAACATTCTTTCCTCATAGTTCTTACTTGAGAAAACATGGATTTATCAGATAGGTATCAAAATGATAGAAGATATTCTTTTACTGGACTAAGAGTATCATCAAAACATCTGTTGAAAGTAGGAGATTACCTAGTAAATCTTATCATTATAAAGCAATTATGTTTTTTTATTTCTTTTATTATAGTGTTTGGAGACTGTCTTTCTCTTCAGAAGGGTTGATAACCTGTAGCAATCTGTGTATGACTAAACTAAAGCTACCCATGATGTGTAAAGAATATAGCCAGTGAAGTCTATGAAGATTCTCAGTCATGGTTGTCCCAAAGGTGCTTTTTCAAGAGGCAACTGGACTTTCTTGTTTTTCTTTGAAGATGTTTCACTTCTCATCCAAGAAGCTTCTTTAGCTCTGAAGAAGAAAGTCCAGTTGCCTCTTGAAAAAGCACCTTTGGGATAGCCAGTGAAAGAGTTGTAGTTCATCGACATGTGGAGTAAATAGAGCTTCCAACTAGAAACTCAAGATAACATACATGTGGAAATTTGTCCTTATTTACTGTCACATAAAATAATCCTGTGAAATAGACTGGGCTGACAAATAGTATCTAGCCCAAGTTATGCAAAGAGCTTTGTTGTTGGGCTCCTTATCATCCTGTGACTCCTACATGTGCGGCTTCTTTATCTCCAATAACAACAGTACTTCATTGCCAGAGAGATCTTAAATACCATACTTGGAAGTCACAATTACTTGTACATATTGCCAAACTGAAAAACTTAAGCACAATGTTTCTGTCTCAGACCCTGCTCTTTTTCACTGAGTTTTAATATTTTTGATTTTTAGTATTTAGGGAAAACTCTTTCAAGACAATTGTATGTTCTTTTTAATCTTTCCTAATGACAGGTAGCATTGTCTAGCAGGAGCGGGCGAAAGATAAATAGAACTTCTAACAAATGGTTGCATGCAGTGAATCAGTAATAATCCCTCATAACTGTATAAAAATACCAATAATAAAACCTTCCTCCCCATAATTATAATGCTGAAATAAAAGAGGTTTAGATCAGTTTTGGAAATCAAAGTAAATTCCTGGATGGTAAATCTACATAACTGTTGTTTGCATCTGAAACCAGGTATAAATGTCAACCATTGACGGAGCTTAAACTTCTAATAAAAACAAATACACACATACACACTCATCTGAAACATCCTGATGATATAGTAAAGTATCTTAGAATAGGACTATTTACTCTCAAGCCTCTCTATAGCAGAGGTCTCCAACCTTTCTTGGTTGGCGGACCGGAGGGAAAGGGAGGGGGAAGCATTTTATGCGCGCATACACACACAAACGGGGCCGCGAGCACACACAATGCAAACAGGGCAGTGCTAGCGCTCGTGTGACGCTAGCACCTTCTGGTTTTTGCCACGTGGGTGCTAGCGCTGCCCTGTTTTTGCCACATGGTGCTCTGTTTTCACCATGCAGTGCCCCGTTTTTACCACGCAGTGCCCCGTTTTCACTGCATGGTGCCCCGTTTGTGTAACAGCGGCACTAGAGCGAGTGTGGGTGAGTAAGTGCACATGTGTGCACACACTGGCCTGTTCTGCAGCCCAGTGGCCAGCAGTAGTGGGCTGCAGCCCACAGCTAGGGAACCCCGCTCTATAGCATTGTTGTAAGGGGATCCATATGTACTGCGGGGAGTGAGGTGGAGATGAATTAAAACAAATAAATTCAAGGATTTGTTTGTTTGTTTAAGAATTTATAAAGGAAATAATGCTGTTAGCCAAAAAGAAATGCAGTTCAAGATCATTATTTTTACTACAAAAACAATCAGGTTTTAATCCATTGATAAGCAGTTCAAATGTCTTTGAAAAAATAGCTTTTCACCATATATAATCAGAGACAGCAATGTACTTCTACCATTTCTCCATGTTGTCTCAAGCATTTGAAATGCAGTACTCATGTTCTGATTGCTTATGAGTGTCCTCAGAATACTAATATATGTTCCTGTTCTCTGCAGTGTTTTCTGCAATTTTCTGCTATTCCTGTTAAATAGGAAAGCATGTACTTTTTTTGTCTCAATAGAAGAGAATATTTGTAGTTCAAGGTTGATCTGTAGAGTCGTTGGTGCCCTTTAAGCTTTGTTATTCCAGTCTGAGCTACAAATATTCTTTTCTATTGAGACAAAATATTAATACATGTTTTCCTATTAAACAGGAATCTACCATTTGACATATATTTATGTATAAACCATCTTTTTATTCTTCCAGTGGGATATGGAAGACATTTTTCCTCACAATATGGTTAATTACAATCTAGTATTTATAAAACAAAATGGATGTATCAAAGCCAACAGCAGATTGAGCTGTTTCACAAAGAAATTATTGCATAGGAAGCTGAGAAACATTAAAATGGCAGAGTCTGAAGGAAAAAATCTGTTAATGTTTAAGTAATGGTAGGAAAGCCAGCTGTGTTGCACTATGATGAAGTCTTTGATAGCTGTAAATTATGGGATATTATGTCCCACCATCTGTAGTATACAACACTGAGATTATATTATGGGCTTGAACTGATGGTGTTTCAATAAACAGATTCATTTGTGGTCAATGCAAAAGTTCTCAGGCTGCATCAAGACATTCTGGATCAAAAAAGAAAGAAAAATACAATAGTAGTCTCTGTTTGAAAATAAAAATACCATAGATTTATTTCTACTGTTATTTTTAAATTACTTTTGCAAAATGGTTAAGATTTAAACATGCTGTTATATAATTATATAATTATCTGAATCCCTCTCTAAATGAATAAAATGCATTTAAAGTAATATTTATTTATTAAATGTTTATGCCACTCATTTCCCCTACCTGGTGACTCTGCGCAGCTTACAAGTTATAAAACAAATTAAAAAATGGTTAAAAGAATAAAATATTAAAATGCTTATATATTGAGGCTGCTACATGATTGTAATACACAACAATGTATATATTAATATGAATGACTGGTCTGATACAGGACCAAAGCAACAGACCAAAGCGCTCAAAGATGGAAAGAGTTTTTGCATTATTGCCTCTGTGGCAGCTGTCCTACAAAGGACAGTTCCATGACTGATAGTGAAGTGTGAGGTGGGTGGGAATATTTCTGTTGTAAAATATGCAAATGTTTTGTTAATGTGTTTGGCTCCAAAGGGCTACCGACACCAACTCTTGGAGGAGGGGAAAAGCTGATAAAGAGGCCCAGAAAACACTCACTTTCTTTGTTCTTGGATCTGGATGCCGTCAAAAGGGGCCATGGAAATTTTTTGGAACTTACACACTAAATGGAGCTCACAGCAGGTGTTTTATCTGGCACCAAAAAGACAAAAAGGCTGGTGGGGAAGTGTTTGGAATGGACAATTGTAGCTCAGCATGTACTGTGTGTGACAAACCCCTCCATTCCAAGGAGCTGATGCCTCTTCCAAGTGGTCCAGTTTTTTCACATCTAGGCTGTGCATATCAAAGGAACCTGGTTTCCTAAAGAAATGAAGAAAACAAAAGAACTGGAGTAGACTTGGAAGCTTAAGCAGAAGTCAGTGCAATCAAGGGAATTTAATGACAAGAAATAACAGAAATTCTGCCGTCAGCTAATGCCAGAGCCATCAACAGAATGCAAATCACAGAACTGCCTCAATATTGTTATTGTACAATATGCATTCATAATATACAGTACCTTCTGCAATGAGTCAAGAAGTTGGTTGGATTGTGCATATCACAGGCAATCTTACAAGGTTACAAATCTTTCCTGATTCCAGATTGCCTCTTTAATACGAATGTAGTGATTGAATACAAATCAATTGATACGTGATTGTTTTGGATATGGACTCCTGGCTGAAGAAAGCAAATTTATATAATTATGTTTCATATAAAGCAAGGGTTTTGTAAGCGTATTTACTTTCTATTCTAGTTCATTTTTTTGTTCATTTACTTAATATCTTCCAAATTATAAACCATTCTTTAGCTAGTGAGCAAGACAAAACATGTTTAAGTAACCAAATAAATATTAAAGTGTTTGGAGCACTAAAGAATATTGGGAAGTGAGTTAATAATAGTACCCCATATTGGATATTTAAACTGAGAGAGTGAATTATCTAAGGATGTTTCCTCATTACTGAGATAGCTATCCCCCTATTCTTCAGTTAACAGAAAATTATACTAATCTAAAATTAGTACAGGTAGTCCTAAATGTATGACCACAATTGAGCCCAAAATTTCTGTTGCTAAGTGAAACATTTGTTAAGTGAGTCTTGCCCCATTTCATGACTTTTCTTGCCACTGTTGTTAAGTGAATCATTGCAGCAGTTAGTTGTTAAGTGAATATGGCTTTCCCATTGACTTTGCTCGTCAGAAGATTGCAAAAGCAGATCACATGACCCCAGGACACTGCAGCCATCATAAATATGAGTCAGCTGCCAAGCATCTGAATTGTGATCATGGGGATGTTGCAATGGTTGTAAGTGTAAAAAATGGTCATAAGTCACTTTTTTCAGTGTCATTGTTAACTTTGAACGGTTACCAAATGAACTGCTGTAAGTCAAGGACTACCTGTATTTTCCTGAGTGATCCCTATCTTGCCTCTATGGCCTTTATTCAGACTCATTGCTGAATATTTCCTGATAATGCATGTATGGTGCATGATAGCCAACTATTAGTAGCCAACTATTAGTTGAGTCCTCCAACTTTGCTGCCATCTCTCTTAGTAGGTCACCAGCCAGTGGGAAAAAGATGCACTAATCACAGCAGCAGAATAGTAGAGGTCTGGCTGAAGGATTTAGCCCCTCAGCTCTCAGCTCTTTCTCATGTGCTTTTTCCAATATCCCACTCTATCATAATCCAGACTGAATAAAACTAAACAACATACACATACATAGAGACAAAAACACAAAGCAGCACATTTATTAGGATTTATCTTTCCTTCCTTTCTTTTCAGTATATAGACAACAAATGCCAACTTCCCACTTCCTTGGTGCTCTCTTCTAGAGAGAGTACCCAGTGGGGAGGGGATGGACATTCTTGGTCCCATAATTCCAGTTACAATACGATTTCAAGCTTGAGCTCTCCCAGTAAATTAAAGTGATTACAGTATGCCAGTTGAGTAGTCTAGCACTATTCTTCAATTCTGATAGACCACTATTTAAATTTACAACCCATCAGCAGAGGGTTGTAAAATGGTTCCCATCCTTTTATCCTACTGTTATACAGGTAGAGATAGACTTGCAACAGGGAACCATTCTGTTCATTAAATGAAACACAAATGCAAGAGACTTCTGGCACTGGGTCCAGCTCTTTAGCAAGATCATAGCAGAGTGGTGGCAGACAAGGTTATCCAGGGACCAAGAAGACAGAAGGCATGCTCCCATCAGCCTGAAAAGCCCATAATTGCTCTTTGGTTTTACCTTCTAAGGGTCACTTGGCTTTATTACCAAGATAATGGGCAGCAAAAGATAATAGTTGTCTTTGGATGCTCTCCCAAATTATTACATCAATATTACTTGCCTCAGTAATTAAAAGTCATATTACTGGAAATAGTCCAAAGCCAAAGTGGATGTTTGTTCATTTGTTCCTTAAATGATGACAGTTTCCTCATTCCTCAGTAACAGCATATGGAAGGAGCAAGGTCAGAAGAGAGATCTGATGTGATGAAATGGCTGTGCATGTGAGAAAAAAAGATTTACTACCTGCACAGGTAAGCAGCAGCAGAAGCAAAGGAAATGTTATCTATGTAAAAGTCTAATATCTAATAGTGTATGTGATTCCTATAAATTCTTGCTTTCTATTATCCACAAAGAGAGGACTTTGTATTGTGTTTTGTTCCCAGCTCACAAAATTCCAGCCAGCTAGTTATGTTGGGACTTTATTTTTATTCCCATCTTTATTATTTTTATATGTAAGTCAAGTAGTAATCATACCTCATACTCCTTCCTCCTCCTATTTTTCCCACAAATCTACAAAGTGGGTTGGGCTGAGAGAAACTGACTGGCCCAGTGTCATCCAGCTGGCTTTCATGTCCAAAGTGGAATTAGAACTAATAATCTCCTGGTTTTTAGCTTGATGCCTTAATCACTATACCAAACTGGTTCTTTGCCGATTGTTCAGGTAGCTATCCTAGGAAAATTAGTTACTTTTACTGTATGGAAGACAATTGTTCTCCTTTAAAATAGTTCACATTTCAAAATTAGTAACTGCCTTGTACTCATTCTTCTCTAACTATGATTTCTTTTCAGAGTGAGGAAAGAAAAACATAACCCACCACGGACCTTTCTGTGGGAGAAACGGCAAAGTCACACTTGGGTGCAACTGTGAAGGGCAGGGGAAAATGTGATGGTGAAGCATTGCAGTCCCCTGCTATGTGGCGAGAGAGAGAACTCCTAGGATCCAGAAAGAGGCAGGTGTTCCCAAGAATAGGAGTCATCCTGCCCGTGGCTTCAAAAGAGACACAACAAAGCTGAATGTGGCATTTCCTCTGGAGCAGAAGCCAAGCTCAGCTTCCCAAGACCCACAACATCTTGGGGTCTTAGGGGGCTGTGTCAGTGTAGGAGGGGCCCTACCCAGCACTGAGTTTTTTCTTAAGATACAAATGAAGAAAATAAATTATTTTGAATGTTTTTGTGGGAAGCATGAAATGTTATAAATAAATAAATGTGTTAATTATATAAATCCATTTTAGGAAAATTATTGAAGAATAATTAAGCACTAATCTTTTGATGATAGTCTCATCTCTTACAACTTAAAATAGGAAACAGCAACTAAAAACATAAGCAAATTTGAAGTAAAATTTAATGACTGGAGGAATTTTGTAGAGTTACAATGGTTAGGTTTTTGATCTAGCCTCACTGTTTTGGAATCCTCTACAATTCAGATCAAGACAAATAAGTCTAGTTTGTTAAAAGTGTGCTAAGTATTATTTACTAGAACAGGCATGAGCATTTTACATTTCTTTGGGTGTGCTGAAGGTTTTTCGTGTTATTTTGACAGCCATATTTTAAAAGTGTCTGAGGCAGAACTCAGTTTTAGACAGTTTCAGGAATTTTAAGAAGCTCAATTGCCTCCAGAACTCAAAACAAAATTTAAAACAAGCCAAAAACAAACAAACAAAAAATGCTCCACTCTGGTTATCATAGAAATGATGCTGGTTAGGCTGCACTTTTTGTAATTCTGAAGTACAACCTTTCACACCTCTTGTTCCAGATGTGTTAATGCAGCTTCAGAGCCTAAATGGATGGACAGTATTTATCAATTTTATTCTTAGATTGTTTGCTGGAATAAATAGAGATATGTCAGCTTCCCCCAGCAGGGAAAGTCCTTCATTGTTTGTGTGATCCAGTACAGCATGAAGCCCAGAGTATGCAGCTCTGCATTAGAAAACATCAGAAGTGTTCATTGGCATAGCTGTGTCAAAAGAAGTATGGACAGGGTGGGGGCAGCAGAGCCTCAGGGAGGAAACCTTGCCAAGAGGTGAGGAAATCACTCAATCCTGCATATTGCTGGGAATTTACTTTCAACTGAATACTTTTACTAGGTGTTTATCAGTATGCCAGGACTCATAATGTGCCAATAACTATAAATACAAAACCCAATTCTCAGAGAATATAGGAGACCATGTTTTTGTTTTGACCTTACACTAGTGGAGAATTTACTTCTTTTTTTGTAATATATTTTATTGTTTTTTTAAAAAAACATAAATCACTTAATAATTGGTGAACAGTATGTTGTCTGGGTTACATTTGTAAAACAATCACTAACAATTGATTTCTATAATCCATAATCCACAGTTTTAGTTGCTTTCCTCTTTTCCCAAAATATCCTCTTTTGCAAACATTGAGTTAATACAATTCTTATTGTTTTGATACATAACAATTAAAAATATAATTTTTTCCCAGTAGTCCTAAAAATAACAATCACATCAATATAATATTTCTTTTCTATCCAATCATTCTGGTTGCCTTATCATAGATCCTGTTACAGTCCTTATTTTAATTTGTTTCTCCCACCAAATTCTAGATATTTTTACTGGTTAAGATTTTCTCAAAAATTAATTATATTTAAGAATTTAACTCTATTTTTCCATATGAACCATGTCACACTTTTACATTTCTTAAAAATAGATAAAACAGTAAAAAAAGAAAGAAAAGCAAGAGTAAAGAAGCATAAAAAATAACATACTACTTAAAATATATATCCCTCCTAAACTAATATGTATTTATTTCTTAAATTTCTTATTCTTTTTAACCATAATTAAAATATGTTTAATCTTTAAATATTCCATTTAATACATCTAGTCATCTAGTCCTTTACCTCTATTCAAAACATTTTTATCCATTATAATTTTCTTAAATTCAATCACATTTAAATATCTAAAACATTTCCTTTATCTAAGTCATTTCAACTTTTTTATATTTCTCATATCAAGAAAGAGAACAAATAAGGGGAAAAAAGTATACTATATTATATTTAGAGAATTCATCCCTCTTAGAGTGACATATATATTCCAAAATTTTTCTATTTTTTAACCGTATTCAAACAAATGTTTCTTTTTTAAGTATTCTCTCTGGTAAATCCCATCATCTATTTTCTTAGTTTCCACTTTAGTATTTTTATTTTGCCCAGTGTCTTTCTTAATCAATGTATTTTGCTGAATCAAAAAGTTTTTCCACATGTTCATAAATGTTCCTGTGGATATAAAAAGTAAATCAGAAGTGTCTTTGTATAGGACTTCTGCCTTTCCATGTTTGTTGAAAACCTTTTTCTTTTTCTCTGCTTCTCTTATCATTTCCTTTCTCTCCAATGTTCCTGACATCTCTACAGTCCATTTTATCCAATCTGTTTTCTTGTCCTCAGATTTATTTTGTAGTCTTAAGGGATAAGTTGTTTTTTCCAATTTTTGTGAATTTTTTTCCACTAGGATTAAATCATGTTTCCTTGTTTTGTTAAGTTCCATCTTTAAGTCTCTGTTATCAATTCTATATACATTTACCTGTTTTATCTGCTCCTTCTTTGTTGTTGTTTTCTGGGAATTTTTTTATTGTAGAGTTAACTTGGAAATAGATTTATATATATATATATTTTCGAAGTTGCTTTGGATTTCTTTGTGGTTTAAAGTCATTGTTGTTTGAATTAGTTGCAGTATACTATATATCTCCTCCTGTGACATATTTATGTTTTCTTGATATGTTCTTTCTACATGTCTCTGATCCATAATAGCCAAGAATTTGAGTTTTCCTCTTCCTTTCTTTTCTCTGTAAATAGCTTTAGAGTCCCAATTAGGTAGATATTTGTAATCCAAATAGTTCAAAAAAAGACTTTTTTTTCTGAAATTTATAATTCTCTTTTTCTACAGCCCAGATTATTGTCTTTTTTGTCACAGCTGTTCTTTATTGTTAAAGCTTTGAAGGTCACAGACATAGATTAGCTTTTCCCAGATTTTGCCAAGTCTTATATTAAAGTCATAGCTGTCATAGTCTTCATCTGCCACTAGATGTCAGCAATTATTTGTTTTTCAGTTTCCAAAATGAATAATTATCTCTGAAATGAGAGTCTTAACCATTAAAACAATTTTAGATTTATCCAAGTTTAAGTTTTAAGTTTCAGGTTTTATATTTATTTCACTTCCATATATAAATTAAAAAGATTAATTTGCAGCTTCTGTTAGTATAAGGGTGGGGTGGAAATCCCCCTCCTTCCCTTTTGGAGGTATTTTGCTTCTTGGGGATCTTTTCCAGGAAATTAAATGTAAAATAGAAAAGAGAAGATCAAATTCCTCACCCAGTTTCAAGCACACTGTTCATAGTTGTGTTGGTTAGTGCTTTTGGACTTTGGTTGCAAGTAGCTTGGGCTGGAAGATGCAATATGGCCAACCTTTCTCCTGTCAGGTTAGAAGGCTTTCCCCAAGTTGAACAGCACGGCCGCCACCATTCCAGAATTGCTGGAGCACCCTTCTTTCTGTGTCGCCTCTCCAGGGTGACTTAGATCCATTTAGGGTCCCCTGGCAGGGCGAAATTAGCCACAGGGGCGCAGAGAATCAGCAAGCCCGCGACCAGTTGCTACCACACAAAAACGAAAGTCTGGAGAATTTAATTCTAAACACCAGAAGAGGCTGGAGGCCTAGAAACACAAGTAAAAATGATATGTAAGTAGTGGTTTGTTATACTCCTTTTCTCTTCAAAATACTCCACATGCTATATAGAGAGAATAAAGCAGACATCAACTATGCACATTTTTCTTTAATGGTATTATTATTCTCCTTGTGAAATGATCCTTATCTAATATGATCAAGGATAAAGTATTTCAGGTTGTATTGTGGGCTTGATGGCTAGAGTACTACCTCTAGAGCAGGAGTGTCAAACTGCTGGCCAGCAGGCTGGATGCATCATACGGAAGCTGCATCCACCCCAGCTCCTGCAAGGGGAAAAAAGTCACGATATGCCACGACACGTCACATGATGCAGCGAGTTTGACACCCCTGCTCTAGATTTACTGGTTTAAATAGCTTAAATAGCAGCTGCTATTGTTGGCCAGAAAGCTGTCTTAAGTACAGGAACCCAGTCTGAGGAAGCCAATGTCTACGCAGAATCAATGAAAGACAAAACTCTTTTCTTTCTGTACAGAAGAGGATGCCTCTGGCTTTCATACCCAAGGAGAGCACCGAAATCAAGGACAGCCATTTTTATACAATTTATTACAGGAAATAAGAGAATTGCTGATTAATTACAAAGTTACACAATAGTTACACATGCGCACAAAGCAAAGTCATCCATAATACTTCATTATTTAATTTTGCTTCTTTATCATATAAATTGATTAGCTCTATGTTAATGATAAACTTTGCTTACCTCTAAGACCCTTGTCCAGACACCCCTAACTACTGCTTAAGCTAAATATCATGTCACCTTCCTTGACAGTTCAAAATATCCTAGCCAAGCATCAAAGCCACAACCTGTTAACTAGGCTATATAAGAAATGTTTGTGGTCTACCTGTGGAGTGTTTGTAGTCAAGCATTCTAGCTTTTGCCGTCCCCTCCTCCCCTCCTTAAAGAAGTGTCACTTCTATCAGGTAAAGGCACATAACTTTGGCTAAAGTTAATTCATAAATTACAAAAGCCTCTAATTACTTATTAATAAGCTAATAAGCCACCAGACCCTCAAACTGGAGGGTTGACATAGGTATAAGTTAAAGCTAGGCTAATTTCTACTCATCTGAATCTATCGTGTTATTATATCTATGGAAGCGAGCATTGCCCTCCTGTCCACGAATCTCGCTAGCCACTAAGAGCCATAGAACGGGGGTTTAATCTTATTCAACAAAGTTATTAAGTTCTTATGTAAGAAAACACTACACCGTTAAACGTCTACAAAATAAATGAAAAAGTTTGGATCTTAGATTTTGTTTCACACTGTCCTTACACAATTAGTCCGGTAGAAGGAGCTCTAACTTCCTTCCCTCTGAAAACAGACCTCTATATCTATGACTTGCAGGAGTCTAATTTCCGGTTCCCTTTAGGATGGAAAATATCTTCCATATGAGGGGCAAGAGAGGTAGAAATACATGAGACTTGGTGAAAGAACACTAAAAGTTTGCTATTTATATCTTTTCTAACTGTATAGTTTCTAACTTGTGTAAAAAAAAAATCAGAACTCCAACTCTTTATTAGTAGTTTGGTCTTTATCAGAACAAAAAAAAAGATGCTGCTGCAGAAAATATGCTTCTTCGTTGATTTCGGTTAGTGGAATTAAGGAAGTTTGGGAACTTTTTGTCATAATCGTGCGGAAAAGGAGAAGAAAATCACGAAGTTAAAATCAACCGATGGTTTATTTCTTTGTTTGTTCATTAATGAACATTTATTTTGAAAATTCGGTTCCAGTTTTTCCTGACGCTAATTTTCGGAGGAAGTAACTGTACTAGTCTATTGCAATAAAGAAAAAAAAAGACAAATATTTATGTTTACATAGGTTTTTGTGGACTATACTTCAGGGCATGTGTTTCATCATTCCAGCACTGCTAACTGAAGCATTTCCGCCACTCTTCAATTCTCGGAGAACTCGAGCTGTAATCCGGGACCGGAAGTATATGTTAAATCCATGAAGACGGTCGGAAATCATTGCTTTTAGCGATACAGGTAGAAAATCAGATTTGCTTCGGTAGAATGCTGTAGTTTCTCTGGTTATTCCCACTAAAATGACGCGGATTCGGATACTTGGCCATTGCAGCTGTCTTTTTCTGTAGCTTTTAATAGCCGCCTGCTCACAACTCATTTTCTCAATGATGGACCCTCTATAGTCGCTCTTTCTGACTCGCTAATGAATAATCTAAAGGAATAATGAATACTCATCAAAATCCCTGTTTGGGGTGGGACTAGAATCAAGAGCCTTGAAGGGACGGAAGACTTGCAAGTCTTCTACTAGCGCGATCCCGAGTGGACTCTGGGAAGCTTTTTTTTTTCCTTTTTCTTTTTGCAAGGAAGGGCAGTTCATTCATGGCTCCAGGGAAAACAACTAGGAAAACTATCCGGTAAGTGCTTTAAATAGTCCACAATCGAGTACGGAAAAGGGAGCCACTGCGTGGGAATTCCTTATGAACGGAGACGGCTATTGTCAGGATTCCGGGGCCGAGCAGGGTGGGTAAGAAGCAATGCTGGGTTTCAGTACTAGGCACTACAGTTCAGAAAAAGCAAAGAAAATAGTAGGTTTAGGGTTAGCCTTAAGAAACACTGTAATCTTTTTCTGAGTTTCATATAACACTACATACTTCAAAAGGGAATGTCATGATAGGTATGTATAAGTTGTTACATGCTGCCTATTCATATAATTCAGTGTTTTTCCAACTTGGCAACTTTAAGTTGCCTTCTTTGATAAAGTGACTAAATTGGTGGATCAGGGAAGTGCTGTTGATATAGTTTACTTGGACTAAACCAAGGCATTTGAAAAAGTAGATCACAGCCTATTTCTTGGTAAGATAGAACAATGTGGGATAGACAGCATCACCACCAGATGAATTTGCAGTTGGTTGACTGCCCACATTCAGCATGCAGTTCTTAATGGAACTGCATCTACATCAGCGGTTCTCAACCTTTTTATACGGCGACCCCCGGTCACATGGACGCGCCACGCATGCGCGGCGGCGCCCCCCTGGGGGGGGAAATGGCAGATCGCGTTGTTTGGCGACCACCGTAAAATGGTCGTTCGACCCCAAATGGGGTCGCGACCCATAGGTTGAGAACGCTGATCTACATGGAGGGAAGTAAGCAGTGGGATACCTCAAAGTTCTGTCTTGGGCCAGTTCTCTTCAACATCTTCATAAATGATCTAGAGGAAGGGATAGAAGGGGAACTCATCAAATTTGCAAATCAGCAAATCAGCACTTTGGAACACAGACTCAAGATTCAGAAGGATCTTGAAAGACTTGAGCATTGGGTCCTATCCAACAAGATGCAGTTCTGTGGTGAGAAAAACCAGGTCCTGCACCTAAGCAGGAAAAACCAAATGTGCAGGTATAGAATAGGCAGTATATGGCTTAACTGTAGTAACTGTGAGAGGAATCTTAGTGTCCTGGTGGGCTATCACTTAAGTAGGAGCCAACAGTGTTCTGCAGCTGAAAAAAGAGCCAATGCAGTCCTAGGCTGCATCAACAGAAGGATAGCATCAAGTTCATGAAAAGTAATAATACAGCTCTATACTGCATTAGTGAGGCCACACTTGGAATAATGTATCCAGTTCTGGTTGCCATGATAAAAAAAAAAATGTTAAGACTCTCAAAAAAAGAGTGCAAAGAAGAGCAACGAAGATGATAAGGGGACTAGAGGCAGGGGGTTGGACTAGGAGACCTCCAAGGTTCCTTCTAGCCCTATGATTCTAAGATGTGCAGACTTCAACTCCCAGAATTCCCCAATCAGCATGCTAGTTGGGGAATTCTGAAAATTGAATCTTAGAAGTTGCCAAATTTGAAAATCATTGATTTATAATTAATATAATATAATATAATATAATATAATATAATATAATATAATATAATACAGATTAGAAACATCATCTCATGCCTGGACAACCAGCCTTCATTCATGAGCTGTTGGTCCAGAAAGATTATAGGAAAGGGTCAACCTGACCTGCAGAGAGGCAGGCTATTGCAGAAGCCAAGAGTTGTGACTGTTTCCAGTTTCCAATTCATATTCCAAAATTAGGTGAGGGAGGTGGAGAGATCCACAGAATGCCCCCTTCTGTGCAGAATGAATTGCAAAAGGAGATTCTGCCTGGAGCAGAAAGTCTCATACACAACAAGGCCCAAGCCATTAAGACCTTGATAAGTAATAAACAACATCATGAAGTGGATTTGGAAGTTCACTGCGGAAATTGGTGTTATTCTTCTACAAGCAGTTGTTGTTGTTGTTTTTCAGGCTGTAGAAAAAAAATCACCAATCTTTTATAATCAACAGGCAAAACTCTAGTGATAGAAAATTATGTGTAGTGGACTTTTCCACTGTTTTCCACTGAACCTCATCAAGTTCTTGTATTTTCAAAAACCCTACTTAAAACTGTGCATTCTGGGTCAACATGAAGGCATTTCATGTTACATCTTCCAAATCTTCTTCAAGGGCAATCCTATGTAAAGCAAATTATAGCAAACTAAGCAGCAAATAAGGAAGACATGAGTACTCATAGCCAATATCTATAGTCCTCAACTTACAACCACAACTGAGCACACAATTTTCATTGCTAAGCAAGGCAGTTAAGTGAGTTTTGCCCAAGATGGCCAAATGTTTGGTCTTTGTGGCAGCTGTTTGGTTTGCAGATAGTGTTCTGTATAATGTACATCTGAAACAAAAGTGCAGCTATTCTACATATTCTGTGCCCAATGTTGAAATAAACTTTAGACATTAGTCCCATTGGCCTCATAGTTGCCAAAATATTTGGGACCCTTCTATTATTGTTCTAGTTAGACTTTTTTTCCCCAAATTTCAGTCAGCTTAATCATAAGCTGAGTGGAATGGGGGGCTTAGCAGTGTGGCAGTGACATTTCCATACTAGCAGTTCAGCTTTATAACTTTTCTTGTCTTTTTATCTTTCTCCTAGGCCCCAGCTGGATCGTCAATTTCTCCACCGATTCCTAAAGATCCAAACAGTTTTATTCCCTACCTTCACCTCTAAGAATGTGCTGATGTTTCTAACCTTACTTGTAGTTGCTTTGTTGAGTAAGCAAACAATTTTCTAAGACAAATCATTTTGTATGTTTCTTTTTGCCATAATGCAGGATTATTCTCTCTTTTTATTGATATACCTTTGGAGCTTATGCTTTTAAAAATATTTCTCTTATCTCTCCTAGCTCAACTGATCATTTACCAGGTGGGACTGATTCCCAGTCAATATTTCTCAGTTCTGGGAAGGAAAGATCTTTATGAGTTCAATAGGGTGACCGCAGTTGCTCTGATTCTCATTGTACTCAACTCTTTGGTAAGAGAATTTTTTTTATTATAAGGGTAGGGGAAGATTGGGAAGTCTTATTTTAGATGGTAAAAAATGGTTTCAAGAGATGGGTGCTCTGTCAGTCTTTGAAATGTCTATATATTGCAGGAATGAGAAAATGGAATATTTATGCTTTTATATAATTAAATTCAATGACAAGTTAAAAATTCAGTTTGGTATATATTAATATTTTTCATTGGAACATTACGTGGATCTTCTGTTCCTTTGACAGTTTACTACTTTTTATTATCGTTGCTATAGGAGTGGAAGGTCTGTTAATTTCATTTATAAAATAATAAAATTTAGTAAAAAAAAGCGAACAAACTAGAACACACATAAGGCCTAACATCCATAGGCTACAGAAAGCCAGATGACCACTAGATAGCAGTAGAGAAATGTATGTATACTTACTGCCCAGATTTTTGCAGCTCAGATATGGTGGTCCTTTGTATCGTCCCTCTCATATAGGCTTACTCTCCAAACTCTCCAAATGTTCATCCTAAATCTCAGACAGCATAACACAGTTGATTATTTCAATATGTTGATAGATGAAAGGTCACTACAAAATAAATCATTTTTCCATATTAATATCTACTTAATCTAGACCACTGGCAATAATGAAAATTGCTCTGCTGTACAAGCAAAGTACATATTGCAAATCAGTTGCCTTGAGCTTCTCCCATGACAGTCAGTCTCTCTTCTTGTGATCTGTCATATATTGCACGTATATTTTGTACTGTTGGATCACTTGAATGATGTGTGAAAGGTACATATCTGTGGTCAGAGGTAACATGAATTGTTAGTATAGAGTCTAGTGCTAGATGGCATGCAAACTGGTATAAATATATATATATATATTAAAAATCGCAACCCTGCACTCTAATATGTTATATTGCAGTGGCCAACCTACCAAAAAAGGAAGAGAATGAGAGTAGTATATCTGAACAGGAGCAGACATAGATATGTACAGATCCAAACTGTTATCAGTTTCTCCTGGGTTGTGTTGTTTTCAGCTTTATATAACTCCTTATATACATTAACCTGAAAGTGAGAATATATGAAAATATGGCTGCATTTGTTCTGTACTATGCAGCAGATTGAATCTGACATGTTGCGAGTTGACCAAAAAAACCAGTTGCCTCTCCATTAAGAAATTAAAAAATATTCCTTATGCTACTTATCCTTTGTTAAGAAAAAAAAGATGGATCAACAACAATGTTCAAATCAATTTTAGCCTACCTCAAAGTTCAAAGACTCTTTCCACAACTTTTGGAAAGAATTATAGGGTCCCAAAGTGTACATTTGTATTTTGCTTTTAAATTACTCAGAAAAGTTACTAAGGTTGGAGTTTCATAAGTCGTAACTGACTTCTAAAACAAGGGAAGTAAACTACACAGAGCATGGCTTCTAATATTTTTTCCTACACTTTTACTAGCCAGGGCCTTACACATATATCTATGCATGTACCAAAAGCCATGAGATGGGCTTTATATGTTCTGCTGTCTGTCATATGATTTTTGGGTTGAGGAGGACCTGTGTCCATCTGCTTTTCTGCACAAATATCCAGTGGGGAGATTTTTCTGGATAGTTTTTCTCCACAACCCTGGCTGTATATGTCCAGTTTTTAAAACTTGATTTTTCTTTTACCGGTTTCTCCCCGTCTCCCAAATTTGCTTCTGTCTATTCATTTTTAGAAGTGTGCTAATCAACAGACAGCTGAAATCCCAACTCCTTTACATAATTTCTTTCCAACGGTCCATTGGATTGGAAATAACAAAAATAATCTTGACAGTCTGCTTCAAAAAATGTGGCTATTTGCTCACCAAATGTCCGAAATGTTCCTTTTGAATGTTGTATCTCCCCATGTTTGATTTTCAGCGCTCTCTTTCTCTCTGTCTATCTCTCTGTTAGCTGAAGAGTTTAGACCAGTTTATCTGCAATCTAATGTATGTCAGCTGGAGAAAGACTCTCACTGAATACCTTCATGGCTGCTATTTTCAGGGCCAGGAGTATTATACTCTGAATGTTCTACATGAGGAAATTGATAATCCGTAAGTGGCTGATCATTTTCAGAATGGTTCTACCTATTGTTGTAGCATGTTTGTACTCTAGGCTTTATTCCAGGTCATCTCGGTGTCCATAGACACTTATTCATAGTGACCGGGAGTTTGTTTAATTTTAAGTCACCCACTAGGGGTTGCTGTATACTAGTACTATAGTACATTTCAATCTGAAATGCACCAGTCAAATTGCTGTTTTGCTCAAATGAAAATTTTGTTAATGGGAGTCATATTGCAAATTTTGGAAGTTTTGCCTTCAGACAGTAATTTCTATGTACTTCCTTGATAGAATGTTTGAGCTATTATAATAACTATATTAACACTGAGGTAATTGCATTCAGAATTAAAGAATTCTGCGTTAAACTAGGTTTCTGATTTTAAAAATAGATGATATTAAATAAAACAAAAAGTTCTATGAACCTTAAATATTAGCTCAGAGTAGCATATGTGTTAAAATTTTGTGGACTATAGTCCGGTTTACCAGCTAAAGCAGGCATGTCAAAGTCACAACGTGACGTGACATTGCGTGATGTATCGGAGCTTTTTCGCCATTGCCGGCAATGGGGTGGGCGCGGGCCAGCAGTTTAACACCCCTGAGCTAAAGGGAATACACCGTTGGAGAGAAATTGTGTGGGTATAGTCTCCAGCCTGATGCCCAGAAGTACCAGTACCAGCACACCCATTACCAGTAGGGTCTCTGCAGATCCTCCTTTTTCCTTTTTAAATTTTCTTTTAACTCAAACAAAATGGGAAGTTGGAATACTGTAAAGCAACACTTATTAGCATAATATTTTATTTCCAAGACCGCCTCTCCTCTCCTTGATAAATACAGGGTTCTCAACTTAACAATCACAGTTAATTGGAATTTTGGTCATAAGGTGTTGTGGTCATTAAGCAAGTCTGCAGAATAGGTTTGGTTTCTGGCATTTATTTATTTACCATATTTATTAACTGTTCCTTCACTTTGCTCTGGGTGGTGTAGAACAGTGGTTCTTAACCTTTTTGAACAAATCGCCCCCTTGAGCCAATGAGGAAGTTGTCATCGCCCCCCTCCCCAACATAACCTCTCAATCACAACATAGGAAATAATTCTTCAATTTTTGCAAACACTTTTTTTGTTTTCTTTAAAATTGTCATCAGGACATATCGATGCAAATAATTTATTTCTAGTCTTTTTCCCATATCTCCCATATTCTGGCCAATGGCATGCCACTGTATGGGTAGAGGCTGCTGCGCAACGCGCATGAAGATAAATGATGCGTATTCACATATGTACGGCGTTCTGTACTGAAGCTAGCTGGAGGAACATTTGAAAACACAATTCAATCCACTAATAGCGAGCGATCTGATGTTTTTTACGACAGATATACAGCGATTCACTGTACGAAAAAGTCTCAAAAGTGTCCCCAAAACTTCTCGCTCCATCGCCCCCATATCGCCCCCTTTTTGTTCCTTCGCCCCCACGTTGCCCCTTTTCGTTCCATCACCCCCCTGAAAAATGAAATTGCCCCCTGGGGGCAATATCACCCAGGTTAAGAACCACTGGTGTAAAACAAAGAAAAACCTGAGAAAAAATAATATAACAACAACACAAAATACAAAAAGACAACTGTATAGATAGACACCCATAACCAATCAACTAGAGCTGAAATCCTGATGGAATAGGAAGTTCTTAATGATCTTCTAGAATGGAAGGAAGGAATTGCTTGAATCTCCAAGGAAGCTGGTCCCACAGTATATACAGTCTTATCAGAAAAGGGATTTTCAGCAGGTCCCCTCAGGATGAAAAGACCAGCTGAGTGGAGTCATTTTGGAAAGCAGTGCCACATGGAATAGTGCAGGAGCATGAGTGATCATTACCACTTTGAACTGGATGCAGAAACTAAGAGAATAATAATGTTGATATATAACTTAAAAAAAGTAACTGTGGATGTACATTTCTGTTTTAATCTAAAGCATGTCTGTTCAGAAGTATGTTTCATCACAGATAAATGGGCATAAATCTAGCTGAACACATACCGGTATATTTGCAACAAGACTTGTCCATAATATTGGAATTGGATAGCAAAGAGCAACTAAACATGTAGTTAGGTAATTTTGTTAATGACATCTAAGACATCATTAATGGTAAGGTTGCAAAGGGAATACTACAACTATACCAGGCCTTTATTTGAAATAGCTAAACCAGTTTTATCAAATAAATCACATTTCTCTTAATTAGGGGAATATTAGAATATAGCTCAAGACTCAGCAAAAAATAGTTTAAAACATTGTTTTTTGTTATAAAATAAGAATAGAAAATAGTTTATAATAGAAAAAAATGGGAAGCTGTTGAAAAGTCTTACGAGAATAACATAAGATAATCTTTTTAATTATACTTCTGTACTATCCATATAAATGTTCCATTAGTTAATTGCTGTTTTAAAAAAACTGTGATATTTATAACTGCAATTATATAAGAAGAGTTTGTTGTGAAAATCCATTACCAATTTATCATGCCAAATCTAATTTTGCTGTGGATGCATTTCTAAAACAGTACAAATGAAATGATGAATATCCAGATTTTTGTTTCACTTCCTAGAAATAATGCTGACTGCAATAAACTGGTTAGAATTTAGAACATATTTTTTTCTACCTTCTTAAAACTTTTTTGTACATGAGTTGGAGCTTCATCAGTTCATTTTTGATATACGTTATCTGAGCAGTTGATCAGAAGTTAAAAGAATAAACATTAAAACAATAGAAATCAGGAAAAAACTTATTTCCTTTATAATTGGCTTCTGCCAGGGAAGATTGCTTTCTGCCCCAAATCCTGCTCATGAAGCTATAAAAATAATTTATTGGAAGACTCTGCAATATCTAAGGAAAGAGAAAAGAGAATTTCCTAAAAGGTATCATTTGCTGAAGTGGTGCTCTTGAGATAGTTATGGCCCTCTGAGTCACTATTTCCAGCCATTCAAAGTTATGGTTTGTAGAATCAGCTTTAGTGGCTGGGTTTTCACAGCATAGTAAGCCATAAACCAAAGATTGCAAACTATGAAGCTGAATTCTTATAGAACAAACCAAATCAGAAAAAAACCTTGGTTTTTTTTTTTTTGCAATATTTGATCCTACCACACAATCATCTATGATGGGGCAGTTGATGTCATTCCAGCTTTTAACAGACACCAGCATGTTCTTACTCAATAAGATTGTCCTCAACTTATGACCACAACTGAGCCCAAAATTTCCATTGCTAAATCAAGATAATTGTTAAGTGAATTTTGCCCCATTTTTGCCCCTTTTTTCATTAAGCAAATCACTACAGTGTTAAGTAAATCATGAGGGCATTAAGAGAATCTGGCTTCCCTCATTGACTGTACTTTTCAGAAGCTGGCTGTGAAGGTTACAAATAGTGATCACACGTGGACACTGCAGTTGTCATAAATACATGCCTGTTGCCAAGTGCCCGAATTTTGATCATCTAACCATGGGATGCTGCAATAGTCATTTCTGTGAAAACTGATCTTAAGTCACTTTTATCAGTGCCATTGTAATGGTCACTAATCAAATGGTTGTAAATCAAGGACTACCTGTACTGGTTTGCCTGGTGCAAATATTTAAAGCACCTGGAATAGTGAATGAACCTTTTTGTTCATAAGACATTAACTTTTCTCCTTTGCTGTTCTTATCACAGTGGTACATATCAAGCTAATATCTCTCTGTATTGCACAATTGTTTAGAGACCAGAGAATCAGTCAAGATGTAGAAAGATTCTGCAAACAGCTGAGTTCCATGGCCAGTAAGCTGATCATCTCGCCCTTCACCCTTGTTTATTACACCTATCAATGTTTTTACAGGTAGGAAAGTGATTCCTGTAATGAAGAGCGGGCTTGCAGTGAGTCCTGTCATGCTGGGATTTTTTCCCCTGCACTAGCTACTAGATACCCCCTGATAGTTGCAGGATCCTGACTGCAGTCTAGGATTGACTCGTTGCAAGCAGCAAAGTGAACAAACAAGTTCACCTACACTCTTGTGGCTGTTCTGCAACCTCAAATAACCATCTTTTCTCCCCTTTTATCATGTGTCCCCTTGACTGAAACATGTACTCTAGTGTGTTTCTCCTCTGGTTCATTACAGATATATGGGTCTTGCATACCAGCTCACAGTTCACAGTGGTTCAACAGTGATAGATTGCATCTGAAAGCCATTGCAATCTTCATTTGGTCAAGATAAAGCAGAGAAAAGCAAGGCTAGGATTACAGTGGGTTGGGAATGGCTTGTAAATCAAACTGGTCATGTTCAAATAGGTTATAATATTATCCACTCACTTAGTGATAGTAGCATGGAGGGGGTGAAAATGTTCTAAAACTAAATAATCCCTCCCATCTTGCATATCCTTGAAATGAGGGGATTTAAACTCTGATAAAGGGACAATGCTGATTGGAATTTTTTGGGTCACACGTCTGGACAGTACCCAGAATGGGGAACCCTGGGATCTCAGGAAAAAATAGCAATAGCAATAGCACTTAGACTTGTATAATGCTTCACAGTGCTTTAGAGCCCTCTTTAAATGGTTTACAGAGTCAGCATATTGCCCCCAACAATCTGAGTCCTCATTTTACCGACCTCAGAAGGATGGAAGACAGAGTCAACCCTGAGCCAGTAAGGATTGAACTCCTGACAGTCGGCAGAATTAGCCCGCAATACTGCATTCTAACCACTGCACCACCACAGCTCTTACCTTAAACTCCTAATGTACCAGACCAACCTTTTCCAGTAGAGTTTTGATAGTCTCCAACTCTATCTTGTAACCTTCAGGGTTACAATGGAAGAGAAAACAGAGAAGATGGCTACAAGATAGAGCTGGAGACCATCAAAACTCTACTGGAAAAGGTTGATCTGGTGGATAAGGAGTTTAAGATACAAATACAAATTATGTGGGAAGGATAGTATTAAAGATGGTGTTTTATACATAGATTGTGTGGGAGGAAAGGAGAAGGACTGGAAAGAGCAAGTAGCGTATGTTTCTTGTCAATTTAAAAGACTTACATTGTTTCCAGGACTGATGTGTTTATGATATTCTGGCTGGTTCTCTATGCTTATGTCCAACAATTTTTCAAAATGCTATTTTTGCCTACAGCATGTCTTCAGATAGGATATGTTTACAACTCAGTGAATAACAAATGGCAGATTAGAAGGGAATGAGAAAGAGTGGGATGGAAGCTCTCACTTGGTGCTTCTAGCTTAGGGACAAAAAATTAATTGGCAATTATACAAAATGCCTTGCAAAGAGCATTTGTCAACATCCGCTAATCCAGAGAGCCACTCATCTTCTTGGATAGTTGAAACCACATTGCAATAATGCTCAAGTGCTGCAATGTTTCAAAATACAGTTGAAAGGGATGAATTTGGGTAAGCATCTCACAGGTTCAGGTGACATTAGATTTTTTCACACAGTAGATTTATATGATACTATGAAAAGTCAGCAAAATCCTATTTTATTTAATATTATTGTATTTTTAATGCCATGGGGGAAATAACTTTAATTAATTTTCAGCATCAGATACTAAAATATTCTGACCATCATTTGCTTCTTTTGGACAAATGGGATGAGAAAAGTTTTCAAAATAATACAATTGTGTACTTGGGAGAGTCTTGGTTTGGTAGAACTCGACAAAGTAATATTTCAACTTCACTTAATGGTATTTAATCTATTTAATATTGCCAGCTCAAGATCAATCTTCTAATACTTTTGAAAGGAGAATTACTACTAGCAAACCTCAATTAGATCATAAGGCAGGGAGTGTAGCAAGTAATTAAATATGCTTCAAATTGGCACAGATTCCATGAATTCATTAGAAATTATCCTGGTTTAAAATAAGGGGGGGCAGCATTTGCTATGCCATATATTGATGTTAGGAAGATTGTTGTTGCTGAACACCCAGTTTCTCTTCAATGACCACGTTAGCCGTGAATCGTAATTCATTTGGACAGCCACTACCCTACCATACAGTATTTATAATGCTCTTTGGGACCAGAATTTTCATTGCTGAGCAATGTAGACATAAATTTTGATGTCACATGATTGCACTGCTTAGCTACAGTAGTTCTGATAATCCCTGTTTATCATTAAGCAAATCACTGAAACCATTAAATGAGGACTTCATGTGATTGCAACTTCCAACTTCCTGCATTCTTTCCCATGGAATTTGTTGTGGAAATTGGCAGGGAATGTTGCAAACTGCAGTTACATGACTACAGGACACTGTGATGATTGGAAATCTGAACTGGTTACCAAGCATTAGAATCGTGATCATGGGACCACAGGGTGCTGTGATGGCCCAAACTTTGAGGATCAGTTGCAAGTTTGAACAGTCAATGAACAAGTAATCATTAACTGAAGACCACCTGTAAATGGTTAGTGTAACAACTGTGATACTTATAGCTGCTGCCCATTTACAATATTTAAAAATAACCTTCCTACCAATAGATTTGCTAACTTCTCTGCATTTCTCTCTTTTAGCACTGGTTGGCTGGGTCCTCTAAGCATCTTTGGCTATTTTATCATTGGGATTATTGTTAACAAGTTCCTAATGAGTCCCATTATTTCAAAACTGGTGCACCAGGAAAAGCTTGAAGGTGATTTCAGGTGAATATATTGAGCAGATCTTATTAATTGGTTCACATCTAAAATGACTTGTGATGCTGTTTGCATATATATTAACATGTTGAACAGTTCTTGAAATAAGACTGTTTGGAGGTGAGGTACCAATTCAAGTGACTAAGAAATAAAAGAGAGGTCAGAGATTTTATTAATATTTTCATGCCTCTTGCTAAGATGCTGCACAATCCTTGTACCTACCCCTATCCTTCTGACAGATCTGTAACATTATGTTGTAGGATAATTATGAAGGGGGCTTTTCTGAAATTCTGATTGCTTCATTGCCACACCCTGAAGAAAATGTTTTCCTTCTTTCCAACAGGTTTAAGCATATGCAACTGCGGGTGAATGCTGAATCTGTTGCTTTCTACAGGTAAGATAGCTTTCCCTTTTTTTAGTATCTCCTTTCAGTCTTCCAAAGCATGTATATTTCATTTTTATGGATAATACATACTCCATGTACAATAAATGGAATTTCATGTACTTGTCATTTTCCCCAAAATTACTTTCTTCATGTCTCTTCATGCTGTTGACTTATTCTCTCCCCTTTTTTAAAATTTAAGGTCCTTTTTCTTAAGTTATACATGCATGCATAGATAACCATCAATGTATTCTTTTTTGGGTGAGCAGTATTGTACCAAATGCAGGAAAAGGATAAAAAAAATAGTAAACCAAGGTAATTAAAGTCACATGGTAAGGAAAGAAAAAATATGTCTAAAATTAGTTTATACCAACTCGATATCTTTTTATATCTTTCTGTCTTTGCTTCCACCATATACGAATTCATGTATTACTTCTACTTCTTAAATGTGTCAGCTCTTTCTTTTTGAGGATTGCATCAATTTCATCCAACCATGACTGACCAGGTTATTTGTCAATCAATAACTTTCAGACAAATTTTAACAAAAACTCTTGAATTTCCTTTTCCTCCATTTGGTAGTCATCAGCTCCCTGTCTTGACTTAATTAGGGTTTCTAATTATGGGCAGTTTTCTAAATATATTCAGTCCAACTATTATCCTTTCAAAACTCAGTGACAAAAGATCTACAGTGAACTAGTCAGGCTGAGACTTTGTGAATGAGACTTGCTTATGTGCTTCTTGTAGCATGTACATAGAGGCTGAAAATGTGTAGTGCTTTCTGTCATTTGTTTTGAATTTTTTCCTCAAAGAACAGAAACAAATTTTATATGTCTCCTCTTGCATCACAGCAAATTAATTCAGGACAAATGGAGAATCAAGGTTTTTCCATGTTCAATTTCAGTTACTCCATTCATATGGCAGGTTGAAGTTTTAAAAGGGAAAAATGCTTCTGCATAAGAAGTATATGTAAATTACACTAAAGGGACATTTTGGTGGAAGGACAAGGAAAAGGTCTGCAGATCAAAATAGGAACAGACGTGGCCCATCTGGCTTTCTCCTTTTTGCCACATGAGGTCACTAGTGGCAATGTTTCAATGCGGTTTGCGTATAAAGGCTCCCTGGAGATGATGGAAGCTGAAACTGAAATAGTTTAGTGATACCCTAAATTACAGCAGCAAACAGGACTCCTTTTTATGGCATTGCCTGCTTGCTGGCTGGCTTGGGAATTCTAAGTCCACATATATTAAAATTGCCATACTGCCATTAACAGCTTTGTGAACTCAGTTCATGAAAATATATGGAGAGTTGCCCTATGTTTTTTTTTAATGCTACATTTGGTTTCCTGGCCCACAAAACTGAGTTTGCAGAAAGGACCACTATACCTGACTGATCGTGTCCTTTTGTTTTGTTGTTTTGTAGAGCTGGGGAAGTTGAACACATGCGAACCAACTACAAGCTTCAAAATCTTTTAAAGACGCAAAGGGAACTGATGGGAAAGGAACTATGGCTATACAGTAAGGAGAAGCATTTTATCGTCTTAACTTGTACATTGATTAAGATAGCTTCACTAGGGAGAAACTTTACATCTTGCATGTGGGAAATATTTTGAGGACAAAATATTTCAAATAGTAAAGTACGGTGGTCAAGGATCAGCTAACTCTGAAACAGAAGATGAATTCCATGGCTATCCAGATGCAAATGGAAATATTTGGATTCTGTACTTCTGTTCCTGAAAGGTGACAGACTTTAGGGTGAGTGTCCAAAGCAGGATACAGCTTTAACATTTTTGAAGAAAGTAATCTGCACTTGGGTTTTTATGGGATTTTCTGTCTCTGTTAAAAGGACTTTCCCAGTGTTTTGCTATTCAGAATAATGGACAGATGTTTCTTTACTGTTGACATATATTTTCCTAAATATCAGAATTTAGTTTGGATCAGGGATATTTTTCCCAGGCTAAAACAACCACAATGTCAAACATATATGTAATGATGTATGATCATTGTTATAAGTGGGTCAAACTGATCTGTGTTCATAGGTTGCCTTATCAAAGTCTAATTAGCCTTTGACTATACACCCCCCTGAGTCATTCTGTTTCTTCAACAATTGCAAATACGCTGCATGATTTGTGCAACATGTAACATGCTATTTTAAAAAGCACAGTAAGGACTGGAGACATTGTAAGAATGACATTGAACTAAAAATATTTGCTTTTGCCCACACTGCTAAAGCAGTCTTGTTGATATAGAAACATTCCCTACTTTGCAAATATAAAGGTCATTTTCAATCTAGTTTCAGCTAAAGTGCAGCTGATGAGTGTCTAAATGTAGTGCTCTGCAGCAGTAGCTGCCAACTTTTTGGGCAGCAGGAACCGGTTCCGTGGAGAGAGATTTTTCCATGGACCGGAGGGGGTGTGGTTTCACATGCTGCCTGCATCCCGTGGATGTGCCATCACTTGTTTGTGCAGCTCAGTTTCTGACATGCCACTGCTCGGTGCCAATCCATGGACCGGGGCTGAGGACCCCTGCTCTACAATAAAGTTTGTGCCCATGTGAAGAAGAAAAAATTGTATCTTTCTGCACTTGAGCCTAGTGTGGCAAGATCTGGATCCTATTACCTGTTCAAAAGCTCCCTTCTACTGACTACATCATGTTGATATGTTTTTGTTCCAGTTGGGATCAATACCTTTGACTATTTGGGCAGCATCCTTAGCTACATGATGATTGCCATTCCTATATTTAGTGGAGTATACAATGATCTGAATCCCACAGAACTGAGCTCCTTAGTTAGCAAGGTGAGTTTTTGCAGTTTTTCTAGGGTGAAAGATCCTGCTTTTTTATTAATTAAAGGTTTGCTCTCAGGTTGTATTCTATAGCTTGGCCTGGGGTGGTCTTAGAAATTCTTTGGTTGGGCTGTTTACTGTTGCCTTATTTGGCAATTCCTTGATTGGGGTATTATTTACTTGATTGTTGGTCTGAGGTTTCTTAACCTCAGGGTAATGTAATTAGAGTTGCCTTTCTTTTGTGGAGTATTTCCCCATCTTGACCTAGCTCTATTCTCATGTGATTTTGCTTTGCAGAATGCCTTTGTCTCCATTTACTTGATTCACTGTTTCAGTCTCCTAATTGATCTCTCTACCACATTGTCCGACGTAGCTGGCTACACGCACAGGTATGTTGTTCTCTGGGTTTGAGAAGCAATCAGATAGCATGGAAGCTTCTGGATCTCTCAAGTTCTGAAGGATAAAGGAATCCACCACTGTTTGTTCCAGAAGTCTATGATTTTTATCAGTTCAAGGGCTACACCAGGGTTTTGAGGATCTCATTTCAAAGATGGACAGGACCAGATCTCCTTTTGGAATGAGAGTTTAATAATTTGAAGAGATGAAATGAGTGGCTTAAATATCTGCAAGGCTGATTTTGCCAATAGGCTTTCCTATAAAAAGGGGGGGAGGGCAGAGTTTTCACTCTTTGAGGCCACAAAAGTGGGCCTGTCATAGAATCTCTTCTAAGATGCATTTTTAAAGAGAAAAAACATAACAAGATAACCTCTTTCTTTCCTCTTCAAACCTAAGATGCTGAACATCTAATTCAGTGTACCCACTGAATTAGGGAACCAGGAACCAGTTTTGTGAAGAGAGCTTTTTCCACAGACAGGAGGGGATGTGGTTTTGTGTGCATCCCATGGATGGGGCTTTGCTTGTTTGTGCAGCCCAGTTTCTGGCATGCCGCAGCCCGTTGCCAGTCCATGGACTAGGGGTTGGGGAATCCCTGATCTAATTAGAAGTGGTAGAGATACAGCAGAGTAAAGAACCTTAATAACTTCTAAAATGGTTAATTTCAACTGGCACTTCTCTTAGGCAACAGGGCAATCATATTTGAAAAGCATTTCAGGTGGATCCTGAAACTCTACAAACATTAATCACTCTGATATATCTAAACATATATAACCTCTTCCTTTTTTCAGTAAATATTTTCTTAACCTTTGGGGAAATTGTATAATGTAAGCATTTTTTTCATCTCCGTCCCTAATCACTGGCTTTTGTAGAATTGGGGAGTTGCAGGAAGTATTGCTGAACCTTTCCAAGAAGCAAAGTCATAGTGAATCACAAGACAAATGGGACTTCGACAGGTATGTAGCTACAGGATGTGGGATGCGAATTTGGTGTTTATGCCATGATGCTCCTTGGATGTTTGGGTTATCATACAAATTATAGCTAAATATCTTGGGCATATCCATGGAAGGATATTCCAGTGTATCCTTCTGCGATGGTTTGTCAGGGAAATAATTCTGGGAAATTCTAAGGATAATATAGGAAGTCAGGGTTGTAGGAAGCTGCAGTATACCAGATCAGACTGTAAGAACCTAGTATCAAACTGAGGCCTTCTTTCACCTGCTATAGAGTTCTTTTTATGAATTTGAGATGTCAGAGATACCTACTTCATGCCAGATGCTTAAAAATGCTTGGTGGCTCCCAATCATGTTTCTGGGTCAAACATAAACTTGGGGGGGGAAGGGGGGTTGGATAATTAGTGGTAATGGAGAGAGGGAAGTTTTTTTTCTATCCCCCTTTTTTTTAACTGTAGGAATGCTTGTAAGAATAGAAAGAGGAGATTTGGCACCCCATTTGTGGAATTTCTCCCCTAAGAGACTTGATTGGTATCCATACTGGCATCATTTCAGCACCAGGTGAAATCCATTTTATTTTTCTAGACATTTAGACTGGCAATTAATTTTATTTTAATTCATATTGGGGTTGGTTTGTTTTTTGAATGACCTAATTTACTGCATATGAAGTTTTTGTTTGATCTTTTATTCAGTAACTATCTTTATTCAAATTGTAATTCTTTTAGTGTTTTATCATAAACAATCAGAGACCTGAGCTATTGGGCATTTTATTTAAAATAATAAATAAATAAATCAGGGTACACACGAACATGCCAAGTGGAACCTGAGAGCTGTAGCACTTGGTGCTGACAAGTATTGGGACAAGAATTATAGGGACTGAAAAAGAGATGGGATAGCATACTCTGACCTTTATAAAGAAGCTGTCAGGCCCTGATCTAATTCCCAAAGGTTTCTTAGGCCTCTCAGTGGGTTGGGGGAACATATGGGCACTTGAGGACTTTTATGAATTCCTATACCAAGAAGTTTTAAAAACTCTGCAGATTTCAGCAGCAACAGCAGGCATCCAAAATGACTGACTGTTGAGAAGAGTCTCAATAATAAAATATTTGGAGTGGGGCTGTCCTTGTTTCTTTGGTGCTATACAAGATTGTACCATTAAAGTACTCAAAGATACATAGACTGCACTCTCTATGAACCATGCTCATACTATCTGTTCTTAACTTATCTTTCCTCTCTTTTTATGGGGGCTTGATGTCTTCAGCATTTCTAAAGAGAAGAGGACCTCAAAAGACACTGCTTTTGTTCTGGAGCATGTTTCCCTTGCTGCTCCTTCCAGAAACCTGCTTGTCAAGGACCTAAACCTGAGAGTCACACAAGGGAATAATCTCCTGATTACTGGGAATACAGGCACAGGAAAGACATCTTTGTTGCGTATACTCGGAGGCCTGTGGAAGTGCAAGCAGGGTGAGCGCCCCAATGTCCCAGAAATGGTGCATTGGTACATTAAGGCCTTTCATCAAGTTGATCCTTCACAATCTTGCTTATGGGGTAAAAGTTGAATTTATTAGTCCCAACCTTCCTCAACTTAAGGATGCCAAGGTTGTTTATAGGGAGTGCAGATTTCACTGAATCAGGAAGACCATTCAGATATTGCCCACATCATGAATTTAATGGAGTCCTTGATGCTCTCTTGGTTGTTTGCTTACAGACATTTCTTTACCCAGGTAGGTAATATCATCAGTGCTAGTGAGTATGGGGCTTGTTCCATGTGTACATACAGTAGCTTATCCTTCCAACATTGGTGAGGGTGTCATTTTCTTCTTGATAGCTCCTTGATTAGGGTGTTGTTTTCTGCTTGTTATCTGCTTATCTGAGTGTAGACTACTGGAAAAGATGTATTCTAGTCTTTTTGTTTCCCCCTTAGCTTTTTTATTGCTTTTTGGATTAGTGTTTAAATGTGGTTTATATTTTTGTGTCTGTTGTGATGGCTGATCTGTGATCTGTGATGGCTGATGTTTTAGATTATTAATATTGTTTTGTGTGTGTGTATTGAAAGAGTGTTTTGATTTATTTCATTTATAAAATTTGCTTATTTTTCGTTATGAATGCAATAATCTCAAAAGGGGAGACACAGGTCTCCCACATCTTAAAACCAAAAATAGAACAGAGCAACAAAAAACCCAACAGTACACATTTTGTTGAAATCCTGAGTGAACCAATATATTTCCAGTTGACATTGAAAGTTTACAATGCTTTGTGTCAGCTGAAGCAGAAGTATTGCACATCCAGAGATCCTATATCAAGAATTCCCTTCTGAAATTGCCACATGATGAAGCCCTAGCAAATGTGACAAAATAAAGATCAATTTGCTGCAGCTATTTAAAAAACAGGCAAATACATAAGATGTAGGGTAGGTCTTTTGATTAAATGATTTTGATTATTGACAATTGGAAGTGAGGGCTCATAGCTTTGCATTTTTTTACTTTTTCTGCTGGATTTGTGCAGGGGAAGTCCACATGCTGACTTCCTTTGGCCCCCATGGAGTGGTGATCATACCTCAGCGTCCTTTTTTCACAGATGGAACACTGCGGGAACAGGTGAGTCATGTTAGTATCAGATTGTCAGAGTGGTTAGATTTCCTGCATGCTCCAGAATTACTTTATACTCAATGCATAGTTTTAGGAACCCTGCTTGATTTACTTACAAAGGTTTCTTACTAAAGGGAGGGGAATTGCTGCTTATCTCTGGTTCCTTTATGTTTGTGAAGTGTCTCATTTGGAATTTGTGTCTACTTTATTTGATTTAGATTATATACCCTCTAAAGGAAATCTATCCAGATTCTGGTGAGTGGGAATTGCATTGGAGACTACCACCATGTATATCTTTTCTTAATTATGTATGCCTTCATTGCATGACCTAGCAGTACATATAGGTAGACTAATTTTTTGTAGCTTTACTACTTCTTTTGCAAAACATAATTGACAGGATGTTTATTAAAAGGTATTTAATATGTTTAGGGCTAAGAGGTGTCCCTCCATATGCATGTTTGGCCTTATGCTGTATAGCCAAAGGAAACTTTCAATGGATTATATGTGAATTGTGGTCAGATCTTGATCAAACAAGTCAGCACAAATTTATTCCATGGATATGCAGCTTGATGCCCTTCAAAATGTTCTGAATGATTATGTGCTGTTTATAATGGTTAGAGTTGATGGAAGTCTCATTCCAAATCATCTGCAGGGCTAGTATTTGTTACATATGTAGGTATCTGTTATAAATATTCTGAACATATCATTTTAATTTAATTTTTAAAAATTTAATATTTTTAAATGTGTGAAGGAACAGTCTAAACTTTATAGTCTAAAATAAACTATAGAGGAGACAATTGAATTTGGGCAAAAAGAGCAAATTTGATAAAGTACATATAAACTTCTAAACTGAGCTGCAATTGGAAAGAAAGATTGAGAGGTAAAATGAAAGGCCTTCTATAGAATAGAAATAGGAATAGAATAGAGTAGAGTAGAGTAGAGTAGAACAGAACAGAACAGAACAGAATAGAATTCTTTATTGGTCAAGTGTGATTGAACACATAAGGAATTTGACTCCAGTTGCATAGCTCTCATGTACATACAAGCAATATAGCATGGTCATAGTCATCATAAAAATACATTCATCATAAAACATAAGATACAACTCTTAGTGATAGTCATAGGTTACTAAAATAAGCAATCAACATAAATCATACTAGGATACTAAAGAAAACAATATAAATCGTAAGATACAAGCAACTAAGTTATAGTCATAAGTAGATTAGGAGATAAATATTAGCAAAGATGAGAAGAAGAATAGTAATACAGCCTTGCTATATAGTTTGACAGTGTTGTGGGAATTAGTTGTTTAGCAGAGTGATGGCATGGGGGGAAAACTGTCCTTGTGTCTAGTTGTTTTAGCATGCAATGGTTTTGAGGGTAGAAGTTGAAACAGTTTACGTCCAGGATATGAGGAGTCTGTAGATATTTTCACAGCCCTCTTTCTGGCTCATGTAGTATACAGATCCTCAGTGGAAGGCAGGTTGCTTGCAATAATTTTTTCTGCAGTCCTAACAGTCTGAGTCTGTCTTGTTTGGTTGCAGTGCCAAACCAGACAGTTGTAGAGGTGCAGATGACAGACTCAATAATTCCTCTGTAGAACTGTATTAAGAGAAATAAATTTAATTTGTGTGTGTGGTGCACATGTTGGGCATAAAGCCAGAAAAGAAGTTTTTATCTGAAGAAGTTTAGATAAAAAGGATGATGAATAAATCCTCTTATCAAAATAATATATTGTGAGTCTTAGTGAATGGCCTCTGGGCAATTTGACTCCCCCTAAGTCACTTATTCACCCTTTCTCACTCCTCCCTCATTTTATTGGGCATCTCTGATATTTTTGGGTATCTCTGATATTTTGGGGTATCTCTGATTTTTGTTAACATATGTGTGTAACCACATGGTTTTATTTGGCAACTAAATGTGGGATGTGACCTCACTGAAAACCCTTTCACCCTGAGGTAATATGAGGTGATGTGAAAGTTCTGTTGGCAGCCAACATCTGACATTATTCACTGTTGTATGCAGGATATGATTGTCGATTATAAATCCAAAGAGTGGACTAGCATGTTTATAAAAGCCATGAGAATAATCAAACAGTTCTGATTTTATGATGATAGATAACAACTTCTAGGTTCTCAGCAAATTAAGTTGGATTTATCAGTGAAAGGTTTATTTAAAATCAATCTCTAAAGTCCTTGGTGAAAAGTCATCTAAATAAAAATGATGCTTGATTACTTTCAGATAGTTTGGAAAGTCCTCTTAATGTAAATCTAATAAAAGCCGGAGGTTACTTAATGGGACTGGAAGTTATTTTGCTTGGCTTCTGTCTCGATAACGTCTAGTTCTCATGTCTATTTTGAGTTGTTCCTTAAATACTGGGATCTCTCAGATTCGGGGAAGTGCATTTTTTTTCTGGGCTGGAGCCAAACATAGAATGTCAGCATCTAAATTTAAAAAGTAATAGCTGGAACCAGGACAGGAAAATAGAATTTGTTTACATTTAAATTTGATTGAAAACAAATATAGTAAATTTTATTATTTTTATGTTATGCATTTAATCATTTTCTTCATTAATAACTTTTGGGAGTTCTCAGGAGGCTGCTCCAAAGCATTTGAGAGCTTCAGCCTTGTACATCTTGGCCTTAATTCATAATGGAGTAATCAGATTTTTCTCAATCTTGCATTCACTAGATATGTTGGGGTTGCAAATTCTACAATTCCCAGGTTGTATGTTCTTAATTATAGGAAAGCCAGTGCTGGAGACTGATATGCTAGAAGATAAGAGAAATAAAAAAGGAATTTGTAGTCCAATAATATGATGCCAGTTCATAGGATCATATCTATTCCAGCTCCAAAGACTGCTCAAGTATTTGCTCAAGCAATACTTGTTCTGTGTCAGAAATCATGATATCACTCTACTTTTCCTAAGCATCTTTCCTGTGGATGAAAGAATCAGTCCATTCAATTCTGAGCAACATTTCTAAATTTTAAATTATTTCTAAATGGAGTTGGCTTCTGCTTCAGAAGATAACTACAGGAAATTAAAATCCATAATAATTAACAGCTCGTAGAATCATTCTGTTGTCACCAGACACCAGAACAGATATTCACATTATGCCCTTTGAATTGTATTGTTACTTTTTCAGATCTTCTAAAAATATACTCACTCTGGTTTCTTAAACTTTGGATCATGATCTCCAAGACATCATGAACAAATTTAAGGGGGCTGCACATTTTTTAGCCTTGTGCATTCAGGCACTCTTAGAAGCAGAGTAGGTATATACTTTAATAGGTTTCCAGCTACACCTGATCCAGTCGCTATGCTCGACCTTTTCAGTCCACTCCACATCTTCCCCAACTTCAGATAAGCAAGTAGATCCCCTGGGCCTTGTTTGCAGCTTTTCTCGCCAAGAAAGTTTTTAAGTTATCTTTGAAAAGTGTATTATGTTGATATCCCTGTCATAAGCACAAAGTCAAGCAAGTGCCCCCACCCCACTTGGTTGTTGGGTATTCCCACTTGTGGTAGAAATGGGTCTTATGGGGATCCTTATCTGTGTTGAAGAAGAGCTGGGAGGAGGAAAAAAGGACAATAATCTTTGGTTCCTGCCTTCAGAGGGGCATGAATAGAAATTAGAGGGCAGATGGACTATGCTACAACAACCCAGGCTGGGGTTCACATCAGAGGACTGGTGATGGAGAGAAATAAAGGTATCTTTCTTGGAAACAGAACCTTCCTATTGAAAAATGTCTGCCTACTTAGCTACAGATCGACTGGGATTCCTGGGAATTGCAATTCAGCCACCTCTGGAAGATCGCAAATTATAGATTAAATGTTATTAAAAAGGGGGGTGTATTTTTCCTTTTCTACCCTAATTTCAATAAGTCATTAGCTTTATTATGTGAATGTCACACAAATTCATGTCTTATTTTGGGTGTTACAGCACTGCAAAGTTTGTTTAGCGTGCTTCTGCCATTAATGTCTTGTACCACAGGGTCTATAGATGATGAAAGGATACTCAGGTTCCTGGAGCTGGCTGGACTGGTGAGTTACCTAGGACATAAAAGATATAAATTGCTTCATACCCCAGTTTTTGGAAGACAATGAATGAAAAGGTTCACCAAGTTTAAGCCAATAATTAATCCTTAAAGAGAAGAACTATGAATTTCAGCATGCTGGGTTTATTTGGAGAACACCAAGCATCAGCAGTTAAATTTATGACTGGTATCAAAGCTGAACCTTGGCTCACTCAATAAACCATACCAGTATAATAAATTCTAGCAACAACCTTCATGCTTTACAGCAAAGGCATGATGCCAGAAAGCAGATAGGAGTGGTCTTATACTAACAAAACAAGATGATTTTGTGACAATAGACCTGAGAAGGCATTTGGATGATAAGGATGGACCAAGTTTGGGGTTTTAACTTGTTGCTGTTTTCTGTGCTTGATTCAGTCAGACTTGTTAGTGAGAACAGGAGGTTTGGACCAGCCTGTGGACTGGAATTGGTAAGGTTGCTTTCTGTTTACAGTGAAATGATGTTCATGGTGTGAGTAGATCCAAAGCTGCTAAAGACTGTAATAGTTGTGCTTATTGCAGATTGTTCTGCTTCTTATCTTTGATGCAGGTATGATATTCTTTCACCAGGTGAGATGCAAAGGCTGTCTTTTGCTCGCTTGTTCTACTTACAGCCCCAGTATGCAGGTAAGAAAATGGAAGATAATAGGGTTAATTCTTTTGTTTAAGGATATGGGAAGGCATTGGGAGAAAGTGTTTTGTGACACCTTAGAAACTTAAGAAATTATGATTACATTGTTTTTGTGGATCACAATCCACCATTTAGTTCCTCTCGCTATAACAACAATTTTCTCATAGGACCATGTGCCTGGTGAAGTAGTCTGTAATCACAAAAGTTTAGACAATAATAGATACATCAGTCTTTGAGATACCACAAGGCTCTTCATTGCTTTTACTACAAAAAGCTAATATGACCACCTGTTGGAAAGCTGGATAGTTATTCTCCTTAATATTTTCTATAAATCTCTTGGTTTCAATATCTTCAGAAAGGCAGAGCTGGGGAAATAGGACCTTGATAAAATGTAATAGATCAAGAATATGCAGTCAGCCAAGGGACAGAGGATGCTTCAAGAGATCTAGGAAAGGAGGATTGGAACAGGGATCACTCTAGCACATTGAAGAGCCGAGCATGAAGGGGAAAATAGATTAGAAAACAAAACTGGACAGAGAACAAAGTTGCTTCATGACCAAAACTGGTAGTAAAGACATTTGAAATAATTATTTTAGCCTTAGCAAGTGACATGGTTGACTGTGATAATGAGAGTTTTATCCCAACAAGCTTGGAGAATGCCAGGTTGGGAAAAGTTGAACTAGCTTAGCTTAGAGGCTGCAAAAATCCCAAATGGCCACAGATGGCAGCAAACTTCATAGCGCTATTTAATGGGCATTGCATATTTTTTACAACTCAGTTTTGGTAGCACTTAACCAGCTACATTGTTGGATATGAGCCTAGACATTCTATTTTGGCTGATGTACTGTACATTTCAGTATGCATTATCTTTAATCTGGAATGCTGTTAGAAAAACACTTGGAGATGTTTCAACATTAGCCCGTGATGACAACTGTATACTTTAAAACACCACTTCATTATTGTTGAGGGTTATAGAATGAGTTTGGCATACTGTGCCTCTCCCAATGTTTTATTACAAATATCACTAACTCTAATTATAAGCCATGCTGTCTAGGATTGAGGAGAATTGGAACTGAATATTATTTACTTACCTAATTTCAAGGCTTCCCAATCCATGACAATATAAAGCAGATAAAAAGAAAAACAATACATATAAAAATAACAAAAAACCCACACAAACAAAACAGCCATAATAAATGTAATTAAACTAGGCTTTACAACCATCCTGTTCTGAGATCTCCGAGAACAATTTGGTTTTTAGTAGCTTCCTGAATATCATAAGGATGGGAGCCACATAAGTCTCTGGGGGGAGCTCCTTCCAGAAAGCAGGTACCGCAACAGAGTAGCTGTGTTTCCTAAGTCCTGTAAGATGACACTGTTGCATACCTGAAACATATCTGCCCTGCTTGATTGTACTAAATAGAAAATGGCTGCATAGAATATTTATTGGCCTGTGCCTATGATCTACTTACCTTAATATGCATTTTTATCAAGCTTAAGTTGAGAACTCTCCATAGTCCCATTCAATGTATAAATGTCTTAAATGGTATGTATGTATTTTAGTGTATTTATAAGCTACCCCAATCATCTAGGATTCTGTGCATTGAGCCATCCATCTGATACATACCGTTAAAATCCTAATATAAAGTCCAAACAACTAAAAATTAAATATGTAAGAGGCAGTAGAACAAACTAGGGGCTGAATGCTGACTTCAGTGATGAGTTCTAGCTTCTTAAACGCGGCATGGGAGGGAGCATTCTCACTTCCAGGGACAAGGCATTCCAAAGATAGAGGCCACCATTATTGTCTGTCTCATGCCTCGTGGTCCTTGCAAAGTGAGGTGACTCTCTACAGGCTCCCCTTTAGGTGTTTGTACTATCTTGGCTGGGCATTGTCTGATATAACCCAGTGCAGCAGTAGGCGGGCTTTAAAAGAGATAATTAGCATTCTCTGTTGGGCCCAAAAGGCAACCAATTGGCAATGCATTGAATCAGGATAGGTTGTGTAGTGCTGTTCTGGTGGTGTTGTCCCATTAGCAGCTTTGCTCCCATATTTTGAACCAACTGTAGTTGTCTCCAAAGACAGCCCCACATAAAGCACATTACAAATATTTGAGTGATGATCAGGGCATGCTAAAATTAGAGAAGTAACCAGGTAACATTTGCCAAGTTTTACTCAGCAATAGAAGGAAAAGAAAAAGGTTGGAAATTATAGTAGTGCCATATTGAAGGGCTCCCATTTAAACTTGCAGTGCTAGATGAAGCTACAAGTGCATTGACAGAAGATGTAGAGAATGAGATGTATAGAATCTGCATCCAACTGGGAATGACTCTGGTCAGTGTTGGACATCGTAAAAATCTGGAAAAGGTAAGAGTGATAAGTACAAGGAGATAAGGGGAAATTATTTTTTAAAGTCATAGTTCTCAGATTGTGTTTACTATTTAATTTCAGTTCCATAGCTGGATTTTGAAACTGTATGGAGAAGGAAAATGGGAGCTAACAAGAATTGAGAAACCCTGAACTATTCCCAAACCAATCACAGAAAATATTGGAGTTAAAGCCTCAAGTTAAAGTGCCTTGGAATCAGCATGCTTTCATGGAGAAAGTATGGCTTGAAATTTCAAAATTACAAGTGCCAAGAAGTTTCCAATTAAGAAAAAAACATGGGGAGAAAGTTTTTAACCATTTCTTATCTTATACATTTGCTTTCAATCCATTGTTTTGATTGCTGTACAACCTTTCATCCAGAAAGGAAAGAATAATTTTGCTTCATCTATGGAATTCATTTTTAAGTGTGACTGCATAAGTGGAATTATGCTGGCCTATAAGGCCAGTAAATGTAGCACAGCGTCTTTGACTGTAAAATAACAATGAATTTTGTAAAATGTCAGCACCACTTGGTAAAAAAAAAATAACCACTCTTGACATGTTGTGAAGTACAAAATATAGCTTTGCAGAGGGTCAGGATGGGAGGGAGTTTTTTCAGTGATTCTACTGCTTCCTCAAGGGTCATTCCTGTGAAAGTGGAGATGTCAGTGGCCTCTGAGATGCCACAAGGGTTACTTCTCTCTTTCCTGCTCATTGCCTATATGAAGTTTCTAGGAAAAGCCACCTGACATTTTGGGGGTTCAGTATTAACAGTATGCTAATAATAGTCAGTTGTATCTCATTACTAGCTGGGCTTTGAGGGGTTGCTATCAATGTCCTTTCCCAAGACCTGGATGGCAGAGAAAAGACTGAAAGTGAAACTTAGTAAATTGGAGTGTTGGATACTCAGAGTTCTCTGTTGCCACAAGATATCAGAGTGGTTTCTGATGAGCAAATACCTAGCTATCTGCAGGACCACATCCTCCAATCAGTCCTGATCTGACCAATCAGAGCAAACACAAAGTATCACTCACCCTACATTTTCAAGAGGCTGAAGGGCCTGAACCAAGAAGACACTGGTTTTTCAGGGGCAGCACCAAGGCTGCAGGACAGCTTGCTGGTAGAGATCAGGCCCAGCCCCCTCCTTGTTGATGTTTCAGAAGCTACTAAAGATGAAATTATTTTAGAAAGACTTCCCCTAATTTTACTCTACCACCTTTAGCTTGTTTTATTGTTTGTACTATTATATTTGATGAGTGGCTTTTTTTTTTACTGTTTTTTGTACTGTAGAAGTTTTACTTGGTTTTTATAGCCTATGTAAGCCAGCAAGCATCTTTGGCTTGTGGCAAGATAAAGATGTGAAAAATAAATAAATGCCTCTATCCATCTATTAAACTGTGGCAGTGTTTACAACTACATGTTTAGCTTACGAGCAGGGGTAGAATTACAACTTTCAGAACTGTTAAAAAATGCAAAATAATCAAGGTTGCTGTAAGTATGGAAAGCATCCCTCCGTTCATTCCTGCAGACAGCTCTTACCAAAATGACCAAAGGTGGCTTTTCAAGAAAGATGGATACACATTTCTGCTAGGAGGTAGCTGAGGAAGTGTGAGGTTACGTGTATCCTTTTAATTTGTTAGATCCTTTTGACAATTTTTAAAAGAATGTGCTCTATTTGTTTTTATTAGCATTTAAAAGGAAGAGAAAGACAAACAGCAGTTGAAAAAAATTGTTATATTGCTTTAAAATCCAGAATGAAGCTATTATAAGATGGGCAGGAGGAAGAAATATGTTACTTATCTTTTACATGTTGTGTTACGTTTTTTAAATTATACATCCTCCTTTTTCTTTTGAAAAGCTCCCCCAAATCTTCTAATGAAATCCAAAGCATTCTTTTATTCTCTAAAGTTCGATATTATGTAAAGATCCTCTATAAATGTATTTAAACATAGCAATTTTTCCTTAAAGTTTGAGGTTTTCCTCCCAGCAGACTTTAGTTGCTCAGAGATAGGGTCTTAATTGTCTAATACATAAACCTTGGAGCAAATGGTGAATCATCCAGGAGTGGTTTGGATAAGTAGTGAATGTGGTATAGAATATTAAACAGCATACTCTTCAGCTATTACGTAAGAGTTATATTCTTCCCATTTATTAAGATAAGTTTTTGTCAGTAATGAATAAGCTTCCCTTTTGGTTCTGCAAAGGATTTTAGGAGTACAAAGACTGCTGTTGCCACAGTATTCTTCTCATTGTTGCTTCTTGAGGGCCAAGATATTTGGGCTACTGATCTTGGTCTTTCTGCAGAAGTTTCTTGTGTCCCTCAATTATCTCTTTCACTGTGTCATGATCATCCAGAGTTGTCAGATCTCCAAGTTCATCTGCTTTGTTTTCTACAATCTTCTTCAGAACCCTCCGCATAATTTTCCCCGAACGAGTCTTAGGCAGGTGCCGAGCTACCTGAACAAAAAAAAATGAAGGAAAGATTACAGCACCATCGGGAAATTCATCCCATAAATATTAATTTGAGAAAAGATGTAATGCAAATCTTAAAAAAATCTCACTTCTGCACCTATTTTCTTTCCCATGGAAGTAGGTAGTCGAGCATGTCTTTTTCATTGCATGTGCAAATGTAGGAGGCTCTGTTCAATTCCCTTTCTTACCAAGTTATTGGCATACAATGGTAACAAAGAAAAAGCTATTTTGAAGCTATGATGCTCTTTCTTTGGTGCGTTTTAGCACTTCAGAATTGGTTGCTGAAAAAAGTAAAATCGGTATCTCAATTAAATTGATGACTTGCTCAGTAAACTTTCCAATAAAAGAAGACCAAACATGGATTTGTGTAAGGGTCTCCTCTGACATAGTAATCTTCCGTGGGAAAGTTTATGGAACGAGCAAACCAAACACTCACAAGGAGTTGGGAAAACTCAGGGGCTTGAGATGACATAAAAGTTAAGATCTGAGAAAATTTTAATTAAAGGTTATAAAATCAGGGAAGTTCTATAGATTGATAAAAAGAATTATTCCCACAAGGGATTTCCTTGTAGTTATGGTTGGATTCATACATTCTAAACCTTAGTTTGCGTAATCATAGGTCGTTGAATGAGCCATAATTGGCTGGAAACACACTACACACTAAGCCATAAACTCTGGCTAAATTCACATAGTACATAAACCACAACCAAAACAACTAAAGAATGGATTGGCGTGTATGTACTTGGTAATAGTGATTTTTAACTTGCAAATTAAGTAATGCCAGAAAAAAGTAGAAAAGTTAATGTTTATTTAAATACATTTGTTGAAAGATTATTTGATTCCTGTTGCAATAGCATTTATGTGTTTGTAAAAGATCTTTAGTAATGTACTCATTTCATAGCTAATTAGTTCATTTAACCTTTAGAAACCAGACTAGAATAGGTAGAACACTATAAGATTTCTATCCCTGCTCTAATGCTTTTGAAGTGCTTTAGATACTTATTAAATTAACCAGATTTTTATTTTTTTAAAAAAAGTTATATGCTTGATACTTAAGGTAACTTTCATGCTTAATTTTTTAGATTTAATAATGAAGCCACCGTCTTGTTTGGCTAATCGATGGAAAGCAAATCATGCAAATAAGCAAATCTAAAATATTCTGAGCAATGATCAGTGACAGCAGAAGAATTAGATTATACTGGACTTTTTAAATTATTAAATATGTCTTTGTAACAAATTGCATTGGTTATCCAACTGCTTTGAATTTTCTTGCAATGTCACACTCTTTCAGCCCAACCCACCTCGTAGAGTTGTGGGGAAAATAGGAGGAGGAGGAGGAGGGTGCATTGGATATGCTTACCACCTTGAGTTATTTGTAAAAATACTAAATGTTCCGGATCTAACTAAATAAAAAAAATATGTTCTACCTTCTGTCAGACTACAAATATTCATTGATAGGCAGAATGAAGATGTGCATTAGGAAAAAAAAAAAAAGCTTCCCTGTTGTTACCTGAATATGGTCTGGTGCTGCATATTTTGCTATCTCTTTTGAAACAAGGCTTCCGAGTTCAGAGGTCAGGTTTTCTTGGGACAGTTTAAAGCCTTTTTTCAGCACAATGAATGCATAGGCCCCTGTTTTAAAAAAAGAGAAGAGCAAAATAAACAATTATCAAAACTAGACTTTCATACTACAATAGTCCCTTTAGCTTGTAAGAAGCTGAATCCCCCTATCTGTTGGCTCAGATTGAGTAGGAAGTAAGAGCTTTTATTAATTTTACTTTTGAGTTGCTGATTAACTCTTGAAACAATGCCCCACTCAAACAAATTCTAAATAAGTCTATTGGAGGATTTATTGTTATTGGCCTGTGAGGTAAGACTCAGGGTATGCAACTTCATGCTTTTGCATTCTTCTTCCCTTTCTTACTATAAATTTTACTGCAGTTGAATTCCATATCTCCTCTCAGCCAAGATTTGAGAAGTTGATCTTCAGTCATTAAATTACCACATGAAGCCTCTAAATAGAGCCGATCGCAAGCATGCAATAAACAAGTATCATGCAAACAAATTCTGTGGCATATTCATTCCATATGCTAGTGAAGGCAGAGTCTATTAGAGGAATAGCGGTCATTAGCAGCCAGATTGACTCACCCACCTTCGCCTTTGATTTTATGAGGATATCCAATCACAGCTGACTCTGCCACTGCCTCATGTTTATTCTGGAACATAAACAGGTCTATAATTTACTGCAAGGATCCTGACAGGCTGGTGGAAACATGTGGTTCACTAAGCCTGGTGTGGTCAAAACAATAGAATAGCAAGACGAGGCTCTCAGGTACCAGGCCTTCTTCCCAGTGCAGGTTAAGTGATTATGTGATAGAATACCTCCCTTACATGAAGAAATATCTCTAATGAGACTTTGAGCTGTAGAACAAAATAGAGTAAGCATCCACTTCAAGGGCAATGAGTCAGAAAGCGTATTCTGCAGGAGATGCTTTAAAGCAGTAAATATCTCCAGTGCACAATGTATCACACAATGTAATGTTATTAGCAAATTAATGTCAGGAGGATTGGAGAAAGCCTTGATGTGTATTACTTGATTAACTTTTGTGGTGGCTTTTTTGATTAAGTAACTCAGGAATTTTATATACGTGTACAGATATGTATACCTCTACTTTTCATTGTAGTAGGCTACTGAAGATTCACTGAGAAAATTTCACTACATTTTTAAATTCCGGTATCTCCTTAAATATATTATTTTCTGTATCATTCATTATTCTTATCATTTTTAAAGCCCTGTATATTTTGGATAACAATATTAATTATGAAAATTACAATACTGAGAGTAGAAACCACATACGTGCAGTTATGATCTACAGTTTTAGTTTCCAAAAGGAAAATGAGGAAGGCATCTATTTATATTTTTCTGACAATCAAAATTTGTTTTTCATATTTTGTTGAAATATGATTGCTCTTTCCTTCGTTATGGAAGGAGCAATAAAACATGCAGAAGTCTGGAAAGCCACAAGCAATTCATCTAGAGCAGTGGTTCTCGACCTTTTTAATGCTGCGACCCCCCAACCGGTCGTACGTCGAGGACTACTCAACCGGTCGTAAGTCAAGGACTACTCAACTGGTGCAGCCCCGTTTGCAGAATGGGACTTTTGGCGGGCTCAGCAGGGCAGAGACAGCCTGGACAATTCCTATTGGCTTTGAAAGCCAATAGAATTAGACTCTATTCAAGAGAGTCTATTCTATTGGCTTTCAAAAGCCAATAGAATAAAAGGGAGTAGCACAGCTAAGGAAAAGGGGGGGGAAATGGTGGACTGCATTTGGCGACCCCCGTGAAATGGTCGTTCGACCCCAAATGGGGTCCCGACCCACAGGTTGAGAACCACTGATCTAGAGGGCCAGCTCAAACAGTAGCAGTTGCCCATATCATTATATCTTGGTATGTTCTTAGGTGACTACTAAGATGTTGTAATAACTGCTAGTTTCTCCATGCCTCTTACCATAACATCTTCTATTTCAGCAGTGCCTAGCCTATGCCCACTGATGTTGATGACATCATCCAGGCGGCCTGTCAACTGGTAATATCCTTGACTTGTCCGGTAGGCCCCATCTCCAGTGAAGAAATATCCTAGGACGAAAAACAGGGCAAAAAATATAAGGCAGTTATTTTCCTTTAGAAAGTCCAAAATGTTCCCACACAGGATGAATGGGAGAAAAGATTTATTGGCTGCCCATCTTAACCACAGGGTCTGCAATCATAAAAATCTATTTATATATATTGAAACATCAATAAGTTAAAATCAATCATTAAAATCCAATTACAAGTAGGGAGGATGGGGACAGGGTGGGGATGACAGCTTTTGTTAATCCACCATCTCTGCTGTGTTGTTCCCCCGTTGGGGGCGCAAGCCAACTGGCAGAGCCAGGTCTTTAGGCCCTTATGAATGATAGGGTTAGAGCCAATCTCACACTGGGGGGGACAAGATCTTCCAGAGGGCAGGTGCAATGGCAAAGAAGGTCCTTCTCCTGAACCCCATTAGCTGGAATAATCAGGCCGAGAGGACCCATACCATGCCTCCTCTGCTGGCATGGGTGGGACGGGCCAATCGCAGTGGGATGAGATGTCCCTCAGGTAGCCTGAACCCATGCCCCAAAGGGCTTTAAACATGATCACCAACACCTTGAATTGCACCCAGAAACAAACTGTCAGCCAATCAGCTCACGGAGCAATGGTGTTGCATGGGCCATTCTTGGGACCCCAAGAACTGCCCATGCCGCCACACTTTGAACCACTCTGAACCAGCTGAATACAAAACTTTAGGCACCCCAAATAGCTTACTTGTTTCAATGAATCTCTTAATCTCTACATTCACTGAAACACACAATCTGATCAGATTGCACAGAACTATATCTGTTGTACATATTCCATCAAAGGCCTGAGACTTCTCCCAGCTATTTTTCACAAACAGCTAAGTTGATAAACCTTTTCCTCTACTGTACCACTTCAAGGTATACAACACAATTATTTTGTCCTCCAATTTAAAAAAAATACATATTGAAAGGTAGGGTTGTATTTTCCCTCCCTAACATCTACTCCTTTTGTTATCTCAGGGTTCTGGACTTAAAAAAAAATGCTTCAGCCCATTTTTTTCTAGGTAATGATTCCTGCATATCTTAGTCAAGGTCATTTTCCTTTCTATATCACCAGATTATTTGAATTAGAAGGAAAGCATTCACCTTTGCAATGCAAACAATAAGTGCAGAGGCCCAGTTTGCATTTGTTAAAGTCTTTGTGGCCTTGTAAGATCTGAATCCAAATGTAAATTCCTATTTACATTTATAGGAAATATGCATATAATTGTCATAAATGGTAAATATGTGAGTAAGGAGTCCTTGGAATTTGGTTATTTGCTTACAGATATTTCATTACCCAACTAGGTAACATCAGTGCACTAGTTGGATCATGAAACACCTGCAAATAAACAACAATGTTCAGATGGCACCAAGGATTCCACAGTTCAGCCCTGATCCACATTTTTGTTTTCTGTTTAATTATATGGATGGCATTGTGAGTTTGGCTCTGACAATAACTTAAAAAATCTTTTTCTGCTTCTACGTCCCATTGTACACAAGAATTCAGAAGAGGGAATTAGAATTTCTAAACACTGTTGAGAACTATATATTACTCTTATTTTCCCTTTCCATCTCCACTGATCTATACCTGGGTAAGGCATTAGGTAGGTCTCCAGAAAACGCTGGTGATCATTGTAAATAGATCTTGCCATGCCTGGCCAAGCCTGAGAAATACAGAGGGCTCCAGAGACATCATTCTGTGTTAAGACTTTTCCCTGGAGAGAGAGAAAAAAAAATAGTATAAACTTACTTAATTTCGGAAGTGGTCTGCATAGTTATTCATATTATTACTGAGGCTTAAAAAAGAATGCAGCTGAAGGTACGTACATCATTGTCAGTTAACTCATTTTACAAAATCATGCATTTCCTATCTTTCCTATAGAAAAACATTTGACTTATGTAGCCTATATATTTACCCAGTTCAGTTTCCCTGCTATTTTAAAACTGTTGTTGTTTTCCTTGTCTAATTGGATTGGATCAAGACTGAGTTTCAAGTGGTTTATAGATCAAGCATTATGACTTAGTGATATGTGTAAACCAGGTTCCTAGGACTTCTTCAACAAATCACGATTTTAAAAGTATAGTTTATTGTATAGGAATATACCACCCAGAGTTGTTTCAACAGTGTGATGAGTGACATATAAATTGAATAAGTAATAAAATATATGAATCCAGAAAAAATTACCCGGAACTAAAAGTAAAACAAAGACTTCAGCGCTCACATTATGCTGACCTCACCAGGAAATCTTTATGCAAAGCCTTGTTTGAACATATTATATTGGTTAACTAATACATAATGTAATATTCAAAAAACACCACCCCTCTACATAATGCGTTACAAAGCACAGGTATACTAGATCCCCATCCAGGACATTTGCAACCTCAAATAGATACAGAGAAAAACTGGAAAGAGAATGGAATGGAAACGGGGAAATATATAGGATGATTTCAATTATACATTAATTTAATGATAATATGCAATAGTACCAGGAGACATAATCTAAACCCTTTTATTAAACAAGACTTTGGGGAAGAGATTTAAAGGCATGAGGTAGGTAATCATGCTATTTCAAGAAAGAACCAATTCAGGAAAGTAAAGGGAAAACACATAGTATACAATTGTTGCTTTGATACTTATTTCTTTTTTAAGAACTTGTGTGAATTGAAAAATGGATGATCAATTCTCCAATACACTTGATACGATTAAAAAATATACTTTATCATCTAGAAGAGAAGGTCTGATGCCAAAGAATGGCCTCATGGCCATAGCTGGAACAATCTCATCTTCAGGGTTTGAAGGTCGAGGAGCAATACAGATGCCTCCTGTTTCTGAAATGAAGGAAAGGTAATGAAGGAATGCTAATAAGAAAATCTTTCTCATCTTTATGATCACCACTTTGTAAATGAAAATTCCTTGTATTTGTTCATGATACAAGTTATGCTTCTGATCTTATAGTTTGTAGAAAAATAAAGATACCTGGTTGTGTCCCTAGAACATTTTTGCAAATATTCCTATGCATAGGACACTATCCCGTACACTGTAATCTTAATGAATGTAGTCCAGCTGTTACCATCAAGTGTCTTTAATTTGTTTTTATTTTTTTTCAAATCAAGTTTTGGGTCAGCATATTTAAATCCTTCATTGCTATCTTGGCATATAAGACATGATGCATACTAATCTTTGCAAATAAATGCTTAACCAAGTGACAATTACTTCTCCAAAAATAGTGAATTTATATTCTTCCTACCAGTTTGCCACCATGTATCAACTACAGGACACTTTCTATCTCCAACCACATTGAAGTACCACTCCCAGGCTTCTGAATTGATAGGTTCTCCCACTGCAAGAAGAAAGGAAAAACAAAATAACTTGTAAAAAAAAAAAAACAATGGTTTGGGTGCATTTTGTTAAACCATAACATATTTTGGCTTTAGCTTAGCATAATATGTGAATCTATCCATTATAGCTTATGTTATGTGCATACCATTCTCAGTGACATTTTAACAAATGATGATTAAAAAAATATTGGAATAGCAAAATATGTGAATCCTACAAATATGATGAATTTAATACCTCACCTGCTAATCTAACTACCATACAAATTCCAATTAAAGAGAATAACTCGGGGTTGAACTGTGGAGTCCTTAAGATTCTCTGAGTTTTGTTGTTTGCGTGCAGAGTAGTGGGGAAATGAAACTTCTGCAAGTAAACAACCAAGCTCAAGAGAGCACAAGACCTATATACACATTCTTTGCCAGGATGAAAATGATATTGGTTGGCTTACAACTCACCTGATCCAAGAATTTTGAGGGAAGACCTGTCATATTTCTTTACCCAGTTATCTCCGTATTTAAGAAGAAGGCGAATTGCTGTTGGGGCTCCATAAAACTGATTTATCTTTAACCTCTCCACAGTTTCCCAATAACGCCCTGAAATGACAAACTATTTACCTGGTTCACATTTACAAACATGCTTTTCAAATATATAAAATCAAAATGCAAAGCTGAATTTTAATTCTGCATGAAGTACATGTAATAGTTATTAGATGTACATGCTGTGTACATATACATTTAGATGTAATCCTTATATAATATTTATAAAAAACTTCTATGTTTTATATTTTACTTGTATACCACCCAGAATGACTCTGTGGGAGAGATGGGCAGTTTCTAAATTTCATATATAATTAAATGTATTAAAAAGTTCCATACAAAATAGATAAAAATGTACTGTACGTATGAACTTGTAAAGTCTTTAAAGAATGAATATCATTTTCATTGGCAATACTGACCTAGTGGTTAAGGCACCAGGCTAGAAAGCAGCAGACTATGAGTTCAAGTCCTACCTAAGCCATGAAAGCCAGTTGGGAGACCTTGGGCCAGTCACTCTCCCTCACCCCAACTTGCCTCACAGGGTTGTTCTTGTGGGGAAAATAGAAGGAGGAAAGTGTGTTGGATACTGAAGTGTGCTTCAGTTAATAAATAATAAAGGTGAGATACAAATCAATCAACAAATAAATAAATAAATGCTATTGTGGTGTTAATGAAGGCCTAATGTAATGAATGAATCCACTAGTTATTTCAGGACACTATGCCTTTAGAAAGCATAATAATTATGTGTTTAGCTGCAAGCATTGCCACACCGTTATCACTGTGTAAAAAGCTACTATTTGAAGTGGGTCTACCCATAAAACACAATTTCTGTTATGCTCCCATTTAATATCCCATATATTTAAAATCCCATAGCTCCCATCACTCTTAACCTGCATGTTTGTGTAAGCTAACAGATATGAGGAGGCAATGGGATAGTTTTATCTTCTATTAATCCTAACTAATTAGTACACCACCTCCCATGAATATATTATTTTGGAGAACAACCTTAACATATGTAGAGGAAGCCAGTTAATAGAATATAGGAAAGAGAATGATAATGACCACAAGCGAAGAGAAGCAAGAGTAGTATGTAATGAGGTAACAAATTCAATTATTGATGTTATCTTGAAGCCTTTGAAAATGGGCCGCATAGAAATAAAGTAAAATAAAAGATATATGAGCCACAGATTAGTCTACTGGTTATACCTAAACCATATAATGTTGTGCCTTTCTTTGTCTTGCACCAACACCCCATTCCCTAATCTTTTAAATTTTTTATTTTAATTGTTTTTTTACCTGGATTAGGATACACTGGAGTACTCTCAAAAAGGACTGTAGTTCCTCCATTACATAAAGGTCCATATACCACATAACTGTGACCTGTGATCCAACCAATATCTGCAACGCAGCTAAAAATATCTCCATCGTGGTAGTCAAACACATACTAAAGAAAAAGGGGGCAACATGAGATAGAAGCAGCTTTCTCCTGTCCCAATATGCTTATATAATTTTCTCCAATCAGGCAACCTCCAGGTGTGGAGTTTTAATGTATAGCCCCCCATTCCTCCAATAATCATGGTATTATCATTTATTTTTGCATAACCTCCCAGCTCAAACCAGTGAGTCTGGTTGGTGAGCAATCATATGTTCATTGACAAAAAAAAGAGCAAGGAAGAAACTATCACTATGTTTGAGAATTAACATGAGATTCTCTTACTATTAGCAATATTTTCATGATGTAGCCACCTATTTAAGAAAGGAATTGAGGCTTGCCTTCCTTTGCTCTTTTTATCAAATGACTTACCATGAATACCAGCTTCCATCACACCGTTTTTAGGATTCACCTGAACAAGGGGGGAGTGGACTTTTCCTAACCTTTGGTAACTGATGCTGACAATATTTTCAATGTTTCTTGAACTTTCATGAAAAATTAAATGTAGAGATGGAATATCCTCAAATATCATGTTGTACTTTAATATGATGTAAAGAGGGAGATGAAAAGCATGAACATGCCTTATAACGAATGAAAGAAGTAGCAATCAAAAAACAAATGTGAAGGAGAAAGGCATATATAATCTTTGGAGTCAGGTGTTGTTTTCAAGGTAATTTTTAATCTCAATGATAATAAATATCACATGGCCATCTGGACATACATATTTCTTCTCCTGCTTTAAGAGAGTTAAATCAAACTCTTCCATTCCCTGCATTGCCTCTAACTACAATTAATCATTCCACAGATGTTCTTCAAAAATCACATCACTGATTCTTCTGCTGAACTGATCCTTTTTTTTTGCAGTGCCCAAAACTTTCCAATCCAAATTTGCCTTAAAGATTAAAGATTAAGAAATCATTAAAAGTGACCTGAAGTTTTCCATCAACAGTTAGCAACACCTAGACAGCAAATGAAATAGATTGTCTGCTCACCATATCACAGGCTTCCCAACTATGATGAAACACATCATTTCTAGATTTCTATCTTAATATACAGTATAAATCAACATTTGCAAATTGGAATCCTCTTTTGTTTTTTTCCTAGTATCACTATGTGACTCTCCTCTAATTAATAATTACAGGCTCTGTGAGTACTGTTGTAGCAACTAGTTCTGTGAAACCTCTCGTTCAGCCTCCTGTTTCTAGAATGTAGTTGCTGGAATGTTAATATAGCTTTGGGGGGGAAATGGATTGGGTAACTTTGTCAACATCTACCGTGCAAAACTGACCCAGGAACTGTTTTTCTGTGGCCTGACACTGTATTATTTCACTTCCTGACTTCTTGCATAGCAGAACATTCTCTAATGCACTATCTTTAGTTTTTTGGCTGTTATTACTGCAGCTGTTACTGAAAACAATGCTGCTCCACTCCCAGCCCTCTCTTCACTCCCCTTTCTTTCCAAATCCATTGTAACAGATGAGGATTCCAGAGAGGGATTGTGGGTGAAAGATCATTCTGTTTGCAATGGAAACTTGACATTCTCTGGGTTAATTCGGGGATTTTTTTTAGTAAGAAGGCGCCACTATGAGTGCTGTTTCCATCTGGGAGAGAAGAATAAGAATTCATGTCAGAGTTGTCTTGTGGTTCCCAATGGCACTTGAACTAAGGGCTGAACCACACATTAAAATACTGTCACCAATGTCCCAATCTTTTTGTCCTTTGCTTTTACAAAAATACAAGTTTAAAACTGTGTTATTTGTAGTAACACAATTAACTCTTTTAAATTAAATTCACAGCAATTTTTTTTCTTGCAAATAAACATATGAACCCTTAAATGCTGGAATGGTGGAGATATCAAACTTCATCCTGTGGTGAAAGAATCTGAACATTTGTCTGATGCCAGTGTATCTTCTCCAAAGTACAATGGTGCTACAGTCCACGTTAATACAGGATCAGTTTGCCAGACAAAGACTTCTAGCTACAAGGGCTATAATTTGGGAATAAGCCCCACAGAGCACTATAGAGCTTGATCTGGATATTCATGACAAGAGTATAGACATTTCATTGTGGTTTTGTATATACTCCTTGGAAATAAATTCTGCTTCATATAATGGAGCTTCCGAATAAACATGTTAAGTATGAGAATAGTAATCTCCTATTGTTCATAAGGAATTTGCTTTCTAATTAATTTCATGGAGAATAAAAACATTTTACAATAAAAAGTGGTCATGTGAAAAAACACTAAGCTTGCTAGCTGTTTACTGCCTGATTTGCTATCTGCATAGGACTTGCTTACTTTCAGTGCCTTGTGTGACCATCCAATCTATCCATGAAGAATTATAGTTGACAGGTTAGCGAACAGATAAAATGCCACAGAATCCTTGCGGAATTGCAAGATACCCCTATGTTGTACCTTATGTGTGAGGGCAGCATATAGCAAGTAGCCTGCCTGGGAATGGGTCAGGCCTTTGGGTTTTCCAGTACTTCCTGAGGTGTAAAGGAGGAATAGTAAATCTTCGCTCTCCAAGGTAGCAGGTTGACAGGTTACATTCTCTTTCATCATTTCCTGTCACAGGAAGCAGATAATCTTTCAGTAATCTCTCCTCACAGCTTCTGTGATCTTCTCTAGTTCCCTCTGTACCAATGACCAAACTAATAATGAAATTTAGCATGGAATACGATCTCCAAATGCTCACTTTTATGAAACAGACTTCTATTTCTCAAGACTGTGCAAAGAATTTTGACCCCCTTATGGGCTATTTCTGATATACCTAGAGTTGCTTATATACAAACCCTTCTTCCTTCTTTCCTTGTGTCTCTAAGGAAGGTTGTTTTCCTTCATGGTAACATGCACCTAGCTTCCAGGACTATACAATAACCATTATTTCATCATTTTACCCTGAATTGTCATCTCATTTAATGTTAATTGACATAGTTGCAGGTGACATGTTTATTATCACCTTTACCTTGCCTCTATTATGTACTTTCCAATTTTTTTATTCTTCCATATTTTTGAAACCTGAGTGTTTTGCCCCAAGGGACAATGATTTTAATTAGAAAGCTGCTGTAAAAAATGAATTGGATCTCCTTTTGCCAGTAATGAGATCCCAATCAATACTGGGAGGACAGTACTGCTATTTAAAACAACTACCAGAATTCTTAACAAATGGTCTTCATGGCTTTAGATATATTTTAGGAATTTTAGAAGATGCATTTTGAAGCCATGGATAATCACTGTAACAGCATCTTTCCCACTCTTCCTTTATGTACATACAGTATTTATAAATCTATAACTCTGAAAAAAAAGTTACCTTATATAATAAAATCCAAGAACTCTGGCTTACTATCACTAGGTAGAACACAATAGTATCCCTGGGTCAGATGAGGGACTCAAATCACGGAAGGAAACCAAGTTCAGATCGATTCTGCCTTCCTCTTCCCTGCGCAGGAGCAGTACTTCCCAAACAGGGATAAATTACTCCCAAATTGAATAAAAGTTTTTTCCTTTGGATAACAACACATGAAGATACTATCCAGTCATAGCAGCAACATTTAGGAGTTTCTCATAAGCAGTTTTGGGTGATGAAAGAAAAGTTTGTGAGGCACCGCCTTAAAGAAATAAAGTTCTTGGGCATTTGCTCTAAAGGCACCAAAACTTTAAGATTAAGAAGCAAAAAAGGTTGACTGAACCAGTGCCTAATGCAGAGGGAATGTAGAAAAAGAGTTAAAATGCATAGAGGAAAAGAGGTAAGGGAAGAGAAGAGATAAGAAAGGAGAAGGAAATGAGTCTCAGAGGCATCTTACTTAGTGCCTTCTCAGTCCTGGCATATCACTGCAACCTGATTTGTTAACTGATATTACAATGTTAACACACAACTCTCTAGTTCATTTTCCATCTAAAAGGAAACTCTAGGTTAATAGAAACTAGGATCTTAAGGCCAAGCATGACCTGAAGGAAGAGAAAACAAGGACTATAGTACTCATCCTCCATGAATTCAGAAACTATGGAAACTGGGAGACCCAAATTTGTGTTGTGGTTTGGGTCTCTTCTTCAGTCAGTAAAAAGAGTAAGAAGAGTATACTCACCTGCTCTAGCGGTATGTCTAAATCAGACATGAGAACTTTCTCATCTGTTCTTTTTGAAACAAAAACTCGCTTCACTGTTGGACAAGACTTCACAGCCTGGTCTACTGTCTGCTTTAGTTCAACAACCTTGCCTCCTCTCAAACCTTGATTGACTGTGATCACTGTTTCAGACTGAGCTGAAAAAATACACCCCCCCCGCCCCATGCAAAAAAAAGTTAGTATGAAAAATGTATGTTTTCAAAGCAACTTTCTCCTGCTTTGTATTCTAAGGGAGAATTCATCTAGTAAGTTCTTCCCTGTAGAGTATATTTTAACAAGTGCATTATTTATTATAGGTTAGAAATAATCTCAGGATTATTTGGGAAACTCTTCTAGCTTGCTTCCTTAAGGGTTAATAATAGCAGCAATTGGAGTGGGAAGTAATCTGAACTCTCCTCTTCCCACTCCATGGTCCTAATCCAGGCCTTCACCCAGATCTAATTATTGCTATTTACCATCCCTACATACACATACAACAAACACACAACTACTATTACATTAATGTCATTGTGAGTATCTTTAATTTATGTTGTAGACTTGGCCACCATTCAAAAGCATATATGGAGGAGGGGGATAATCTGTTGGAGTCTGAAAATTTGAGAGCAAGAGATGGAGAAAGAAAGACCATCAGCTTTAAAAGACCATCTTCCCTTGTTTAAAAGTCAAATTACAAAATAAAAATTCTTGGGTCTTCAATTTCTACTGCTTTACCAAGGGCAGAAGTCCTTTTAAGCTAAAATATATGCTTCTCTTTCTGCCAGCACTGGAGGAATGAGGATCTCAATATGTTAAGAATATTGTTTGTGGTTAAAAGCAAGTCATGCATATTCATACTTTTGGACATCGTACTGGTCACTAAAAAGAAAACTAAATAAAACAGAGAAAGAAATACAGCATTCTTACCATCCTGGATCCTGTCAGCTAATGCAACAGAACTGAATCCAGCAAATACTACTGTGTGTATTGCTCCAATCCTGGCACAAGCCAACATAGCCACTACAGCCATTGGACAGGAAGGCATGTAGATAGTGACTCTGTCACCTTTCTTCACTCCCTGCCTCTTTAAGGTGTTCCCAAGTCGACATGTCAATTCTAGCAATTCTCTGCCCAAAGAAAATAAGTAGTTTTGATACACTCTGTTTTATTATTCCATTAGGCATCTCCAAATCAAGGTAACAGAGAACAATAACAGCGGAGAACCGCTTTTATGACCAGTTACGAACTTTGGTCTTCATTACAGCACTGTATATCTCCTATTCAAATTAGGACAAACAGAAAGGTCTCTATTTCAGAAAACAAGCATGGTCTGTCTCTACTATACTGGGTTCTATGAATCACTGGTCTGACTTTTAATAAAGTAATATTGACATTTCAATTCAAATCTTTTCCATTCTCTAGAAACCGAGGACTTGATGTCCTTACACTGAGATCAAAAAAGCAAGTGTTAACCATTAAGAAGATTCACACCTCTTAGAAGACTGAAATAGATGGATAGAGAAAATGATAAGTCAGGACCTGTATGTAATTTGGTCTTCTTGCCCAGGCTCATCTTTCTCCCAGATTAACGCTACTTTATTTGGATTTTTGTGGACATGTCGATCCAGACAGTTAACTGAAAGAAAATACACCTCTCATTATTACACATTCAGCCATCTGCAGCTGCTGTTACTGTGCCCATCATAAAATTAATGTTGATAGCTAAGCCATGTTTCCTCAATCAATTGTACTATGCTAAGAATCAAGAATTAACCCTCTCTCGCTATATCTATATATCTATACCTATATTCATATTGTATATATGCATATATACATGCACATAAACACACATATGTATATATGCTTGATTCAACATAAATATGTGTGTGTGAATATATATGAACAAACTTGTCATTATTTGCTTACAAAGTTCAGGTGCAAAATTAACAGTTGATAAATGGATTGTACAATCTAAAGTCAAATTGTGCACGTTGACCTGCTCAATGTCATCTATGTAGCTCATGTCAATTATAAAATGTACTATTGATTTTCACAACTCTAGAGTTCTAGAATCTAAAGTTAATCATTTGCAGTCTCAAACAAATGTTAGTAGACTAACTGCATAACCCATAAATACATTTCAGAATTTAAACCATGGATTCTACTTTTTCTTGAAATAACAGCTTCTTGATTAACTGTGTTTTTATCTTGTTCATGTAACCCATTCAGAACATAGTAGTTATTGGTAGAATTAAGAAACATTCTAAATAGATAATTTGTTACATAGATACTTTCTACCTCTAAGCCATGAACTTTTTCAGGGCTTCTAATCCTTAACTTGGATTCATTACAGAAAAAAGTACGTTTCTATAACACAAGTTTTAGAAAATGTTGCTGTAAATCTACTTTTTACATACAAGGTGTCATGTGAGTGAAGGACATCAAATTCTCCACCATGTTTACTTGGATTTTGCATCCCAATGCTTCACACGGGTTTTGGACTTTTTTTTTCCTCTCAGGAAGACTCATTTCCATTACTGGAGCCAGACTGGGAGAAAAAAGCCAGCTTAACTGTTAATTCACACAGTACTGTATCCTATCTCACTTGCTTACAGGCTTTCCATCTAAATCAGGGGTCTTCAAACTTGGCCCTTTTATGATTTGTGGACTTCAACTCCCAGAATTCCTCAGCCAGTGTGCCTAGCTGAGGAATTCTGGGGGTTGAAGTCCACAAGTCTTAAAAGGGCCAAGTTTGAAGACCCCTGATCTAAATGAAGCAAGTTAAAATAGCTACCTGTGTCAAATTTATTTTGACCTTTACAATAATAGTAAAGGTATGTTTTATTGCAGTACTTATTGTTTCTCCATTAATTGCACCGTTATTTATCCATTCATTGCATTATCGACAAAACTATAAGCCTTTCTTTCTTCTGTACAATTTCCATCCTCTGGGAGCACCTGACTTGTCTCAATCGCATGTTATGTTTAATGTGTTTATTCAGTAGACTATAGTTAAGCAAATCATAATTTACTGCAATGTGTAAAGTCAGGCATTGACCCAAAGCTCAGTCACATTGTGGTTTAATGTGTTATGTGAGGTAGATAAAACACAGTTTTTTAAAAAATTATAGAGCTAGAAGGATTGGTAGAATCATAGTTGATTGCTTTGGATGTAGCAAATCCACTGCTGATGTCTCACTGCTGGGAGGTGGATGCTGGAACTCCTGGAGAACAAGTACCTGATAGCTGGAGGTCAGCAGCAAATGTTCTTAATCTTCAGAAAGAAGGGAAAAAGGGATCCAGATAATTAACAATGGCAAGTCCCATATTGATATAGCTATCTCTTGTGGATGGTTTAATTTGGATCCCTGCATGGAGGACAGGGTTGCTAAACAGTCTCTTCCACTCTTTAATTTTAAGAATTAATTAATTAATTAATTAATTTTAAGAACTAATGCAGGTTAGAAAGCTTTTATATGTAAGAGTGATACTTAGCACAGATGTGTGTTCTGGTTTGTTTTTCTAGTGTTCTATATTTTAAGAATATCTACAGGAACCCTGATTACTATGTTGATAGGAGAAAGGCCATAGTAGCTTATGTAAGTTTCACTATGTTTTGTCTAAGAAATATCAGTTCAGTTGAAATGTAGCTTCTCAATGTCCATGGTTTACTTACTAATATTTCTATGTCATTCCATTCCTGCAGGATATGAGCAGGATACAGTCATCAGAAAATAGATTAAAACTACCCCAAACCCAGTGGTGGGATTGAGCCAGTTCGCACCACTTCGGCTGAACTGGTAGCTAATTTTTTGTTGTCCAGGCCCTGAATGGACTTCCGGAAGCAGCATCCACACAGAGAATTAGTTGTTCACATAGCTGAGTCCCACCACTGCCCAAACCTATCTGATAGGCTAGATGAAAAACATACATAGCATATACAACAGATAAGTGAAATGACGTGAACTATATAAACAATTTACTCATGCTGAATAAATGATACTTTTTCACATTCACAGTTTGTATCTGTGATCTGCACTTTTTTTTCATTGTATTGTTATCAACTATTTTATTCTATTGCAGACATTTTAGCTATTTTAAATCTGCCCAAACATAAACATTTTATAAAGTATAAAAACTTGAGCTGTTTTTTTAAAAAACCAGTAAAATGCTTCTAAACAGTAAGGTACTTCTAAAAGACATTTTGCAGAGAACATTCATTTCAAAGTCAACTAAATCAATGTCTTCCTGAATCCAGTGCAAGAATAACCAACATATTACAGCTTATTCTGCTTTTCTGTATTTTGTGTTCCTTTTTTTGTGACCTTTTCCCAAAGATAGAAGAACAGGGATAATTCGCATCATTGTAATCCTTCCAGTAAGCAGCTACAGAAGTCTGATAAACAAAGACCTTCATACTGTAGATAGGAAGAGTTTTAGATCCACACTACATACTATGCTATTTATGCAACGCTTACCCTCTCCCATCCTTTCCGATATTTTGCTACTTTTTAAAACTACGTTCAAAGTGTGTTTAAAAAGGATCAAGTACATTAATTCTCATGGTATTCAAAAAAAAGGAGAAATTATTGGAATGTTGACTTTGGTAAAATTTAAAACAAGATTTTAAAAGACCTTGTACCAAAAGATCCTGGGCTGCAATATTTTTCTTTCACAAGTAGAAAGAGACAAAGAACAATTGAATTTCTACTTACCTGCTACATTGAGCTGTCCTCCAAGGAACCAGGACACCTTGCCCTGCTGAAAGTTACAGTCACTAACAGAATGAAAAGGAGTGCTCCACATCAGCCGGCTTCTTGCTAGCGCTCCCCAGAATACATCTGCTTGATCCACTGAGAGCTGGTATAGTTCTTGGTGATTCCTTGGTCCAGGAAAAGCTGTGGCTTCTGGCATGTATGCAGTCAAGGGACCTCTGCTCCATGCTCTGCTTTGATAAGAAAATTTATTTCCAAAGGCAATTTTGGGGAAGCAAGTTCTAACCAGCAGCCAGGCCATAATTCTAGGGTATAAGAGTGTCCTTTATTTTTACCCAGATAAAATCTTCAAGGATAAAATCTTACTAGCAAAAGTAAAAAAAATAAAAATATTTGCTTCTGGCACTAAGAAATGTGGTCCCATTAGGTTTTCCAGAATCAGATGGTAAATCTGCATTTAAACTGAGATTTCAAGAATGTCATACTCTCTTCCTGAAACATATACAGTAGTACACGTATACTACTCTACTTCTAGAGAAACATAAGCAAAGGAAATCCAATCCCTTTTAAGGGAGGAGTAGTGGGTGGGATTTAGTACTGCCTAACTGGAATCTGAATATGCTCCTGTATTAAATCCAGCTTTGGCTGGTACTCCCACACGCAGTCACATTTTAGTCAAACTAGACCATGCTGGCTCAGAATCTTCCTGTAGAATCTTGCTTACATAGAAGGGCAGTATTTACTTCTACTGCCTGCAGGCATGTGAAAAACTAATCTAATCATAAAGAATGACATGCACTGGTGCATAGAATGTGTAAATCATAATAGGCCAATTTATAACAAAGAGAAAACTTTGGTTGGAGTACCTTCATTACATTCAAACATCTCATTTTCCACACCAATTGACTCAGTCATTATACCCAGAGTTTGCCAGGAGTTACAGTTCCTTATTTCAAAGTGGGAAATTTTAGGGTTACTTAGAACAAAGATGTCTTTAAAATAATGGGATCAGTGACAGCAACCAGGTTTTCCTGAAAGAAAATTGCCTTTTATCACTGAAAATGGTCAGCCACGTGTCAGGTGGCTGGTTTTTTGGGGGGGGAGGATACATAATATTTGGAGTCCATAGTCCAAGAATGGCAACAAGTCTTACTGGTAGCCCACACTGATGTAGGTTATGTCTCAGTTTCTTGATGGATAAAACCTGAAGGAAAAGTTATCTGTTACAGCTACAAAACTGATGAACATTTTTGCCACAGATCTCTTTTTTCAGCAAGTATAGTCCTTGACTACAAACATAATCGAGTCTGGCAATTATAGTCATAAATCATGAGTCATAACCACATCACCAGACCCAGCTTTATGACCCTTTTCATGGCATTCATTAAGCATGATTATTAAGCAAACTCATTTTTCATCATGGGATGGTTTTTCCTAGAAATCAAAATACCAGTGCTCAGCAAAATTGTAAATCAGTCATGTGACCAGGCTCACTGCAAATGGCCATAAATGAGGGGCAGTTGCCAAGCATCCCAAATGTGATCATCTGACCACGGGGGGGGGGAATGTCAGAACTTTGAAATATGGTCATGGTCATAGCTTTGGGGGGGGGAAGGTCTGTCAAAGCTTTGAACAGTCACTAAGCAACTAATAGTAAATTGAAAACTACTTGTATACTTTTACTTCTCTCCGCTGTTTTTGTATTGTTTTTTCTTATGTTGTTCTATCTATGGGAGCACACTATCAGATCCAGGTCTGCATGCTCTTTTGTTTTGAACAGCAGTGTCTGAAATGGTATAGGGTTTCCTGCCTGAGCAGGGGGTTAGACTAGAAGACCTCCGAGGTTCCTTCCAACATTATTATTGTTGTTGTTGTTGTTGTTGTTGTTATTGTGAAAGAATGAGGAAATAAATCTTTTTTAAAAGTTTGACACGGGGACTCATGAGACTTCTTTACAGATCTCACTTCTCTGTGATCCTATGTAACAGTCTCTGTTGGATAGCTGAGCTCACTTATTTGCAAGGTGCAGTTCAATAAGAAAAAACTCTGCATTAGAGTTTAAATGGTGGATTTTTGTGAATTTTAGGGACAGGATGGAATTCTCCTCTTGGTGAGATTTGTTGGTTGGTTTGTCTAATGTATATAGCTGCTCATCTCACAGAACACTCTAATAATCTGTCAAATTCTATGACACTGAATGCCAGTCTAACATAGCTAATTTTAACTGACCAAGAAGAGATTAGTTGGTTCAGCAATCCTCTTTCACAGCACATGTGAATGCTTCATACATACAAAGATTTTTGTCTTTCAGATAAGTAACATGATGCATAGTGCAGAAATAGAACATGAGGGAGTAAGGAAAGGAACAAAAAAGATAAACATAGCTAAAATTAGTTTCTACCAGCACCATTTATCCTGTGCATACGTTTCTATTCTTACAAACTATTCTCAATGTCTGTAACAATAATTCATGCATTTGTTATTTAAACTTCTCACCTTTTTAGGATCTCATCAGTGCCATCCAGCCATCAATTTTTCAGTCTTCCATTTTCTCTGTTTCTGAGCCAGGGATACTATTGTGTGTGAGTGGTCTTTGGGATTCTATGGTTGGGCTGTTTACTGTTAGCTTATTTGGGAATTCCTTGATTGGGATATTGTTTTTTTCTTGATTGTTGGTCTGATGTTAATCTTGATGTCAATCCAATCGTTTATTTGCTTACACAGTCAGTTTGGGCACATTTTGCCAGAAACCACTTTTATACCAAAATGTTTGTCCTGTTTCTACCCAAGCTAGAAACTATTTATTAAATCTATATGTCACCCATCTCACTGTCAAGCAACTGGATGACTTGCAACATCATAAAGCAACAATATAAATTAGCACATTAAAAACATTAACATGTTAAATCTTAAAAATTAAAACATTAAAAGGTAAGAAAAAACTGGATAAGAAAAGAAGCAATACATAAATGGTGTGGAGGTGGGATCTTAGTCTATGAACCACCTCTAGAGTGAAATGCTCCAAGCAAAACCCCAAGCCAATTGGCAGAGCCAAGTTTTCAGGCCCTTTCGGAAGGCCAAAAAGGCAGACCTCATCTCAAGGAGCAGGAGGTTCCAAAGGATGGGAGCCACAGCCGAAAAGGATCTTCTCCTAGTCCCAGTCAGCCGAAATTCCCATTGTCCAATGGGATCCGCAGCATGCACTTTCTGCCAGAGCAGCAGGGGTGAGCCAATCCCATTGGAGGGAAGCAGTTCCTAAGGCAGCATGGACCCGTGCCATAAAAGACCTTGAATTGAACGCAGAAGCAAACCGGCAACCAGTGCAGTGAATATCCAAAAATGTAAGACAAATATGCCTAGACCAGCGGTTCTCAACCTATGGGTCGCGACCCCAGTTGGGGTCGATCGACCATTTTTCGGGGGTCGCCAAAGGTGGCGATCTGCCATTTTTTGCGGCGCTGCGCATGCGCGCCGCACATGGGGGTGGCACCATGCACGCGCGCCGCGCAGGGGGGGCGCCACGCATGCGCGCCGCGCAGGGGGGGCGTCGCGCATGCGCAGAACGTTTGTGTGACGGGGGTTGCCATCACACAAACGTTGAGAAGCACTGGCCTAGATAGTGTACTGGCATATAGCCTGGATATTTTATGATATTCTGATATTGTTTCTCTCAGTAAGATTTATGCACCAAATTTAACTCATGCACATTTCTTTATGGCAGGGATATACAACCTAAGGCCCCTATTACACGTATAATAGTGTATAAGTGATCCCATAAAACTGAGATTTTTTTCTAAATCACAGATTTTAAAACCCATCACATTAAAAGTAGTTCATTAATATAACAGGAGCCAATTAAATGTTTGCCCTCACTGTACTGCTTCTTCATCCTGGCCCTGTCCATTTTGGGAAAACAGTCTTCACAACACCACATTAAGAACAGCCAGTTCATCAGCACCAGAGACACTGAGCATCCTGCATTGAGACTCAACCCCTTTAACATCCACAGACTACAGAGTGGTAGTTGTTCTGCCTCTCTCACAGACACCTAGGGTAGCTGAGAGTAGGAAAAGACAACTTTCTGCTGCCATGATTTGCACTTCTTGATTTTATATTGTATTGCAATAGGTTAATTCCATCACACAAAATCTTATCGAAAAAGCTACAGGGACTTGTCCAGGACTCAGCATTTGAGGACCCCCACACACAAAAAAAAACCTCCTATATAGGCTCTCTTATTTTAAATCCTGTTACTCATTATTAATTGCAGGCATTATGTTGAGAAAACTGCAAAATCAGAAATGGATAAATACTTCTAAAATGTGAAGCCAAAAGCATACTTGGACAAAAAAAGATGATGTTAAAATTCTGCTTTGTTTTGCAGGATACAAACTTTTAATTTTTATTATTTTACTTTGGTTTACTCAGACAAGCAGCAAGAGAGATTCCCAGGTTTAATGCTATATCTGCACCCAACCAATTGTTAACAAAATAATGCAGTATAATGTGTGAACTGATTCTAGCCATACCTGCCAAATGTGCAGATGGATTTCCCTAACCCATGTAATACACAGCTTGATCCCTCAGGCCACATTCATAGTGCTTTCACACACAAATCCATATGTTTTATTTTACAATCAAATTCACAGAGTAGAATCATAGAGTTCAAAGGGACCATTTAAGCCCACGAGCCAAACCTCCTGTAAGCATCCAAATTACAACATCCTATTTCTGAAGACTGGGATATTAGCTTTCCTCCAGTCATCCTAGCATTTGATCAGCTCTCCAGGAATTCTCAAATATATTAACTAGTATCTTCTATATTCCAAAAAACAATTACTCCAAACCTCAAATTTTAAATTCAATGTAAGTAGATATTCCCTTTCATGCATCTATTAATTTCAAGATTCAGCTGTGTATTTTCATGCTGCTTTTTAAAAATTCCTTTGCAGAATAGATGAGAAGTTCATCATTTGGTTTCTTACAATGGTCCTTCAAATGTTCGCCAAAACACAGAAACTCCTTTTCTACCATACTTCTCCTGCAACTTGCATTTGAAGACATATTGCCCAATTCCAAAAATAACACTGAGTCTTTAAGATACACTTTTTTTGATAGACTTGTTCTCCAAAAATTAATCTAATCCCCTTTTTAAAGCATCCAAATTAGAGGCCATCATCGTGTCCTGAGGCAATGAAATTCATACATTAATTATGTGCCATTAAAAAAAATACTTTTGTTTGTTTTGAATCTCCTTCCAATAGTTCCATTGGATGTTGCCTGGTCCTAGCATTTTCAGAGAAAGAGAAAAAATTCTTTGCTCACCTTCTCCATGCCAATCATGTCTATCTTTAGTCATCCTTTTTCTCATGTAAAAAGTCCCAAATGTTCCAATTTTTCTCATAAGAAATCTGTTCAACCTGATCATTAGTTCCCTCCTCTGCATGTTTTCCAGGTTTTATATTCCTTTTCAGTTGTGGTCAGAACTGCATACAGTTGTCTAGGTACGGTTAACTTGCTAGCTAAAGATAAATTGCTGATACTGCAATGACAAATTAATCTTGGGTTATTTCAGTATCAGCAGTTTCAGTCCCTTTTCTAATGACCCCTAGCATGGAATCTGTTTAACAGTTACCACACCTTGCGTTGATACCTTCATTGAGTTGTCTACTATAACCCAAAATCCTTCTCATGATTTGTTTAAAGACAACGCAAGACTATACCAGAAATCTAATTATGTCAAAAGAACCATCTTCATGCACATGCCTGTTGACAATGTTAAAAACCTTCAGCAGCAATAAATATATTTAAAGTAAGGTAAATAAAAATAATTAAACCAATCTAAATAATTTTAATGTGTTTATGCATATAAATGTATTCTGTGTTTGTATATGCATGATGTGGTGTGTGTGTGTTTGTGTGTGTATTTTTCTTTCTCCATCTATAACAATAGCTGATGAATAAAACTTGGCAACCCTTACAAAGATTTCTGGATATAATCCTCACCTTACTTACCAATGCAGTTGAACAAGGAACATTATTAAATTTGTGCAGATAGAATGGGCAACACAGTAACACATGCATAGCTTCTCGTTTTTTTCCTGTGGCCATGGGCATAAATATTCATGCCTTTTTTAATGTCATATCTACCTTCCATTAACATGAATGGCTAAAAATTAATCTGGCCCAAGAGAAGATTCTCAGTGAATGAAATACAATATATTATCAGAAGTGAAAGATCTTTGGGATAAACCATTATAGTGGCTGGGGGTTATATTCAGTTCTTTCGGATGATTACTGTCAAACACACATTGCCTTGACTTCCTTTTGCTTTCTTAAAGTCCATAGTACCTTAACATCAAATTCAACTCCTTTCTTCCAAGAAATAAAAGACCACTCCAAAATCTCAAAGAATAAAGGGATAAATCAATAGAAATCAATTTTAGCCAAAATCTTAGTTGACAAAGCTGAGCCTCTAAAGAAGTTACTCCAGATTCCTTGTACAATAATGAGATGGACATGTTCCAAGAAACTTGCCATACAGCTCTTAGACATTTAGACCATGTTGCTTTTAGAAGCCTTAAGTCTTTATAATTGCAAATCAGCAAGCGAAACAGCATGTGACTAATCACCTCAACTTTAAAAAAAGCAGCAGTGATGTAATTATTGTTTTTGCTACTAGCAAAAAACAAGGAATAGCATTAACATTGATATGCCCGGCTATAAAAGCTCTTACTTGTCCTGTGCCAACAGCAAAAGACTGAAAAGTAACTCATAAATATTAAATGTCTTAATTTACTCCATTCAGATGCTATTAATATTCTAATGTTTATGACTTAAAATCTCTTAATAAAGATTATGCACCATCCTTGATGTAGCATAACCAATTGTGAGTCTTTTTTCTCCACAATTTAAGAGAAGGGGTCAAGGGTGTAGAGGTGGGGGCCAGGTAGAGGTCATGTGCAGCAAACTGCCCCCTCCAAAGCCTGTGTGCCTCTTCTCTCTACATTATCTCATCCCTTCACATCACCATGGCAATGTGGGAAAGTATCCCAGGCTGGTACAATGATCTCACCTGCCTGATATCAGCTAGCTTACACCTACAGGATGTTACAGCCAACTGCTCCCTGTTTTGGGCCTCTGGCTTTCTGTTCTTAAGGATTGGTAAGGAGTTTAACCAATGAAATGCTATTGCTACGCTATTGCCATGTTAAACTTTTGCTGCTTGGAAAACTGTATAAAAGGCATTAAACACTGCGAAGGCGGTCAGCCATATTTGCACCCTGCACTAATTACTACATAAGGGTTTCTCCCTAAATCTGTGATAAGATGGCTGCACCATCAGCGTGTAGACCAGTGGTTCTCAACCTTTTTAATGCTGCGACCCCCAACCGGTTGTAAGTCGAGGACTACTCAACCGGTTGTAAGTCGAGGACTACTCAACTGGTGCAGCACCGTTTGCAGAATGGGACTTTTGGCGGGCTCAGCAGGGCAGAGACAACCTGGACAATTCCTATTGGCTTTTGAAAGCCAATAGAATTAGACTCTATTCAAGAGAGTCTATTCTATTGGCTTTCAAAAGCCAATAGAATAAAAGGGAGTATCACAGCTAAGGAAAAGGGGGAAAAATGGCAGACTGTGTTGTTTGGCGACCCCCGTGAAATGGTCGTTCGACCCCAAATGGGGTCCCGACCCACAGGTTGAGAACCACTGGTGTGGATGAATGGAAAGAGATTTGTCAGCTCTGGAGAATTGTTTTAGTCAAAGTTGATATATAAAAGGAATTTTTAAACTGTGGGTCATGAAATCCCCAGGGAATTGTCTGCAAAGTAGAGGGAAGGTTGCAAAAAATATATTGAAGTCCTATCAATCTTGCATCGGCAGAGCAGAAGCTTTGCCACAACTTGCCCTTGTTTTTTGTGAGCAGCCCTACAACAGGCCTGTGCAAGTAGCCCAGAGCAAGTTCTGAGAGGTGGCTAAACAGTGGGTTTAACCATCTATCAAACTAGTCACATATTTTATTAATTTATTTGGCTTTGTAAATTTTTTATTAGTTTATTCATGAGGAATGGTCATACAAATTTAATTTATAATTTTAGAAGATCTTGATATTGCAAATTTTCAGAACCTTGGCCCTATTGTAAAGATTTTAAGTTGAATTTTACAGGTTAGCTTATCTGGCTTATTGGTTGTCTGCCGTTCAAGTACCCTGCTCTCCTTTTTTGAGATCAGACAAGGCTAAGTAGACACTGCCAGCTTTTGTAACTTCTGCCTTAAGACTATATCAGGTTTAGAGTTAGAGATGATTGGACTGAGTTGAGTTATCAGATCTGAATAAAAAAATGATGCAGGCTACTCAAAGAAAACTGTAAGCCCAGAGAAAACACGTAACTCTACTGAAAAGGGAAAGAGCAAAGCAGGGATAAGTACTGTAATATATTTCTTTTGTGGCAGGGAAAACCTTAATGTTATTTGAATTCCTAATTGTAACATAAATGATGTGCCATAGCTGACAAAAAGTATATTTTCTAAATTGAAGGAATGTGATGTTCAAATGTCTGATTTCTTGTTTCTCATCATTAAGATAATCAGTGAAATTTGCTCAATATTAATCGAAACAGTCCTGGCAGAATGGCTACAGAAAGCCTGGAGCACAGTCTGACAGGGCTCCAGCTTTGCAACCAAACCTAATGTAATTTATGCGCGCTCAGCATCGTATTGGTAGTTTGACCATCCCAGCCCAGTAGCTACACCAACAAAGACCTTTAATACTGGGCCTTTTTTGCAAGCTAAAGCCATTTCAGCACCTGTAATTTATAGTGTCTTATAGCATCTCCTAGTCGTTGCATGAAGAAATAAAGTCTATTTTCACTCCTGATTTACAGGCACAAGGGTGGCTAAATGATGCTAGGAAAAATTAATGAGGAAATGATCTTATTCATTTCAGGAAAGGCTCAGATAAGTGCTTTAAAATGTCACATTTAATGCAAGATTTTTTTTCTCTAGCAAACCCAGCGAGATTTCCAGTTCTACCCATCTTCAAAGACAAATATGAGGTCTGCTTGGATGATAATTTTTAAGAGTAGCAAGAAAGCCTAAAATCCCTCTGTCCACAGAAATACTCTCCCTCTAATGCAGGGGTATGTGCAGAGTATGGTACAAAAAAAGTCAAGATGATAGCCATGACCATGTGATCAAGCCTGTTTTTTATGTGTAGTACACATACAAAATTGGTGGAGGTTGGATCACACTGTTATGACCAGCATCTTACTTTTTTTTTAACTGCCTACAGAGGAGATCCATTATATCTTCTCCAATCCCAGATTCCCAGGAGCAATGCAACAAGGAATGGGCATGGAAGACCCAAACCTTGGCCAAGATTTCCAGGCCCTTCAACCATAACCAGAGGCAGGGGCAGCACAGTGTCCTTCTAGCTGGCAAGTTAGGTATCCTTTCTATCTGGGAAGCTGCCCTAATGGATTTTACACAGAAAGATGGGAATAATATTCTTTTCCTACAGGGCCATAGACCCAGGGCCTCAATGAAGAAGCAGCAGCAAGCCAATCAGACCTCCAAAGCTGATGTTATCATCCAGCAGCAGCTCTTTTTACAATTCAGAGAACTTATGGTAGATGCGCCTGCAACCTGTCCCATTCCACTTTCCTTTAGCACACAAGTGTCCACATCCAGGGTGAATCAGTAATAAGAGTCCAGCCAGCATTGCTTCCTTCTGGACTGGGCTTCCGCCACTTTCACCCTAACACCAAGAGGGGAGCAGGCAAGTATCCCACATCTCCCCACCAAGCTCCATCTAGGCAGCTTTCCATCTACTGAGAGTAGTCCATCCCACTGGAGTAGTCCATGCAAATCTGGAGGAGCCCTGTCAGACTGTGTGTACTTACTAGAGGCTCTGCTATGACAAGGGCTGCCTTTGCTTGGCCTAAGTGGCCTTCTGTAACTCCTCCGGCATCTATGGATCACCAGTGGGTGTACACCGTGCAAAGCTAACTGGACAAGAGGGAGGTTTCAGTTGGGTCTGCAACCTCATGACCCTCCTCTCCCAGATTTGCTCCACAGCTTGGGAACCCCCGCCTTAAGGTCAGAGGCATACAATAATACAATTAGGAGAACCAGACAGTAATTTTAACAATATTCTTTTTTAGCTGAGTACTACCATGAGAGGAGCAGAAAAAAGAGAAGAGCCAGAAAAAAGGTAGAATGAAGGTATTTTAAGGTTTGAGCCCAGGTTATGGAAGGACGAGGTCATCATTTTATCTCCCTATTTCATGTATCAAAATACTGTTAAACTTCTGACAGCTGAATACTGAGATTTAATGTTTCTTGTTTTAAAAATGCATTATTTATGTAGCAGCAACACACTTATAAATAAAAAAGGCAAAATCATTTTGCTCTTTAGCATCTGCACATCTATTTCTAAACAATCCTAATCTAAGGTAGTTAAATAACGGTGTTCATATAACATATGGCCTTCTTTAATTTTCAATAACTCCAGTGATTTAACCTAATATAGCAAACATATAGAATAATTAATCCAGAGAAATGCTCAAATTCTTTTATACATACTTACATATATTTCTTTATGTATTTTGCATAATCAACTTGAACAAAAATCCAAAAAGGTTGGACTATATGCATTAAAAATGTGAAGTGAAACAATGGAACTTAAATACGGAATATGTAGCTTTTTGTGGAATATAAATTTGTAATTTTTAATGCACTTGTAAATTCTTAATATCAACAAGGAAAGTATTCATGGATGGTTCTGGAATATGTAATGCTTCAACATGTTAACACATCTAGATGGTATTAGAAACTAGCAGGAACTCAATATTTATAATAATAAATAAATATTCAAAACTCATGTATAAAGCTTTTGAGCAGAAAAAATATTCATTATGTAATGCAAACATAGACACAGAAAATATCCAAACACAATAAGGAACAAATAATCAGTGACTTCGTATCTATCCTCTCATCCAATAGCAAGAAAGATGGAGGGAGTAACATTAGAATTCAGTAGTCCATTTTCAAAACAATTGCAGACTATTATCGGTCCTCCTTCAATCAGATTTTCCTTTAAATCTAAGTGATGAAGAGGCTATTGGAGAAAGAGGCAGCTTGCACTATGATGGCAAAATATTAAAGTCAGCCATTCTCTGGCATCTTTATATTTAATCTTATTTCTGGTACTGAAGTAATGGTAACTGATGAATTTGTCTCCAATGGTTTTCTCTCCTAATATTAATAAGGATAGTAAAGTTTAACAAATTCATGGGCTGTTTTGAGAAATAATGTTGGGTTTTGTTTTGGTTTTTTTTCCCTGCCTGATATAAGAATCCAGAATGGACACAACATGACACAATGTGTCAAGGCATTTTGATTCAAGTGTTGGAAACAATGCAGTCTTCCTCAGTGCTCAAAGAGAAGTGTTGGAGGTGATACATCTCATTTAGCATTAAGTCAAAGAAGATAGAGTGGATTCATCTAAACTGGTGGTTTCTCTTAAAAGCATTCGTGTTTTAAGCTTTTTTTATGCATAGAAGGCCAGAAAAATAGCAATAATAATCAAATATTTTAATGAAGGTTTCCAATATTTTAATGAAGGTTTCTACAGTTTCTAATATGCTGTTTCTAAATGTCCCTTTCATATTAGTAGTTTTCTTCTCATGCTGAGATATAGCCCTCTGTGGCCTAAAGGCCATAAAAAGGATTTTATTTGATTCAGATATTGCCTATGTTGCAATATCTAAACAGCACTTATTAGTTATACTGCAGCATCATTCTTGTTCATCTTCAGTTTGGATTTATTCTGATTTATATCTTTACAGAAAAATGGCACAAAATCACAAGTTTCAAAGACTAGTTGTTACAACCTTTTATCTTAAACACCTCAAATACCAATTTTTCTTACCATATATACAATATTTACATACCATGGGTTATTATCTAAAACAACAGATAACTGGGGGACATACAAAGGGATTATATCAGCAAGGAAAATCAATCATAAATAAAACAGCTCTTGTTAAAAATAAAGACAGGGAAAAAATGGGGACTTGCTATCCTGGGCCTTCACCGAAAAAGAAAAGAGCAACAGAGTTTCTTAGGCAATAAGACTTGATGACTTGATGACTTGATATGATTACTTAAATGACTTGATATGATTACTTAAATGACCATAAACTGACTATAAGTATTTGCTAATACAGTGATTCTATCTTTACCATTTGCTGACTGCAACACCAAGCAAAGATAGTTAATGATCACTAACGATGAAACACTTCTGATAGAATTTTCATATTAATGTAAACACAATGCAGTACTAATAGGTTTTTAAAACTCAAGTGAAAATTTCTTTCTCAAGAAACATCACTACTAGAGGTAAGTCTTACTCTCCATTTCTTGACTTGAATTTGTGAACCATAAGGAAGCCATCCAGGCTCATGAGCAGATGAAATCAGACTCTTGCTTAATTCATTGTTCACGGTCCCTTAAGGATGTTGAATATCAAGTATAACAACTGAAATTTATCTCTGAGATGCATTTCTCACATCATCAACTACCCTAGCTAAAGCTAAACACACAAGATTGGGAAAAGTGGCTGGGATCTGAGTTACACGATATGGCATCCAGATAGTCTTGGTACCCTGAGTGCTCCATTCCCAACCATAGCAATTCATGATTACGTTACAATATATGGAATATAATCTTCACTGGAATTAACTCAGTGTCATACAAATATAATTTATTTTATTGATATGATTTCTCCTGAAATGCTCTAGGGAAAAAACGGCATTACCTATTTCAAGATGGTAAGCAAAGGCAGACTGTGACAAGCTACATCCGGATATCTTAACCAGGGGTTCTCAACCTTGGCAACTTTAAGACTTGTGGACTTCAATTCCCAGAATTCCTCAGCCAGCAAAGCTGGCTGAGGAATTCTGGGAGTTGAAGTCCACAAGTCTTAAAGTTGCCAAGGTTGAGAACCCCTGTCTTAAACAGTCCAAAATTAGGTATTATTAGGCAAAGTTCACATTGTGTTAGTAGAGTAGGGCAGCTGAACGTCTTAAATCAATGATGCTGATGCTGTAATCAGGAACACAGTATGAGGTAGGGTTGCCCCCTGATCAATTTTAAATTTTGGGTTGATTTTTGGAAAAGAATGCTTCCTTTATTATATAGCCTTAATGCCAGGCAATGGGCAGTTTTAAATGAAAATATAAATATGCACAATTAAGCCTTTTAATTCTCTTCTGAGAAAGGTAACAACCTGATCAAGTCAAGCAGAAAGATACTTATTTTGATCACTGCATATAATGATTGAGCACAGACAGGATGGTAAGCCATTGTATCGTTTGTTTGTTTGCTTTGGCTTAGTATGTTGTCTGTACCAAACATTGTGATTTGTAAACTAAAGTATATGGATTAAATGTGACAGCAAAACTAAACATTGAAGCTTACTTAAAAAAAAATCATAGTTAAAATAAAACATGGCTTATCACAATGTGTGAATCTAGATAATGAGATGACTATTTTTAAAGAGGAAGTGATAATGGAATAATGGATGCTGAATAGCAGGTGGGGGAAGGCAATAATGATTTAATAAACTGTGAAAGTATTCAATGTCCACCTCCCTCTCCCTGCTTGAAATGGAGGGAGGCAGAGCCCAACGGCTCCTGAGCACAAAGATTGCAGGGGCAATATGCTCCTGAGGGAATCAGTCTTTGAACACACCCAGCACAACATGGCCTTAGCCTGTGATTTCCTGAAATGTATAGAGACCAAGTGGATCCACCCTCCAGGTGAGTAGGGATTACAGGGAGGACCCCATTAGTCTGAGAGGAGGCGGAAGCTACTAGATGAGTCAGTCTTCAAGAAGATGGCTGATTTCCCATCATCCCCTTCCTTCTAAACCAGTTTTTCATCCTCTTGTAATAAATCTGATTTTTCCATTTGCCGATCATCCTCTGCCGTGGCTGCCTCTTCCTCTTTTTCTGGCTTCCTGACTGGGGTAGGAGGATCTCCAGGGATGGTCCCCAGGACTTTGGTGCTATGCTCCTGAGCTTTGGCCCTGAGGGCAGCAATGCTGTTCTCTCTGAGTTCCTCCTGGGAAATGGTAGTTTTGGAATCTGCCCCCCTTTCTTCCTTGTCACTCTTGTCGAGCTTGGGCAGGGCCTGGCGTTCCATCTCCGGCTTCCTTCCTGCCTCAGCCGCTGCCTCCAGAGACTTTTTGTGCATCCCTAAAAAGAATTGTTGGTATTCGGGTTTAGAAAAGCGCCTGGGCATGGGAAAGCCATCTTGAACTGAAAACAGTAAAGATAAAGAAAGGCCAGAATTAAGGAAAAGCAGAAAGCCTTGCTTCAAACAGCAGTCACACAGAGAGCCCAATGAAGGGGCCCTGCATGAGGAAGACCTCCAGCCAATTCTCTAATAAGAACAGCCAGGCTTGAGGAGAAACTTACACCAGTATTCCACCTATATGTATTTATCTTTGTGTCTGAACCCTGATGTCAAATCTGAATATTTTAGATTGGAGGAGGAAAAAGCATCCTTTGTGGGGATGAATTGTCTTTTAATAGAGCTAAAAGCAGAGTTACAAAAGAAATCTATGTTTATAAAGAAACACAAAGATTTCTAAGGCAGCAAAATGACAAAACCTGTTATCCCTGCGGTTTAGTGGACTAGGACAGAGGTCCCCAACTTTTTGGGCACCAGGGACCGGTTCTGTGGAGAAAGGTTTTTCCGTGAACCGGAGGGTGTATGGTTTTGTGTGCTGCCTGCATCCCGCGGATGTGGCTTTGCTTATTTGTGCAGACTGGTTGCTGGCATGCTGCAGCCCATTACTGGTCCATGGACCAGGGGTTGGGGACTTGGACTAGGGTAGAGGACCCTAAAGACACAGCACTCCTAATTCCATTAGGCTGCAGAATTTCACCAAATACAGAAGTGAATCTGTATGTGAAACAAAGCCTTGATGAGGAAATGCTAAACCCTTACATGCTGCTTTCCCCCCCTAACATGTACCATCCATCCATGTCCTTTCAATTTTCATTTTCTAGTAGACTGAAGTATGAAGCAGTACATTTGTAAGAAGCCAGGTGTTAAATTTAAAGAATTAGCCTGGAAAAGCAGAAAAGAAAAGCTAAGGAAGAAGCAGAAGTGCATGAGAAAATTGGCTACTATATTTAAATAGCCTTAAACTATCAGCCAAATTTGTTATAATTAAATTACTTGTATATAGGGTTTGTTTACTGCTAAGCCTTCACAGTGCTTGGCACATGGAAGGGGAGAAGGGAAAAATTTATGCACAATCAACATTGTGAGAATGGACTTTTCATCTGATTACCATCTAACCGATCAGATTGCACTCTAGTCACTAATCTGCCATGCCAGGGTGCTCCTGAAAGGAATGCCTAAGAGTAGAGGTGAATAAAAATTTGTCCTCTGGTCTTTTAAATAATACCAAGGCTGGCCAAGAATTTTGGAATTTTAAGAAGGCAATTGTTTTCAAGATTTGTTTGCAAACTACCAAAGACATCAAAAAGAATGCTGGACTAGGAAGACTCCTGGTCTGATCTAACAGAGATCTTCTTACACTGGTAGTCCTCAACTTATGACTGGAACCATTGCTAAACAAGGCAGTTGTTAAGTGAGTCACACCTATTTTACAAGCTTTTTTGCCAAAGGTGATAAGCAAATCACTGTGTTGTTAAGTGAATCACACACTTGTTAAGCAAATCCAGCTTCCTTCATTGACTTTGTTGGTTGGAAGCCACTAGGAAGATTGGAAATGGCAATTGCATGAACCCAGGATGCCGCAACCATCGTAAATACATGCCGGTTGTGACATACCCAAATTTTGATCATTTGCCTGTGGGGACATTTGATAGTCATAAGTGCGAGGACCAGTCATAAGTCTCTTTTTTCAATGCTGTGGTAACTTTGAATAGTCGCTAAACAAATGGTTGTAAGTCAAGATCAACTTGTATGTATAAATCTACCCAAACCCTTAAACATATTTATTATGCCATGATCTGTGATTACTGTTTTCTGAATTAGAAAGCTTCTAAAAACCTTTAAAGGATTTCCAAACTTTTTGCCCAAAGTTATCAAACGTTTATGTTCTCAGCCAGCATGAACATCTGGCAGGGGATTCTCACCATAACAGTTTTCCATGTGGTAAATTGCTGAGAAAGTATGAAGAATGTTTTTGGCAAAAACATTGTGGGAGCATAATATAAAACACAAGACTATTAGCATTAGACATAAAGGTTTTATATTCCATGAAGTTTAATAAAACCTTCCATTAAAAAGCAGTACTGGTAGCCATACTTGTTGATCTGTGCACCCTCTAGAAAGGCCCTAGTTGAGCTTTATGCCTATAAGTAATCCATGTTCAGATATTCCTTTCCTATCCTACCTCTTTTACACAATACAAGCTTTCTGAACAGGTGAAAGGGGTCTTTCAGGTGTGTTAGCCCAAAGACCCATTATCTACCTTCCAGCATGGCTAGTAACCCAAATCACATAGCGGGCACATAGGAAATGCTACTTTAACTCCCTTCCACTCTGTCAGAACCCTGGGCATTGGCTATAACAAAATATAGATCTGTTCTCAAGACTGAGCGCTTACCCAACAACCAAGGGGCACAAGATTCCATTATGCCATCCTTGGCTGATTTCAGAATGGATTCTGGCAGTGGGATGGAGTGACGCACCATTGCACCGTACAGGCCATATTCTGCCATTACACTGCTTCTTCCCCAACATTTTTCTCTCTTTCGCCATTTGGCCCGGCGATTCTGAAACCAAACCTGCAATAAAGAAGACTGTTTAATAAGAAAAGTATAATTTTTATTTGCCACGTGATTGCTGTACCCTAATGAGTTCAATTTAAATAAATGAATAAACAAAACAGAATAAAAGGCATTGACTAGTCTAGTGAAGGGTTGTTTGTACTTTAAAACTAGTATGTCTAAAGATGATTTAAGGCTATTTCATTCTTTGACTGGGAATGAGATGAAACCAATGTTTGTAGGGCCAAGGGGGAAGATTGGTGTTGTTTGAACCTGACTCTGTCATGGTGAAGTACAAGTGAGAATAGTCTTTAATGCTAATAAAACATTACTCGTCCACATTAACTAAAACAGAATTTAATTAACTTTCCCCACTGTCAAGTATTATTTTGAATGTTTACCCCTTTATATGCCAATTATATCATTCATTAGAACATTAATTTGGTAGGTATGAAAGAAGATCCAGTTAAACTGAACAGTTGTTTAAAGGGGGAAAACTAAGTAGTCCTTCAAAAAGTAATTTCATAAGCAAACCATTTAAGTATGATTGATAATTATAATTATTGAAATGTTTTAAAATATTTAATATTGTTTTAATGGTAGTAAAGATTTGAATTTTAATTAGGTAAAAATAATGTATGTAAGATGATAGTATTATGCATACATATATACATACAATCCTCTCTCAAAAAACATTAAATGTAATTAACTACTACATAGGCTATATAGAGAACATCTCATCAATTATTGTTAAGTTGACTTAAAATTGCATCTACTTAAAGAGGGGTGTACAACTTTTTAATGAATGAGAGCGACATTTAATATTTTTTTAGGGTTGATGATCACATGGTGCAGGACAATTATTAGGACTATACAGGACAAAGACTTTCTAAGAGTTTGTGGAAGAGTCTCAAGCATTTTTTTTCCTCTTTTTTCAAGCAGTCTTAAACCCAATTAGGACATGTAGCACATTTTTAGGTTTTCTGTTCTATATGGTAAGAAAGTATGCCACTGAATTTCAGCAATTGCAATCAGAGGAACTCTGTGGGCTGCATGTGGCATGTTTTCTACTCTAAGGTAGAAGAAATGTGTTTTATGACAACTGCAAGATATATTCATTCTTCTTAAAATATGCAGTTGGAATTTTGTGAAAAAATAGAAGACATACTGAAGGCAGGAATAGAGATACATTGCCTCACAAAAATAGATAAATACAAAAGTGAATGAACAAACTCTGGTATCTCATACTAAAAAAACAAATGCAAGTAATCTGAGCATACTTGTGCTACCCAAAAATAAAGTGCTAATAAATGGTGTAGTGAATGTTGCCCTGACCATACTATTCAACTTTATCTTACCATGCCCGTCCACCTGACATTTATATATACAGTACAGTAGGTAGGATAAAAAAGGCAAACCTAAATTGACTTATTATAGGATAGAATGTCTTTCCACTTTACATCAAGGGCATACAAAGGATGGCTGCTTTTCATTTACTGTCTGATCATATTCATATACTGTCTGAACTTCATGTATTGTGAGTTTTCTTCCACTTGGCTTGATTGAGAATGGAGCCAATACACAAAACTGTTTCTTTTTCTGAGCCCAAACCTTTCCCTTCCTTCCTTCCTTCCTTCCTTCCTTCCTTCCTTCCTTCCTTCCTTCCTTCCTTCCTTCCTTCCTTCCTTCCTTCCTTAACTTCCAGTTATGGCACAATTTTTCACTCTTCCTGCCATCACCAAATACAGCTAGATATAGCTTTTATTTTCATTACATTTATTTGAAAACCAACTTGCCATAATCTCAGTTTTCACTGAACAGGGTAAAAGCTGCATATGGGGGCATGGTATTTTGATGGGAAGTTAGACACAATTAACTGAAGCATGGTTTGCTCAACTCAATTTGCAGAATACTTTGGATGAGAAAGTAAAATGTAACAGCTGAGTTCACATAATTGTCTAATATAAAATACAGATGGTTAATTCAGGATCAAGCAAAGCATAATTTCACTGTTCTCCCTGACTCTGATTTATTGCCATTCACATACCCTCCCCAGCTACCAGAGCATTGTAGTTTGCTGCAGGTTACCAAAATCTGATTTTTTTTTGCAAAATTAGGTAAAAGAATGCCATTGGACAAATAACTTCCCCTAATATCCCTTTGTTCTTTTCCAAAGGATAATGCCAAGATTATAACACCACATAATATGAATCCTCTGTCCTGGTTCATACTGAATTGTTTCATGTTTAAATAATCACTTCATACGACAGTCCCATGATGGAACTGAATGTAATTTGCAAATTTCAATGGATTCTTAGTATAATCCCAGTCTTCACTTCATACAAGGTCTAAGTAAAATTGTGCATACTTTTCCATCTAAACAGTATAATAATCAGAGTCTGATGGCTCACTGCAGGACTATAATTAATTCTCATTATACCTTTTGTGCAAGTGGCCTGGATTTTGCCTCTATTTAACGGAGGTTATAAAGAGAGAAAGGAAAAGAGAGGAATGTTCGACTATATAGGGAATGCAAGAAAAACTTATAGAGGCCACCAGGCGATGGAGAAAGAGATGGGGATACTATGTATGTCGGCTGCTTTTTAACCCTCTTGGGTGGTGCAGACATGTCCCGTTGACGGCACTAGCTTCCACCATTCAGGCCGCGAGCCTACAGCTAGCAGAAATCTATTATCGCCCGGGGGCGCGCGCACTTTCTCTCTCCTCGCCTTTTTCCCGCCTCAGAGAGAAGCATCAGCTTTGAGATGAAAAATTGCTCGCGGTCTATTCAGGAGGAGGTAAAGGAAGAGTCAGCTCCAGGGGCAGCCCAGGCCTGATTGAAAAATAAGTTAATTTCAGTTTGAATCGATGGGCCTCAGGCACTGAAATACCACGGGAAATTAAAGCGGCTGCTCCCTGGGGATCGGCGCCATTGACCCGCGCTAATTAATGCCGTAGCGGTGGTGAAGTTCTCGCTCGCTTCTCCACGAGACAGCCGCCCCTCCCTTCCGTGGCAAGCATAGCCTCACACCGCAGCCACCAGCTTTTTCTCATTTAACTAATTAAGCTAGAAAATTGGGTGTTAATTTGTTTAGGGTTTTTTTTTAAGCCCCCCCCCCTCCTGTTGTTTTCCTTCCTCTCCTCCCTCTCCTTTCCAGGGAAGGCACGCACCGTCCCCGGCGGAATGGAAATGAATGGTGGGGGCTCGCTGGCAGATGGATGCTCGGGGGGTCATTCAGCAATCTTCTCCGACTTGATTGCTTGATTAGGTCGTTAGCACATTAAAAAAATGCTCTCCGTCTGGCGCTGTCCTGATGAGTGGGCCGAGGCGGGAATCGCCTGGGTAATTTATCTTTTTATACAGCAAAGAATTTGATTTCAATCTGCAGATATATCGAAGCGCCTTTGACACCTGTTTAACATTGCAGCGCTGACAGTTTAACCCTGTGATGATTCCGTTGGGCGGCAGCGGAATCGGGCAGGGTGGAGCAGCACGAGTCCCCGAAAGGGGAAGTTGTAGCTGGAGGGGACTTCAAAGGGGATTCTTGTGAGGGAGATTTTGAGTAGAACCGCGTAAAGAAGAACACCCTCCCCATTGAAAGCCTCCTGAGATTAAGAAAATACATAACTATACATATACATTATTGAATTGCATTGCCAATTGGATATTAAATAAGGTTGCAAACCTAATTATACTTACATGAAAGTTACAGGTAACACAGATCAAAATCCCTTTATGACTTTTTTCTTTGGGGTATTTTTTATGACCCTTACCTTACATGCTGATATTTAAATACGTATTTCCTTTCTTACAGCAATGAACATATGAAAAATGTATGCACTTGGGTTAAATAATGATAGGATATTTGCAACACTAATCATATAATAAATTTGATATTAATTTGATGAGACTTATTCCTAAATAAGCATTCTTATAAATCCAATACTAAAAAGTACTGAATTGCATAAATAATCTATGTCCAATTGGAACAGAAATATTTTAAAATTGTCAATAAAGTAGCAAAGGACTGTGAGTGAATTATAGGAATTAATGTTACTTGATTTAAGTCTTGGATCATGACAGTGATCTAACTGGGGTAAGATATCTGAGGCAGAATATCCTTACTAATAAATTATTTTACAGTTTTTGCTGCCTTTTAATGAAGTCCAAAAAAATGTACTATTGGAAATGAGCTATATCACACCTTTTCCTATTGTGGAGAGAGAGATCAGTTATTCAAAGATTTTATGGGGGATATTGCCTTGATTGAGAACTCATGTTTACTACTTTAAGTATTGTGAGCAATCTTGAACTCATGTAAAAAAGGTAACAAAGTTTAAGTAAAGCTGATTAGGCTTTCTTAATAGGTAGATAGACATCACAGGTAGTAATAACAATTTCCAAGAGAGCTTGGGTAGGGTAATATCTAGTTAAATGAGGCTTGGAGACAACCCAGAAACCTGTTTGTGTGAGCAATAGTGGTTGTGCATAAATATATATACATACACACCTACATATATACACACACACTTAAATATACATACACTTATACACACATGCACACACATCTAAAAGTTCTGCCTTTCAAACTGCCTTCTGATCTCAAAAGAAAATTGTTTCCTATTCTGGTCTACCTGCCTCATTCATATACACAGCAAAAATAGTGTGTAATTCTATTAGGATAATAAGACATTTGTGAACTAAGCAGGGAGGAACAGTCTGTTATACATCTCTGCATTTAACAAGAAATCTTAAGGATATAATTTACCATGTGGCTTAACAAACTATTACAAATGAACAGTTTATGAAGAAATTAAATACAACTGTAGTAAATTTCATTTGATACATATTTTATGCATATCAAGTACATTGAAATAAATCTGAATATATAAGCAGGCTTATATGCACATTGTATCTACATTGTTCCATATAATGTGTGTATTTAAATGGATTTATTTTTAATATAACTGAAAATGCCAATCTAGATGTATTTGTTGCATGGACCTATATTGAATGTTTCTATGTTCTCATCTGAGTGTAGGGTGATAAAAATAAAAATGTTATAAGAGCATTACAAAACAGTTCATATAAAAATGCTTTCTCGTCTGGAAATATCCACACAGAAATCTTCACTCAGTCCTCCCTGATTGGATTCGCATATGGTATATTTCTTCTTGTCTTTGTCTTGTCCGCTAGATGGCTCCATGCAATGAGATTTTACATTATCCAGTACTACCCGTATATGTTTTCTTTCCTGTTTCATCAGTGTACAAATTCAAACATGAGAAGTTCTCTGTATTAAGGGATAAATTCCACATTGATGGAATGAATCAGGTACACTTTCCTGCTGATTTCAGAGCAAAAGGTAATTGATTCCAGAGCTTGTCAGAATGATGAAATGTTTCTCCCAATTCCAAACATTTGTCATGTCCTTTAAAAATATTTAGAAGAGCTTCTACTGATAGCTATTGTTTTTAAATTTAGCCTCATTTTTATGACCCCAGAACTTCAATGTAATGTTAACTATAGGACTTATTTATGAACTGAGATTCAGTGGACATGATTACACATCAGTAGGCTATGTTGCATATTTAGGGTTATGTGGTAATGTTCTAAAGTATAGAAAATATCACTGCATTCCTGGGAATAGGAATTATTCTAGAGTACTGCCTTGCTTAGTACTGGAAGGCAACTTTTATGTATACACACAGATTTCATATCTTGCATGACCAATCTATTGTGACATTGCAATGTATGAAAAAGAAATTAAAATTTTAATACTAAAGTCAGCATCTACAGATAAACATACATATAGCATGCAGATAGACACCCCTTCAATAAGTATTTAATATGAATATAACTGGTATGATGCCTGGTTTAAAATCAGTACGCATCAGAAAAGAAATAATTATATTGCTTTTTAAAAAAAAAAATCCAGCAAGTAAGCAAGTCTATAGATTAGAAGGATAAATGTCTGTTGCAAGAAAACTGATCTTCTGTTGAAATGGGGTTAATTAATACTTGTATACTGTTTAAAAAGTGACATCTTTTTGCCACTTTGACAAGCTTAAGTCTATCTTGAATAAAATTAGTTTTGAAAATGACAATTTCTTTTTTAAAAAATACCCACTGCACTATTTTAAAATTGTGGTACCATTTGTCAATGCAAACAATGCCCAAAATATAAATATGTGTGGTTAATATCTCCTTCCAAAATTAGGCTCACCCAATCTACCAAACTCTCCTTCAAAATGGAAGTCCTAATAAGACACCTTAGGAAATAGATCTAATCTACAGAAAATGCTATATGGAGTTTCTGCATTATTTACAAACCCTTTGTTACTGCAAATTATATCAGACGTTCATTCTTATAGCAATCCAGTTTATCACTCTGCTATAATCAAAAATACAAGATATCTCTTGTAAGAAAAAGATATTACACATACATTAATCCTTATTTTGCTTACTCCTGAAATTTAAATAGGCATTTCATTCTATAAACACAAATGGAGGCTATTCCCGGATGAAGTGAAGACTGCTAGTAGCATTTTTCTAATTATATTTATTTAGTATATAGTTGGAGATATACGATCTTATATTTTTTTCAGGTTATAATACTAATTGCTTTTTATGTGTTCTGCACATAAAGGAATCTTACTCCCAGGTTAATATATATTCTGTACTGCAGCTTTCAGCTTCTGCTTTTTACTGACTTAGAGACTTGCCTTTATTCCTGTGATTTCTGTATTTTGGAATGATTTCTCCTCTGCAATAATGTATACCAGCTTCTAATGTGATGTATTTTCTGTGTTCTTTTAATAAATTTTACATTTGCTGTCTCCTGATATAATTTTATTTTTATTCTGTGTTTAATATTTGCTATACTGTTTTATTTTGTTTCTAGCTTGCTTATTTTAGATTAGTTTTACAGTGTTTATAAACAGATTTAAGATTTCTTTAATGCATCAGTGGTCCAATTTTTAAAAAGAATTCATTAACTGCAGCTTTCTTGGCTTATAAGTAGAAGATTACATTCAGTATCCTTGGAACATTTAAGCAGAAAAATTAATACGACTTTGACATGTGTTTACTTAATTTGTCCACCAGAGGACCAAATTGATAGCCAGTGATTTCAGATCCACCACCAGGAATTCTCAGGTTCTTCTTTACCATATAATAAAATCCATAGATTTTGGGAGTTTGAATATTCAGTTAATGCATAATTCTTCCTTCATTACACAGTATATACTTTTCCTTTGCATGTATAAATTAGGAAATTCCATGTGCTCCCTAAATAGTTCCCTCAATAAGCTTTGGAAATCAGTACTAGACAGCAACAGCATAAGAAAAATAAACACCGTGTTATGTAATATCAGACTAATTATCCATTTAGCTCATATCCTTTTCTTAAGGATAAAATACGAAAACTTTTTCCTTGAGGCTCTGACATGTTCTAATCTCTTTACATTTATTTTTGAAACTTACCTCTTCCTTTCCTGTATTGAAATCTATGTAATGTCTCTTACTCGAACAAGTTCCTATAAACCCTATCCTATAAATAACAGAACAACAGAATTGGATGGGACCTTGGAGGGCTTCTAGTCCAACCCCCTGCTCAAGCAGAAAACCCTATACCATTTCAGACAAATGGTTGTCCAGTCTCTTCTTAAATGTATAAAACCACTGTCCTTCACTAGTCTGAACACCATTAGATCCTTTGTACATGTAGTCTTCAACTTAATGACCACAATGAAGCTTGGAATTTCAGTCATACGTTATTGCAGTCAAAGTCAAGGAACCACATGCCCAGATTCCATTTTATTATTGTTTTTACAACTAACATAAAAAGTTATCATGATTTTTAAATGAATCACATGGTTGTTTACTGAATCATATGGTCATTATGTAAATCCAGCATTTTCAGTGGGCAGGTTTTTTTGCCATCTTCTATCATAAAACATTGTGGTCAGGATGCTGCAACCAATCATAAAGGCGAGCCAGTTGCCAAGTGCCCAAAATTTGATCATGTGACTGCAGGGAGAGGGGTGGCAGTTGTAACTTACAGGACAGGTCATAAGGAGCTTTTTTGAAATCTGTTCTAACTTGAAACAATTGTTAAGCAGCTGGTCATTAAACAAGGACTAACTAATAAATATGTCAGATCTTTTCCTTGCTTTACTATTTTTGCTTTAATTGCTTGCTTGTTTACTTGTATCTGCTAGAACCAAAAGAGTTTCTCACTACATCCATCTATAGAAGATGAACAGATTAAAGGAGGTCATAAAAGGCAATAGTGCAAATATTCCCCTGCCAAATCACATAAAGCTTTAAATGTCAAAAAGATAAATTTTCAACAGGCTGGTTGAGACCAGTTGGAGGGTACAAGGCTCAGAGACTAGTGAAATGTACTTGCGTTGATGAGGGCCCCCAAACAACTGCTGAATCCAGCTAAAGCTTCCTAATGGACTTCACAGGCGTTCTCACATACTGAATATTGTGTAGCTTAAATGAGAGGTGATGAAGGTATGAGCTACCACAGCAAGGCCCCCATACTTCAGGTAAGGCCACAACTAGTGCACTAGCTGAAGCAGGACAAAGACATCCTTGACCACAGCCCTTATATGCCCATCCAGGAGGACTGTCCAAGTTATGGAAACTATTCAGGGGCAATCAAAAGGCAAGGAACCTTGAACGAGCAAACCAGCACTTTCATCTTTTTTGCTTCAACCGTTTTATTGCAAGACTTTGCCCTTCTCGCCAGAACAGAGTCCATTAGCAGCAAAGATCCTCAAATCTGAACAATGTTATGGGCAAAATACCATGTGAAACAGTCACAGTACCCAGGCAGGAGTTTTAAAATGGTGTTGGACATTCTCAGACAAAGTCATCTAAGCAATAAAGGAGTAGAAATAGAAACACTTCTATTACTGTATTGGATTGAGCTTGAGTTCGTAACTACTCAGCCAGGTTTGCTTTTCTTTTTCCACCAGCACTCAAGGCATCTCTTCTATCATTTCAATTCCTGGGGATTCTTGGTTAATAAAGGAGCCAATCAAAATCAGTGAAAGAGGAGCTCATCCTGGAGTCCATAAATCCTCTGCTTAAAACCATCTTCCCATTTAGAAATTGAAGAAATTCAGCAGCTCCAAGGTTACACTGGCGGAAAACCTGCCAAACAACAGGGTAACTGATACATATGATGGATTTCCAGCTTGACTCTTTGGCTCAACTTAATACTTTCATATTCTGATTCTTCAGAAACAAAGTCCTTTTATAATTTTTTCTTATAGCTGTTGTAGTACATAGTTTAAAACTCTTCTCTCATAATTAGCCAACTGACCTTTCTCTTATGATTTGATCTTTTTATCTTCAGTATATGATCTGAGTGTATATGTGTATACAAATATGTACATTTTTTCAGACTGAAATATTTTGGGTCAGATTTCATTTGTTTCTTTCTGGAAGTTATAACGTAATGATAAAACTCATACTCAAATTTTAATTCAATAGGTCTAGTTTTGCCTAATCTGTTGTCAAATACACACAAACACACACAAACACATTGCAGAGACTATGCTTATTAAAATTAACATCTCAGCACTTTGGGAGAGTTTCGACAACAGGTTATTGGATTTCCACAGAAGCAACCTAATTATTCAGAATTATCTTGCTCAGTGAAAGGTATCCAGTTATTTTCATTTCTCATTTAAGAAAACACATCAGTTTAAATGAGACATTTTTCAGATGTGTGGTTTCCAAACCTTCCCATCTGCTCAGATTTAGATTTGTTTAGAAAATATGCAGTTTGAAGTGTTATTTCAGAGATCTGAAGAAGTATAATAAACCAGGAAATACATTGTGTCTGCCTATTCATATGCTGCATCAAGGTTATTTACAATATTTACTATGATATCATTTTCTATGACCCTATAAAAAGATATGAAGTTAAATGAGTATAGGAAAAGAGGCACATGGTCTGCATGGCTGATCACAAAACAGGTAGCTGCTCTCCTTCCTGCTGCTTTGCAGAAGCACAGGGAAGTTAGTATTAGTACAGCACTATGCACTATGGTTTAAACCAGGGGTAGTCAACCTTGGCTCTTTTATGACTCGTGGACTTCAACTCCCAGAATTCCTGAGCCAGCCATGCTCAGGAATTCTGGGAGTTGAAGTCCACGAGTCATAAAAGAGCCAAGGTTGACTATGACTGGTTTAAACCTTTCCTGCCAGTTATGCCTCTAGGTATAAACCTAGAAAGCATCATTTAATTAAAACTGGTAAATCCAAAATTCACTTGTGGCAATTCCAGTTAACATTTGACATCAAAACAATAATTTACACAGATTCATGTATTACAAATGATATCACCAAAATATTAGATAAATTGTAGCATAATTTTTGATATTTTTTTTTTAGGTTCATTGGTAATATTGGTACCTTGCTTTGATAATGAAAGAAACCTGGGTGAGAAACACCAAAGTTTGATATCAGGCCTAAAATTATGGAAGAAATTACCTGATGAAGAAAAAAGTGAATTTGGGTGTAAAACTTTAAAATATGATTCACTTCCTAACATGAAGATGGATTTATTATTAAGCAAATCAGATGAATACAAGCAGTATCCTGAAGAATAATAGATGAAAGAAAATACATATTTGAAGAAAACAAGAGGTTATGCTAGGTGAAAAAAAAGTAACAGTGAAGAACAAAAACATCCAGTTGTAAAAGTCCAAGTACTGTATTTTTCCTAAAGTTAAATATGTATCTCTTCTTGATATGGTGTTGCAATGAAATCAGAATATTTGGATTAGTGGATAAAGAGATCCATCATTGCCCAAAGCCAATCAGGTCATTTTAGCAAAAGTAGAAAATCCCCCAAATATTACATTTTACCTTAGCCTTAAAATATAATATGAATAATTTAAAAACTAATAATTTGCACTCCTGCCTAACAATCTAACATTCCTGTCTGAGTTCTAAAGATCGGATTATATTTGCTCCTCTGGCAGTCAAACATACATGAACTGTATCGAGGGGGAAATGCTAAAAGAGTCTGCCATCTTTTCTGCCAATTATTACCCACCCCAGTCTTTCTCAATCAGTAATGCATTGTCTTCCTCGGTATGAGAATTAGTAAAACCTGATTTACAAGTAATTCCCTGAATTGATTCTCAGGCTAAAGAAATTTCTTTGGAGCTAATCTATGATTCACACACAGACATGCCCATGACTATAATCCAAGAGGTACCTTTTTGCTTGTTCTAATTTCTGAAGTAATATTCCATCCATAATATTGACTATCAAACATAGTACTGCAAAATTAAAAAATACAGTGTGAAATTAAATATCATTGTCAATTAAAATACCTCAGAAAGAATAAAATAAATGTATCATACATAGAGTCTAACATCCACATTCTCCAAATTTTATTGGACTCATTAAAAATAATCTCACCTGACAACACCTTGAGAGGAAGGACCTAGAAAAATCACTATTAGGGAGGCCTAATTATATATCCTATCTATCTTGTGATACAAGACTGTTTGCTCAGCACTAAGATTGTTAAATCAGTGTCTCCAAGGAAGGATCTTACAGTTACCTAAAACATATTGGGGCTAAAAATACTGGAAAGCTAGCTCAGATAAAATGTATTTTTCTCCAACACTGCAACTTAACAATTGAGAATTGGGTAAAAGTAATTTCCTCCCAGTAATTTACAACGTTATCACAAAATACAGCATTAACTTGAAAGCCTCTCAGAAGCCAATATAAATGTTCTGGGATTACTGCTTATCTTCTGGATCACACTCCCCGTAGCTGTAAATCTACAATCTTCACTGGGATGACAAAAACATGACCATCACAGATCTATGCCCTGCTCCATGTTCCTGTGATTGGGCAAGCAACCTCGCTATGCACTAGAGGCACAGCAACCCACACCATTCTCTCAAAATTCCAAATATGCCCATTGGCCAAAAACGTTAAAGAGTTCTGTCATGAGTCATCGGAAGTAACCAAAAACAGCAAGTGTTAATGCTGTATAAAGAGCATGAACCAAAATCTGATTTCTGATATTAGAATCTGAACTGATGTAAGCCAATAATAATATCAATAATAGCAACGACCTTCAAGGATAGAGTTCTTCCCTCCCCTTCCATTTTCCATTCTTGGTCTATTGCATTGCACACTTGATGTCTTGTTACCAGAAGGAAACAAAGGAAGGAAGTTCAGTAAAGAGCAATCAAATAATTAAAGAGCTGGAGAAGGGATGATTTATCGTGCATAATTTAAGTAAACAGTTTTATAGCTTGGTTACACATTGAACTGGGGGATGCTATAGAAAGATGATATCCCAAAATATAATGGGCAGAGGGTGGCAGAATATATATGCAAATAGATGAAGAATGCAATTGTAAAGAACAGGAAATTGTTGTAGTCTTCACATAGTTATTCTAATAAAAAGGCCAATGCTATACTAATACTTAATGGGGGAAATCCTCGTGAAATAATGCCTAGAAGATGTCTAGAACATAACTCTTAGTCTTGCTTAGCCAGTTATGGTTCAGACTGTATAAAGTATAGTTGTCCAAATTTTGGCTTGCCTGGGCCACAATGAATGAAGAGGAATTGTCTTGGGCTGCATATAAAATATATAATTTTGTTAATGTACTGTATATAAATAACAAACTTCCTTTATTTTTTATTTTTTTATAAAAAATCTGTGGGGCTATCCAGGGCCATGTTATTCGTTTTTTAAATAATTTCTTGATGAAGTAATTCCTTTGCAAAGAAGGTAGAAGGAATCATAGCTCAATAACAGAGAATTGTCTTTTGCATGCAAAAGATCATAGGTTTGCCTATATTTCAATTCTATTAATGCCTGAAAGCTCTATCTATCCCATTGCTATAACTGCATTGAAAGATGGAGTAAGATATGCTAACAAAGTTATGTATTCTTACATAAAATTTAAGTAGGGCAGATCCATCCCATTACACAACTGCACCATAAGACTTTCCCACAATATATCAGCTTCATTTTATACAATCTTTATAACATCGAGCTGTGTGGTGTAATATTTATAGTTTAAATAGTTTACATTGTTAGTGAAACAAAATAAGTATAGAAATAAAGTGTTGAATGCTGTTATAACATGATGACATCTGAAACCTGGTTCAAAATGTAATGGAGCTGAGCCTTTTTGTTCATCAACCATTATTTCATAAAGCAACTACATTTCCATATGAAAACTGTAATCTCTGACTATTCTAAGTTATTTGATGTTTATGAACACCTCTAAAACTTACAAAATCTGAATGAATTGTTCTTTCCATCATGAAGAATTATGATAAATTCATATGTTTATGAACATTTATGTTATTTTTTTTAACATAATATGTCTCTCCAGAGGAAATTAAGAAGTAAACTTCGTAGTTTGGAAATAATGAATTCTACTCTTCAGTAAACTTTTCTACAAAAATAATTAAAAATACAGTATTTAAAAGGGAGAATTTAATGAAGATCCAAAGTATTAACCAATTCTTTGCTCCTAAGGTCACTTTAGGCATGATTTCCTATCACAGCCAGTAGTTCTCACTTCTCTTAGGTGTTCTTTCATATGTGGGCCTAGAAAGATTCTGAGTTCTAAGACTTCATTACATTACTTCCAGTATCATCAGCATTCTATTCCCATTGCAACTGGGTCTGTGAGCTCTGGATGTGAAAAGTGCCATCTAGTTGCAGTACTAACTTTTCTCCATGTCAAGACAGTTAACATGAAGACCACAGTCCCAATTCTCCATCTTATGAAGGTCTATTTTCCAAGATGGTCCAACTATACTAAGTACTACTACACCTTGAATATTCCTAAGTTTTCCTGATTGTTTATACTCTCTTGATCCTGATTTATAACCGTTTTGGACAACTTTTATTTCATTTGGATTAAAAACCTTGCAGTTACAGAAGTTGTCATGCATCCTGGATCCTGATGAAGTCTTATAGAAAACTATACTTCTTTCAACATTTTGTTAATCTTCAGCATGCAAAAACAATTGCATCCTCTTATATAAAATATCTAACTAATAAAAGCTAGAACAACTAGTGCAGGCTTAGGCACACAAGAAAGCACATCAATTCAACATTATCTTTGAGATTTGGGATGAATCGGTTACAAGACAGTCCTTTAAAACAACCTTTCTGAATCTTGTACCTTTCCAAATGTATTGGATTATAATAATCCAGCGGCCCACATTATCAAATTCACTGGCATCAAATGGGAGAAGACTTGTCTTACAGAGTATATCACTCTTTTCAAAGAAAGCAAAGTATGTTGAAAAAGAATTAGTGAGTAGTCATGACATGGAATGACTGAATTTCATAGCAATATAATTACCTGTATCCTATCTTCAGGAAGTTCTGTTTTCATAGCCAGCATTTCTCTTGCATAAACATCAGGATAGTGGGCTTCGTTGAATGCTTTTTCCAGTTCCTCCAGCTGGTAGGATGTGAAGATTGTCCTAAATGGAATAAAATTCACTGATGAAAAAAGTTAAAAGAAAAAAAAAACAGCAGCAAAGGAAAAATTAAGAACATGAATACATTATACAAAAGAATTCTTCTTAGGACGAAGAATGCCAAGAAAAGTATACTGGGTTTTCCTATTTACTGAAAAGGAAAAAAAATGAAGATGTAAAGGATTACTATTGAAACAAATGGACTTAGATTGCACTCTTTTCATAAAGTACATTAACATCAAAGTGGAGAGGGTAGTAAAGCTATAACTATTGTGGAAATAGAATTACAGGGCTGCAAGGGGCCTTGGAGGTCCTCTAGTCCAAACCCTTGCCCAAGGCAGGAGTCCTTATTCTATCTCAGACAAATGGCTGTCCAGTCTTTTCTTCAAAGCCTCCAGCAATGAAGCACCCCCAAATCCAGGAAGCAAGCTGTTCCATTAACTAATTGCTTTCACTATTAAGAAATTTCTCCTTAGTTCCAGGTTGGGTCTCCCTCTAACAAGCTTCTACCCGTTGCTTCTTGCCCTGCCCTCTAAGAGGAATTAATCAAATGTTTATATGAAAATAAAGACGTTATTTTCTTTAAGAAGTGGAGGAGAAATCTAAAATATCTGCCCAACTTTTCCAGAAAAACTTGAGGGGAGAGATACATTTACCGACATACTATCCTATATTACATCTAATAATTCTGAATAGGTATCATTTACAGTGTGTGTTCCTTCATACCATTTCTATTCTTAGATAACTCTTCTCTGAGATAGTAAATAGAATCTGGTTTTGCTCATGTATGCTGTGATCCTAAACATTCCAGTGTGAATGTTAGTGAGTTTGCACCCAAATAAATGGGTTTTAGCCTAAATATAGAAATTAAATTTAGTACCTCTATGTAAAAGGTATGGTGTTATCTAATAAAAAAGCTACTCCTATTGGTCTTTAGATTTCTTATTAATTAAGTCAGCTTTGTGTTTTTTTTTCAAACAAAAATTTGGCATCATGTTGAAAATAAGGGGCACAATTTAGTTCCAGGTACTATAGAAGCAGCTGAATTAATAATAGGTATGGATTAAAAAGACTTCCAAATTAGAATGATCATCATTTCTTTTTGTGAAATGTGGCATTAACATTCATTAAGAATTCCATAGTGCTGCAACAAAATCTAACAAGAAGATCCCACCAACTCCATCTCTATGGATCCAGTTAAATTCTGTGAAATGGAGAAATGTGGGCTTTCCTTATCTGTAACTAGACACTGAACAACAGACTTTATGATAATATTTAAGTTTTCAAGAACAAAGTCCATCTATTTATTTTTCTGCTTTTTCTGTTGCAAAATATTGTTCACATTAATGTTTTTAAAAGAAATTATTTTACTTCCAATCCTTAATTGGCAGAGTAGAATAACCAATGTGTTACTGATGATGTAACATCATCCTTTTTATCTCCTTTCCTAACATTTGGAAACTTCAAATCTTCCTCATTTGCTAATATTTTGTTTGTAAAGAATATACTCCAAACACTTTACAATGTAAGAACACCTATCTTAAGGAATTTAGCTTGGCTTCTCACCCTATGATTCTACCGTTTCAAAAGAATTTCATAGTAAAGATATGCTTCTTCGAAATCTCAATAGCCCGAATTAGGAGTTGTCCTCATTTAGGCATTTAAAAAAAAAATAGCCCCTGGAATTGAAAGCACAACTCCAGAAGGGGATGAGGGGATGAGAGATATTTGCAGAGGTGAAAATGTGTGGATCATGTTGTGCTCCAAATCTGAATAAACATTCTGATGAATTTCTGAAGCACAGAAAATTCTCTGGTTATGAGATTAACCTACCATGGAAGCCAGCTGCATTTCAATATTTTTCATTTCTATATAAAAGCTTGTCTGCATGTGCCTAAGCATACACACACACAAGCATATAAACAAATTGAAAATAACATGAAATCAACCTTCTGATAAAAAAAAACTGCTTCAAAAAGAAAAAAAAATCAAAGCCAAGATTCTAAAGATTAAGCATTGGTTTTTAAATATTTCCATATTTCCCAAAAGCATTGTCAAGAGATATCTGAATTACCTTCTAACATGTAGATGTTAAACACTTCCATCAGCTTAATAATACTAACATTATGAGGGATTCCTTCTGCCATCAAATCTGTGTTCTGATGTCCCCTAAACTCCTCTTGCTCTCCCAGAATGATCACCTATGTAGATGGAGCAAGCTTCTGTAATGCCTCACTGCCTTTTTCTTAAAACAAATTGCTTCTCTTATTGTGCATTATTTTGGGACCCAAGAACAGTGGCAGGATTTTTATGTTTAAATTTATCCACTCCTTTTTAGGGTAGATAGAATTCCTGTCAAAAATACAGGCAAAATCCACCCTTTTGAAATGTAGTCTTAAAATTTGTTTGTAACAGATTCTTTCAGATTCTCTGTAAAAACAATAGTACTACCGGTAATAACTAACCTCTCCTTTCTTGCTCAGGATATAGAGAGGTGTAGTTCCTCTCCACATTGCCACTAATTTTGGGGCATTTCCTGAAGACATTGTCTTTAAAAAAAAAACATTGCATTTTGCAAATTATAGAATTATTAACATATTCAACACTAAAATTCTCAAATTTCTGAAACAATTCATTCTAGATGCAAATATAAAACCTGCAAGAATTCTAACATTGATCTACTACATAGCAAAAATATCCCTGCATATTGGCCTAATTCACAGAAAAGTTCTTGCTCTCATTTGTTCATGTATCAATAAAACTGAGAATTATTTGTTGCAATTTCAGTTGTTGCAATTCTCAAAGCAAATAAACCATTCTTTCTTTCTTTTTTTTTTTTTTTCATTACAGCCAGATATTCTGCCGGTTAGCAAACTTAATCTTCCCAAATCATGTCCAGGTGGACTTGCTGCTGAATACACAAAACAGAACTAATATGCAAAATGGGCCCTACAATGGTTTTAGTTCTGTTGATCACTGTGCAAGGGGGGAGGGGGGAAAGAGAGAGCAAAATGGCCAGGTCCTTCTTGGAGTCTGAATCAGTAAGAAAGGGAGCAGACTTTTCTTTGGGTGATTCCCCCAGCTTTACTGTAACGTGGTATGTTTTTCAGTCTCCAAACTGTTCAGGAGTGTTTTCAGGTATTTTTTTCTCCCATCTAGAATTCTCCAGATGGGTTGGGTTAAAATACAATACATTGTATTTTATTACTAATCACAAAAAAAGTATCAGCATCCTTGCCAAATGGGAAGGAGGAATTAAATTTGTTTTACAGACAAAAGAAAATCTTGATAAATGCCCTTGTTGAGAAACCAAGCACTTACAGAAAATTAAACGCGAATTAGAAACCGATCTGGTTGGGTAAAGCAATAGTTTGATTTGTAAACTGCTCTAGTATGCTGATTTCTTTGATTTATTCACAGCCCTGAATGGCTTTACGGAAAGGAAAGTAAGTGTCCAGGGGAACCCTTTGGACAGCTCCCTCCGGCAGCTCTGAAAGAGAAGAGCTAGAGACCAGCCAGATATAGGAAGATTCCCTTTGAGATGTTTGGATTTGATGGTTCCACAAATAAAAGTTAGGAGAACAAAATACATACAACGTTTGGCGTGGAGAAAATCTAGCCCCTTAACGCAGTCTCTGTCTTCTTTGGAATTGTGCTTCAGAGTAAAACCTGAAGACCAAGGGATCGCTCAGGATCTATTGGCAGAGGATGTGGGCGCTACGTGCAGGGACCTTGCTGGCTCGTCGCTCTCCCGCCCTCCCCACCGCCCCCACCAGCACCGCCGACAACCAGAAGCCTGAACCTGGCGGGGTGCGGGGCAGGCAAGACCCAGATCTGCAAGGCCCAGAGAGGGAAGCGGCCCGCCAGCAAAACGCCGGCCAGCACACCGGGCGGGCGGCAAGTCCAAGGACTGGGGGGGGGGGGGGAACTACTCCTGCTGCCCCAGAGCGCAAATCTCGGCCTTGAAAAGAAGGTTGCCTTACCTGTGCCGCCTCTTCTTCCGCTTCTTACTCTGGTTTAAGGTCGATTTCGACATTTTTCTGTCCGTGGAGGAAACATCTTCGGAATCTGAAGACAGAAAGGCGGGAGCGATGGAGAGGGCTGCTTCTTTGGGGGGGTGGGGGGGAGCTTTCCCCGCCCGCTCCGAGGAACACGCCAGGCTGTCACCCGCAGGCCTTGTCCGAACTTTCTCGGATCAGGGCTTTTGTGGGGAGGATTTCGTTTGATCGGATTTCTCTTCCTGAGGGCGCCCCGTAAACCCTTCCAGCCGGGAGATGGATGCCTCGCTCTCTTCTAGCTACTTTTCCCGCATCTTTTCTCTCTCCCGGGCCTGGGCTCTAGTTTTCTTTTCAAATCAGCCCATTTCTCCCACACTGAGATGTCGTTTGTCAATCATTAGGATTTTTTAAAAAAATATTAAACAAAATGGAAAGAACGAGCTAGACGGGAAATCAAAAGAGGGAGAGAACCTTTTACATTCGATAGGCAGGAAATAAATCTTTCAGGGAGCTTTTTATTCCTCTAATCTTCCCTGTATTTAGAGGTTGGGAAAAGAAAACTCTGGACTTTGGAAAAAGGGAGCAGAATAAAGCAGCGGGGCATTTTCTTGTTAGGATCCCTAAATTAACCACAGCGCCTCTCTCTCCTGTTTAACAATTTCCCGGAGCATTGTGTTATTTTTAATGCTTGCCGTTTACTGCATTTTTCTTTATATTGTTTTGGTTAAACTTTAAGACATCAAGTGATTCCTGCTTATTATCCTAGCGCCCTTTACTACATATGGGACTTTTAGGGTAATTCAAGCCGCACCGCGGCTGTATTTTTTGTCTACAAAAGGCGGAAGAGTCCTTTGAGCAAGGTTGGGTTCCTACACCGCTACTTCTCACCCTTTTATCTCTCGATGTTGTTAATTTTATTTTGATACACTGTGTGACTGCGAGGTGCTTAGCCGAAAATTGCTCACGTCTGACAAAATCGGGAAGGTCTGAAATGAGATCGAGCATTCCTTGCATCGGGGAGACTCTTAAACCCTGCCGGATAGGCTGGGGCGCAGCGATCGCCGCTTCGGGATCAGCTGCATTAGACTGGTCTGTCTGGAGTGGTTCGCAGCACCTTGTCAAGGGCAGAGATCTCACCGCCCGGGATAGCGATTCCCAGTGTCTCCCAGCTTCCTCCCGGGCCCAGGGCCCTCCTCCCCACTGCTCTCTTCCGCCACAAGAGCTCTACCTGAGCTGGCCGTCTGGCTGGTGTCTAGCTGCGCGGGGGCTCTGCCCAGCGGCTGCAGGTGTACGCTGGGCGGGTCGGCCAATACCTCCAGGAAAGTGGGCTGCGCGTAGAAACCCGGGAGGCTGCCGGTGCTCAGCAAGCCCATGCCCACGCTGCCCACCCCGCCTGGGCTGAGGACGGAGCGGGCCGCCAGCAGGTGCCCGGCGGGTAAGGAGTCCAGGGCTGCGCGAGGTTGGGAAGGCGGCTCCTTGTTCAAGCCCAAGATTTCCTGAATGCCGAAGCCGGTGCAGCGTGGTGCTGTAGGGCCCGAGCTAGGCTTGGCCCCCGTGGCACAGCCCCCTACTACAGCCCCTGCCCCATTAGAACCGGAGGCCGGCATAGGAGGAGGCGCGCCTTCGGGGGGTTGGGGTTTGCCGGGCAGGCTGTGGGCCAGCGCGTCCCCCGCTTTGCCCGTCATGCTGTGACTGGTCCCTTGTGCCCGCTCCGGGGAATGCTCGGGAGCCCCCGCCTCAGGCCCCTTTTATACGCCCAGGCTGGTGCCCAAGCGGGATCAGAACCGAACAGCCAATCACAGAGGCCATCCGCGATTAGGAATTCCAAAAAGCGCGGGGGGGGCGGTAAGAGAGAGAGAGAGAGAGAGAGAGAGAGAGAGAGAAGGTGAAAAGAGAGAAGGCGGGAGAGGCTGGTCGGCTTGGGGCGAGCCGGGACCAGCAGAAGCGCGCCGAGGAGCCCAGCCCCAGCCGCCCTCTGGCTCCCTGAGAAGAGCGAAGGAGGCAGGCGCCCGAGAGCAGCCGAGAGCTGGTCCGCCACCCAGAGCAGAAAGAAGCTCTGCGCGCCTCCCAACTGGTGACAGGTGTGGGAGCGCTTAGGCCAGGTGATTCCGCGTGAGAGAAAAGCGAAGGACCGGTCGGCCTGGCGCTGTTCCAGGCCGGGCCCTCGGACGCCTCGCGGTTGGGAGGAAGCCAGTCTCCGCGGAGCACCAGCGATTACCAACGAGCGGTGTTGCCGAGGGACACCGTGTAACGTGGACGGCTGGAGGAGAGAGGCCGGGAAGCGGCAGAAGCAGGAAGAGAAGCGGCGGCGGGGGGGTGCTCCCTTGGCTAAACAAATGGGGGGAAAGAAATGGTGGGGGCAAAGCGAGGGGCGCCTCCCCCCCTTCCTTCGGGGAGGAAGGCAAAGGCTGCCTGGTCGGAAGGGCGCCCAGCCGCCGAGGTGATTTCCTTTCCATTCACCAATAAAATCGCCTCCCGCCGCTTCGAGGTTTATTCAAACACTTGTCCTGGCTGGCTTCTGTCTATTAAAACAGACCAGTGGATTTGCCACTGTTAGTTAGTGAGATGCACCTCTCTGCAGAGGGTGCTGGCTTCTAGCTGTAAATTTCGCGGACAGGACAACCAAACAAACGAAATTGTGCAGGATACTATGTTTTAAATGACCTGAGACTTTTAAAAGAGAGACGGTTAAAGAGTGAAAATTCAATCATAAAATCATGGGAGCAATCTAAAGATTTTGCAAATCGTTTACACCTTTAGCTTTGCTCTGAACGAGATGCCAGCGGTCAATTTTAGATTACGGTAAATTGTTCAATCAGCATTTTGGTTGAATGGAAAAATGAAAGATTGTGTAAGAGCTACGAAACGTTACTTTAGTCCACCTTAATGAAAAAACCGTAGCTGAATTCGTTTGTTTACTTGCAGTAATTAGATTTTATCATGTAAATTCAATATTGCCACACACACACTTTAGTAGGATAAGTGAAAATAGGACTAATTTGAACATTGCATAAGTTTATTTTTCATAGCAAAATAAATAAGAGGTTGAAGGAAATATACTAAATATATTAAAATGAATTATATATTTAATAGTGTTAACTTCAACTGAATAAGGAATAAATTTCAATAATTCTCAATAATCTTCATTAATTTGAATTTGATTTAAGGTTTCAAAATTATTGCAGCTAGATTTTTTTACTATAACTAGATTACATTTAGATTAATATACATTATTTTCAATTTAATGAAAGTTAACAATATGTTTATTTTTAGTTATATTTACTCAAATGGTGTTTGTACCTATTCAAATAAAAATGGACTTTAATTTGTAAACACTGACAAGCTTTTTAAATTAAGAAAGTTTACAATTATCCAGGAATATACATTTTAAACTTAAAAATATAGCCTTGTTTTTGGCATTTAGGAATGTGTTTTTCCCATAATTTATTTAAAGTCATGTATACAATAAAATATGTTCAAGAGACATTAGAAAGATGCAGACAACTATATATTCCTGCTTCTCAGGATCTTTGAGCTGCTGTCTCAATGCTTAAATTGTATAAAATATTTGAAAACTGTTTTATCTGTTTATTTGCTTGTCACTATGACCATTTTATAATACCAATTTTCCAGTTGGAATTGTGTGGAACTTTAGTTATGTAGGTACCTATGCATTAATTTTACAGCAAACCCAGAATTTCACAGATGAATAGAGAACTAGATTGTCTGTTAAAGATGAATGTCTGTTAATTGGTGAATGGGATTTTTGGAGTGCCACCAAAAAACTTGCTTTATTGATAACAGTGAATGGGTAAGCAATAAATATTATCCAGACTGATTTGCTAAATAACAAATAATGCTATTATTGTCTGTAATCTGGACAGAATTCTGATCCAGCAAATTTTGCCTGTTAAATCTGAAGTCTGCTTGAACAAAGTCTGCTAAATAAATGGCTACCGTATGTGAAAAACTACTCATGTGGTTCATAGTATTTCCTATACAAAACTAATTTCTATGCTACATAGTTCTCTCATAGAAGTGACTTGAATCTTTCATCCATGAGTGAAATATCTAATCTATATTATAAAACCATTGAACAGCACAGGAAGATGTTGCTTTATAAAGATTTTGAAGCTACTCTAAAAATGTCATTTGTATTAGAAATATGCCCTATGATTTTGTAAAGTTGCACAGAAGTTAGAAAAGTGCAATAGTTGGTTGGTAATCTAAATAAATTGCTTGCCTTGCACCATCCTTCCCCCACCTCATACCTTCCAGCACAAATACGGGCCTATATAGGGGAATACTCAGAAACCATGGAGTTCCAAGGCAAACTCCTCATTTGTTCTGGTGCCCATGAATTGCAGCCACAAGTTGTTTTCAGGAGAAATAATTGCTATTGGCAATTCTGCTCTGTTTGGATGAAGTACTGCAGGCAGGCTAAGCGGGAGCTAGTGCTATTAGATCTGCAATGAAAAAATCCAGATGACTCTTAAATGGCAAAAAATAAGAGCTTTTTTATATCTCTTTGCTATCTAACCTTAACCCTAACCCACAGCCTGCATCTACCTGCTGCTCTGTGCTCCATCCATGGTTCCATCCTATGAATAATCCTAGATAATTCTGGCCATGCAAGTACCATAATGCCAGGTCTGGCTTTTTTAAGATTGAGGAACAAAGGGTGACCCCTGAGGCCTATGGGCTCCTAGGTAGCTATGCCTCCTGATATTTACTTCATTGACTTTGCACAGCTTATCGGCTCCCATTGGTCAACATATCTTTTCTGCAACATTAACAAACCTTTCAACTGCTCTATTTAATTAATCATTAATATCCAACTACCAATGATTTCAAGGCAGAGGTTTCTATTGAGTAGTCAACAATGTTGCTTCTTCAATGTTGCTACTTTTGCTTCTTCAAATATATAACTAAGTTATAAGCTATGGTATATAAGAGAGTCTGTATGGTGTAGTGGTTAAGGCAACAGATTAAAAGTAGGAAATTATAAATTCTAATCCTGCCATAAGCATAAAGCCAGTTAGATGATCTTGGGCTGGTCATTCTCTCTCAGCCCTAAGAAGAAGAGAATGGAAAACCACTTCTGAAAATTACCAAAAAAAACTACAGATACTTGTCCAAGCAATCTCCAGGAATCAGCCCTGATATGGAATAAGAAAGAGGAGAAAAGACTTCATATGCCTTCTGTTAATTCATATCTTTGCATTTTTTTATCTATACTCATGAGATCTAAATATAAAGGGTTGACTGAAAGTAGAAGCTAGGATTTTTATGACTACAAATACTCCATTATTTTTTTTAAAAAAAGATCTCTAAATATGAATGTAGATTCAGGCAATATCTTGGCTTTTTTCCAAGTCCATAATGATTCATATATTTTATCAATTACAAAATGCTACTGCAATTTGATGAATCCTTTCTTCTTAAAATGACTGTCTGTCTATCTGTAAATCATCTGTGTGTGTGTGTGTCTGTCTGTCTGTCTGTCTATCTATCTATCTATCTATCTATCTATCTATCTATCTATCTATCTATCATCTATCATATTTAAGAACCGCCCCATCTCCTTCAAGTGGGCAGTGTAAACTTAGCTTACTGGAAAATATTTGCCAGAGGAATGAATTATAAATCCTACACTATCACATCATCAATCATATAGGTAGAAATGTGGAACAGCGATAATAATAAAAACAATAATACATCCTTCTGTAAACTTATATGCTATGTATATTAGATAATAATTCCCATCACCTTAGCCACCAAATTTTGGAGTCCAAGTTGAGAGAGATTCAAGAACAGTTTTTGATAAGGTCTTTCAGTTCCCACTGTGCCATTTTAAATGCTAGCAAAGCCATCTATTTAATTGCTTTGCTAAGCAGGCTAGAATGCAGGAGACTGAGTTCTAGTCCTGCCTTAGGCATGAAAGCCAGCTGAGTAACTTTAGATCAGTTGCTCTGTCTCAGCTCATGACATCAGGATGGTCAATTCTTGTCACAACCAATGGATCAACACTTGATCGATAAATTAAAAAAAAGGACCTTGCACTTGCAGGAAAATGCTAGGAAGAAACAAAAATGTCCACTAACAATTATATAAATACTCAAACCATGAACCCATATATATCTTTTACTCACTTGTTAACTTTTATTTAAACCAAAAGGAAGGGGGAAGTGAAGAGATGAGAGGGGGATGCGGTCTGGGGGGAAATGGGTGAGCAATGTTGGAATTTGTGTTGTATTTTAACTTCTTATGTATCTGAATTTTTCTTCTTATGATTGTAATGAAAATAAAATAATAAAAATTGAAAAAAAAACCCACTAGGAATTGTAAATCTTGTACTGAATTAAAAATGAGTGAATTAGCTGAAAATTAGTTACAAGGCAGTTTGTAGGGCCAAAATGAAGAAAGTAGTCATAGTATGATGCCTATTCAATGAGTTTAAGACCACTTGGACTATAATCTGCTCAGAGCCAATATATATATATATATTTAGTAGTTCTTTTAGTAGTTCTTTTCTCTTCAGTCAAGTTTGCCTAAATTCATCATTGTAGCACCTCAGTCATTTCTGGCTGGAGAATCAACATGCTTCAACCACCAGCCTTTCTGTTGCCATTTGTCCTTAAAGAAGATGACTTCGACAGAGATACACCAGATTCATTATCAAAGCAACAAAGAAAAACATAACTGATATCCAAACCACCAGAAAATATATGGAAATGACTTGTCAATAGAAGAGAATTTCTATAGTTCAGAGTTGAACTGTGGAGTCCTTGGTACTCCCTGAGCTTGTTTTCTTGCAGACATTTCATTATCCAATTAGGTGACATCTTCAGTGCTAGCAAGATGTTTACCTAGTTGGGTAACTGTTAGGTAACCTAGGCTAGCACTGAAGATTTTGCCTAGTTGGATAATGAAACATTTGCAAGAAAATAACCAAATGTGAGAGCACCAAGAACTTCACAAGAAATGACTTGGAGAGAGATCTCTCTAAAAAAAGGGAAGGGGGTACAGTACAAAGTTGCAAGATTCTGCTTTTATTGCCACTCTAAAAAAAAATTGTTTTAGTCTTCCTACCTATGGAATATATTCCCTGGTTCATCTGTCTGGTGGGACTGACGTTATGATTCTTCCTGGCCTGCAAAATGGTGAACCTCCTGCCAGACCTGCATAACTGAAATTCAAGGATCTTCAAGCAGTTGTATTTGCAAAGTTGTGGCCACTTCAGCATTGCTGCAATTAGCTCTGTTCACGTGAACATGATTTTCCACTACACTTCCCAAGGCATGTAGGTCGTGTGGCACAAGGGAAGAGGGGGTCTGCTAAGAGTTGTGACGGAGAAATGGTGCCAGTCTATATTATATGTGGAAAGAATCCAACGAGTCATGGATTATCTAATAAATACAGTAATTGTAAATCCTGCCAGTTGGTGGAAACATATAAATTATATTTGTTCATTAACACAGGAAATGATTAGGCATGAAAGCCAGCAGAGTGACCTTAGGCCAGTCACTCTCAGCCCAACCCACCTCACAGGTTGTGAGGAAAATACAAAGAGGAAAGAGTCTTATGTATGTCACCTTGAATTATTTAGAAAAATAATGAAGGCAGTATGATGATACACAGATAGATAGACAGACAATGATTATCATCCAATAATTGATTTAAACTCTCTTCAAAGTTTCATGCAACAGATTGCTTAAAAATGATTTTAAAGTCTGGATTGTGCCATACTATCAAATTAGCTTGAGAAAATGCAAATTTCTACACATGGTATACTACCACTTTTAAATCAAGATAATAGTGGCACAAAGTAAGTCTAATCTATTATTTTGAACTCAGAACTTTCCAGTTTATTTATTTATTTATTTATTTATTTATTTATTTATGAGACTTATATACCGCTTAACTAAATATGTATGGATAGTCTAAAAAAGCTTAGGAAACATTTATAATAAATGGCACCATCCAATTTTAGTACTTATTATACCACACAATAGTATCATTCAATATCTGGGAAATCAAACACCAGATAAATCTGACTACATGCTGATATAGACAGTATTACTTTAAAAAATTAGGGGAAGAAAAAAATTACAGGAATGAAAGATCTTTTCTATGTTGTCCTCTAAAATTGTTTTTAAAAGACCTTCAATATATTCTATATTCCTTCTTCCAATTATACAAAATATATTTTTTCTCTGTACTAGAAAATAAGCAGCTTACATGGGAAGAGATGGATTGTAATTTTTTTCATTTAATTTCAGTATTCAGAAATTGGTTTTTTTAATTCACTTTACATCATTTTTATTTGGCCAGCACACGGAACGAGTTACACTGACCCTTATAAAAAATTTAAATATAAAAAGTGCAATTAATAATTGTGTAAAAATACACAAAGTGCCTTGTGAATTTCTGTTGTGCAGGTAACTTGTATACAAAATTTGATGCAGTTAAAAGCAACAATTATTTGCTTATGGAAAATAATTCAAGTAGGCTTCAAATAAACCTATGCAGTAGTTATGCAGACTTCATTTTCACTTGGTAAGCAGTCTCTGTGTAGTTTAAAACTCAATAAGCAAGAAAGCCAAGGTGTTTAAAGACTTTGGGATTTAACAGAAATCATTGTTATAGCATGACAATACATGGATTAATCAATAAATGGATTAATATGTAGCTGTATAAACATATTAGGCTGGAAAAGATGACGGTTGTCTACAACTTGTGGTCAATTTAATTTCCAAAGGAAATACATTTCCAGATTTACCACCCTAACAGAAATTAAAAAAAAATGAGTTGATCTTGTTAGTTAGAATGTAGTGCTAGGTCAACAAAGCAATTTCCATCTAAAGCAATACTCCATCTAAACAGCTTATACAATTAAAGAAGCTTTTTAAAACATGGGCAAAAAGAAATTGTTTATATTCCAAACAGTTTTTTCTTTTTCTTAAAAACTGCAGCCCAAACTACTCTAACTGAATATCCAAAAAAACCATTTCCTTTCAACCAGAAAGGACTAAAGTTGCAATACTTTTCAGATTGTCAAAGAAATTGAGGTATAAATATCTATGATTCTATAGTACATTGAATTATGTTCTCATATGTGAAATATTGTGAAAATTTAAATTTTCTGCATGACTGATATAAATGACTGCACTATTACCTAGTGTTAATACATTAATGGGCCAAATGGCAGGGGTTTTTTTTAGTGTACATTCTTTTTTAGTGAAAGAGTACATTGTACTTACAGTAGTTCTAGTTTAATAAAATGCAGTGTAACTTCCAAAAATGTCAATAACAATTCCTACCAATTACATTAATACATTTCCAGAATAACAGAGTTGGAAGGGACCTTGGAGGTCTTCTGTTCAAGCAGGAGACCTTATACCAGGGGTAGGCAACCTTGGCTCTTTTATGACTCGTGGACTTCAACTCCCAGAATTCCAGAGTCTATTCGATTGGCTTTCAAAAGCCAATAGAATAAAAGGGAGTAGCACAGCTAAGGAAAAGGGGGAAAAAAATGGCGGACTGCGTTGTTTGGCAACCCCCGTGAAATGGTCATTCGACCACAAATGGGGTCCCGACCCACAGGTTGAGAACCACTGTTATATAGGAAAATAAAAATAAAACTTAACTATAACATTTGTCATAAAATATTATGTTGTTAACAAAGGATAGATGGCTAATTACAGAATTGCACATCTATTTATACATGACATAAAAACACATGAAAATAGATTTGTTACTTTGATGTCCAATATGTCAACAGTTCAAAAACTGAGTCCATTCATTTAATACTGAGTTACCATTCTATAATTCACTTAAGTAATCTATTCATAAATAAAATATTCATCACTGCAGATCTTTATATTATCACATAGCTAATGCAAGGAGAACCATAAATACAACTGAGTTGTTAATTAGTAGTGTTAAGTTTCATTAAGTCGTTTCTGTAACATTAGTGGGTTTCAATTTGTTTTTATTTAACAGTTTTATGCATTTCTGCAAACTATACCTGACAATGCTTTAAAGTTTGGGAATTAAACTGTGTATTTTAATTTTGTAAGAAGGAAGAAATATTAATTCCACAAAGCCAAATATCCCACTGGGCTTAATTGCATCCTCTTATGTGAATCTTTAAACCCAAGAAATTATTATTATTTTTTTTAGCATCACAGAATATACTTGCTCAGGTTACTGTGGTAGTACAGGCCTGATTTTCACAACAGTGGTGTGATTGATCTCGATTAAAGATATGCTGTATATTAATACTTACTATTATTTCTATTGATCTTCAATTATATTTCCTAGGGAAGCAACTGCAAATTGACCCATAGCAATTAAAATCAAAACTAAAATTGAAAAAGGCAGAATGAAACAGTTAACCAAATTAAAATTCTATCTATGGAATTGGAAAAAAATTGCCTGGCATCAAGAGGTGCAGATTCTCTCCAAAACAACAACAGTAATAATTTGTTAAGATGGGAAGAGAAGAGCAGCACTTGTTTGTTTAATAAAAACAATAGCTTTTAAAACTATTTATGAATTTAAATGGCATTCTTGAGGAAATTCTTTAATTTTTTATTCTTATTGTTAGTTGCATATTTTTGGGGGCTAAAGCAAATAAGAACTTGGCAAATTCAAAACATGCAATTTTGAGAAGAACTGCGAAAGGTTGTGAACAAATGTGGGAGAAAAAAATTTCTCATAAAAAGTGGTACCAAAAGCCATTGTAGACTGATGTTTTTCCTTAAGTTCTCATGCTCTGTTAAATAACGACTAAAACTTACTGGCAATTTAATTATCATGAAAGATTTTAAGAACAAAATAAAGTAAAATACTAGAATATAGATAACAAAATTATTAGTTTTGTTTAGGTTTAGGTTTTCTTATTAGCTATCTAGAATTCAGAGATGAAAGACAATTTAGAACCCACAATTATTTTCAGTTTTGATTTGGTAGGGAGTTCTAGAAAAGAAAAAAAAAAAACCTTTAAAACTGGAAAGGCGATACAATGATTCCTTAAGGAATGAGGTCCAGCCAGATAAAGTTAGGAGAGAAAATCAAAACAAGCCAGGTGCTACATCATTGTCAGCAAAAAGAACAGCTTACAACCTCATTGTCAGAAATGCTAGCAGAAGTACCAACACCTGGATGTCCTACACATTTCAGGAAGAACTCTTACGATATCACCAATAGAAACTTCTGCTATTATTAAGGCTCCCACTATCAAACAGAAACTGAGATGGAAGGATAGAGGCAAAACTCAGAGGTAAAGCACCTGCTTTGCCAGGTTCACTTGAACAATTGGATCTAAAATAATTTCCACTGACAAAACATGGAAAAACCCAAAACCTAAGAGTATGAAGAACTTCTGCCAATTATAGTACAGTACTGCAATAGATGTAGAAAAAGCCTGACCTAAGACCTCCTTACAAGGCAACCCTATTAGTACAGTATCAAGCAAAATCTAAACTGAGTCTAAAGGGCAGATCTCTATCACTCAAGGATCATCAAAGCTCATTCACCCCATCTGATTTTCCCAGGGACTGTCAATAGTGAAGATATACCAGCAATGAAGGAAATACCATGCAATATGTAAGAACAGATATTCAGAAGATAATCATTTGTGGGTTTGGATAACTGTTTTTTCAATATCCTATCCACACTTTTAAAATTCTAAATCTGAACAGATCTCCCCTGAACAAGCAGGGAGTAAGAATCTCAGTGGAGTCTCATTTGCAATTTTTAGAGGACATTCAGTGTGTTTAAATGAATATTTTTTAATTTGTCATATTATATTTTATCTCTTACTATACTGCTTCATCTGATTTTAAATGCAGCTTCAATTTCCTGACTGAATTTCATTTGCAACACTAGGAATAATTCTCTTCCAAGAGCGTTCTCTCCATATAAAAGTTGCTTATTTTGGATAAAGAGACGATTAGATTTATTTTTAATATTTTAATGGCAGTTCGGATTATTGGGTAGGCAGCCCTGGTTTCGTTTGTTGATGAGGGATTAGACTCTAATAAACTCTTCAGATTGAGATTTTTCCCCATTATGCACAAAGTACTTGTGTTTTTAAAAAATCACTTATTTTAAAGTCATAAATTCCATTTACTGTTTCCTATTAGTATTAAATCAAGTTGATTACATTCATAGTGACTCTCAGTACATATATCTTTTTAACTTTAACATGCACAGCATAAAATCTTTAATAGTGCAATTGCAAATAGCTGCAACATGCATCCCTCTTAAAACAGATGAAAAGTAAAGGATACAGTTGAGATGGGGAAGAATAAAAAGTAAACGGTTCCTTTTATTGCCTATTTGATCCTTTGGCTAAATTCTTATCTTATTCTTGTAAACTCCCTGTGTTTGACCTTTCAGTACAGTGATTTTATTCCTAATAAAGACATAAGAGTGTCTTTATTAAGAATTGGGGATAGAATTGACTTAATTGGGGTTACAAAATAATTGGCTTTTAGTCTGCTGGAACAGCCATAAATTTCTAAGATAGCATAATACTGATATGACAAAGACATGATTATTTAATATGTGAGGGCCAATTTGGTGTAGTGGCTAAGGCATGAGGCTAGAAACTGAGAGACTGTGAGTTCTAGCCCAGAGATCCCCAACCTCGGCAACTTTAAGACTTGTGGACTTCAGCTCCCAGAATTCCTCAGCCAGACACACTGGCTGAGGAATTCTGGGAGTTGAAGTCCACAAGTCTTAAAGTTGCCAAGGTTGGAGTCCCCTGTTCTAACCCAGGGGTTCTCAACCTTGGAAACTTTAAGACTTGTGGACTTCAATTCCCAGAATTCCTCAGCCAGCTTTGCTTTGCTGGCTGAGGAATTCTGGGAGTTGAAGTCCACAAGTCTTAAAGTTGCCAAGGTTGAGAATCCCTGGGCTAGCCCATCTGAGGCACAAAGCCACGTGGGTGATCTTCGGCTAGCCACTCTTTCTCAGCCCTAGGAAGGAAGCAATGGCAAACGACTTCTGAAAAAAACTTGCAAAGAAAACTGCAGGGGCTTGTCCAAACAGTCTCTGAGAATCAGACACTATTGAACAGAAAAAGAAAACCTTGATATCTAATAATAGCTTTTATCATAGTTATCTATAGTTGATCAAAGTTTTTCAAATAATACATGAGAATAGTGGGATAATTTTGCAAATAAAAGAATACTCTGAACAACAAAAACAAGAGTTCAACCATCAAACCTGAGTTAAAAACACAATTACTGAAAGTGGAGGAACAACATGAGTTTATTGAAGGAAAGATATAAAATATAGGAAGGAGCTTAGTTTACAGTCTCTCACACAAAATGATTCCAATAATACCATTTTGACTTTTAAGAACTGCATTCCTATAAATGAAAACTGCAAAAGTCTTTCAACTACATGCATACATATACACATATACATATTTAAATGCAGGTGCCTGTATCTGGGCTAGTACAGAGATCTCTCTTGCCAAAGTGCCAATAAATTCAAGATACAGATATTTGAGGGAATTGGTTTACTTGGTCCTCTCCTTTAAAATGGCACAAACTGGCAAAATGAGAGCGATTTCATCATCTTAAAATCAAGAGAAAAATAAAAATAACCCCGATGTCCAAGTCTTCTTTGCATCCCTTCCATTTTTGTTTAGGCTAATCATAAATTTGATAATGGAATGAAATGCCATTGAAGTAAGAATCAACCAAATGCTAATGCTCCAGGACTTTCACTGTTAGGCCAATCTGCCGTCTTTCCTTCTCTGCCTCCCTCTGATCCCCCCACTCAGCCACCCGCCTCGTCCTGCCTCTTTGATTTCAGCCCTTTCCCTAATCCCCCGACTCATCAACTCTCAGGAAGGCTTGATCTGCAGCAGAAAATCCCTCATTCGGGCGAAATCAGCTTAATTTGCAGCAATTTGTAGCAGGTCTTTGCTGGGATTTCAGTCTCAAATTATCCTTACGGGTGGGGATGGTAGGCCGTGCAATATGGGCTGCGATTTCCCTGGTCTTCTGGATCGGCAGAGATTTGTCTGGGGAATAATTACAGCTGCACCGCTGTTGAGGCCGCCTCCCTCGGCTCGCTTCCACCCGCCCCAAACCGAGTTCCGGCCTCGGCGCAAGTTAACCGCAAGCACTGAGCCCCTCGGATTAGCAGCATTTAAGGCAAATGCAAAGCATCAATTAATAATTTGCTGGAAAATAGGAAGGGGACCTCCCCATCTTGCTGGAGGGAAGCGCCAGGAGGCTCGGCGGCTGGTTAGCTGGCTGTTGCTGTGCTAGAGAGGAGGGGGAAAAGGCAGGGCTGGAAACGTCGAGACTGTAACCTCAGGATTGGAGATTAGAGCAGGAAATGTTTTGCTTCTAAGGTAGTTTTAGACTGTAAACGCTAAAAGTGCACAAGAGTATTGCCGTCCAGATATGGCAACCTTATAAGGTAGGAACTCCTTATTCACTGTATCTAAGTGCATTTCTTGACAGAGTTTACCCAAGTTTTTCAATTTCCAGTCCCAGGCTACTGTCAAATCAGTGCTCTGCCTGGCAGATCGTGATGAAACCTCCACCATGTCCCTCCAGATGACCCCCAAAGTTATGCCATCTGTCAGCAGGCCTTAAATTCAGAATTGCCTTATCTCAAATCTGGTCAACAAAAAATATTAAGGGCTGAATAGTGAATGAATGGGACCCAACAGATTTCCTTAGCCTAGATCAGTGATGGTGAGCCTCTTGGGCTCAGCATGTCAAAAATTCGGAAAATGCCTAACTTGACTCTGCTGCAGTGTTACCCCCCCCCCAAACAAAAGATAAATAATTTTCTATCTTTCCCCCATCTAGTCCATCCTGATGAATGGCACTTCATGGCAGTGCTGAGGCTGAGCTTGAATTTGAGGCCTGAGTATTGACTTCAGCCTGAGTTCCACCGCTACCACTTAAAATGCTAGGCGCCTCTTATCTTCAGGGGTGTTCACTGCAGCCTTCCCAAGGCATGTCCCATTCTCATGCAGTCTCTGATGTTTCTGAAAATCATGCCAGAATGGGGGGCGCTTTTGAAAATAGTTTCGAGTGTTGGTGAATGCTGACATTCATCCTTTAAAAAGTAATGGCATGTCGCCTTTGGCATTCATGTCATTGGTTCTCCATTACTCATACTAGATGGCTTTAAAGCAGTGCTTTTCAAACTTGGTAACTTTAAGATGTATGGAGTTCAACTCCCAGAATTCCCCAGCAAACATGCTGAGTTGAACTCCATACATCTTAAAGTTGCCAAGTTTGAAAAGCACTGCTTTAAACTGTTATACAACCTCTGTCACCTAGTTTATTTCACATTTATTTTATTTTTATTTTCTATTTTTTGATGAAAAGCAAATAGCGTGTTAGATAAGACCATGGTGAGATATGGCAGCTCACTGGGTGGCTTCCATTCTGTCATTAAAACTCTCAGCCCATTCTACCTTATAGGGTTCTTGTTGTTACCAAGAAACATTGGAGTAGATGAGGTCTGTGTAGACTTACGATCTAAAAGAAGGATGAAATATAAAACACACAGAAAAATACATACTTCTCCAGTGTTTTCTTCATAATAATCCTGTGAGTGTCCCAGTTTTTCTAACTTTTTACAGTACAGTATTGTGCCTTTCATCCAGGACTGGCTCTGTAAACTCAAATCCCCGATTTGAAAAAGACTGAAAGTTCTCTAATAGAAATCAGTTCAAACGTTTGAACCCTAATTACATTCTTTCTGCCAACTACATCTCGTTAGCAACCTGTAGCCAAGTTACATGCTATATTGTGTGCTATCTGCCCCATCCCTCAATAGTACATTGTTTTTTTGTCCTAAACAGACCACATTGTGTTCTCATTAATAAACATATAGTTTATTTGCATTATACTAGAGGATTGAGCCTTGATAAATTGCTGAAGCTATGAAACACCCTGTGTTCTGGATCTACAACTCCCAGTCTCCCTAGGAAGCGTAGTCAGCAATGAGAGAGACTGGAAACTTCAGTTCAGCAACATTTGGCATACCATTGGTAGCCTTTCCCTAGTTTGTACTATACACCCATTTCATCTAGGCAGAAAAACTACCTGCATCTTTGTCACAGTTAGGGCTCTTCCACACAAAGAATCATGCAGAATTTCTCATAATCTTCTCAATTAATTTCTACCAAGAGATGCTTACACCTTTGAAAAGAAGATGTCACTACTTATTACTGTTCCTGAGGAGGGGGAATATGAAAATGATAGGTTGGCTTTGTTGTTATTATTGTTTTTTTTAATCCTGGCAATAATTGCCAAATAGGGTAACTAGTTCTGACAAAGGTAGTGGAAAAGTGAGGTGGCAAGGAGAAGGCAACGGAGCTGTATTTCTCACATAGACTACTAATCTTAGGTGGAGTGGAGGAACTCTGCTTTACCTCCAGAACTGAAGTAAGATTTGCCTGCCAGTCTCCTGGATGGAATGGAGCAAAAGTATCTGCCTGGCTTCACTCAGACTGGGAAATATTTGAGGCTACTTCTTTCTGGATTGTTTATTGACTCAGTTTGTATAAGAACAGCACAGTAATTTCTTTTGAAGTCTGCAATGAGATAAAAAAGCTATCTTATGAGGCAAATAAGCATTTTTTGAAACTATGAAGCAAAGTGCAAGGGAGATATGGGGACAGTTAGACAAGCCTATTCATCATATCAAAAACACTGAATATTTTGTAACAGTAAGTGCACTTGATCATTCCTGTGGCCTTAACACTTCAGATGTCTTATTTTATACAGTACACCAATTACATATGATTGTGGAACTGAGATTTTAAAAGCTTACCTCAAGGAAATGAAGAAGGTAGCAATGATAAATTATCAGTAACTCCTAATCACAGTGGCTATATACAACTCCAGGTGATATCAGTGGTTGAAGCCCAGAAATGAAAAGGTAATTGTCCGGTCATCTCAGTTACCTCAACTTGGGAAATGCCTCAGATCTCTGATTTTAGCCAAAGTTATATTCTGTGGCTCCAAAAATCATCTAAGTGCTTTAGCATTGAATATATAATGGAGTACACTTTCCAGAATAGAAAGGCAGAGTATCAGCCAAATGAATGATTAAAAGAGTAATTGATTATATTCACTATTGCATTGTACAAGCTTAATTGAGATGTACTTTTTTGGTTGAGGGGTCTGTATTATTGCACAATTACTCTTGTTCTATATTCCTAGTGTATAATAATTCCATTCCATTATTAGCAGAGTGATAGATGTTGAGAATTTTTTTAAAGGTAATTAAAGTGTTCATTCATAAATAATCTAGATCCCACAATTAGTTAGTAGCCTTAGGCCCCATGCACTTTACCACTTGTTTATCTGAATACTATATTGGCTATCTTTTAAAGTCTTTTTTTCAAACTATTTTCAAACAGGGCTCAGTTATTAAAAGCATCAATTTAAACAAATTAAATAATATTATTTCTGTATTCTTCACTTATTAAATAAGAAACATTAAATAAAAATAAAATCTACTTGGAGGAAAACTCAGAGCAAAATTTGCTAACATCACATTTCTGAACAGTGCTGATTCTCATTTGTCCAGAGGCTCAAACTGTATACATTGTATACCTTCCAATTTAAAAATAATGATTCCAATCTAATTAAAGTTAGTTGTGCTTAAGTCCTACTGGAATCAATGAGTCAATGTTAGTGCAATTATGTTAAAACACTTTAAATTCAATGGGACTTAAGTGTGACTGTCTTTAATTGGACTCCAGCCAGCGTCCTCTGAAAAAATGCAGTCAGGACAGAGCACAAACTTTAGATTTACAAATCAAGGAAAGCTGAGAGTTGATTTATAAAGAAAAAAAAAATCTTTCTTCTTTATTTTCCTTTTAATTACTGTTCCGTGATTCTTCCCAATTGCTACTGCTCTGTTTACATCAGTTTTTTTAAATTGTGAAGTTTGATTATTTTCATGTATTTATATAAATATATTTAAAAAATGAATTTGAGTTTTTACCACATTATGTACTGTATACTGTATATTGTTTTGGGATATGATAAAATAACAAATTATATTTTTTTAAAAATGGTATATTGCTACTCCTGACAAAAGAGACACAATTTGGTTAGAGAATCAGACTAGAAACTGAGAGACTATTGGCTAACTTTGAGCCAGTCACTCTCTCTCAGCCCTAGGAAGCAGGAAATGACAAACCACTTCTGAAATCTTACCAAGAAAATTGCAGGGACTGGTCCAGGGAGTTGCCAGGATTCAATTTAAAGCCATATAACCCAACCCCTGTAGGACCCAACCCTCCTGACAAAACATCCAAAAGATTTAAAAATCTCAAAAATGGAATTCAAATATTTTTATGTTAAAAACTGCCAGAAATAAAGTGAACTCAAATGATTTTATAGCCTGCCTGAAAGAAGGAACCATTTTGTTTCTCATGGATAGACATTGGTGTGAATGTGTTTGTGTGTGTACACACACACATGGATGTGCTCGTACATAGTTGCACAGACAAACTAGTACCTTGAATTGGTTGTGACTACTGGGCTAAAACTGATATAATTTGATTTATAAAACACACCAGGAAGCTATGTAGTTGCAAAAGTCCTACACAGTATGTATTATAATCATTGATGATGATGTGCCATTAAGTCATTTTTTATTCTTAGCAGCCACGTAAATAGATTTTCTCCATGACATCTGTCCCTAACCTGTTCTTTCAAGTCTTCCAATGTGGTATCATTGCCATTATAACTGATTTCAAATAAGAACTTCATTGACTGGAGTTTAGGATAACAAATTTTGTATGTAACAGACTAAAATTTTGTGAAATTTTATGGAATTTGCATAATGACTTCATTGAACAAATGGCATAAAATAAGGTAAGTTACATAATTTGCATCATTTACATGTTAACATCATGCAAATGATATAAATTGACACAATGCTATACTCTCTGATTTAATCATCATTCATATAGAGCAGGTACTCAGTTTCTCTGGTTTATTTTATTTTTGGAAAATTAGCCTTCTATCAGAACTTTTCAAGCACAAACGTGAAATGCTTTAAATGTTTTTTCTTACATTTCTGTTTCCTTAAGTTTGTAGTCTGTATTACTACTACTGTCATAGTATCCTGTTCTTCAGAATTCAAATGATCCCATCCAACATTTATTCCATAAACCAGCATAAATGAATTTCTGTTTTTCTTTCCTAGACATCTGAAGTAGAATATCTCTCAAGTCCCACTCTCTGTAGTGATGGCAGGATTCTACTATCCCAAATACATATGTGAGGGAACCCAGAGGTGCTTTTTCAAAAAGCAACTGGATTTTCTTTGGTTTTTGAACTGAGCCAGAACTGTAGAAGCTTCTTAGATGAGAAGCAAAACATCTTCAAGGAAAAACAAAAAAAGATGACCTGGATGACTGAGAATCTCCATAGACATACTGTATGTGAGGGAAGAATTGGAAGGGTTTCTGTGCAGACTCTGAAGTATCCAAATTTAACAGCCTATCTCTCTTTGAAGCACTGAAGTAATCATGCTTACTGAGAAGGGTGGGCATTGGAATCAGTACCTTTAAAAGACATCAGCTATTGTTATCAGATTGATGCTAACTGGAAAAGTAAGTTTTTGCCAAGTGCCAATTCTGAATTTGTTGACATTTATTCTAGGATTCCTCAAGCCAAGTCTTACTGTAGCTCCAGATATTTTCACAAAGAGAGTTCTATCTTCTTCTCAACAGTCCACAAGCTCAGACTTCAGGATAGCATTTGACTGCTTATTGTTCTTTCTCTTCTCATTCAAACAATCACCAAATCTGCCAGCTTTTTCATTGACCTCAGCTGCAAAATTTTGCCCTCCTTTCCCAGCAACAATTTTATCAATTAATTTTTATCAATTTGTATATATTGTTGATTTGCCTTGTTTAGACAAGTGTTACCCCTTCTCTGCTAGTTTTCCTTTTGTCAAATTTCCCTCTTAATTCATTTTACAGTGCCACTATTAAAATCATTTCTCTTTCCTGCCATTTCCATGATCTTTTAAGACGCCCAAGCCTCTCTCTAAACCTGGCAAGATTCTCATTCAGGACTGTGCAAAAGAGAGATCAGAGCCTAAAGCATCCTTTCCGCTTCCTTTTTTTTTCTCCTTTTGGATATAGCATTTAAGGAAGAAGAAAAGTTGCTGAGCCCCCAATTGTTAGCTATAGCAACAGCAAAACTGTTCTGCCTCCTTGCACTAACTTATACTATGAAATTTTAAAAATACTGGAAGAGGGGATTAAGCAAAATTGCTGCGAGTGGAAAAATTGCAGGTTCCATTAGTTCTGTTCAGAAATCTTTAATTCCAAACATGTATTTTTTGTACTATCCTCGGCCTGCTGAATCATAGGGCTCGGTAAATAACCAACTAGATCCTTCTAATCTTTAATCTGTTCTCTCTTGTTATTGCTTGTAGACTTCACCATTTGTGTTTTCCAAATCCATACTTTATTGTTTGGTTGTTTTATTCTATGCACCCATGTTTATCTGCTATTTTCTTCCTTTGCCCACTGGGTTCCCACACCAGAGCAGCTTTTCCTCTGTGTTTATCACACAGCTTACCTCCTCAAGATTAACACTCTACAGTTTTGATATTTGATATTTCCTGTACCTTTTTTTGCTATCTGACCTTCCTAACAATTTTCCAATTTCTATTACCTATTTGTCATCCATTCATATTGTCTGTCCAGCATAAATACTAATCCCAGCAAACTGTATTTCACAGCACATAATTGCAAATGCAGTGGGTAATAAGTATACAAAGTCTACTCCTGGCACTTACCGTAGCTGCTAAGAGAGGGAAGAGAGAAAGAAGGTCATATGTTACATGCAATATCTGAAGAAATAATTTCTGGCGAGAAGACACTGCCAAAATCTCTTCTGCCTTGGATTTTAGTCATAGCTCTGCTATAAACAAATGTTTATGAAAGAGCTTAGTGTTTATTCATTTTAATAAAAACCTGTGTGCAATAAAAAAGAATGCGGAACAACGATATAAGGCTGGCCTGAGAAAGGAAAGTATTTTTAAAAAAAAATCAAAAAAAGAAAAATATAAAAGAAAGAAGAAAAAGAGGGGAGGGAAGATTCAAGGTGGATTGTGGGAGAGAGAGGGACTGTATTTTCTATCATTGTAGATTGGCTAGTATTAAGGACAACTAGCTATCTCTTGGTTTTTCCTTTTTATATAACAACTAATCTCTAATCAGTTATTATTAATTATATTCTGGTGGCACAATTTGGACATCTGGACAGATAATTTAATAGAACCAATGTATGTAAATGAGCAATAGTGATGTGTACAGAAGTGTGGGAGGAGCTTTTATCAGGTTGGTGACCTAAGCAGGACTCTCTTAGAGCTGGTCCCTGCTTCTTTTCAGGACCAAGTGCTTTCAAGGTCAAGACAGTCCTGGGAAGAGAAGCAGTGGATAAATGAAAGAAGTAAAAGGAGAAGTAATAGTTCCTGTTAGAGGAAATAATGCAGTTGAAAGATTGCTGTTGTATCAAGGCTAAGAAATGCTGGACACTGTATGGCTTTCAGCTCTGAGTTTTTCTCTGAAGAAGAAAACTGATGTTTTCCATAAGAAAGTAAATTGGAGGAATGGCATTTCCTTCCATGGACAAAACATGGCAGTTGAATCAATTAAAAATCAATTGCCTGCCTTGAGATACCGTATCGCTTAGATATGTTCTAAAAATTCCTCAGAGTACATAAGAATGTTGTCAGCTTAATCAGTCTTACAGACTTTTACCCTTTTCTTACAGAAAAGGGAACATCAGATCCAATAACTCTGGAATCATGCACTATATTAGAGGTAAATAATCTAGTATCCTGCAAATATTTTGAATCTCACCTTCCCCAGGTAGAGTTTCCATGGCCAAAGACAGGATTATAAAACCAAACGTTGTGCTTAGATTAATGTGATGTATGAACCCAGTTACTGTATCATCTGAAATCTTCAAAATTAAGACCATTCAGAAATATATTCAGCAGGAAATATAGTCCTTTAAATAAATAGCACCTTTGCCTTGCAGAAAACGAGCATGTGTATCAACTGTGACAATGTTAAACTTCTTTGAGTACATAAAAGTGACAAGACACATAATAAATGCAGTTATTTCTAATAAACCATGACAGGTAAAAGGATGTTCTTTCGATAGAAATTATTTTTATTTATGTTTTATTTCATTATTTATAAGCTTTTTTAAAATGTAAAAGTTAATGTAAAATAAAAGTTAACAGTTCCAGTGAAATACTATAATAGTGTTAATTTTAAAATATTACAACAGGGTAGATTTAAACATGGAATTAAGACTTGCCTTGAATCTAACTGAGGAATAAATTTGCAAATTATATATTTTCTTAATAAAACCGTGACACTTATCATTGTATGAAGACTTATATTTATCAACTCATCAACGTTACCAAGCATTGTGGAAAGCAAAACAAAATTACTGTGCAATCCTAAAACGTTAGAGCAGGGGTAGTCAACCTTGGCTCTTTTATGACTCGTGGACTTCAACTCCCAGACTTCCTGAGCCAGCTTAGCTGGCTCAGGAATTCTGGGAGTTGAAGTCCACGAGTCATAAAAGAGCCAAGGTTGACTACCCCTGCGTTAGAGCAACTCTAGATTTATGGTCTTTCGTTATACATATGTATTCACTTTCTGATTATAAGTAGGCTATTTATTGACATAATGAAGAGACTGGTGAATATTATTTTGTGTGGTCAGGGTTAATGATTAGGTGTGTACGATCTCTTGCATACAATCAGGGCCTTTTTGTTTTTATATTTCTTGCTGTTTTTGTGGGGTTTTTTAATTATCCTTTTTGTATATTAAAGCAAAAATAAAAATATCATAAGAAATTTGTTATTTTGTAAACTTGAAGAATGGTATCAGGTGGGGAAGACTGGATTAGAATTTAATAATCTATTTATCCTAGAAAATAGCATTTCTGGAGCGAATTGGGCAGAGGTAATGGGAGCAGAAAAATAAACTTTTTTCACGAAATAAATGGTCAGAGTCATTGTGTAATTTCTACTATTTTTTCTTTAGTTGTCATCAATTTTGGTTTTTTAAGTGAGGGATGTACAACTTCCACTGGTTTTAAGGTTTGCATGTCATGTTGAGGGCTCTGTTCCAGGCATAGGCAGGGCGAGAGCCCATATTGGTAGAAGAGTTTGCTACTCTATATTGGGAGTATTTAGATCAGTGTTTCTCAACCTTGACAATTTTAAGGCATGTGGACTTCAACTCCCAGAATTCCACAGCCAGCATTGCTGGCTGTGGAATTCTGGGAGTTGAAGTCCACATGCCTTAAAATTGTCAAGGTTGAGAAACACTGATTTAGATTTATATATTTTAACCCAATTTCAAGGCCACTCAATTCCTTGACAGCTCTTACAAATAAAAGAGAAACAAAAGAGCAATTAAAAGATTTATGAATTGTGACATACAAATTCATATTAAAATGGCAAGTTGTCAGATTTCTTCTCATACTCTGAAACGCTTCTCCTTAACTGCCTCTTTTGAAGTGCCAGTGGAAACTGAGACAATAAAGGTCCATAGCCTCATTCAGCAGTTGTGCTCTGTGCTCACCAAATCCAATCAGTTCCTCATCCATAGTCAGATTGTGAATGAAGGATCCTTTATTTCGGTTTTCTGATTTTTTTTTTAAAAAACTGAAGCAATGAATTCAGCAGATGGTTGATGTGTCCCACCAGCAGTAGAGATATGGCTTAGAAGAAGGTTACAGCAACCCATACATTTCATCCCGGGAGAGAAGTTCACACACGTTTCTTCAATAACCAGTCCACAAGTGATTTCGTCCTTGGGGTTCTGGAGTAGGAATCAAGCTGTAGTCAAAATTACATTCTGTTTTCAATTTGGCATATTTTGTAAGAGTTTGGGCAATAATCACAGCACAAAGGCCAAATTTCACATGCCAAATGTAATGCAGAAATAGCACTTAGGAGGCTCCCTTTGCTGTCAGAATCATTACTTATTTGTTATTATAAACTGAAAGCAACAGTGGGTATAATTCTAGCGCATGTTTCATGGAATTTAGTTTGGAAGCACTAAATATATGTATAAAAATAGGCAGAGGCGACAGGGAGAAAACAGACATAATCTCCCCCTTGAAGAGCATAACTGTAGAAGTTCAGCAATATTTTAGCCTTTAGCACCAACACAATACATTAAATGTCCTTTACTGAGCCATTTACTTCGGGATAAATGCTTTCTTGAGAGAAAATAATTAAAATCTCTTCTTGGACTGATCAGTAAATCCGTAAATGTAACTTTTTTGTTAGCTTACTAACAAATCAAAAGGCATCATGGAGCTATAGTTCATTTCTTCTTTTTGCTTTAAAAGAGAAAAGAGAGAAGTGAGAAAAACACAGAAGAGCATGTAGCATATAAGTGAAGAAAGGAGAATTAACAAAACAATAATGTTAGTGTCTGCAGCAACTCTTTTCATGTCTGAGCTGTTTTGACCACTGGAACCCTGGGTCAGTGTTCCAGTGGTCATTAGTTAAATGCAGGGCTTTTATCATTAGTTAAATGCAGGGCTTTTTTTCTCATAGAACGCCCAGAACGGAGTTCCGGCACCTTTTTTGGATGGAACCTTGTAGGGTAGGCAAGGTGGTTTGTATGACGTGTGAGTTCAGGCACCCTTTTTTTTTTTTTTTTTTTTTAGAAAAAAAGCACCGGTTAAATGAATATCTGTATTTAAGATCCAAAGGAGACTTCCTGTTACTATCTGTCTTGGGCTTTGCTTGCTTCAAGATAGTTTAGGTAAAAGTGAGTTTGCTAGTTTTATCTGTGTCTTAATAAATCTAGTTTTATTTCAGATATAATAAGTATTTATTAGCATTCACTGATAGCTGAGCTGAGCCCATAGTGTGCAATGAAGTCGACTAGATTTTTGAATATATTTTTTATGGATGATCAGAGGTTGGTGTTGACTAGAACCAGTGTACTCTACCCTTCACATTTGTGGTGTGTCATGTGCAGCAATGCTTTTGGGAGTGACAGAAGAGGTTATTTTCTACAAATAAGCCCTAGTCTGACATCTTTGTAATTTACCTCACCCTTTCCAAGTTTTCCAAGAGTCTATCGTATCTACTCTCAATGCAGTCATTGAAGTCACCAGCCATTTTGACTAAATTCTCCTTAGGGACACAGTTGAAAGTTTTTTGAAATTGTGTGTAAAAATAATTTTTGATGTCATTCAGGATAATGTGGTCTAGGCACATAAATTGAGACTGTTTCTGCAACTATTAAGACTGCTGGGCAACTCAAGGGTGTTAAATTGCAACCTCCTTTTAATTGCTCCCATCCAGAGTGGAAACAATTCCCTTTGGATGTTTTTGTCACAGAGAAAAGCAGAATATAACAGAATAACGAAGGGACCTTGGAGATCTTCTAGTTCAATCCCCTGCTCAAGCAGGGAACCCTCTATCATTTCAGACAAATGTCTGTCCAATCTCTTCTTAAAAACCTCCAGTGTTGGAGCACCCACAACTTCTGGAGGTAAGTCATTCCACTGATTAATTGTTCTAACTGGCAAGAAATTTCTCCTTAGTTCTAGGTTAGTTGTCTCCTTGATTAGTTTCCATCCATTGCTTCTTATCCTGCTTCTTGTCAATTCTGGTCTTTGGAGAACAGATTGACACCCTCTTCTTTATGGCAACCCCTTAGATATTGGAACATTGCTATCATGTCACCCCCTAGTCCTTCTTTTCATTAAACTACTAGACATACCCAATTCCTGCAACCATTTTTCATATGTTTTAGCTTCCAGTCTCCTGATCATCTTTGTTGCTCTTCTCTGCCCTCTTTCTAGAGTCTCAACATCAGTGCTACTTTTTCATGTCTGATACTTGTGTGGTTTTGGTCATTGATTAAGTTAGTCTCAGTTTAGAGAGTCCAACTATTGAAATTTTGTAACTTGATATTCTCAGGCAATTATTTATTTTAATGGTTATGATGTTCAGTACATGCATTCCAAGTAGCAATTTCCAATTTTGGCATGGTAAATGTATGCTTTGTTCTACGCCTGATCCTTTGGTAAGTTGCAAATTTCACCGTAATTTTGTCACAGTTACTCTCAGTGTTGGCACTTTGGTTTTTCTGAATGCAATAGCACTTCCATGTTCAATTGATCATTGCTAGTCTTGCTATATGACTCTAAGATATGAATAGTATTAAAAGCTGTCTTAAACAAGTTTGATGTTTATCTAATGTGTATATGATACATACGGTGAACTTTCTACATAACTCATTCCAGAATGATAAAATTAGACTGAGATGCTGTGAACAACTTACAACTGAGGATGAAATATAAAAACTGAGACTCAGATTGTTTGAATATATTTGCAGAATGGCCAAACACTGCCTGCCTTGTAAACTACTCTGGGGAAATGACCTGTACAGTAGAAGGTCCAGTGAACAGCACCAAAGAAAATATGGGCAAAAGAAATTGATGATGAAAAACACAAATCTTAATTTAAATGATGCAAAATGAGCAGCCCTTAGTTGGAAAATATAGAAACTGTTATATGTCCTTAGTGCAGTGGCACTAATGGCAATATAATGACTTTGAGGTCAGCCCTGCCCAGATACTTGCTAATGGAACAAAGAATATTTTTAATGGAGTGTCCTGCTATTCAATTAGTATTTCTAGCATTCTGCCGACATTCAGAAGCATATTCTTTCACAAAGACTCCTGCTGAGTTCATATCTCTTAACAAGTAGGCAATTACATTTGACTGGTTTGCAAAGGAGGCAGCAGTGCTTGACAGGATACAACATTTATATTACATGTTGATGTTTTATCATTTATGTGTATATTTTCCTTTTCAGAACTCAAGGCCTGCTGAAACTTGCTCTTATTTTAGAATAAGTGGATCAGGGTACCGAAACGGATAATTTATATTAATTTTAGGGACCCAGGCAGTTGGTTTATGGCATTAAAGCTATAGGCCATAACAGCAGCAATTGTTCAGGAATCCACAAAAAGAGTCATCATATTTTAAATGATCACCTGAATTGATAATGCTTCATTGAAAGGCAATACAACTAATCAGTTAAAATGCCTTTCTAAGATTTTAGTATTTGGGGTTTCCCAACATATTCTGTTTACTAGGTACTGACTTCAGTTGATTAAAAACCAATGGAGAAATACATTGATGTAAGATATAGTGAAAAGAAAGAAAGGTAGAATCAACAGAATACTGTATCTCAAGGACATGCCAAATCTCAAAAAGATTTAATTAAGGTATTTTCAGTTGTGATAGTTGTCAGAACAGCTCAACAATGGAACAAATCATCCAGCAACTCTATGGCATTTACCAGATATGTTCCACCTTTAGGAATGCTGTGGTTTGGATTCCTTCATTAAACAGAAGATGACCACATGGCCTAAATGGGCCCTTTCAGTTCTGTAAATGAATTTACAACACTGTATTTATCATGCCCCTTTTCTTACTTTAATTCTTTACTGTTGCCATTGGTCACTTTTTTTGCCTCATATAGGAAACATGTGAACATCATTCTCTTTCTGCATCGGAAGCCACATTGTTTTGTATATGAAGAGTCAACATCAAAGTTACAGGAGTTTATGCTGAAGATATTGCTAAGGGTAAATTGCTTTTGGATTTCCCCTGAAATCCTCCCTAGATCTGAGCTACTCCCCTCATATTTCCAAACAGAATTGCTGCCAGTATCTCTGTAAATGTATAATCAGCCCTTTTAATACTCTAAGGATAAGTGGCAGATGGACATTCTGGTATGTTTATTTCCCATAGCCTCTCCTCAACAGTTATGTGTACAATTTTTATTTAATTAGTATTAATTTAGTTCTTATGAAATAAATATATACATGTACATATGGAAAACAGATGAGCATACCAATATCTCACTGTTTTATTTATTACTTTCCCTTTGGCTAGATCTGAATATACACTATACACTGAATCTAGATAGAATACATGATTATAAAAATAAGGCAGGATATAAATAAATACTAAATAAATATTGCACTCTAGATCAGTGTTCCTGTATAATTAACCACATTTTTTTTCTTGCTATCCACTCTATGAAACATCAAAATATTGGGGTTGACATCAATAGCCCTCAAATGTATACAAGGAAAAAGAACAGTAGGGCAGCAAAATATTTAAACATTTGGATTCCTAAATAGGTTGTGTCAAATAGATTATTTAGAACTGGATTGTTGCAAAAGGAAGCAAATATTTCCTGTGTACTGTAATATTTTATATAGCATTCACTCATCTTACATCATTTTTCCCAGCATAATGTAGATCAGTTTTCTTTTGCATTTTAAAGAATATTTTTAATGAAAAATTGCACTGACATAATATTGCATTCCTGCTCTAAGCTACATGTAGAATTGCAACTGAGTTTCTGCATTTTTACTTTCTTTAAAATCAGAGGGTCGTTATAGATTTGTTCTGAATAGAGGGGTATGATTTTTTGGGGAGGGTTCTAATCTTTCTATGAGGATGACTGATCAAATTCAAGATCATCTTCATTTTGGATACTCTGCATATTTTTCTAAAAAGATGATGGTAAATCCCCTATTCATTCCACAATGTATCAAGAAGTAGCCAGAAAGTGTCTAAAAATATTTTAGCAGAATAATCCTATATATGTTGATTCAGAACACTCATTAAGTTCAATTTGTGTAAGTTCCTACACAAGTAGGCCAGTCATAGCTGAGTGCACCCCACATGTGGCAATCTTACAGCTACACAGACGATCATAGCCCAAAACTGGAGGTAGGCTGTTTCAGTTTCAATTATTGGTTTCGATCAGATTTTGCTTCTTTTTAAATCTCTAGTTACCTTAAGAGCTGTCTTAGTAAAAAATATGAGATTTAACTCCATGTCATCATAAGCCATAGGAAGATAGCATGTGGATGTTGTGCTTAAAGTAGTATTATGATAAATTACTGCTTTTACACTGGAATATTGACTATCACTATTTTCTTGCAATGGTAGTATATAGAAAATTATAAGCACTTGACATTTCATTTAAACTTTTGAGCCAAGGCATGGTTCATAAACATTTTAGAAAAATGGACTATGTTTTGAGAGGTTGTGATAAGAAAAGAGGTTAATGCAAACACTGAATAGCCACAGCTAAGAAGTAATGTGGGGCAGATTGAGTATCATGTTCTTGGATATACTAAATTTCAGAAGAGGCTCCTAGAATGAGTGAAGAAGTTGGTCTTAAGAACATGTTGTAGCCATCTTGTGAACGCGTAGCAGATCCAATGAGAATCATTATAGACCTAAGGAGGAGTAATCCTGCGAGAAGATTGTAGAAGATGGCAAGAAGCAACATGTAAGAGAAGCTTGAAAGTGCCTCCTCCGTTCTGGCCATACTTGCTTGGGTCGGGCTGTCCAAAAGGACAGTAATTGGAGTATAATAGATAACACATGGATGCATGAATAGGGGATTATCATTTATTTAGATTCAGTACTCTTGTCAGTAAAGTGTATATAAAAATGAGTAAAGTCTAAATTTATTCTATCTTAAATCCACCACAAGCCAGAAAAGTATTTTAGTATCACTTTAAATATTAATTTAAACAACTAAACTGATCGTGCAAAGGATCTCTAAATGTATGTTGTGGTAAATTCACTTACTCACAAGGTAACTGGTCATGTCGAAATATCATTTTATTTGTAAAAATAAGAAGGACCAAATATGAATACACTATTGTTCCTTTGTCATTCTTAAAAAGCTAAACTTTCTGTGCTAAGAAAAAAATAGAAACAATCTAAGAAGACCTGTGAAGGAAAACACTTCAAAAAAAGTGAGCAGCTGATCCATAGCAATTTGATAAACCACTATTCCCCTTTTAATCTGATTTTTTTTTCTCCTCAAAATTTTCCTCTTAATTTTTAGCTTTTCCTATTTTGTGTCCTGTTTTCATTTTTATACACTTTTCTACAGTAGTTTTCCTTTGAGGCTTAATATAATTTGAAGCAGGGTTTTCCAGGAATAGGTCAATATTTTTTTCATCCGCAGGTGTGCTTCTGAATCAATATTTTTTGTGCAACTATCTTGTCCCAGGTACAAAACTTTACAGACTATCCAGATGTGGACATTTTCAAAGTTTTTTTTTTAAAAAAATGAAGTGGAATTGGATGTGATCCTTTCTCTATCAAGGGAAAGATGCTACAACATTCTTAAAAGCAAAAATGTAGCGATCTAGCGGGGCAATTTTTAAAATTCACACTGAATTGACAGCATCATAAGAGGAATGTTGCTCAAAACTGGAAATAGAACAAAAATATGTAGCCTCATATGTTCTTTCTTGGACAGCATTCTATCTCCTTTTGCTTATCCATTGACCTATCTGCATATTATTTAATAACAGCATTCATATAGCACTGGCACTGGAAATTAAATAATAGAATAGTACTCTGTGTATCAGTCTTCTTCCAGACTTTGAAAACTACCTCTTGCTGGTATAGTTATAAAATAAAGTAGAGGTCTTTTTTCTATCTTCCTCTATCTTTCTAACTTTGGGGAAAAAACCACTGTCATTATTATTATTGCTGCTTTAACTTAATCCAATAGTCAACCTCATTTTATTTGATAGTGATTTCTGTCTTTTTTAACCCCCCTCCATCTACAAACTTGCCATATTGTTTAATTGAATTACATTCTACATGCCTTGCTAAAGTGCAGTTAGCTTTATTGCCCCCAAGAGAAATGACAGCTTCCCCCCCAAAAAAAAACAGCTTTGTTGTCTTGGCCAACAAGCTACCCACTTTTTCTCTTGGTGCCTTTCCACAGATGGAACCCCCTCCTTTAGACTCTGATACACAGACACCATTACTTAGTTCTCCTTTGCCTCTCTCCTTCTATAATCTATCTACATATTAAAATGAGTTTGTCCCTGATTTACATGCGTAAGAAGGGATGTAATAATGAGGACGTAGATTAGAAGATTTAGCACAATCGTTTGTATAGATTGTGTCCCATCAAAGGGCAGCTCTGACAAGCTGAGATTAAGGAGCAAACAGCTGCCGCTGGAATTCAGTCCATTTGTTTGTTTGCTGTTTTCTCTCCTGACTCTAGCAAACAGTCTCATTAACATGCAAGTGATTTGCTTCTTAAGCCTTTTTTTTTTTTTTGCTTCCTCCTTTATTATTGAGGGAGTCACTGACAAGCTTTAAAGAGACTGCATGGCCCACTTCTAGATATGTATGCAAATCAAGATTAAAACAAACAGGAATTGATACATAAAGAGAGCAAAAACATAGCACCTTTTGATGAGAGAACTTTAAAGTTAAGATATTTTAAGAATAATAATCTTTTGGAATATATATATCTCCAAATTTCTTTTTCTGACAAATAATTAAAGAATTAAATTGGGAGACTAAGATAGCCATTTCGAGCTCATTCTGCTCTCTTCAGTTAGCCACACCCTTTAGGGGATTCAAACCTGGGCAGTTTACATACTAGGCAGTGATTTAACCACCAAGCCACAGGCTCTCCTCCCTCTTTGCCAGCTGAGTCAAGGGAGTATATGCAGGAAGTTTTTCAGACAGATGTCTAATTGATTATACCTTGACATTTTTTAAACTGCTATACTGCAGTTTTACTTTTTACAATCTCTTTTGCCTTGCAGCCCCCAACTAGGGGTGTTAAGCAGGCTCAAGTCGCAACTGCGAAACATTACAAATCCAAATTTCTTTTTCTGACAAAGAATTAAAGAATTAAATTGGGAGACTAAGATGGCCATTTCGAGCTCATTCTGCTCTCTTCAGTTAGCCACACCCTTTATGGGATTCGAACCTGGGCAGTTTACATACTAGGCAGTGATTTAACCACCAAGCCACAGGCTCTCCTCCCTCTTTGCCAGCTGAGTCAAGGGAGTATATTCTTTAATTCTTTGTCAGAAAAAGAAATTTGGATTTGTAATGTTTTGCAGTTGCGACTTGAGTCTGCTTAACGCCCCTAGTTGGGGGCTGCAAGGCAAAAGAGATTGTAAAAAGTAAAACTGCAGTATAGCAGTTAAAAAAATGTCAAGGTGTAATCAATTAGACATCTGTCTGAAAAACTTCCTGCATATACTCCCTTGGCTCAGCTGGCAATGTAATTATGTAATTAAATATCAATACATTATATATATATATATATATATATATATATATATATATATATATATATATATGTTTTCTGAGGTTTTCGCGGGTATTTGTATGTAGGTCTTTGGTTGTTCGGGTTTTCTCCCGCGTAAAATTGGAAGTGTCTTGGCGACGTTTCGACGAAGTCCCATTCGTCATCTTTCAGCACGAAGCTGAAAACACCAGCCTGAAGATGACGAATGGGACTTCGTCGAAACGTCGCCAAGACACTTCCAATTTTACGCAGGAGAAAACCCGAACAACCAAAGACCTACATATATATATTGTATTGATATTTAGTTTTATCAAAATAATTAATTGTGCAACAGGAACCTCTGACAATGCAAACTTCAAATGCCTGAGCAAGAACAATTCCTTTTCCCTTGAGGTTAAGTAGCAAGGGAGGAGCTTTTTTTGTTGTTCCCTTTCTTGCTCTTTGGAATTTCTCCTTGCAAGTGTGGTTGGTTGTACAAAAGGTAAAAAAACCCCTATCTACCGGTAAGTCCTCAAAAATCGTAGTGGGGGAGGGGAATGAGCTGAACCAGTGGCAGCACTGCGCAAGCCTCAGCGAGAGATGGTTGGAGCTACAGGGCTATCAGGGCTCAGCAGAAGCGCCAGGATCAGTGCTGCTTTCCAGCTGATCGGCACTTCTTCGGGGCTGTCAGGGCTCAGTGGAAGCACCAGGATCAGCGCCAGGTTCCAGCTGGAGCTCGGCGCTGATCCTGGTGCTTCTGCTGAGCCCTGAAGAAGCACCAATCAGCTGGAAAGCAGCACTGATCCTGGCACTTATGCTGAGCCCAGAAGAAGCGCCAATCAGCTGGAATGTTGCAGCATCTCCAGGGTCTTGTGATTTACATTCAGATGCTTGGTAACTGATTCATATTTATGACGGTCACAGTCCCAGGGTCATGTGAAGTGACCAAAACCTGCTGCAACCACCCAGCAGATGGGGGAAATAAAAACCAAGCACCCCCACCCCACCCCCATTGCCAATCCTCAACAGAAATGCTCACAACAATGAAAACCTCGGACAGGAGGAAGAGCACCACTGGGTGGGCAGGCAGGTGTCTTGCTCGGCTGTGATTTGGGGGGCACTTTTTTCAGTGCCATTGTAACTTCGATCAGTCACTAAGAGAACTGTTGTAAGTTGAGGACTACCTGTACTTTATCACCTTTTTCCTTTTTTGGGGGGGGGTCATCAAGTTTTTGACACCTTGCTGGCGACTGTTGGTACTCGGATGTTGCCATATCCTAAAAGTGGTACAATGGGTGAAAAGGTTGAAAAGCCCTGTTCTAGAACAGGAAGAAATCATACTGACTTCTAAAAGTCAATAAGTAGATAAGAGTGGCACCAGATTCAGTTTTATTTTGAGGAATCAACTCAGATTGCTTTCCTGATTTCTTTCAAAGCTGGCCTCAAGTCCACTAACCATCTTACACTTGTTCCTTTGTCCTATCCATTCTGTTTTTGTTCTCATTTCCTCACTGGAGCCCTAATCTTTTTATTTAAACCTAATACTCATGATTTAGTTGCTCTTGCATGTTCTTAACAAACTCGTAATTCTATTTTAGAAAGATGTATTTGGTGCAAGTTTTTTTATTTATTTAGTGTATGGCATATCATACATAGACTATTTGGTGCAAGTTTACTAATGGCACAGTCCTCTCCAGACTGACTAGTGGATTCTGGATTTTTGTGTTTCTCTGTAGAAAAGGAAAGTCTTTTTTGTTGTTGTTGAATGTCTGCAATCTGGGTTAAAAGGGAGTGGGGGGAAATGATGGTATTTAGGAATAACTGCTATATCATCCCTAGCTGTCTTGTTTTGGTTTACATATTGAATTGGTATTAATAGACTCAGAACTGACTTAGTTTATATAGCCTGTATAGGACTGGCCTCTATCCAGTTACTACTTTTGGAAGTCAATTCTGGCTTCTATACTTTGACATGTTCCTTTCTTTTTATGCACACTGCATATAATTAGGTCTTATACCTGAAGTTTTGGGGCCTACCAGTTCTGGGACTAGGCCCTCTTTGGTGGTGGATGGGCTTGCACTGCCCCAAACAGATCCGGTGCAGAACTGGGGAGCTTCTAGACTCGTGATTCATGCTCCAAAAGCAGGTGGCAGTCATGGCTACAAGGGCCTTTGCACAGCTTCATGCTGTATGCCAGTTGTGCCTGTTCCTAGACTGGGAGGCTCTGCTCATGGTTACTCATGTCTAAGTCACTTTCTAAATGAACTACTGAAATGGCGCTGCCTCTGAAGAGTATTCAGAAACTTCAGCTAGTACAAATTGCAGCAGTGAGGGCAGTTATGTGTGCTTCTAGAATGGCACATGTTACACGTGCTCTGGAAGCTGCATTGGTTGCCAGTTTTCCTCTAGGTTCAATTCAGGTTACTGGTTTTGACCTTTAAATCCCTACACAGTATGAGGCCAGATTGTTTGAGGGACCTCCCCTTTCCAGTTACGTCGGCCCATCCATCAGATATATCAGAAGAGGTATATGCCTCTTCTGTATATAGGTATATGTGTCCTATATGCCGAGGAGCTACATTTGGTGAGATCCGGAAAAAGGTCCTTTTTTGTTGTGGTGCCTACATTATGGAACAACCCCCATCAAAGTGACATTGGCTCCATCACTGTTAATTTTCTAGAAGTCCCTCAAAACTTTGGTTATGACATCAGGCCTGGGGATACCAAGGGAAAGGTGAATCGCTAAGGTGTCTCCATTGCAGTTAATATTGACTGCCCTCTTTTGCCTTTTAATCATAATTTTTCATTATTTGGATTTGTTAATTGGTTTTTTTATATATCTGTTTTATAGTTTTTATTTTACGGCTACCAGAATCAATTTTTTATGAGATGGGCAACTACATAAATTTGATGAATGAATGGATGAATGAATAAATAAATAAATAACTTATGGCAGATGTGTGTATGCATGCATGCACAAGTACATGACTACACAGTAGAAAGCTGAGAAAAAGAAGATTAAAAGCTATCATCTTCAAGCAAGCATTTGGATCCTTCTTGATACTGCAGCAAGTAGGATGAACATTGTTTCTGTATCTGTCATGTCACAAACTGACCCCCCCCCCATGTTCTCCTCTGCTGTCTTGACATGTTGATCCAAATATGATGATGATGATGATAATAATAATAATAATAATAATAACCTACCAAATCATTTTTGACTTCTTGTGACCACATAGATCTAATTGTGATCATCAATTCAGAATGGTAATCCATTTTTGGATATTTAGACAAATTTAAAGCTGTTATTTTTTTATTGCTTAAGACATTTATGAAATACTTTCTTTGATTCTACCATTCCATTTAATGGGAGCCATTTATGAAACAGCTCTTTGGTCTTGTTCTCCCATTCCATTTAATGGGAGCCATTTATGTAAGAAGAAACTGATGACTTCTGGTGAGAAAGAAAGTACATTTCCTATATAAGAATTTCCTGTCTCTACAGGTAGTCGACTTACAATAGTTCATTCAGTGATCATTCAAAGTTACAATGGCAGTGAAAAAAGTGACTTATGACCATTTTTCACATTTACAATTGTTGCAGCGTGATCAAAATTCAGATGCTTAGCAACTGGTTTGTATTTATGACAGTTGCAGTTTCCGACGGTCATGTGCTCACCTCTTATGACCTTTTGACAAGCAAAATCAATGGGGAAGCCAGATTCACTTAACAACAGGGTTAACTAACCTAAGAACGGCAATAATTCACTTAACAATTGTGGCAAGAAAAGTTGGGGCAAAACTTACTTAACAAATGTCTTGCTTAGCAATAGAAATTTTGGGCTCGCTTGTCGTGAGTTGAGCACTACCTATATAAACAAAAGCAAACAGAATATAGAATTTCAAAACAAAACTGGGGTAACCTTGTGTTTTAATTGTATTTTAACACGTATTTGGTCTGAAATAAAACAAAAAAAATACAAAAGAGTATTGGGTACTTAGTAAAGTTCAGCAGTTGTGTGCTTGTGGCTTACCATTTATGCACTGCAGAAATCTCTCTGACTGCTAAATGGCAGCAAAGAAATACAGAAGCATCCAAATGAGTGTTGACCGGTTAGGGAATTCTGGGAGTTGAAATTACACATGTTAAAATAGCTGAGGTTGAGAAATGCTGATCTAAATCTTTGCTTCCGGTTTATCATCAGGATTCTAAAGCCCAGAAAAAGTATCTCTATACTTCTCCCCTGTCCCAGGTCTTGAGTTTTTATAAGTGCTGCATTAGAATGAATGTTCTGACTTTTGGTTCATGCATAATACTGTGTCCTCTTGCCTCCTCACCTCACAGGTGGCTTCCATACAACAGCCCTAATATCTAACTGTTGCTCTCTTTTTTTCTACTTCTCAGTTATATTGAGCACATGCATATGTATATTTTATATGTTGTAGTTTTTCAGTTATGAACCTTTTTTTCCAGCCACTTCAGAGATGGTGTTCCAAAACAGAGATCTAAAGTGGATCCCACCAATCATTTTTTTCCTATCCAGATGGGACTGCAGCTTTTTTTTTTTTACCCTGCCAGCTCAACATTCCCTTTTCTTTTGGTGCAATGATGAACACAACCACAGAGCCCCTATTGCACAGGTATCAAACTCGCCACGTCCTGTGAAGTGTCGCGACGTATCACAATTCTTTTTGCATTGCCGCACAGCTTCGGTATGATGAAACCGGCTTGCGGGCCGGTTTGACACCCCTGTATAAATTATTGTCACCCTCCAACTCCTCAGAACTAGTCTTTCAGCTGCTGTGATTGTCCTAGCTGTTATAAGAAGTTGGAATAAGGTGATTTATATTCTCCCCAAAGCACCAAAATTGGAGTGCCAAAATCTCCAAGGCAAGTACCTTACTTTTCTGCATTCATACTTGATTTGGACCATGTTTGATTTTGAGGCAGACAAGAAAAATAATTCAGGTTGTTAATGTCAAAACTGGAGAAGGCAAGCAGTCAGAAGATGGGGGTTCATGGCATTTCCCCCCCCCCAATCCCTGCAAGCTGAGCTGTTCCACAGCTGAACTGGGAGAAAATGGTCTCCCAGCCTTTGGATTCCGGTGACAGCATGTAATCACAAGGCAATAAAGCCATAGAAAACATCATTTTTTTCCCCAACATCCAGAATTTGGGATTGGAGGTAAAAAAATAAAGAGAACTGTGTGCCTTTAAGAATTGCTTGGCTGTCTTGCTATCTGTGATGTGGTGAGGCAGGGAATGCACTGCTGATACTAACCAAGTTTGCCAGCTATGCTTTTCTCATGGTTCCCGCACAATGGACTGGTTTTTGCCCACCTGCAGATAATGCTTAATTAGGCAAGAAGTTGATTAATTTGAGATAATTGACAGCTAATTACAGTCCTGAGGACTCATTAATTTGACTTTTCATCTCAGTGAATTGGCTGAAGGCGGTCAGGTGATCTCCCCTCCCCATTATGTCTCTATCTACTTGTTAGTCGCAAGGATTATGGAACTGAAGAAGCCCACCTCAGATTTTGCTGAAGGCAGATAATAATAATAATAATAATAATGATGATGATGATGATGATGATGATGATGATAATAATAATGATAATAATAACTTTATTGTCACTTTGAATGTACACCAATCAGCATACCTCAAAATGAAATTTCATTGCATGCAGCTCTCAAAGGGTCACCACCTCCGATATACACTCCTTGTTCGTGGCCAGCTCAAGTTACAGATCTTCCATTTTAGTCTCTAGGGAGTGAACGATGGCAAACAGGACAGATGGAAACGGAGCTCCATGTGTATTAGCCCTCAAAATTCCTGCACGACAACCTCGCCTCCTTTCCTTTTTCTGATCCTGTCTCTTCCACCTTTTCCTTAAAGAGACCTTGCTCCTTTTTGCCCCTTGCCACCACCAACTCCTCTAAAAGCCTCTTTCCCTTCCTCTGGGCCTGCCGACAGCCTCATTCAGTTCCTTTGCTCCATAAGCCCTGGGACCTCTCCTCCTCTGCCTCCTTTGGAAACAGCTTTTATATGCAATAGAATCCGTCTCTGGGCCAGCAGTCAGACCTTGTTGCCGGCAAAACAATTTCAAACAGCACCAACAACTTTTAACAGTTTCACCAACAGTTCCGAAACAGCTAGAAACTCGCCAGGCCAGCAAAGATTGTCGGCCATCTGTTACCTTAGTTCCACCACATTGCTCAAACACATTAAAACCTTCCTGATCCTGTGGCCTACATCCCTTAATATCCCTTCCAAAACTTTTCACCTTCGAGAGCCAATGCAGCCGCAGCCAGTCCAGGTGCCGCCATCTTAGAACTCTTGATGATGATGTAATAAGATAAGGTGAGAGTGAGGCTTCCTGCAAGGAAAGGTAGACTATTCTGAGGTAGCAAGGATATAAGTTGAACTTGCTTAAAAGTTCAACTTAACACAAGGTTTTTCTTTAAGAGAACAGATGTATAGTATCTATTTAGAAAAAATGTTGCACCTAAACTGTGTGTACAAAGCCATACTGGAAAACTACAACAGACTATCATATTTGGGATACAATAGATGGTTTCCAAATTGAAACAACAGAGCATCACTAAGAATATAATAAGTTAGTTGCAGATAATGGGGATTGAAGTCAAACAGAATTGTAAAACAGTTGGAGACAACTGTCTCACAGTGATACAAAAATGCAAACGAATAGAAGATTGGCAGATTGGGGAAAATGTAAGATGGAAGGAAATAAAATGAAAATACTATAAACAATTAGTATGTCTGTAAAAACTTAAACCTTACCAAAAGCACTCACAAAGAATAATTTGCAAATTTGTACTGATGAACATAAGTATGCTGGGAAAAGTGTGATTAAGCTAGATTATAAAGTTATGCCTTAGAGGAGCCATCTTCCACAATGAGGAGTTATTTTCTTTCCTTTATGAATCTGGTAAGTGTCCCTGGTAATAGGTGTAAGGTTAAGATATAACAATGATGGCGAACCTTTTAGAGACTGAATGCCCAAATTGCAACCCAAAACTCACTTATGCATCGTCAAGTGCCGGGTGGGTGTGGCCCATTGGGTGGGCGTGGCTACAGTGGTAACGGCAGACTGGGTGGAACTAAAAAGTTCATCAATCAATTCCAACTTTGCAAGATCTTTTTTTCCCGCGAGAAGTTGAAACTGACTGATTGAACCTTTTTTTTTTTTTTTGCATACGGCGACGGAGGCCTAAAGCGAAAAGGTTTTATAAAACCCAGCTGAAGGCGTAGGATTGGGATGATGGCGTGTGTGCCCACAGAGAGGGCTCTGAGTGCCACCTCTGGCACCTGTGCCATAGATTTGCCACCACTGAGATATAACCTATGTGGATGGATGGCCATGTACAGTATGTCTTTTGTATGACATATACTCTTCTTTATAAGTAGCACTCCTTTGCTTTCACAGAATGTTTACTGTAAAGTTAAAATAATCCCTAAATGAATATTTCTGTTTTCTGAGAATTAAATTAGGCAAAAAAACAACACTAAGCTGACAGTCTAGGGCAGGGGTAGGTAACTTTGGCTGTTTTATGACTCATGGACTTCAACTCCCAGAATTCCTGAGCCAGCCATGCTGGCTCAGGAATTCTGGGAATTGAAGTCCATGAGTCAGAAAGCAGCCAAGGTTGCCTACCCCCCGGTCTAGGGCCTAGGCCAGGGATAGGCAACCCAAAACACTCAAAGAGCCACTTGGACCTGTTTCCCACCAAAAACAAAACACCGGGAGCTGCAAAACCCTTTTGATATCTAAAATGAAGATAACACTGCATATATCCTTTTTTACCTTTATTATAGGTGTGTGTGTGTGTGTGTGTGTGTGTGTACACATTAAAAATAAAAGTAAAAATATGACTCTTGGGAATATCCATACTATTAAAACAATAATCACCAAGAGAATGCTTTAAGAGAATAAAATTACATACACACAAAGGTAAAAAAGGATATATGCAGTGTTATCTTCATTTTAGATGTCAAAAGGGTCTCTCTCTCTCCTTCCCTCCCTCTCTATTTGCTCTTGGTCTGCCACTCCTCTTCCCCCACTCTCTTTCTTTCTCTCTCTCTCTCTCTCTCTCTCTCTCTCTCCCTCTCTCTCTCTCTTTCTCTCTCTCTCTTTCTCCCCCCTCCTCCTATCTGCTGCTCACCTGGCAAGCTTCAAGCTGTTGTCCAACAAGCTCAGGGATAAGCAACCTCGTCTCTTTGGACTTCAACTCCCAGAATTCCTGAGTCAGCCTATCTGGGCTAGCTAGCTCTCTCCTTCCCTTCCTGCTTCCTGCAGAGATGCAGCAAAGGGAGGAGCTCCGCCCAGGAAGCTTTTCAGCTCCTCGGAGAACACTGTGAGTGCACTCTCTTTTACACACACACACACACAAAAAAAAAAAAAAACACAGAGAGAGAGAGAGAGAGAGAAAAGCAGGGAAGCACAATTGCCTCTCTCTGTCTCTGTCTCTCTCTGCAAATGGCAGAGGAGGCTGGGAGCCACAGGGGAAGGCTCAAAGAGCCGCATGCGGCTCCGGAGCCGCAGGTTGCCGACCTGTGGCCTAGGCAATACTACAACTTAATGTAGCTCATATGAACTGTTTTTCTCTACCCTAAATCAGTGGTGGGATTCAGCCAGTTCGCACCACTTCGGCAGAACCGGTAGCTATTTTTTTGTTTCCCAGGCCCAGAATCGACTTCTGGAAGCAGCATCCACACATAGAACTGGTGGTTCATATATTTGAATCCCACCACTGCCCTAAGTAAATCTAGGTTGACCTTTACTTTTTTAAATATATTTCAGTCAGCTAGCTGTATTACCTAATAATACAGTTGTGTTGTATTATGGGTTAGCTACCCAGCGATGCTCCTGTGAGATGGGCAGTCATATAAATTAAATGAAACACTTCTGTAGTTTGGCAGAAGGACTTTGAAGATGAATACATTTGTTATAGTATAAATTTCATAAGGCCTGAAATGAAAGCTATAAAAACCTAATAAATTGATTCATCTTAAGGTGCTACAGTACAAGACTCACTATTAGTTTCTTCTCCTAAATATAATTAATGCTAAATATTCAAATGTTCATTAAAACACATTCATACATTAATATTTCACTTAGTGTTCTATTCTACAGAAACCTGTGTTTTGTTCCTATTCTCTGGATTTGAATTTGGTGGCTTTCACGCTGTTTTTACCATCCTCTTGAATCAATATGGACAAGATAGATATGATTTCCAATATTTTTTTAAAGTGTTCTAATTCGATATGCAATATTTTATATCTCAGTATGGGTTATTCATGCCAATTAATTGATTCATTATATGCCATCATATCACTGTCAGCTGCTGGCAATCACATAAGTAGATTTTCTTTATGACAGTCTGTCCCTAATCTGGTCCTTCAGATCTTTCAACGTGCACCCATTACCAATTGCACAGAGATACACCCTCCAAGGAAGTTTTGATCTGTGATCAAACTACTAATTTAACACTTAGAAGAGGCAGAACATTTTCACCATGTTCCCTCCTAATAATATATTAATAATTCATTGAGAAGGGACTCCAATGACATCATATAGGAAAAGCCAGAAAGAAAGAAAAAATGTTTACTGGTAAATCTAGCTTTTGTGCACATGATTAAAACAAAATATAATTTAGTTTTCCATGTGATAATTCCCTAATTCCCATTTTGGGAAATAGTTTAGGGTTAGTCATTCTATTTGATCTAAGTGAGATATCATTAATGCATTTCATTTATTTATTTATTTATTTATTTATTTATGAGACTTATATACCGCTTTAAGTGCGAGCACTCTCTAAGCGGTGTACACCAGTAAGCAATGTATATATATATTTACATTGCCCCCAACAATCTGGGTCCTCATTTTACCTACCCCAGAAGGATGGAAGGCTGAGTCAACCTTGAGCCGGTGAGATTTGAACCGCTGACCTGCTGAACACAGTCAGTTAAAGTGGCCTGCAGTACTGCACTCTAACTGATGCGCCACCTCGGCTCGTAACCTTATTGATAATTCTTATGAGAGAGATCAACAGCAAGCATTATGTATCATATTCTACCCATTTCTGTTCCCTTTATTCATTAAATATCACACTTTAAGGGAGATTTACACAAACTGGAACAGGATTAGAGAAGGGAAACAAGAATGATTAGAGCATTAGAAACTACATCTTTTAAATATGGATGAAAATAGTTGGGGACATTTAGGCTGAAAAGAGAAGACTGAATATGGCAGCAGACTTCAAATTCTTGAAAAGTATTCGTTAGGAAGAAGTCAAGATCTGTTCTCTCTGTGCAGGACATGGAACAATAGATTTAAGTTACAAGAAGGTAGATTACAGTTGAATATTTAAAAATCTAGCAATGACTTGCTAATTTCCACTGTATTTGTTGTTATATTTCATATTTTAGTTCTTATTTGATATATGTATTTTAAGGCCTCAAAAATATAAACATTCAAGTAAATGCAGTGATTTGAAGACGCTTTCATTGAATAGCCACTAGTTATATAGAACTCTCAAAGCAATGAATTAGAAATTATTCTACAATATCTACTGACCTTGAACAATAAAGATATTGCCTTCCTCCTACCTCATGTGTTTGCTCAAAAGTAAGACTAGCAACTTCATAATGTATTTTGTTGTTTTGAAATGCAACCAACTTAACAAGAGGCAGGGAACAGAGGCATAATTTACCTTCAGGACATTTTTCTCTATATTTAAACAAAATCTAGGTGGCTACAATTTATTTTTGTTTTAGATTTTTATCCCACCTCTATTTTTCATGTATAACTCATATTTTGTCTATGACTTGGAAAATAACCATTGCCATCTTCCTTCTACTTTCTTTTATATAAGTTATTTATGTAAGTTATTTATGTAAGTTATGTAAGTTATTTTTTAAGATGATACTTGGGAACAATGTGGGTATTGATGGGTATTTCAGAATTGTGGAGAGGAGGTGGAAGAATAGATGGGAGTATGCCCTTAGAGAATTTGTGATGTTGTTTGATCTGTTTTTGGTGGCAGAGGATACTAGTCAGTTGTAGTATTGGAATGCAGAGCCATGGACATTGTCCTGCTGGCTGGGCTGGAGTCAGTCCACACCTTCTGATGCAATTTGGAACAGAACGTTGATCCATCTAGCTACATCAGCCTGGTTTATAGATGTATATATTGCATAGTTGTTTATAGAACTACCTTTCCCTGAGTGTATCTGCCCATCTTACTAGGTTAAGATGGGTGAACCCCAAACCTCCTGTCTTAAATGTCACCTCATGTGACCTTGTAAGTGCACCTTCTATCTAGGCTGTTAGTTTGAAGCCTCAGAGTAATTTTGTTAACTTGCTTGTATTGACACTTATGTGCTGCCTAGAATCATTGACTGAAATGTAAGGCAACTAAATGAAGAAATAAATACCAATCACGATGAAAAGAGGCAAGGCTGGATTGTCCCCATTCGGAGCACAACAAATTGGGTAGAGCAGTTGGATTATCATCATTAGAGCCTTGCCAGCTGTACAATATGGCCTGAGGCACGACTATCAGGACTTATAGCAGTGATGGGACAACAATGCAGGGAGCAGTTAGGCTTGTTGTTGCTGTACCAGCCTCTTCACTACACAACAAAAACTCTCTTTGAGCTGCTTATTTGTCACTTTGTCAGCAGTGGAATTCCAGAGACTGATAATCCTCAGAGATTTTAACTTTCCTCTACATTGCATAGAGCCTAGGCAGCTCAGGAATTCTTGACTAAGATGGTGTCCATGGACCTGACCCAATGGTGGAATTCAAATACCTGAACAACCGGTTCTCTTATTCGATGCAGGCCTGGGCCTCCGAGGCCTAGAATGGACTTCTGGAAGTGGCATCCATGCACTTCCGGCAGGCCGTTCTAGGTCTGGGAGGCCTCCTCCAGACCTCTGAGCCCTAGACTGGACTTCTGGAAGCCAGCTGGTTCTCTGAATGCAGCAAAATTTAGCTACCAGTTCCGAACCAGTGTGAACAGGCTGAATCCCACCACTGACCTGACCCATATTTGAGATCGTTCACTAGATGTTTTTTTTATCACCATCATGTAACATTGATTGCTTTGCAAATTGCTGGCATTGCTTCTCCTCAGGAACGCATGACCTATTAGGTGGGTTAACCTCAGCCTGGATGTCTTGAGGTCCCTGAGGAATTCCAGGAAGGTTTTCCTGAGAATCTGATGGCCTTAGTCTATGCCTGGCATGAGCAGTTGATGGAGCTTTGGATCAAATTGATCATTGCTCCCATGCAAGCTCTCACTATTCATGAATCTGAGAAGCTTCCTGGTTGTCCTTGGTGCTCCAGGAGATGAAATGTAAAATATGGCTACAGCACCATTGCAGGGAGATTGTCAGCCCTAGAAGGTAGAAAGAGAAACAAAATGCTATATGGATCTAAACATCTTGTATTATAAAGCTATGGTAACAGAATTTTGCAAGTTTTAATGTGTTTCCCTTCTCCCAAGGGTTACCAGATGTCTGGCAAAAGGCAGATGTGCCATCTTTTTTGTCCTCGTATCATCTGTCTGGCAGGCATATCCTTAAAATCAAATATTGTCTGGCTTTTTGTCCATTTTGTATTGTTTGGACTTTCACAACAGTAGTCATTTAAACTTTTGTGTATTATTAAACTTATACATTAATTGCTTTTTTTCTGTCAGCAGACTCAACAGCCTAGATTTATGCTGTTTATTTTCTGATTTCAGCAGTAACTTGTCACACATTTTTATGGTCAATTTTGGAAAATATATTTTACTGTGTTCTATCTATATCATTGCTATCACATGCTCTTAAAAAGTTTTATTAGAAAAATGTTGCAATTGAAAAACCAGTAATTCTGATGATAAAAAAATAATATATGTGTAAGCATATTTGTGGGGTTCTTAGTTGTTTTCTTGCAAATGTTTCATTACCAAACTAGATAACATCATCAGTGCTAGAAAGAGTTTGCTCTCTTTTTATTCCCTCCTGGCACTCATGATGTTATTACCTAATTTGATAATGAAATGTCTACAAAAAACAACCAAGTTCAGAGAGCACCAAGGACCTCACAGTTCAATCATGAGTTACAAATATTCCCTTCTATAAGTTTTTTTTAGTGTAATACTTAATGCTTCCTCCTTTTCCTTCCATTTGTTCTCTTTTCCAATTATCATTCCCTCCTTTGCCTAGTCAGATATTGTGCTAGACTGGCTTTTATAATCTCACTTTTTGAAGTTTTCCAGGCTTCTTGGGTGGTTTTCCCTTTGAGGATTCTCATCCATAGAATCCACCTCAAGCTTTCTCCAAGTTTACTGAAAGCTCTCTTGAAGTTCAAAGTCTAGTTTGACTCTGTTCTATTGCTTGTGTTTGCGTAATATGGAATGGTCACTCCCCCCCCCCAAAGTTTCTGTAACTTCAACGCTATCATTTCATCTTTGTTGGAGGGAACTCAATATGGGTGGCCCTCTAGTTCCTTTCTTTAACTTTTGGGAGACAAAATTATCTGCTAGGTTTGTCAGGAATCTGTTTGATCTTCCACTAGGTATAGAGTTTGACTCCCAATTGATGTCAGGGTAGCTAATGTCCCCCATTACTATTGTGGTGTGCTTCCTGGATATCTTAGTTAAACTGATTAGCAAAAAGTGCATTTATTTCCTCTATTTTGTTGGTCTATAGCAGTGGTTCTCAACCTTTTTAATGCCGCGACCCCTAACCGGTTGTAAGTCGAAGACTACTCAACCGGTTGTAAGTTGAGGACTACCAATAGGTCATAAGTCGAGGACTTTCCCTGCGTGATGCCGCCCCCTGCGTCGGCCGAGGCGTAGCTGGCAAGGGGCAGCGACAGCGCAGGGCGACCACCGGCTGGGCCACCAACTGGCCCAGCCCAAGGGAGGTAAGGTACCCGCCGGGCCCCACGCATGCCAGCAACCCTCCCTGCGCCCGCCAGCCTCCCACCTCCCACCCCTGGCCCTCTTTTACTTACATTTTTAGTAGTTGCTCAGCAGGGAGGGGTGGAAACTTCCAGACAGCTCGCCTTCGCTGCAGACAACTTGCAGCACCATTTGCAGAATGGGACTTTTGGCAGCAGGGCAGAGACAGCCTGGACAATTCCTATTGGCTTTTGAAAGCCAATAGAATTAGACTCTATTCAAGAGAGTCTATTCTATTGGCTTTCAAAAGCCAATAGAATAAAAGGGAGTAGCACAGCTAAGGAAAAGGGGGAAAAATGGCGGACTGCGTTTGGTGACCCCCGTAAAATGGTTGTTTGACCCCAAATGGGGTCACGATCCACAGGTTGAGAACCGCTGGTCTATAGAATACACTATGACAATGTCCTTTTTTCCTTTTATATTGACCCAAATGCACTGAAGACGGTTTTTATCAATGTTCTTCTGTATTTCCGTAGAGATATAGTTATTTCTTATAACCAACTAGGAAGTGGACAGTATCCCTGTGACTGTTAACCTCAACATCTCTTAGATCCTTGCCCCTTCTGGCTGAACTCATGCAATGGTATCAGCCTCCTTGAGAAAAGAGGGTGGTACAAGCCTTGAAGGAGATTGTGGGGTATCCTCCCTTCCAAGAGGCCATTGCTGGACCCAATTGTTTTGAACAATTTAGAGAAGCTGGGGTCCAGAAGATAGTTGGGTTGCAGTTATAGAGAGCCCTGGAGGAAACAGTTATCTAGATTGTTTTTAATTAGGTTTCAGGCTGGGACATAGTACCGAGATGGCATTGATCACACTAATTATCTCTAGCATAGCTGGGCCAGTGGTAGTGCAACCATTCCGGCCCTTGGACTGTAAGCGACTTTAGTACAAATCATACTATCTTTCTGGACTAATTGCAGGATTTGGGAATGGGAGGGTGTTCCTGGACCAGGAGACTTTCTTTATAGCCATTCATATCTTGGTCACCTTATTTTTTATTTATTAAACAAATTTGTATCCTGCCTTTGAACACTGTAATTAGTCCAGAATGCAGTAGTGGTGAGCAATTGTGTGCAGGACTCATTATAACCATGGAACACCTCTGCTTTGAAAGTTGTTCTAGTTGCCAGTAGGCTTCTGAGTGTAATTAAAGGTGCTGATTGCCTGCTATAAAACTAGCTATAAAGGCTAGTTACCTGAGGGACTCATGATTTCTGCCATCAGAACTCAGACAAAATTGGCTTGCTCCAGGTCCTAATGAATAAATAGAATTATCTAAACATGCCCTGTCACTGCACATATCCTCTAGAATGGCATTACCTACAGATTCAAACTGCTTCTGTCTTGCAAACCTGTCTCTTCCCCTGAGCTTTGGACTAGATATTGATATTGTGGATATCTGGATATTGTGGTGTTTCTTTCTTAAGACAAGCAAAATCATTCTGGAATAGAATGGCCCTTGTAATGTATTGAACAAAAGTGGGCTGCTAACCTAACCACCTTGGTTAAAGAAGTGAAGGTAACTGGCACCTTGCAGAAAAGCAATTGTGTTATCCTTAAATTTACATATCTTAAGGAGATTGAGAAAAATAGGCCCAAATGTTGTAGATGTCAGCATGTAAAATAATTTTGGTGAATTCACTGGAAAGCTAGATGAATCTGATTACTTCAAATCCTTAAGGAAAAAGATATCCGGGAAAGATGGGAAGTCATATGAAATGAGACAGTGAAGGTGTAATCACAAACAATTCCCAAGATAAAGAAAAATGGAAGAAATCTACAGACGTCTCCAAAATATTGAAGACAAAAGGAATACAAAATGGAAGCTAAGGAACAAAGTAGTCTTCAGAAAACATAAGCAAATGGAGTGGATGACCTGACGTTTGGGAAAAATCCCAAAAAGAACAACAATAAACAATAGTTACTTCAATTTCTTTTTCTTTCTAACATATTTAAGAAAACCCTAGGACAATTGTGAAGAGAGAGTGGTAAATTGGTAATGGGGGAACTTCTCAATTCATATTTTGCATTTTAATTCTCCCAAATGGAGCTCTAGCCGGTCATCATTATGCCACTGGGGAAATGGGGGGAATACAGATAAGGAAAGAATAATAAAAATTTAACTAATTGCAATTAATTCAATCTTATTGACCAGATGTATTACTTCCCAGAATGAAGAAACAAGGAATGCTGATCACACAATTGTTTTTTATAATTTCTGAGAACTGGAAGACTGATGAAGTTCCAAAAGACTGGAAAAGAGCCAGTATCGTTCCCATCCACAAAAAGAATTAAAACCTGGAAAAGAAGTCATATATGGATTGGTTAAAGGATCTGCCTTGAAATAAATTTAAGTGAATTTACTTAAGTAAATGTATGCCACAGAAAAGTCAATTAAGGGGGTATATAATATTGTTCAAATATATGAACGGTTGTCAACAGAAGCTGTCTATTGCCCCATTAGGCAGGAGCACAACAAGTGGGATTAAAACTACAAGAAAAAAGCTTCAGCTTAGACATCAGGAAGAATGCGAGACCGCCTACTACCTCATAGTTCCCTTCGTCCGGTTAGATCCCACAGGTTGGGCCTCCTTCAGATCCCGTCGGCCAAGCAATACCATTTGGCTGGGCCGCGGGGGAGGGCTTTCTCTGTGATGGCACCCACGTCTTGGAACCAGCTCCCCCCAGAGATTAGGACCGCTCCCACCCTGTTGGTTTTCCGCAAGCTGCTTAAGACCTGGCTTTTCCGGCAGGCCTGGGGTTTATAAAATCCGACCCCTGGATGAATGTTACTGTATTGTTTGTCTTGTTAAGTTTTATTGTGTTTTTATTGTTAGCCGCCCGGGGTCCTGCGGGAATGGGGCGGTCTATAAATTTTAATAAATAAATAAATAAATAAACTTGGCAGGACAAGCAGGAAGTAAATTAGGCTGCAACATGAAGTGGTAGGTTCTCCTTCACTACAGGTCTTTCAGGCTGAATGGTCACTTATCAGAGTCCCTACCTGATCCTGAGCTGAACAGGATTAAGATTGTGATTCTTTGGTAATAATAATAATAGTAGTAGTAGTAGTAGTAGTAGTAGTAGTGGTGGTGGTAGTAGTAGTAGTAGTAATAATGTTGGAAGGGACCTTGGAGGTCATCTAGTCCAACCCCCTGCTCAGGCAGGTAATTCTATACCATTTTGGACAAATGGCTGTCCAGTCTCTTCTTAAAAGCTTCCAGTGTTGGAGCATTCACCGTTTCTGGAAGCAGATTGTTCCACTGATTAATTGTTCTAACTGTCAGGAAGTTTCTCCTTAGTTCTAGGTTGCTTCTCTCCTTGATTAATTTCCATCCATTGCTTCTTGTCCTGCCTTCGGGCGCTTTGGAAAATAGCTTGACTTCCTCTTCTTTGTGGCAGCCCCTGAGATATTAGAACACTGCTATCATGTCCCCCCTTGTCCTTCGCTTCATTAAACTAGACATACCCAATTCCAGCAACTGTTTCTTATATGTTTTAGCCTCCAGTCCCCTAATCATCTTTGTTGCTCTTCTCTGTACTTTTTCTAGAGTCTCAACATCTTTTTTACATCATATTGCAGTATTCCAAGTGTGGCCTTACCAAGGCATTGTAAAGTGATATTAATACTTCATGTGATCTTGATTCTATCCCTCTGTTAATGCAGCCTAGCACTGTGTTGGCTTTTTTGGCAGCTGCAGCATACTGCTGGCTCATATTTAAATTATTGTCCACTAGGACTCTGAGATCCCTCTCCCAGTTACTACTATTGAGCAAGGTACTCCCTATACTATACCTGTACATTTGGTTTTTCTTGCCTAAATGTAGAATTTACTTTTTTCATTATTGAATTTAATTTTGTTAGATAGTGCCCAGTGTTCAAGTCTATCCAGATCCTCCTATATCTAAAGCCTGTCTTCTGGAGTGTTGGCTATTCCTGCCAGCTTGGTGACATCTGCAAATTTGATGAGTTCCCCATCTATCCCCTCGCCCAAATCGTTGATGAAGATGTTGAAGAGCACTGGGCCCAGAACAGAGCACTGGGGCACGCCACTACACACTTCTCTCCATGTAGATATGATTCCATTGAGGACCACACGCTGAGTACAGCCGGTCAGCCAACTATGAATCCATCTGGTGGTGATGGTGTCTAACCCACATTTTTCTATCTTATCAAGTAATAGGTTGTGATCTACTTTGTCAAATGCCTTACTGAAGTCCAAGTAAATTATATCCACAGCATTCCTCTGGTCCACTAATTTTGTCACTTGGTCAAAGAATGCAATAAGATTTGTCTGGCATGATCTGTTTTTGACAATCCCATATTGGCTTTTAGTAATGACTTTGTTTGCCTGTAGGTGTTCGCTGATTCGTTGTTTGATTATCTTTTCCAGAATCTTCCCAGGTATTGAGGTCAAGCTGATTGGTCTATAATTTCCTGGATCCATTTCCCCCCCTTTTTTGAAGACGGGAACTACATCAGCTCTTTTCCAGTCCTCTGGTAGTTCCCCAGTGCTCCAGGATCTTTGAGAAATATAGTTCAGTGGTTCTGAGATCACATCTGCCAGTTCCTTGAGAACCTTGGGGTGTAATCCATCTGCTCCTGGTGATTTGAACTCATGTAGGCTGGACAGGTGCTCACTTATCATTTTCTTGCCTATCCTTTGTGTTTCTATACTGTTTTTTATGGCACTATTTTTGATAGGTTGGTCTGTTTTTTCCCTTTGTGTAAAGACAGATGTGAAAAACAAGTTAAATAGTTCTGCTTTCTCCCTGTTCCTTGGCATACCTACTGTATATTCATATAAGATTTCAATACATTTGCTTCTCTGCCTAAGTCAGCAGGTAACTTAGAGGTCTGTGTAATGCAACATCTAAGCAAGATAGAGAATGCATGCAAAATACAACTTACCAGCTTGTTTCCAACCAATCCCTTTACTAGCAATAGCTATAGGAGGCACCCTGCAACAAAGTAACACAGTAGCAAGATTTCTTTCTTCTTCTTCTTCTGTTGCATCTCTGTGTTTGTTCACACATGCCAAGTAGCATAGTGTGGACTGTATACTTTTTAGTGTCAGTCACATGACCAGAGCAGCCCCCAACTGCCTCTCCCATTAGGATGCATTTGGGGTTTTTTCCTCCTCCTATACTCCTGGTTGGATCTGCTCCATCTTCAAATTCCATATATATATATTTGCCAATTTTTCCCACTACCCTCAATTTGGTCCCATTTAATTTTTGTTGATGGCAGACTAACGAAGTCCTAAATTCCTTTTTGTGATTTCTATCAAACATTCCATTTAATTGGAAGAATAAAAATGCTGCATCAGAAGGAAAAGACAGACAGTAGTAATTCTGGGCAATAGAATCTGCATGAAGGTTGGGAACAAGCCTAGAATTAATGCAAAATAAATTTGCTGGTCTAAGTCTAAGTTGGGATGCTAGGAAATCGTGATTAAGAGATCAAACAGTAATAAGAAAGAAATTTAAGATATTTGATAAAGGCAATGCCAGGAGAGCTTGTGTAATGGAATAACTTTGAAAGCAGGGTCATAGGAATCTACTGTATTTTGAAGGAATATTCAGCTCATGGACCTAAGGCCCAATTTGTGGCATCAACATCCCATCCCATTCTGATTTGTACAGTTAAAATTAGCAAGGTATCTTAAAACGATCAAAAACTAAAGGACATTTTTCTCTGCTCTGTTTTCCTAGATCCAGTTGTCAACAATGAGAGCAGTAACATGTGATTAAGTCTCTTGCCTATTTTCACCTGCAGTATATTAGGTTAAATTCAGGCCATGTCATGATTTGGAAGGATATGTTAGATGTAAAGAGATTATTTATATGTACCATGAAAAAATTGGAGTTCAGTGAACCAATTCTGCAGGACTCAAACCTCAGAATAGGCCTGCTCTGTTTGTTCAGTCTAACGCAATCACCAGATCAATGTCTATGGCGACTCTCAATCATCCAAGTCATGGTTGTCCCAAAGGTGCTTTTTCAAAAGACAACTGGACTAAACTGAAGAACTGAAGAAGCTTCTTAGATGAGAAGTGAAACATCTTCAAGGAAAAACAAAGTCAGTTGCCTTTTGAAAAAGCACCTTTGGGGCACAGATCAATGGCTTTCTGGAGATTTAAGAAGCCTCTAGTGCTTGTTGTTTTTCTGAGCCTGGAAAAAAAATTAACTTCACCTGGCAAATTCGACTAGGAATTCTGACTTTGGGGGATTGAACAATCCTGCTTTTAAATGACATAATGAATGGTTTTGCCTCTTCACAAAGAGACTTCACTCCTTAAAAGCCTAGCTTTTTTCTCTGGAGCATTTCCTTTTCCTCATATGACCAGCTTGCTCTTCTCAGAAGGCAGTTGAGGTTTCAGAGTTACAGGACACAATGGTAACCAGTGTTGGTTGAAGCTTTTCCATGAGCCTGTTAATTAGCACCATAAAAATGCTTATGCTCCATTAGCCAGTCCATGAAGGAAGATTCCCCTCCCCATTCACCAGTCCTTTTCCTAATGAGAGCTGGAAGGGGGACACTTACAAAACATTGCTTTAGAATAATATTCTGCTTTGTCCCTGCCGATAACAAGAGCTGACAGGATCACTACGTCAATTTCTCTTCTAATTAGCACACTTCCAGCTTGGTCTGAGCCAGCAGCCAGAGAAAAGCGATCAGACAACCATACCGAATCACAAACATAAAGAGGCCCATTCTCTCTAATTAGGTGAGACAATCCCTCAGTCTTTTCTCGGCTGGAGCTTGCCCATAAGACTCTCCCTGCTTTGGTAAGTCCCAGCAACACAAGTTACCGTACATGTCAGCCCAGGACACTAATAAGCCCCTAATTGTCTTCCGCTTCACATGGCTCTTACCATGGGTCCAACTTCAGGGAAAATTCCCCTAACAAGCAACTGCCAGCATGGCTTGTAGTATAAATACAACACAACATTTTTTTAAAAGAAAATGAACAAGCAGTGAGGAAAGAACTCCTTGACCACAACGATGCAGAGGGACAGATGCCAGCATGCCAGATATCAATTTGTTATTGCCAAGGTAAAGTCTGTCCTTGACCCTTCCCTTCATCCTCCACCGTTGAAGCATCCGTCCACATTTTTCATCCCCTTGGAATTGTTTTACTGCTTCTTTCTCTCCACTTGTTCTTTTCATTTTACCTGTACATATTCTACTGGAATTTGGACTAAGACTTACTCCTCTAAACAAGTCCTCGTGAGTCTGGAATATTATAATGCCAGGCAACTTCTGCTAGCAAGGCAACTCTGTGCATCTGTTGCTTACATAAGTTCATGTTCATTAGAAAACAATTGGAACACATAGAAATATGGTAAAACACAAGTCCACAGGGTTGGAGACTTATGGACTGGGAACTATGGAATACCTAGCAGTTACTGAAAGAAATTTTACACAAAAATTGGGGTTTTGTGTTTTGAAACTCAAACAATATACTCACCAATTCAATCTATTTCCATTGTCCTCTATTTAATGATGCAGATTTTCTTGTTATGACTCAAGTATGCTAAGTATTTTACCACACTGTATTTTGTATTCATGACACCATCATGATATCATAAAATAATATTTTACAAAAGATAACTGCTTTTAATGGATTTATAACAAAGGCTGGTGTTTAACTGATATTGTTATGGGTGACAAAGGAGACAGAAGTTAACACTGTAAGCAGGATGGCAGCAACATAGCCTATTTTTTCTAGTCTAAATACTTAACGTTATCTGCAAATAGAATTCTAAGTTTCACCTCAAGAATTAATAATATCAAAATATCAGGAAGTTGGGAAGGAAGACCCTGATACAAAAGGACAAATGCTACTTCTAAAAAGAAGTTATATAATTTATAAAGTTGAATCAATATTTGTTTTTATAGTCACTTGTTCAATAAATGGTCTTGTTTTTGAAGTCTTCTTCAATAAATGATCTTTGTTTTTGAAAACTATGCAAAGTAGGAGCCAAGCAGACATTGTATGAGAATTGTCAATAAAGATGGACTACTGAGTCATACTCTTCTGATTCTGAATGAGGTGAAGACAGCTGTGTTAGTCTGTTGTATGCACACAAAAGCTAGGATCTTAAAAGCATGTCAGAGATTTTGTAATTTTTACATCAACTTTTGTAGACTCCAGTTTACTTTATCAGATACCTAATTGTTATGTAACTCCCTGTAGTTACTAGGGTGGGAGATAAGTAACAAAAATGTAAGGATAATTGCTTTGAAGTTTGAAAATAAAGACATAAAATGTTTGGGGTATTAACACAAATACAAAGTACTGTCCTTGTCAGACTTTTCCAGCAAAAATAAGAGTTCTGCATTATTTCATATGTATTACTATATGAGCAAGTATTGTTGTTGTTAGTTGCGAAGTTGTGTCCAACCTATCGCAACCCCATGGACAAAGTTCCTCCAGGCTTTCCTCTACCATCTTCTGGAGTCCATTTAGGATGATGCCTTATCGGTCCTTTCCCCAATCCAGCCAGTTGGACAGTTGGGGTGGAGTTTGAAATGTAACGTTTCGCATGGGAAATCCTCAGATCCTGCCTTACTATCCTGCTATCAATGTGTTCCAATAAAAGTTCCTATTGAGACAATACGAGTTTCAAGAGTTCTGCTTTCCTGGGAGGTTTAACTGAGGCAGGTCCTTACATATTTGTTGTTGTTAGTTGCAAAGTCGCGTCCAACCCATCGCGACCCCATGGACAATGTTCCTCCAGGCCTTCCTGTCCTCTACCATCTTCTGGAGTCCATTTAAGTTCACGCCTACTGCTTCAGTGACTCTATCCAGCCACCTCATTCTCTGTCCTCCCCTTCTTCTATTGCCATCAATCTTTCCCAGCATTAGGCTCTTCTCCAGTAAGTCCTTCCTTCTCATTAGGTGGCCAAAGTACTTGAGTTCCAACTTCAGGATCTGGCCTTCTAAAGAGCAGTCAGGGTTGATCTCCTCTAGGACTGACCGGTTTGATTGCCTTGCAGTCCAGGGGACTCGCAGGACTCTTCTCCAGCACCATAGTTCAAAGGCCTCAATTCTTTTGCACTCAGCCTTTCTTATGGTCCAACTTTCATAGCCATACATTGCAACTGGGAAAACCATGGCCTTGACTATATGTACTTTTGTTGGCAGAGTGATGTCTCTGCTTTTTAGTACGTTGTCTAGATTTGCCATAGCTTTCCTCCCCAGGAACAAGCGTCTTTTAATTTCTTGGCTGCAGTCCCCATCTGTGGTGATCTTGGAGCCCAGGAAGATAAAATCTGTCACTACCTCCATTTCTTCTCCATCTATTTGCCAGGAATTGAGAGGGCTGGATACCATGATCTTGGTTTTCTTAATGTTGAGTTTCAAGCCAACTTTTGCACTCCCCTTCTTCACCCACATCTAGAGGTTCTTTAGTTCCTCACTTTCTGCTGTTAGAGTAGTATCATCCGCATATCTTAGGTTGATATTTCTCCCGGCAATCTTAATTCCAACTTTTGATTCATCTAGTCCTGCCTTTCTGATGATGTGATCTGCATATAAGTTAAATAGGCAGGGCGGCAGAATACAGCCTTGCCGGACTCCTTTCCCAATTTTGAACCAATCAGTGGTTCCATGTCCAGTTCTCACTGTTGCTTCTTGACCCGCATATAGGTTTCTCAAGAGGCAAATAAGATGGTCTGGTACTCCCATCTCTTTAAGAACTTGCCACAATTTGTTATGATCCACACAATCAAAGGCTTTAGCATAGTCAATGAAGCAGAAGTAGATGTTTTTCTGGAACTCCCTAGCTTTCTCCATGATCCAGCGTATGTTGGCAATTTGATCTCTAGTTCCTCTGCCTCTGCCTGTTCTTCTGGAAGTTCTCGATCCACATACTGCTAGAGTCTAGCTTGTAGGATTTTAAGCATAACTTTACTTGCATGTGAAATGAGTGCAATGGTGCGATAGTTTGAGCATTCTTTGGCATTGCCTTTCGTTGGAATTGGAATGTAAACTGACCTTTTCCAATTCTTGCCACAGGAGCAAGTATATTTAGAGTTTATTTTGGAAGGGAGATGAGGGTTGGGGGGGGGGAATAATAAAATAGTAAACAACACATAAACATAAACTGATGAAACAATTATTACACTGGATTATTTTAAAATATGCGGTAATCATACAAATATCTAATATATCAATGTTACATTTCTAATTGAATGAAGAAATGTTTGTTCTTACATTTGGATCTGTCTTTTTATCTTTTTAAGAAAAACATTGAGAAATGAACAGCACTATGAGTTCTATGGAACTGTGATACTCATAGTGAATTTAGACCAGTGGATGTTCTAAAAGGGGAGTAGGCAACATATCCCCACCCCCACAAAGCTCAATTGTGATGCAATAATGTTATACAATTATCTTGTTTTTAATCTGACATTAGCTGCCTAAGATTTTCAGATGCTAAATTTTCCAAGAAAGATAAAAATTCAATGGTTAAAAATGGCCTACTGTATGTGTATACATAAAAATTGGATTTCATAATTATTTCAGATTTATAAAAATTTTAAATTATAATATCCATTGAAAGAAGATTTGGAAGACCAGAAAGTCCTATAGCTTTGCATTAAAGCAGTGCTTTTCAATCTTGACAACTTTAAGATGTGTGGACTTCAATACCCAAAACTCCCCAGACAATATGCTGGCTGAGAAATTCTGTGAAGTCCACACATTTTAAAGTTGTCAAGATTGAAAAATCACTTTTATTTCCATTCATGCCATACCTATTCCAATGATATTTTAACTAGCTTAGAAAATAGTGGCACAGATTTCTTAAACTGTTTAGGAATTTTTATATATATTTTTCTGATGTTATTCATGGTACGTTTTTCTGTTTTCTCCCAACAAAGACATAATACAAATTAATCTTCTCTTATATTAGAGATGTTTATCCTGGAAGTATATTGCCATGATGTCAATGAAGATTCTCAATCATCCAGGTAGCATTGTCTGGAGGCTGAGTCATGGAAAGTAGACCTATTTTCTTTTTTGATTTGAAATGTTTTGCTGTTTATCATGAGCTCAGACTGAAGAAGCTACTTGGATAAGTAGCAAAAAATTTCAAACAAACATACAAAAAAAGAAGTCTACTTGCCATCACTCAACTTCTCAACATACAGCCATGATGACTAGTAATATTTAATAGAAACAGAACTATGAGAAGTTTCATTTAACATTTTTGCATCAATTTGCCAGAGGATCTTATGTCCATGTTAAATAAACTAAACCAAACCAAACCAAACAGAATGATAGGGAACAAGCTTAGATGTTATTAGCAGTCAGTTGTCATCCCTTTTTCTTTGGGATCAGCTGAGAAAAAGAAAAACCTTACTAAAAACTTTGAGACAAATATCTGCCATGTTCTGATTTTCAGTACTAACACTAAGTGATCACCAACATCAGATGCTGCTAAAAATTTACATGGATAAACAGGATATATTTGAAGGCAATACATTTCTTTTATCAAATGTCTCTTATTCTCTAAGCTTGTTAAAAGAATGGAAATGCAAAGCAAAAGCTTTCAATTAACTTTGTCCTTTGGTGATACTGTGCAACTATGATGACTGAATATTTAAAATTAGAGTGAATTAATTGCTAATTAATAAGATATTTCCCCTCTCCTCCATGTGATATAACAAAGCTATATTTTCATTGTGGGCCATGGGAATGGAAGTCATCCCAAACGAGAATTCCTTGTAAAACTATTTAAATAGCCTAAATGATTGTCAGGAAATTTTTTTTTTTTTTAAAAAAAAAGCCTGAATTGAAACAAATGAATTATTTTGAAGATTATGAAAGCAATCAATTAAGTATAGAATCCATCTGAACATTAAGATGCAAAACAAAAAAAAAAGCTTGAGGCTAAATGCAAACATCCAAGAACTATAGAGGATATTAAATGATATGCTACAGATTTGAAGAGAAGAAATATTTTCTATGAAGTAACTATTTTTTTTATTTCAAGTCTCAACTCAGTTGATGTTTATTTACTGTACTTTGAATTTTATCCTTTCCTATGTTGTGGAGCCACTCCAAAGATTCATTTTTACATTGTTCATAAGAAGTATTTTAAGTTTAAAGTTAAAATAATTGTATTTTACTTCATAATACCTGTCTTACCTGAATGCTTACCTGAATCAAGGATACTGAGTTACTAGAGTTAAATCCGAAGGATGTATGCATACCAGTGGAGGAAAAAAGTACAAAATACAGAATTGTTTGTGGAAGCTATTCAAATTTCAATAGGATTGAGTTTTATTCTTTTTTCACTTCTACTTTCAAAGCTTTATTCATTTTTTTAAAATATTGAACCATAAAATATATTTAACGTACTCGAAATGCAAATAAAAACATTAGCAAAATGCTTTTTGAGATGGTTATATTTTTCTGTTAAAAATGAAGATATTTTAACGTGTCTGAAGCAAATCTTACACAAACCAGCAAGGTGCCTCCTATTAATAATCAGATAAAAATGTATGAATACTTGAGAATAACTCCCATCAAACCCAACAGAATATCTGAACACATAAATACACATAATGTCAGTCTGGGATTTAACTAAGAAGTATGATTCAACAGTTTAGATTTCATAGGAATGTTTTAAAAATGTAACTTTTATTTACTATCAAAAGCACAAAATTGTAACATACAAATTACTGATGTAAGACATTTTTACTAAATATTTATCCCAATTTAAAATTATATTAAAAATATAAATATCTCTACTCTAAAGCACATACCAATAATTTGGTATATGTTCTGAATTACAAATCTGTAGAATAAAAAGAAATGTTTTTAAATGTAAAAAGAGGTTAACTAATCAGATCCTGGCAGTAGAGATCTTCTCTACAAATTGCCCATAACCAAGGGTCCAACAGTATTTTGGACAGACTATAATACAGCAAAAGTCAATCACTTTGTTTATAAAGTGAGATTTAAAATTTATCTCTTCCCCATCCTCCAATCATTAGCATATTTCAAAATAGTCAACTTTAGCTTATTATATATTAAAACCCACAAACAAAAAAGGTAACAATTTCAGTATTCCTAGACAGAAATATTAGGTTATTGTTTAAAAATAAACTTTTTTCTGAACAGTAAGCACAATTTTTCCTGCTAATATTCGTTTGCTAGCTGTTCACCATCATTTATAGTTTTGCCATCATTGACACAGATGTAATATTTTTGCATGTGAATCTTAGGCCTACAAATATAATGTCCTGACAGGGCAAACTTTGTGAATTGCCATTTGATGTGATTAGAATGAGAAAAGCTTCTATCACCTCTGTTCTAGAAAAAATGCAGTACATATAATAATTTAAAATGGAAATATGGCTGATTTCTGTACACCAGAAATATCTTACTCGTGTAATTTACAAACTACCAGAATACAGAAAATGCTCATCATTTACAGAATATATTAAAATGCATTATTGTTTTCTTGCTTATATTGCATTCTTACATTGCATTACAGCTTCAGTAAATTGAATAGTATTCAGTTTCATGTTGAAAACTTCAAAGGTTTGGATGTCAACTTTTTTTTAAAATCAAACTTTTGACATACAATCCAATATTAAATTCTTGTTTTTCATACAGAAGGGTTTTACTAAAACATTTACAAGTCAACATCCAAAATTAGGCCTTTCTTAATTCTGCTTATTCCACAATAGCAGAGTTACTGTAACATCACTTTAATGGGATATAAAAGTGTGTAGCTTTAGCTTGGTTATTCCCCAGATGTAACTAGCACAACTTTCCTTAATTTCACACTTCCAACTCCAATATTCCCAAGTCACCATACCTCACAAATCTAAGTACCTGGTTCAGGGAAACTCTATTCAGTGCTTTATTATAGAGAAACCAATGCAAAGAAAAGACCTTGACCTGGTATCTGGTCAACCAGCCATTTTAAATGTATTTCTGAAAAAGGAGACTCCAAGTGAAACCATGGCTTTTCAATAAATAATTTGTTACTTCTATATACTGTATAAAACATCTTTTATGTTTACCTGAAAGAAATCCAATTTTGAGATATCTTTTCTAGAGCTATGAATATAATATAAAATGGGTAGCCTAAAAAGACATTATTTGCTTTTGGGAAAATTCTGATATGACAGAATTTATTTTGCCTTTAGACAAAATAAAGAGATAAGAGATCTGAAGCTGAACGAAAGAGTAAATGAGTAAGCTGAGCACAGGATACATGTTTTCTTTGTATGAGAGTGCTTTTTCTTCACACTTCCACCCCAATTATATTTAGGTAGCTTAAAATCAACCAAACAAAAATTTGATGGAATGTAACCTCCCATCCCATCCTAAAGCTAAAATTATACGAACATGCAAGAATGATACAATTCTTATTTTTTTCTGCAACCTTTGTACCTAATAAAAATCCATATAAATTGCTGAATTCTATAATTATAAAGTTAGGATTATCTATATTAAAGAACACTAGTCAGTTTTCATTTCAAGTTACGCATTTGTCCAGTAGTGGGTATTATAAAGTGCTCATCTTGCAATGATATGAGATGGACATACATACAGAAGTGCTGTGCTGTGTACTGCTCTGGGACAAGGATATTATCACAAGATGCATATTATTATAGTTGTGTAAAGCAGCTACAAGTAAATGAGCCCTTTTCTTTTGACTGGAATGGAGGAAATCATTAAGGTAAATAGGGCAGGATCAGGTGCAGCCAGGAAGTTAAGAGAACTGACAGTGGTCAATGCTGAAGTAATCCAGAACAGTTATCCTCAAAAGAAAGGTGAAACAATGAACATTTCAGTAAGTCCTTTCATTTCAGCTTATGTGGACAATTCTAGAAGTTCTGAAATAACAAGGTGCTGCTGCTTTAAGAGTAGACTACATTCAGTTACTTTTTGGGTTTCTCCAGGATGTTCAGGAATTTCCCTCTAGTCATCTCTCTTGCTGAAATCACAAAGAAAGAAAGACAAAACAGTTTAACAGTTTTAGCATCAGAAGTGGATAATTTCCAATAATTTCCTCCTATAAAATTAATTTAAATGATTAAAAACAGGATAAAATATTTCACATAAAAGAAAATATCACATTTTAGCACTTCCAAAGTCTAGAAATATCAGCCAAGCATTGAAAATATCAAAACTCAGCTGTAATGTCCATAAATTGTCTCATTTTAATCTTATAACCACTCACTTTATTTTCATAGTAGCTATTCTCAAGAGCTCCCTTTCAATTTTTCTATTATATTTATCTACAGACAGTATAATCTAGAGTGCCATTGCTCCTTCTTAGGCCATCTCTTTCTGCAAGCATAATCCCACAACCCCCCTCTGTCTCCCTCTATTTCAAGTTTACTTCTCCCTGTATACGTATGACCTTAAACATAAATGAGACAGCATTTCCATTCTCCCATAGTAGTTCCTAGATATATTATAATGGAGTTTACAATTCTCTCAAAGTAGTACATCTATGTATGGTGTGTTAAAGCAGAGTTTATAGTTTATTTCAGCCTCACATTATACTGTCATTCCCAGTAAGGCAAAGTGTATATGCTTGTCTGTATCATTAATGTCCATTAAAAGCATTACAGAGTTTTACTCAGCTACAGTACTTTCCTATTAAAAAAAAATCTGATTTGTGAATTCTAAGATTTTATTGTCGGCCTATTAAAAATATTCCTTTGATGTGAGAGAAAACACTTAAGCTCTTTTTCTTCTTTACCATCTCCACATTCAGATAGTGATTGGATATATTTTACATTAGGATTACAACTATGCCAAAAATCTGGGGATTTCAATTTATGGAGGTCCCTGGCAAAAAGCGCCTGACCAGCCATTGTTAAGGGTGCTTGTTAAGTTTTATGGCTATTTAAATGAGTTCCCAGAAAAAAAAATGAAATAGATGTTTTAGTCACTTCACTTGGATACTTAAATACAGGATGATGGCATTCATCTCTTGCTTGTGGACTTTTCATGAGTAGCTATAGAAGTCTTTCATGTTACCTTCAATGACAATAAACCTTTTTTAATGACTTCAAGAACCTTATTAACTGGCAAATAAAAACATCCAGGACTGGTTTTATGTGTAACTTTATATGTTGGTAGGATGTAAACAACAATATGTTGGCTTGCAAGATAGATTTTAGATTGGAAATCTTATTTTGCATGTGGCTTGAGAAGCTGTCCTATCAGGCCTCAAGCTATTACTTTTTTATCCTGCTTGGAAGCTCTCTTCCAAGACATTTACTTGATAGTTATGGCAATTAGGTTAATGGTCTATAAAGTTTGTCCATAAGAATGGAATGGTAGTATTCATTTATTATGCTTCAAAATACATGATTTACAATGGAAGCAATGCAATCTGTCATATGAATTTTGCAGCAAATTAAATCATCACAGAAATGAATGGCACCTTCTCGCCCCTCCTTTACTCTTGCTTATTTCTGATTTTTGGGGAAACTAATTCAGGCAGCTGTTTCCAGGTTCTAGCTTCCTTAAATTTTCAATAATATTTTTTTTCCGTATTCTTTCTCCTTGATCCCCTCCCTGGTGAACTGCTTTCTTTCACATCTCCCAGCTATCTCTTTTCCTCCCCTCTGCATGAAGGCCAAATCTTTTTAAATAGAAAGAGAGGAGCTGGATAATATAATCCTGGTTTTGCTTGGGTAAAACTTCTTCCTTTCCAGAGGCTAGTATTCTAAAAACACTTAAATTTTTTTCTCTGTGTGGGCAAAAAGAAGATCTGTGGGTTAGCAATGGTGTATGTGCTTGCATTTGAAGTCATTATGGAGTCTCCTGCCTGCATGCTCAGATCCTTGGAATATAAGTATTGGTAATCTAACTGAATGTGGGGAGAGAAAGATGTACCACACCTTGCTTAAGTGAATGGGAATTTATCTATTCATTGCAAGCCAAATGTCAAGGTATGGTTTATTGCAAGAATAGGCAACATAAACCCATGACATCAATGTTCTTGTGAATATCTCCCTTGCTGCCTGCCCTACTCCCTTCAACATATATAAATTAATATGAAGCTGACATGCTGCAAGTGTTAACATATCTTTATTTTCAAGAATGACTTTGGGCTCCATACAGGCCCCAATGGCATTTCCAGAAAATGAAAGAATTTCATTTAAAGAGAGGTTTAGAGAGCTGATGAGTACAAGGATCATGCATGTAATCCTAGATCACAGATTTGTTGCATTATATCCAATCCAAACCTGTGTTATATCATCTTGAGTATGCATTCTTGTTAAAATCTAAAGAACATAAATATCTTGGAGAATCAGATTGATGGCCAAAGACAACACCATTATTAAATGTGTCTGGTTTGCTGTAAAGCTTGATAAGCAAACATTTTGGCTAATGAAGAAAATTGGAACTTAAAAAGCAAATTCAGTTAGTAAAAAATATTCTGTCACAGGAGATAGAAATTTAATGCATTCATACATAAATTAAGCATCACTATATTTCTCTTCTTTCTCACACACATATGGATAGGAATCTTTAAAAAAAATGGCTTTGATCCAGTTTCAAAACTCAAATCCAGATGACCTAGAAGAATTTTGATTGGAGGATTAAGAATTAAACTCTGTCTTCTAAATATCTGTGACATATATGATTTTGATTATTTTTATAGAATTATAAAAGAATCCATATTTAAGTCTACTTAAAGTTTAAGATATTCTTATTAATTTTGTGGGAACCAACTATCAGAAAATGTTCAGAATTACCAGCAGTAGATTCTGACTGTATCGTTCAGTCATATCACAGAAAGCATAAAGTTGAGATATCAGTGAAAATCTGGTGCCTCTGAATTCTATGCAAATGAGTACGGTGCAGTTTTATTTATCATAATTATAAAGTCCCCTGGACTGCAAGGCGATCAAACCGGTCAGTCCTAGAAGAGATCAATCCTGACTGCTCTTTAGAAGGCCAGATCCTGAAATTAAACTCAAGTACTTTGGCCACCTAATGAGAAGGACTCACTGGAGAAGAGCCTAATGCTGGGAAAGATTGAGGGCAATAGAAGGACAACAGAGAATGAGGTGGCTGGATGGAATCACTGAAGCAGTAGGCGTGAGCTTAAATGGACTCCAGAAGATGATAGAGGACAGGAAGGCCTGGAGGAACGTTGTCCATGGAGTCGCGATGGGTCGGACACGACTTCACAACTAACAAAAATAAATAATCTATAGGTACACAATAAGCTAACTATTGATTACAATCAGCTGTAAATTAGAAGGTCTACGTTTAACCTCTATATAGTCAAACAAATAGTTAAAAACTTATTTCTTTACACCACTTACAATGGGCCATAAGAAGAGTAATTGTTTCAGTATTTTTAAAAAATAAGTCATCCAGTTCCAAATGTAATGCTGGTGGGAATCTATTCTAAAGAATTGGAACCAGATGAAGGAAAGCTCATAATCATGACATGATTATTTTCATACAGGATAGAACCAAATGTTTATAAGCAGTAGAACCTTATTTAATAACTGGTCAGGCAGGCACATACATAAGCTGGTCTGGTTCCAAGTCTTATAAATATTTAGGACATTATTTCTCAACACTATAAATTTGTACTGGTATCTTTCTTACATACCCAACCAGTACCTGTGCATTGGAATAATTCCTCAAAACATGAACATAATGTGACTAAATTTGTTATGATGGGAGAAGCTGGCAATTGAAATAATTAATTTAAAACTGGGGTAAATCTGCTGAGAGTTGTAGAGAAAAACATTCTAGAAAAATTCCCACAACATATCCCTTTGGGACAGGAAGCAGCTCAGAATATTACTATTTGTTCCATTCTAAGTTTCCTTCCATCTTTGTCACACAATCCCAAAAAACCCCACAAATTTATGTGGTGTGCTCTATGCTTTATGGTACACACATGCTCACAAATGCACAGAGTCACACAAACCCAACTCAAGAAGAAAGCAGAAACAGACACAGAGACATAATATGCTATTTTATAACACAGATAAAAATACAGACATCTCCCATGACTATTGTTAATAAAAGGCTTGGAAAATATTTAGCCAGGTTAATATTTAGTTAGGTTTTCCTAACTTATTCCCTAGTAGGGCTTATGAGGATTTCTTAGAAATAAAGATAATTGCCAACGTTTCCTTTCTTCCCCGAATCACTTTCATACCTCCCTTTTTAAAAATTTTATTCATAGGGATTGATTCCATCCATCCATCCATCCATCCATCCATCCATCATCATCAACGCCATAGTAATAATAAATAATTGGAAGGGACCTTGGAGGTCTTCTAGTCAACTCCCTGCTCAGGCAGAAAATCCTATATCATTTCAGACAAATGGTTGTCCAGTCTCTTCTTAAAAACTTCTAGTGTTGGAACATTCACAATATTCACAAATTCTGTGATGACATATTTTTTCCTTGTTAAAAGTTGTAAGCCTAGGATCTGACAGATCTAGAATCATAACTCAAGTTCAATTGACAGGCCTATTGTTGAAATGAGATGAAGGTAGCTCAAATGTGGCCATATGAATGACTTTTCATGCTCTGATTCCAAGCTGCTAAAGCTTTAAACTGCTGCAGGGTGTGATTAAAACACAAGACCAAAATAGACGGGAAGAAAGAAAAGATGGGAAGTAGGCCACAATCACTCTGTGCCCAGAATCAGGAAACTTCAAACCATATTTAATGTAAATTTTACTACATGAAATTGGTTATCTAAATTGGCTTTGGGAATCGTTGAGTTTCCATTTATTTCAAAATGTTCTTGTTTAGGTGGTGTTCTTAACTCAAGTATTTAAAATGTAGAAGATACTCTTGTTCTATAATCATTTTTTTTTCTTTCTGTAAAAGAAAAAAAGCTAAGTTTAAACAGTCTCAGGAAATCTGAAAATAAAAAAAATCACTTTGAATTAAATCTCACATCTTGTCTTGTTTAAGTAATATCAACCTGAAGCATTATCTGCTGATGGAATCAAGTTTTTCAGAGCACCAGTCCCATATAGGAGATATACGAATGTGTGACAACTACGCGCCCCTGAAGAGAGCTGCACCTTATAAATCAAGCTGCAAGCATTGACTAGTACTGCATCCAACTGAAATTACTGTGAGTTGGGGGCTGCTCCAGAACACGTGCCCTCCTGTTCACTTGTCATCGGAGATGTTAACAATTCTGATTAATTCACAGACCTCTCATTTTATTCTTCATTCCTTTATCCTTGCTATCCTGCTCTGCTGCGGCTTAAAGATTCTTACCCGACCTGCTACAATAATCACCACTCTCTCGTCCTCCCCCCCACCTGGTGAAATTGTTTAGTGATGCCAACCGCGCTTTTAATTTGCAAGACATCAGACACAGAGGTAATTTATACCAACATCTGTTCATTTCTGACTTCTGAAACAAACTCACACATGCTGCTACAAAATCCCATTAGAAGCAAGACAGCCTTCTGCTATTCTGTATTCCTCTTCTCAATACATATGAAGGAGTCAACTAAGCTTTAAATTTTAAAACGTATGAAACAAAATCAAGAGAAGAGCTTTATAGCTATCAAATAACCTTTTCACGTTCATCAAAGCCATCCAAATTGTGTAGAAAAAAATCTGAATTTTTCTACCTACTTTTGTAACTGTGCTTATCTCTATTTTGTTGAACATTATCAGTACAGATATTGTTACAGACAAGAAGATATCTACAACTTCCTCTTGTTACCAACAATATCACTGCAGATATTGTTGGTAACAAGAGGAAATTATAAATTGCAAAGTGTTCTGTTCCAGTGTCTCTCTCATTCCTTAATTGCCACTCCCCAGTCTATGAATATAAGAGAGATAAAAAATTGTCCCTAGTGGACATGCCTTCTTGTTTCATATTATTACAGTTCAATGCTCTTTAAACCTTATTAGAAATTTTAATTTAAGACATCCCATAGTCATTTCAATGAAAAAAAAAGCAAGAGGATACAGAACCAGCTGCCCACATCCTAAATGCGCTTGCTGTCAGGGAAACTTATAGTAATAATTGTCATCACTCACCACCCATGAGGGAAGCCACTTAATGCACAATAGCAATCTCTGAATGAATAACTAACAAGAAATCATAGGTACATTGTTCAAATATGCTTAATCCCAGGGACTTGCCCACTGACAATTGGATCTAGTACCGATTTCACAGTATTAACAGGGAACCACAGAATCTAAGCAGCATAAACATGAATTGCCATGTCAAGAAAAAATTTACAGTCTATTCTATGCAGTACATCTATCACTACAATAGAAGATCAACCATGAATACAACTGCAATAGCTCAGTTACAAATTAATCTCCTCAGTTATATGGAGAAGTGAGAGCACTGAAGATCACAGAAAGCACCAATTTAGGATGTAATCGGCCTAGGTTACAATAAAGCTGAATATCTGAACAAATCCACTTTTTTCTGTGACTACCTACAAAACAGCTATTGGGTTACTATAAATAACAAGAGAATCTTGAATCAGGAATTAAATTTTCTGCCAGAGACTAGATGGAGTGCAAACCAGGTATTGGACAAAAGAGGCAGAAGCCAAAAATGAAAGCTTAATTTACCAGTTGCTGGGAAGAAGGAGCACAGTTTAATATAATCTCCTCTTTGGAACTTCAATCCCTCAATCCTTGTTGTCTTGGTCTCCCTTCCTACCACAGTCCCCAAACTGCCTCCTGCAGTAAATTTTGTTACCGTTGGTTGAAGATATTCAGTAGTACAGATTGATTTCTTGCAAGTGAGAAGATGAGAGATTATCAAAAACAGCCCTGGTTAACAAGATTGGGTGCAGAATCCCTTGCGAGAGCAGCCCACTCTGCCAGCACTTTGCATCCTTTCACTATGACATATGGGTTTCATTACACAAAGATTTTCCTTATTTCAACACTGAGGAGATTACATTAGAAACTCAGGGCTATCTTTACATCTATAGTAATTTAAAGGTTAAGTAACATTTTTAATCAACTGTTATGTCAATAACAAAGACTCATAAGGTTTGGTTTCCATCCAAAGTAGAAAATGTAGTGGTGGATGTTCCTTCTAGTAAGCTATTTAGTGGGAAAAAAAACATGGCAGAAGATTGGATTTCCAATGTCACTGTCACCCTCCTCCAATATTTCATAAAAAGCGTTTTTCTAGATATGGTAACCATGGGCTTCATGTTTCATTAGAACTTAGTAGTCGTGGGATTTAGTGAGGTAATGAAAGTAATGCCTTCCTTTTATATAAAAAGCTGTCACCCTAAAGGGTATCTATAGATAGGAGAGATTTTAATGCATAAAGGTGGTCCGTATGTAAATAATATTTTGTTTTAGAGTAGAATTGAAGCACACTGATAGTGAATGTAACTTGCAGATAAGATTCTCAAGTTCAACTATTTGTACTTGTAGCTAAACTCCAAAGACACCTGAAAGTGAAGGTGCTAAACAATACTAAATTAGAAGGACCAATAATGCAGTACAAGGTAGTTTTCTAGGCTCCCAAAGTTATATAAATATACATACGGTATGTCAATCATCCTATACTGGATATATATATTTCTGAAGATATTACTGCAACTGCTTCTGTTAATCCAAAAGCCACAGTTCCACAAAACCTCAGCTGTCACTAAGCTAAGGTGACTGACCTTCCTTTCCCCACACATTTGTTGCTACCCAATTAGTCATCCAAAATAAGGAGACTTCCTATGCACTCTGCTTATATTTGTTGTCATTTTTTACACTCAAATCACTGTTGAAAACAGCACACCATTCTTCTATTCTTCCAATGTTAGCTTGATATATAGATTATTTTCCTTGGTTTAAATAACTATGCTGCCTTTAAAATATGTAGGTTGCATTACTATTCAAAACACTTTAAAAATATAATTGGAATTCAAGTAGAATTAAATCACTACTTCTTAAATATGTGTATGTATATATACATGTATGTGTTATCTACCTATTAATTTACAGAAGCATTTGGATTACTACATTACTAATCTATTAATTAGGATCACTGTAATACAATACAGGAAAAAGTCATTAGCTAAGATTAGTAAACATACAGAACTTAAGAAAAAGTGTTTTTTTTTACTTGCACTACCTCCTCTCTGTGTATTTAGAATTAAAAAAAGGGGATTATGCTGCCAAGCCATATCTCTTGGCCAGACTAAAAACCTAAATATTTTTCTTTCAGAAATTAAACTTGCTAGTAAACTATAACCAAAAAACATTTATTCTTATTTTGTTCAACCCCACTTGTTGATTTTCTTCTATCCAATATTTTTTTTAAAAAAGGAAGGCTTGTTATTTTTTACTTTAAAAAATTAATATATATTTTTTTTACAATTTTCTTTTTAGTATAACAAGGCTTTAGCTTTTCTGACCACCATAGTCCCTCAGTTCTTTATGCTGAAATCTGGCAACAATTCTCAGTTTCAATGGTATGGAAAAACAAGGACAACTAGCTAATAAATTTTAAAAGGTAATATTCATATTAAAGTTCTAAAGAGGACAGATAGTTAACATTGCCTTTGGTATTTTATGAATGTCTTAAAAGTATTTGAAGGCAATACATACTCTAACTGTACCTATATGTAGGGACTGCATATTTTAAAAAAAATAATCTAACCTGAACTGTAATATTTATCTACTATTTTTCAGTCTGATTTGTAGAATTACCAATCTTAGCTCTACAATATGTAAAAATAGTTTGTTCCATTATTGGGGTTCTGAGCTTAGTTTTTTGATTGCACATATTTTATTACCCCACCAGGTAACTTTTAAAGAGTAGGGATTTTGTGGTACCATCATACAGATTATACTACTTTTTTAAAAATCAGAATTTTAATTTTAAAAAAATAATTGTCTTATAAAAATTATTTCTCTTCATGCCCTTTTCACAGAAATATAACAGTAAATCCAAAATGGCAAGCCAAAGGCACTAGGGTAAATGCACAATAGAACTGTCAACTATAGATTGCAATGGACTGCATAAAGATAGCTAATGACTGGTATTTTTAACAAATACAGTCCTGGTGAAGATTAAATACATACTGCTATTGAAACCAAATTTATTAAGATCATAGGAAGATAGCTATTTTGTTTCAGCTGGTTTGAATATTGAGATGAATATTCTGAGAGTAACTCCTACTTCAAGAAACAGACCAGCTTGACCTCCTTGACTCTTGATCTCCATGACACTTGGTGTAGGGAAAGAGTTACATCTCTCCTTGAAGCCAATAAAAAACCTTCTTGATTATAATTTAGATAAGAGCCACTGGATTGAATAATAATGACTGAAACTCCCTTAGCTGTTTCACCTTGAGACGTCCATCACTGGGTTAAACATGATGCTAATTGCATTTGGATTGATTAATTTCTCTCACTCCTGTCTATTCGAATAATGCTTAACAAAATAATCACAGTACCCAGAGCCAAATCTTCTCCGTCAAAGGAATGAAGCCATCAGATCTAGCAGAGATGAAAGAAATGAAGATGACCCGTAATTACTGCTACGGTGATATCATTACCATATTATAGAAAATGAGTGTGGTGAAGGGGGAGAAAGGGGCTGTGATTATTATTTATTTTTTAATGGAAGCTTACATCCCAAGAATGCAGATTGGAAATACTGGAGTGTGTAAATGGAAAGAACATGGAGAGAGAGGATTTTTTCCCCATTAAACTGCAAAAAAGGGAGATCACTACACTTTTTGATAAATGCATTATGAGTGTTTCGTACTCAAAGAGCAGATATTTAAGATGCCTTTTTTCTTAGTGGAATCTTATGATAGCCATTAGTAGCTGTAGTTACTCTGATATAGTTACCATTTTTTAAATGTTACAATGCTTTCAACTGGGCTTGTTCTAAATCTTGGATTACCAAATCCATCTGATCCTTTGAAAATTTTCTGTTCAGAACAGTTATTTCAAATACCCAAATCTATAAAGTCAGTAAATCCAGTTATTTCATATATTCCCCTAAAATGCTAGTTATTTTTAGGTTTATTGTGATGGGCCCAAATGAGTATCATATTTATAATTTGTATTAGAATTAGAAAACAATAATTGTCAGCCCAGATGATTCCTGAATGCTCTTGTTTGAGAAAACAATAAAACTTTGCAACAGTTTGGAACCTTGGACCACTTATGCTCTGCAATTATAGCTTTTATTTTTTCTCCTCTTCATTCTGCTTAGATCTGTCCCAAGGGGCTGAGAAAAAAAATAGAAAACCACCCATGTTGATTCTGGACAAAGCCAAATGTGCTGGTATGCAAAAACTGACATGGTATACCAGTAAGTTTCAAAATTTATGAGTTAACATGGTAATAATCACACAAATATTATTTAAAATCAATAAAACAGAATAAAGCCGGAAGGAAGGAGGTCTTCTAGTCCAGCCTCCTGCTCAAGCAGAAGTCCCTATATCATTTCAGAAAAGTGGCTGTTGGGTCTCTTCTTAAAAATCTCGAGTGATGAAGCACCCACAACATCTGAAGGCAAGCTGCTCCACTGGTTAATTGTCCTCACTATTAGGAAGTTTCTCCTTAATTCCAGGTTGCTTCTCTCCTTGGTTAATTTCCACTGGTTCTTCTCTTGCCTTTTGATGCTTTGGAAAATAAATTGACCCCCTCCTCTTTGTGGCAGCCTCTCAAATACTGGAATACTGCTATCATGTCCCCCCTAGTCCTTCTTTTCTCTAGACTGGCCATTCCCAAATCCTGCAACCGTTCTTCATATGTTTTAGTCTCCAGACCTTTAATCATCTTAGTTGCTCTTCTTTGCACTTTTTCCAAAGTCTCAACATCTTTTTTGTAATGTGGTGACCAAAACTGGATGCAGTATTCCAGATGTGGCCTTACTAAGGCTTTATAAAGCGGTACTAATACTTTTGTGTGATTTTGATTCTATGCCTCCATTTATACAACCAAGGATTGTATTGGCTTTTTTGGCTGCTGCCACACACTGCTGACTCATGTTTAAATGATCATCCACTAGGACTCCAACATCCCTCTCACAGTTACTATTTTTGAGCCCCATCTTGCCTAATCTGTATTTGTACCTTTGGTTTTTCCTATCCAGATGTAAAAACCTGCTTTTCTCCACATAAAATATCATTTTAATAATAATAATAAAGTTGGAAGGGATTTGGAGGTCATTTAGTCCAACCCCCTGCTCAGGCAGGAAATCCAGTACCATTTCAGACAAATGGTTGTCCGGTCTCTTCTTAAAAACTTCCAGTGTTGGAGCATTCACAGCTTCTAGAGGCAGGTTGTTCCACTGGTTAATTGTTCTAACTGTCAGGAAATTTCTCCTTAGTTCTAGGTTGCTTCTCTCTTTGGTTAGTTTCCATCCGTTGCATCTTGTCTTGCCTTCAAATGCTTTGGAGAATAGCTTGACTCCCTCTTCTTTGTGGCAGCCCCTGAGACATTGGAACACTGCTATCATGACACTCCTGGTCCTTCTCTTCATTAAACTAGATATACCCAATTCCAGCAACCATTCCTTATATGTTTTAGCCTCCAGTCCCCTAATCATCTTTGATGCACTTCTCTGTACTCTTTCTAGAGTCTCAACATCTTTTCTACATCGTGGTGACTAAAACTGGATGCAGTATTCCAAGTGTGGCTTTACCAAGGCATTGTAAAGTGGTATTAATACCCCATTACACACTTCCCTCCATGCAGATGCAGTTCCATTGAGGACCACACACTGAGTACGGCCGGTCAGCCAGCTACAAATCCATCTGGTGGTGATGCTGTCTAACCCATATTTTTCTATCTTATCAAGTAGTAGGTTGTGATCTACTTTGTCAAATGCCTTCCTGAAGTCCAAGTAAATTATATCCACAACATTCCTCTGGTCCACTAATTTTGTCACTTGGTCAAAGAACGCAATAAGATTTGTCTGGCATGATCTGTTTTTGACAAACCCATGTTGGCTTTTGGTAATGACTTTGTTTGCCTCTAGGTGTTTGCTGATTCGTTGTTTGATTATCTTTTCCAGAATCTTCCCAGGTATTGAGGCCATGCTGATAGGTCTGCAATTTCCTGGATTTGTCCCCCCCCCCTTTTTGTAAGATGGGAATTACATCAGCTCTTTTCCAGTCTTCTGGTAGTTCCCCAGTGCTCCAGGATCTTTGAAAGATATAGTTCAGTGGTTCTGAGATCATATCTGCCAGTTCCTTCAGAATCTTGGGGTGTAATCCATCTGTTCCTGGTGATTTGAACTCGTCTAGGGTGGACAGGTGCTCACTTACCATTTTCTTGCCTATCTTAACTTGTGTTTCTAATCTGTTTTTTTACAGTACTGTTTTTGATAGGTTGGACTGTTTTTTCCCTTTGTGTAAATACGGATACAAAAAATGAGTTGAGTAGTCTGCTTTCTCCCTGTTGCTTGTCACCTTCATGCCACTTTCTCCCACTAGTGGTCCAATCATTTCTTTAACTTTTTTCTTGTTTTTTACATGTTGAAAGAAGCTTTTTTTTGTTATTTTTGACTTTTGTTGCAAGCTTTAGTTCATTTTGAGCCTTAGCTTTCCTCACTCCATCTTTGCTGGCTCAGGCTATTTGCTAATATTGTGTTTTAGTTATGTGCCCCTCTTTCCACTTTTTATACTTGTCCTTTTTGTCTTTCAATTTATCAGAGAGTTCTTTATGCAGCCAGGCTGGTTTCTTTTGAGAGTTGTTATTTTTCTTCTTCACTGGTATTGTGCTAGACTGGGCTTTTATAATCTCACTTTTCAAAATTTCCCAAGCTTCTTGAGTTGTTTTCCGCTTGAGGATTCTCATCCATGGAATCCTTCCCAAGCTCTAAGCTTATTGAAATTAGCTCTCTTAAAGTCCAAGACTCTAGTTCGACTGTATTCTATTGCTTGTGCTTGCATACAGGGGCTTGACACCTGTACCAGGCGGCATGGCAGCGGCATGTAAAGAACCCACACAGGCATGCCCTGAGCTGCGGAGTTACCATTATTTTTTCGTGTATAAGATGCTGCACTTGTATAAAACGCACCTGATTTATGAACAGGGTATTTACAGGAAAAAATAGCATCTTATACACGGAAAAATATGGTATATGTGCTCTTCCCAGCAGCCTCTAGGCCAGTGGTGGCGAACCTATGGCACAGGTGCCAGAGGCGGCACTCAGAGCCCTCTCTGTGGGCACACGCATCGTCGCCCCAGTCCTAGGCCTTCAGCTGGGTTTTATAAAACCTTTTCGCTTTAGGCCTCCGTTGCCATGCGCAAAAAAAAAAAAGGTTCAATCAGTCAATTTCAACTTCTTGCGGGAAAAAAAAAAGATCTTGCAAAGTTGGAATTGATTGATTGAACTTTTTAGTCCCACCCAGTCTGCTGTTATCACTACAGCCATGTCCACCCAATGGGCCACACACCCTCAATTGGCCACACCCAGCCAATAGGCCACACACCCTGGCACCCAACGATGCATAAGTAGGCTTTGGGTTGCAGTTTGGGCACTCGGTCTCTAAAAGGTTCACCATCACTGCTCTAGGCAGTTCAAATGCAATGGAGGTCCAACCAGGAGCTCAGCTACTTTTCTCCTCTGCACTCCCCCTTAACTCACAGCTTGCAGCTCTTCCCAGCAACCTCTAGGCAGTTCAAATGCAATAATTAAGAGTTTTTTAAAAAATGGCTATAGCTTTTCAAATATATTAAAAATAACTATACATTTTGAAAATTTACTTCTACTTTACTGGAAAATGAAAATTCTGAAGGATCCAAATACTGTATCTGGTATTGGTGGACAAATTATTAGGCTCTAAGAATGTTTAAGGAGGCATTTAAATCTCCAATTTTTATTCAAGTTGCAAATATTTATCACTGTAAATGTTTATTAGGAAAACAGGAATGCTCACTTTTTCCCTTCTCAACCCAAAGATAGACTTCCAATTTAGTGGGATAACAAATAGACCCTCTGTTAAAATGCTAAATGGGATCTTGGCCCACTACTCAGATACATCCGTCACCCAAAGACTTTCAATTGGGATTTATCCTGAATGACGTTTAGTGTAGGTTAATAATTAGTTTTTAGCATAAGAATCCAGCATGGTCGTTTTTTGCCCCAAGAGAGGAAAACAGGCTGAGCAATTTTCAGATAATATGTTCTGATAAGACAAGGCTCCTGACTCCCTGTATGCAATGCAGGCCACCTGCTCTATGAACTGCCACAAGGGATCCCCTTGAAAGATTTAATATGAGCACTCAAAGCTTGAGCTGATTTTACATACTATATCACAAAGTAAGACCCTGTAGACAAGATCTCATCAAAAGATATAAATTAAAGCTCACCTCTACAAACATTATATATAATTGTATATAAAGTCTGCTTGCTAAAATTTAGCATAGCTAATATTGAAAGAAGTTATGAATGAGTTATAAATGCTACTTGTTGTAAGCTGAATTTAAAGAGTGATTGTTTTGATTAGTTTAATATATTACTTATAAAAGAACAATTAACAAGAGGCTGAAAAAGGACCGAAGAAGAAAACACAGTTGAAGGAAGAAGGCAAATGTAAGCAAGGGATTGAATGAGTTCTTGTTATAAAATCTGCAAAATCTACATCTGCAAAGTATAGGAGAAGAGAAAGAAAATTACACTGGAAATGCCACTTCTCTACAAAGCTGGTATCTTGTCTTAAGCCGCTTCCTTTGGGGTCCTGATTGTAATGGTGCACATCCCCAGAAAAAAAAAAAATCGGTATGAAATATGGATAGAGGAAGATGCTGTTTAGGAAGTAGGACCTCAAAGTTAATTCCTGGAATGATGACAAAAAGTTGTGATACTTTTCATAATAAATAAAAAATTTCCTCTTTATAAATGCAATAAATCACAACCAATTTATGTATTTGTATCCCACCTTTATTATTTTTACAAATAACTCAAAATGGCAAATTCCCTGCTTCGTTTAAATTAGATGGCAGATATTGTTTTTCCTTTTCCAATTTCCTTCACTGAAATTTTTTTACCTCTATTCAAATCCACTTGGCAAAGCTGAATTTATATCTTTGATTTATGTAAAGTTACTTTAGGGATGCAATATTTTAACTAAAAAGGTAAAATAAATAGTGATTAAGAACAGTTTCTAAAAGTAGGAAATAGGTAAATGGAGATACTTGCCAGGACTGTCACAATACAATACAATACAATGTAACGCAACGCAACGCGATACAAAGAACTCAAAATATTACCACTGCATGGTTTTTATTCGACAGGTATATAAGAATGTATATAAGGTATATAAAAAAGTTTTCTACCTCTAACATTAAAGATAGTATCCCACCATCAGAATTCTTGGAAAAGGTCAAGTACTGATGTCTTGTTTTCATCCATTCTTAACAAGCAGATATAGTTTCATAATCTCTGTCCTTCTTCAGATACAACTAAGGGAGAATGTAAGATTACAGCATACTTTAACAAGAAAAATGTAAATACTGTTTTGAAGCAAAAAAAATGCTGAGAAAATAAAGCTCACTACTTCAGTTCACTGAAAGTAAATGTTTTTCTGCAAAAAAAAATTGCTGAAGAGTTTAATATTAACTTTAGGCAAATGTTTGTTAGCCTATTAGCTATTAAAGCTATACTCTAAATGAAATTATTGAACACAGGTTAACTAAATTTATTTAATTTATTTATTAAATTTGCTGCCCATCTTGTTTCAAAATGATTCTAGGCAATTTATAGTATAAAATGATATGCTACTCGCCTTTCTATAATGAATTGCAGCTATCCACAAGATCAATCTACTGATAAGCAGGAGCAATTCAGGTTGATTGAGTAGATATTAATAAAGGAGAATATTTATAGCTTAGGTTGACATGAGGGGTTCTTGGTGCTCTCTGAGCTTATTTTCTTGCAGATGTTTCATTACCCAAACTAGGTAACATCATCAGTGATAGTAAGCGAGTGCTGTTTACTCTCCGTTTATATTCTAGTGTCTTGCCTGTCAGTGTTGGTGCGGGTGGTCTTAGAGATTCTTTGATTGGGGTGTTTGCTGTTGGCTTCTTTGGCAGTTTCTTGATTGGAGTATTGTTTACTTGATAGTTAGTCTGATGTTAACCTTGGAGTTAATGTATGCTGATCTGGGTGCTGATTATTGGTGGAGAAGGTTTGGATCTTTTTGTTCCTTTCTGGGCTGGTTGACTGTCTCTTTTGCATAGTCTATAGATGTTGTTAATGTCTATGTGTCTATTGATGGTTGATTTGTCAGAGTGCCAGGATTCTAGAAATTCCCTGGTGTTTTTGGACTTGGCCTGGTCTAGAATGGTCATGTTTTCCCAATTGAAACTATGGTTAAATCTGTCTATATGTTGTGAAATTAAAGAATGTTCATCATGTCTTCTGACTGCTGGTTGGTGTTCGTGGATGCGTTCTGTCAGTCTTCTGTCTGTTTGTCCTACATAGTGGTTGTTGCAGTCCTTATATTGTATGTTGTAGTGACTGCTGTTTCTTCTTCTTTTGGGGTTGTTGGGTCTTTTGATCTGCTTAGGATGTTTTGAAGGGCTTTAGTTGGCTTGTGTGCTATGCTGTGCTAATTCCATGTGGTTGTAGTAGTCCGTTGGTGATTTTTGAGATATTCTTGATGTATGGCAATGTAATTCTTTTGTGTTGGTTGTGCTGTACTGGGTTGAGTGGTCAGGGACTTTTTGATAAAGTTGCATGGATATCTATTTTGTAGGAATATGTTATATAGATGCTCTATTTCCTTTTTCTGCTGTTCTGAGTTGTTCTACATAGGGCTACCCTTGAAGAGTATCCAGAAACTACAATTGTTCCAGAATGCAGCAGTTTTGGAGGCCTCCCAGGGTAGCACATATAACACCACTGTTACAAAAGCTGCACTGCCTGCCAATTTGCTTCCAAGTCCAATTCAAGGTGTCAGTCATTACTTTTAATACCGTTTATGGCATAGGTCCAGGATATCTGGGGACTTGTCTTGCCCCAATTCTGGCAAAAGAGGCCTATTGTGGCTGGCAGGGCACCGGAGAAGAATATCTTCTGCCACGCCTTTCACCTTTTGGAATATTTTGCTGCAGAGATGAGGTCTTCCACCACCCTTCTGGCCTTCAGGAAATGCCTTAAAACTTGGCCATGCTGATTGGCATGAGGACCTGGAGAAGCTGTTGGCTGGGGTGGCTAGTATAACAGAGGGGCCACCACCTTTCCACTCTAAACCCGTGGGTTTTTAAATTTGTTTTAATCTCTTGTAATTTAAATCTGTTTTTATATTTTAAATGGTTTTTACTTCCATATGTTTTATTATGCTGTAAGCTACTGAGAGTCACCACACTGCAAGATGAGCGGCATATAAATTTGATAAATAGTATAAGTACACCTAATACTGTAAGTGTCAGCCCCACCAGTAACAATAATAATAAAATTGGAAGGGACCTTGGAAGTCATCTAGTCCAACCCCCTGCTCAGGCAGGAAACCCTATACCATTTCAGACAAATGGCTGTCCAGTATCTTCTTAAAAATTTCCAGTGTTGGAGCATTCACCGTTTCTGGAGGCAGATTATTCCACTGATTAATTGTTCTAACTATCAGGAAGTTTCTCCTTAGTTCTAGGTTGCTTCTCTCTTTGGTTAGTTTCCATCCGTTGCTTCTTGTCCTGCCTTCAGGTGATTTGGAGAATAGCTTGATCAGACAAAAAATCAATTCCACAGGATGGCTATAATTACTTTTATTGAAAGTGGATACAATAACAGAATCTTGGAAGTCTGATAGTACTGTTTCTCCTCCCCTTCTTATACTCAACTGAATTAGAGAAATGTCTGAATCTCATCTATATATTTTATGCTTGAGATATTTTCCCCTTGACACATCAGTATCTGATCCTGCCTATCTCAATCAAGGCATCTTTCTTACTCTCTACAATTAGGTTCTTCAAAACGGACTAGAGGAGGAATTATTATCTATCATCTATTATCAGCCCATTAAGTTCAATGTCTTCTCAACAGATTAAAATAAAAAGGCAGTGTCCAATTATAAAAGCCCCTTTAATTTGTAAACTGCCAAAGCTAAATAAAATACAGTTTCAAATGGCAATAGCCAATAAGTTTTTTTCAATTCAAAACTAAAGATTATAATTCCATATGCAATTTTTTTTCTTGGGAAAGGCTTCACCATACTGATCCACCATCTTTATTGATCTATGAATCTACAGATCTAAAGAGGATCTTAAAGTGTAATTGTGTGTATATAGATGACTTGTAAGTAATCATTCAAATAATCTGGAGCTAACAAATTCAGACTTGTTTAAAAGTCAATTGCTTTTTGAACTGAAAATACTAAATACCATATTAAAAATGGTACAGAATTAATGTAATATGATCCATTTCGTTCTGTCAGTAATGTGGACCGAACAACCATATTCTGTACCAGCTTAAATGTTTTAGCACTCTTCAAAGCCAGTGCCACTTAGAATGCAATTGTTGACCTATCAGTTCTTGGACTGGGAGTAGAACCTCAGGAGAAAATGACATCACAAGTCAATCCTCCAAATAAAACTGATTTTGTAAAGACTGCCTGGAGAAAACGGTATGATAATTAGATTCTTATATATAGCATAAAGTGGCAGTGATTCTAATCAGAAGAAATTCTTGAATCAATCATCAACAGAATGTTTGTCTTCTTGAGGAATTATAACATGTATCAGATTTAATCAATACCTATATTCTTAAACAGAGAGATAGTATTAGACAGGACCCTTTAACCTTCTCTGCTATTATGATCATTTATAGAAAACAACATGATTAAATTAATTCTACTTAAATGCTTCAGGGAGGATTTGTTACAGCACTGAAATCCAGGCACAAATGAAATACTTAAATCCTTTATATCTTTGGCAAAATCTTTTCCATTGACTCAGTAAAGTTCGCAAAACACCGTGCTACTTTAGAGTGTATAAATGTGTTTATATACATAGACACATTCTTCCTATCAACACAAACAGATATATCTGGTACAAGTAAAAGGCAGTAGATTGCAAATAAAATTTGATCTGGCAACTTCCTGCTTCATAGCTCAATTTCTAGTGACAAATAACCTACATTATGCTAATTTGTCTAGGACAACCTAAAAATTAGCAGTAATGGAACATGCACTGCTTCATATTGGAAATAAGATCCAATTTAAGGCATACAAGTACTGGCAACAATCGGAAGCTATCCTATACAACTACATAAAGAGCTTGTCAAGAACCATAAAGAAACATTCCAATAGCTTCTTCAGGAAAGAGAAGAGTTTGAAAATCAATAAAATATGGTTCTCAGTTTTATGCCACACCAAGATTAAATAGCCTTTGACTAATCAACAATAAAAAGAATATATAGTAACATTTATTGATAGAATATTTATAGCTCAGGGTTGAACTGGGGAGTCCTTAGTGCTCTCTTGAGCTTGTAATTTTCTTGCAGGCATTTCATTACCAAATGTCTGAAACTGTAACCAAATAGAATGGATAACATCAACTGAGTGATGGCACAGTGGTTAGAATGCAGTACTGCAGGCTACATCTGCTGACTGCTGGCTGCCAATAGTTCGGCAGTTTGATTCTCACTGACTCAAGGTTGACTCAGTCTTCCATCCTTCCGAGGTCGGTAAAATGAAAACCCAAATTGTTGGGGGCAATATGCTGACTGCTGACTCTGTAAACCGCTTAGTGATAGCTATAAAGCACTGTGAAGTGGTATATAAGTCTAAGTGCTATTGCTGTCATCAGTGCTAGAAGGGAGTGGAGTTTGCTGTTATTTTTCTATACTAGTGACTTGCTCTGTCAGTGTTGGTGGGAATGTTCTTGGTGATTCCTTGATGAGGCTGTAGTTCTTTGACTGGAGTACTATTTACTACTTAATTGTTCCTATAGTGTTAATATTATTGTTAATCTCTGCTAATATGGATGTTGGCCCTATATCAGATTGTGTAATGGTTTTCACTGAGACATTCAGGCTATTTTCCAATTAAGTAAAATTACCACACACATTTAAATTCCACAAAGAATCAAGTAAGACTGGGATATTACTTTCAAACCATATAGTAATAATAATAATAATAACAACAACAACAACAACAACAACAACAACAACCTTGGGTGCAATCCCAAAACAACTGGAGCACCACTTGAACACCATTGGCATTGACAAATTCGCTATTAGTCAATTGCAAAAGGCGGCCTTACTAGGAACTGCTTCCATCCTGCGACGATACCTGTAATACCATCAAACATCCACATCTGCCTATCCCAGGCCCTGGGTAAGGACTCGATAGGTAGACAAAATGCCAAATCCAGTCTGAACATCTGGCTGACTATGCGATGATCAATAATAATAACAATAGTAGTAGTAGTAGCAGCAGCAGCAGCAGCAGAGGAACAAAAGACCAACTCCTAATAGACAAAATGATCTTGGAAAACTGCAAGAAAAGGAAGACCAACCTGAATGTGGCATGGATCGACTACAAAAAGGCATTTGACTCTCTGCCACATGACTGGATAATCAAGTGCCTAGAAATAACAGGAGTCAGTAGAAACATCAGAAAATTTGTGCAAAGATCGATGGCACAATGGAAGACACAGTTGCAGATCAATGGTGAGAGACTGGGAGAGGTTAATATCAAGAGAGGAATATTTCAAGGAGATTCATTATCACCATTACTATTTGTTATTGCACTGTTTCCTCTGTCAACAATACTGAATAACTCAGGACATGGCTATCAAACATCAAAAACATCTGCCAGACTATCCCACCTCCTTTATATGGATGATCTGAAGCTGTATGGAAAAACATCATCTGAAATAGAATCGCTGCTCAACACTGTCCGTATATATAGCCAAGATATTGTAATGGAGTTTGGCTTGGACAAATGTGCCACACTTACTATCAAACAAGGAAAAATAATGAAAACTGAAGGAATCAAGATGCCCCACGAAAATAACATTAAGAGTCTGGATGAGGAAGAGTACTACAAATACTTGAGTATCCTTCAAGCTGACAACATCAAGCACACTGAAGTCAAGAAAAAGATTAGAGGTGAATACATCAAGAGAGTGAAGAAGATCTTAAAGTCCAAACTCAATGGAGGAAATACCATAAAGGCAATCAACACCTGGGCAATTCCAGTCGTTAGGTACATAGCTGGAATAATGGACTGGACTCAAGCAGAACTAAAAGCAATAGATAGGAAGACCAGAAAAATAATGACAATGAATCATGCCCTTTATCCACGCAGTGACATTGACAGACTTTATCTACCAAGGCAAATAGGTGGGAGTGGAATGCTACAAGTACATCAGATGGTTGAAGAAGAAAAAATGGATTTGAAAGAATATCTGAAGAACAATGATGAAGATGCACTGAAATTAGTATATCAGGAAGGCTTACTGACCACTGGAGAGACCAAACTGGCCTACAAGAAAGACCAAATGAAGAACAGAATAGAGGCATGGGAAGACAAAGCACTACATGGCCAATACATTAAAAAAATAGCTGGGAAAGCAGATAATAACAAGACCTGGCAATGGCTAAGAGCAGGAAAATTGAAGAAAGAGACCGAGGGACTAATTCTGGCTGCACAAGACCAAGCCTTAAGGACAAATGCATATAAAGTCAAAATTGAGAAGACAGCAACAGACAGTAAGTGCCGCCTATGCAAAGAAGCTGAAGAAACAGTGGACCACCTGGTAAGCTGTTGCAAGAAGATTGCACAGACTGACTACAAGCAGCGGCATGACAAAGTAGCAACAATGGTGCATTGGAAGATCTGCAAAAAATATCATTTGCCTGTAAGCAAAAACTGGTGGGATCATAAAATAGAGAAAGTCATAGAAAATGATAAAATTAAACTGCTCTGGGACTTCAGAATTCAAACAGACAAGCACCTGCAACATAACACCCCAGACTTAACAATTGTCGATAAGAAAGACAAAAAAGTCTGGATAGTGGATGTGGCAGTGCCTGGAGACAGCAGAATAGACGAGAAAGAACTGGAGAAGATAACAAAATACAAAGACCTACAAATAGAAATAGAAAGACTGTGGCAAAAGCAAGCAAGGGTAGTACCAATAGTAATAGGCTCCTTGGGTGCAATCCCAAAACAACTGGAGCACCACTTGAACACCATTGGCATTGACAAATTCGCTATTAGTCAATTGCAAAAGGCGGCCTTATTAGGAACTGCTTCCATCCTGCGACGATATCTGTAATACCATCAAACATCCACATCTGCCTATCCCAGGTCCTGGGTAAGGACTCGATAGGTAGACAAAATGCCAAATCCAGTCTGAACATCTGGCTGACTGTGCGATGATCCATAATAATAATAATGTTGGAAGGGACCTTGGAGGTCATCGAGTCCAACCCCCTACTCAGGCAGGAACCCTACACCATTTCAGACAAATGGCTGTCCAGTCTCTTCTTAAAAACTTCCAGTGTTGGAGCATTCACCGCTTCTGGAGGCAGGTTGTTCCATTGGTTAATTGTTCTGTCAGGAAGTTTCTCCTTAGTTCTAAGTTGCTTCTCTCCTTGATCAGTTTCCATCCATTACTTCTCGGCCTGCCTTCAGGTGCCTTGGAGAATAGCTTGACTCCCTGTTCTTTGTGGCAGCCCCTGAGATATTGGAACACTGCTATCATGTCCCCCCTCATCCTTCTCTTCGTTAAACTAGACATACCCAGTTCCAGCAACCGTTCCTTATATGTTTTAGCCTCCAGTCCCCTAATCATTTTTGTTGCTCTTCTCTGTACTCTTTCTAGAGTCTCAGCATCTTTTTTACATCGTAGTGACCAGAACTAGATGCAGTATTCCAAGTGTGGCCTTACTAAGGCATTGTAAAGTGGTATTAATACTTCACGTGATCTTGATCCTATCCCTCTGTTAATGCAGCCCAGCACTGTGTTGGCTTTTTTGGCAGCTGCAGCACACGGCTGGCTCATATTTAAGTGATTGTCCACTAGGACTCTGAGATCCCTCTCACAGTTACTACTATTGAGCAAGGTACCCCCTATACTATACCTGTCCATTTGGTTTTTCTTGCCTAAATGTAGAACCTTACTTTTTTCACCACTCAATTTCATTTTGTTAGATAGCGCCCAGTGTTCAAGTCTGTCCAGGTCTTCCTGTATCTTAAGCCTGTCTTCTGGAGTGTTGCCTATTCCTGCCAGCTTGGTGTCATCTGCAAATTTCATGAGTTCCCCATCTATCCCCTCGTCCAAATCATTGATGAAGATGTTGAAGAGCACTGGGCCTAGAACAGAGCCCTGGGGCACCCCACTACACACTTCCCTCCATGTAGATGCAGTTCCATTGATGACCACATGCTGAGTACGGCCGGTCAGCCAGCTATGAATCCATCTGGTGGTGATGCTGTCTAACCCACATTTTTCTATCTTATCGAGTAGTAGGTTGTGATCTACTTTATCAAATGACTTACTGAAGTCCAAGTAAATTATATCCACAGCATTCCTCTGAATTACTAATTTTGTCACTTGGTCAAAGAATGCAATAAGGTTTGTCTGGCATGATTCGTTTTTGACAAACCCATGTCGGCTTTTAGTAGTGACTTTGTTTGCCTCTAGGTGTTTGCTGATTTGTTGTTTGATTATCTTTTCCAGAATCTTCCCCGATATTGAGGCTGATAGGTCTGTAATTTCCTGGATCCATTTTTTTTCCCTTTTTTGAAGATGGGAACTACATCAGCTCTTTTCCAGTCCTCTGGTAGTTCCCCAGTGCTCCAATATCTTTGAAAAATATAGTTCAATGGTTCTGAGATCACATCTGCAGTTCCTTGAGAACCTTGGGGTATAATCCATCTGCTCCTGATGATTTGAACTCGTGTAGGCTGGACAGGTGCTCACTTATCATTTTCTTGCCTATCTTAACTTGTGTTTCTATACTGTTTTTTTATGGCACTATTTTTGATAGGTTGGTCTGTTTTTTTCCCTTTGTGTAAAGACAGATGCAAAAAACGAGTTAAATAGTTCTGCTTTCTCCCTATTGCTAGTCACCTTCTTACCACTTTCACCCACTAATGTGTTCTAGTTGTAGACCAGGGATGTCAAATTGGCAGCCTGCAGGCTGGATGTATCACACAGAGGCCACGCCCACCCCGGTTCTGCAAAGGCAAAAAATATCACAATACGTCATGATACGTCACATGACATGATCGAGTTTGACACCCGTGGTGTAAACAGTATTTTTACTCTCATTTTGACAGCGAATGTGTGATGAATTTCTAAGAGCAAAGTATCCCTTCTTTTATCCTCCCATTCAAACTATCTCAGGTTCAACTTTCTTTCCTCTGTGATTTAAATACTCACTTTTTTTTCTGTTTGGCAAAGAAAGTTAAGAAATAGCTAAAGAACAGCAGGCTGCATAAAATGAGTAACCTGGATATAACATTTAGATTGCAATAATTACTAGTCATCGTTATTTCCTCCATGGAGCAATTCGGGAGACAAAAGCAAGCTATGTCAGCACTACTTTAGTAATCTAGAAATCCAGCCCCCCCAAAGAGAATCAAGATTCAAAATCCTAGAAGGGGTCTAGGTAAACCTATAACTCCATTGAACATTTCTTACATCCTTACAATGATCCTCTGGCTTTAATTTGTCCCTAGAGGTATCTGATAGCTCTTAACTGCTTATGCAGGATCACAGAAGAACATATAATATTTTAAGTCATTCTCTCTGAAGAAATTATAGGGCATAAGAAAAGTGCCAGAATATAGTTAAAACAAGCTATAATTCCACTGATTAAGGAACCCCCCAAAAAAGAATACAACCTAGCACAGAAAACATCAAAAACAATATAGAGAAACAAAACAAATCTGAAAAGTGAGCAAACCCCATAAGCCAGGCAGCCATTATTAGTGTGTCGATAGCACACTTGTTAAAAATGTATATTTTAATTTTCTGAATTGCTAAAGGTCCCAATTTGCTCAGGGATCTAGCTAAGCTACCACCTTCTACCATGACAGAATCTAATCTTTATTTAATGGATTTAGCATCTATCTTCACTAGAGTGGTCTCTAAGGGAAAGAGGAGGGAAGAATGAAGGAGCCTAGAAGAGACGATCAGAGCCCCCCCCCCTCTCTTCATCCATCCGGCGCTCATGTTTGTGTTCAAAATTCAATTACCTCCTTATTGATACTTCACAGAGATATTTAAGCTGCAAACATGAAGCCCTGATTTCCCAGGGGGCCATGCCCCTCTCTATTTCACTGCTCTGCTTCCCCCCGGGTGAATTCCTGAGGCGTCCATATTAATAGGTAATCAGTCACAATTCATTTATTAAACAGCTAGCAAGGTTTATCAGCCTGTTCTGATTAGCCGAAAGAAGCCACTGAATTCCTAATTTATTTATGAAAATATAAGTGTCTTTTTGAATTCCATTCAAGAGAAGGGGTTCTTAGGATAAGGCACGCTGAATTCTAACAGAGAAGCAGGCACAAGGCAAGCCTAGGGAAAATGTGATTGATCCTGAGAAATTTAGTGCCACAGGGATCCACAGCAAGAGTCAATGATTTAGGGCTATGGAACTTATTTCCCTTGGATTTGTTAGTTTGCTCATCATTAACTGGACATTGGTGCTATTATAAAAATTAGAAGCCTAAAACACTGCACATGGATTGGCTGGCAACTGCAAAAGAAATTGTCTATCTTTAACAATCAAAAAAAGAAAATGCTAGAATCCTTGGATGAAGCTACAGCATTAAAAAATGTCATTAAGATTTTTTTTAAAAAAATATTTATTGCCAGTGCTTAGTGGAGGTGCCTCCATTCCAGAATACTCTCCCTACTAAAATTCATAATCACCTAAAAATCTTGTAGTTTAGCTGAAGATCTATCTCTTCTTCCAGGCTTTCTATATATGAGTACTATTTGTACATTTTAATGTTGTTGTGGATTATTTTCTACTCTTGTAGATTTTTGTGCTTTTTAATTTTTCATTGTAACTCGTCGTGAGATTAATAATTAAGAAGTAGTCTTCAAATATATGAAATAAGAGGAAAAAAGCAGGCCAGAACCCAAAGCCTTGACTCTATCAATGCATATGTTGTGCTGATGTCAAATTATTTACACATGCCAAGGCTCTTGCAACATAAATGTTTGTATCACATTAATTGCAGCCATGTCAGGTAAAGAAGTAGCTATCAAAATGACATATAAATCCATCTTCCTTTAAAGCTCACAGAGTAGAAACTTACAAGTGTTACATTATGCCTCCATATATGGGGTTTTACATGATTTCTATCTCTTCTCTCTGGAAATCCCTGAGTTCAATTAACAGTAGGGGGTCTGAACCCCATATAATAACACCCAACTATCTTTGTTTGATATTTTCTACAGGTAAAGTGGTTTGCCTTCCTCCTCTCTTTGTGAAAAGAAAACATGACCATGGCCACATGGGGGAAATTCCAATTTTCCTGTCACTCCACTATAATTCATATAGTGCCAAAGGAAAAAGCTTGTCAATACTGGTAGAAAAAGATTCTTTATGGGGTTGTATCAGATATGGAAAATGTAAAAATGTGTTATGCAAAAATATTGGTTTGGATTAGTGCCTACAAAAGTAGGGTTTATTGAAATGTCTAAAATGCACATTACTCTTCAATAGACAATAATAAATGTGCATAGTTCAGACAAAGTTTCATGTGGCAAACTTGTTATATAACTACCAAGTAGGAGTTTAAATGGAAATAATCCAAAACATTAGAACTTGGAAAAGTTAAAAGTAAAAATCAATTCATTCTACCCATAGATGTGCCTTTTGTGAATACAACTTGAAACTTATTAAAATATATGCACATTGCTTAAAACAACAAAGCCTAAAAGTACCACATTAAAGTCTTCTTTGTACAAACAGCACGCTGCTTTAACGAAAATTGATTTTAACATTGATTTAGTTAAACTTGAGCAACATACAGAGGAAACATGCTTGTATAAAACTAATTATAAAGACTGCATTTGAATTTATTCTTAATTTTTCCTAAAGAGATTTAACTATTATTATGTACATTTAAAATTATCCCAAATATCCAAATCATCCACACAAACATTTCCAGAACATTCTAACAAATAAAATGAATAGGATTGAATGTGTGTATATATTGTATATCAGCTCATGTCCCAGATGAGACTTAAAAACAATACTATTACTGTTAATTGCTAAATAAAGAAATTAAGGTCCTTCCCATCATCACCCAAAAACTTCTGATCAGATACTGTCTATGAAACAAATGTCTTTTAAGGAACATGTGTAACTGGTATTTGAGTATCATCAATTCTATGTTTTAGTCAACAAAAATTTATTTCTATATTATTTCTACAGGAAATAATTCTAAGTAAAACTTGAAGATGTCAGTAGAAGAAAATGAATATATCTTAATAATAATAATAATAATAATAATAATAATAATAATAATAATAATTATTATTATTATTATTATTATTATTTACACATCTACCAGACTATCCCATCTCCTTTACATGGATGATCTGAAGCTGTATGGAAAAACATCATCTGAAATAGAATCTCTGCTCAACACTGTCCGTATATATAGCCAAGATATTGTTATGGAGTTTGGCTTGGACAAATGTGTCACACTTACTATCAAACAAGGAAAAGTAGTGAAAACTGAAGGAATCAAGATGCCCCACGAAAATAACATTAAGAATCTGGATGAGGAAGATTACTACAAATACTTGGGTATCCTTCAAGCGGACAACATCAAGCACACTGAAGTCAAGAAAAAGATTAGAGGTGAATACATCAAGAGAGTGAAGAAGATCTTAAAGTCCAAACTCAATGGAGGAAATACCATAAAGGCAATCAACACCTGGGCAATTCCAGTCATTAGGTATACAGCTGGAATAGTGGACTGGACTCAAGCAGAACTAAAAGCAATGGATAGGAAGACCAGAAAAATAATGACAATGAATCATGCCCTTCATCCACGCAGTGGCATTGACAGACTTTATCTACCAAGGCAAATAGGTGGAAGTGGAATGCTACAAGTACATCATATGGTTGAAGAAGAAAGAATGGCTTTGGAAGAATATCTGAAGAACAATGATGAAGATGTACTGAAATTAATATATCAGGAAGGCTTACTGACTACTGGAGAGACCAAACCGGCCTACAAGAAAGACCAAATGAAGAACAGAATAGAGGCATGGGAAGACAAAGCACTACATGGCCAATACATGAAAAAAATAGCTGGGAAAGCAGATAATAATAAAACCTGGCAATGGCTAAGAGCAGGAAAATTGAAGAAAGAGAGCGAGGGACTAATTCTGGCTGCACAAGACCAAGCCTTAAGGACAAATGCATATAAAGTCAAAATTGAGAAGACAGCAACAGATAGTAAGTGCCGCCTATGCAAAGAAGCTGAAGAAACAGTGGACCACCTGGTAAGCTGTTGCGAAAAGATTGCACAGACTGACTATAAGCAACGGCATGACAAAGTAGCAACAATGGTGCACTGGAAGATCTGCAAAAAATATCATTTGCCTGTAAGCAAAAACTGGTGGGATCATAAAATAGAGAAAGTCATAGAAAATGACAAAATTAAACTGCTCTGGGACTTCAGAATTCAAACAGACAAGCACCTGCAACATAACACCCAGACTTAACAATTGTCGATAAGAAAGACAAAAAAGTCTGGATAGTGGACGTGGCAGTGCCTGGAGACAGCAGAATAGACAAGAAAGAACTGGATAAGATAACAAAATACAAAGACCTACAAATAGAAATAGAAAGACTGTGGCAAAAGCAAGCAAGGGTAGTACCAATAGTAATAGGCTGCTTGGGTGCAATCCCAAAACAACTGGAGCACCACTTGAACACCATTGGCATTGACAAATTCGCTATTAGTCAATTGCAAAAGACGGCCTTACTAGGAACTTCTTCCATCCTGCGACGATATCTGTAATACCAGCAAACATCCACATCTGCCTATCCCAGGTCTTGGGTAAGGACTCGATAGGTAGACAAAATGCCAAATCCAGTCTGAACATCTGACTGACTGTGCGATGATCCATAATAATAGTTGGATGGCACCTTTGAGGTCATCTAGTCCAACCCCCTGCTCAGGCAGGAAACCCTATACCATTTCAGACAAATGGCTATCCAGTCTCTTCTTAAAAACTTCCAGTGTTGGAGCATTCACCACTTCTGGAGACAGGTTGTTCCACTGGTTAATTGTTCTAACTGTCAGGAAATTTCTCCTTAGTGCTAGGTTGCTTCTCTCTTTGATTAGTTTTCATTCTTTGCTACTTGTCCTGCCTTCAGGTGTTTTGGAGAATAGCTTGACTCCCTCTTCTTTGTGGCAGCCCCTGAGATATTGAAACCCTGCTATCATGCCCCCCCCCTTGTCCTTCTCTTCATTAAACTAGATATAGCCAATTCCAGCAACCGTTCCTTATATGTTTTAGCCTCCAGTCCCCTAATCATCCTTGTTGCTCTTCTCTGTACTCTTTCTAGAGTCTCAACATCTTTTTTACATCATGGTGACCAAAAGTGGATGCAGTATTCCAAGTGTGGCCTTACCAAGGCATTGTAAAGTGGTATTAATACTTCACGTGATCTTAATTCTATCCCTCTGTTAATGCAGCCTAGCACCATGTTGGCTTTTTTGGCAGCTGCAGCACACGGCTGGCTCATATCTAAGTGATTGTCCACTAGGACTCCAAGATCCCTCTCACAGTTGCTACTATTGAGCAAGGTACCACCTATACTATATCTGTACATTTGTTTTTTCTTGCCTAAATGTAGAACCTTACTTTTTTCACCACTGAATTTCATTTTGTTAGATAGCACCCAGTGTTCAAGTCTGTCCAGATCTTCCTGTATCTTAAGCCTGTCTTCTGGAGTGTTGCCTATTCCTGCCAGCTTGGTGTCATCTGCAAATTTCATGAGTTCCCCTTCTATCCCCTTGTCCAAATCGTTGATGAAGATATTGAAGAGCACTGGACCTAGAACAAAGCCCTTATCTACAGTGTGTGTCACTAATTAATTCAGAACTAAACCTCTGTATGCATCCATATGGAATTATTTAAGCAGCAACAGCTTTGAACAATTTTTGTACCTGACAACTACCAGTTGTATCTATTCCATTTCTTTTAAAACCTATGCTATCTTAGTGCTTTATCTTAACTTCATAAGAAATGGTTAGAAGAATTCATCTTTCTCCAAAAAAACCTCAGATAATCAGAGTTATGCCAAAGAAGAAAAAGAATAAGATTCTTGAACTAGGATGTTTCAGAAAACTCCTTCAGGAAAAAAAAAAAGATATTTTTAAAATTGCCTGAACTCCATATTCATCAGTATGCAATGTCAACATTTTTTTATGGAACAAAGATATATTAACTATGGTGTGCCTCAAATTTAGGAATGCCAAGCTAAAAGGTGGATTCAATATCATACAGCAAAAATAAATGATATTATTGTTAACCATATTAGATATCGTTCTTTAAGTTGTTATCATTAAGTTAACATGTTGGATATTTTCATTATAATCCCATATCATATCACAAATAAAACCCCAAAGTGATATTTGAGGAATTGCTTATTAATAGGAATAACCGCAGCAATGATCTTTTAATAGCTCTGAGAGATGTAAAAAATGTGTCGTGGACCCTTCGTGAGAAAGCACCATAAGAACTGGCCTCTATATCTGCTGATATCCGCTGATATATTTCCTAACCAAACATACACCATCAGCTTGTCTCTTCAATCTTTTAAGAAGTTGCTGCAGTAATCATGCTGGATAAATCTGAAATCCTGAATCTGGGATCTGTTTTACGCATAAGCAGCAATATCGCTTGTTTGCCATTGTGCAAACCCAGCTATTTTGCCTTTTAAGCCATAATCTGTTTACCACGTAGTAAGAATTCATCCAATTGCAGTTTGTTCAAACAAATTATGGCTTACACAATGTATGAAGCCAATATTTTTAAAAGATAAATTTGTTTAATCAACAATCCCCATTCTGACTGGAATAGAGAATGTATACACCAAAGAGTGAATCATCAGTTTAACCAATTATTTATTTTTCTTCTACAGCACATATCCTCAGAACAAAACAATTACCTTCTACCATATAATTATGCTACTTAAAGCAAAATATATTAAGCATTTTGTAAACAGCATAAAGGAACATGAATTCCTTAAAATAACTTCCAACTGCAACAATATTAAAGTACATGAAGAAGCCACAAACTGAATTTTCAGTAAGGCAAGTGTAAGAGGAGCAAATTCATACTGAAATGATTTAAATGGCTAATTTAACCTAAGTGATATTTTATACATTTTAAAAACTAAATATGATGCAGATTTGTAGACTAGTCCTTAACAGTGAGGCACTTCAGATTGCCAGGGTTTGGGAAGAAGAGGCAAAGCTAATTGTTACTGCCTAATGAATTGGAAATGGGGAAGTTGGTCTTCAATAGAAGCAGGATGGCAGTAGAGGACTGGAGATTATCTGATAGAGTAAGAGGAGGAAGCAAGAAAACCAAGGCTGTAGATATCAATGGAAGATACCAATTTACGTGGTCAAGTGAAAACTAATCCTGAAACAGAAATAAATGAGTAAAAGAAGTAACCTTATGGGCTGAGGAAGTAAACTGGGGGAAAGGAAGGTATTTCAGGGTAAACCTTACTTTTGAATAAGAGAGAAGAATAACACTATTGTGAGTGTCAAGAAAAAGATTTGTGATTTGGCCAATAACCTATCTATTTTTGCAGGATCCAATCTGGGTCAGTCACCATAGTATTTAGTCTTCTGAGCTTTGATCTGGTCCCAGTAACCGACCCAGACTGGATCCTGCAACATTATCCTGGGATACGTACATTTGCCTTCATTCGTGATACCTACTTTTGTTATGTATTCACATTTTATATCAAGTTATCCTTTACCACCAGCAATATGCCTTTCTACAAAGTTTCTGTTTTTATTTTTTTAGGTGTTTGTGTGTGTGAAACTCATTGGATACCTTCATCCGTATCAAACATTTTATGTTGACATCCATTTTCCTTCAAAAATTTAAATGCACCAGGCCTAAAAAACTTTATCCTCCTATTTTATTTCACCATCTCTCATTTCTAAAAGCCCACTATTATATCATAATATTAAACTGGCAGTTTAGATTTAGACAGTTGATGTGAAAAGTCATTCAACTTTACAAAATGAATCTAAATACTACTTTGGGACAATATATAAAGCCTTTCCCAACTACAATTTGGCTTGAATTTCTATTTTTTTCTCTTAAAAATTAAGTCATAAATGATCCACAATGCATCCAGCTGACTGAATCATGACCTTCCAACTCCAAATCAGCTGAATTATGCTGCTATTTAAAGGCACCTACACTATATCAACAGACAAAAATTTAATTAGGGAGGCAAAAAATAGGACATAGTCTCAATCCTTTTAAAATAGAACAGTTTTTAAGACAATGCATATCTTCCCTAGTGTGGGGAAAAAAGTGTTGCATTACCTATAAAAGACAAGAAAACATATTTGGAAAATGTAACTAGGAAAGTAGAGCAATTAAAAATCACTTTTGAGCCATTTACAGGTCTCTATCAGCTACAAGTGCCTGAGAGCATCATGCTTGGTGTGAGTCCCCAGAGAGTGATCACATTTCAATTACTATCACTAACATTAGTCATTACTGAGGTTGGCTCTGGTCCCCAGGGAAGGCAGCTTGTGATGACAATACCCAGTTTCTCCCTGTAATGCAATTCATTAGGCAAAACAGAACAGCTGGGACAGGCACGTGTGGGTTTGAAGAGGACCCGCCCCCGTGAGACCTCTTGCTCAAACTCTCTCTTGGTTGGCAAGGGAGGGGATCGACTTCAACCCCCATGACAGCTGTAGAGTCCTCAGGGGACACTCCATGTTTAATCACTGCTCTTTAAGCTCAAGGAAGGCATTTGATTGAGAATTTAAGCTAATGGCACTTCAGCTTGTAGCAGATTATCAGGCATCTGATAGGGACTTGATGACATTTTATCATGTTCTAGCCTACAAAAGTTAATGAGGCACTTAGATATTGTCTCAGATCCCTAGTCTAGTATATTCTACTCCACAGATGGCTCCTTCAAAGTGAAAAGGGCCAGGAATGCATAAAAAGGAAGCTGTAATTATTTCTGTAGGGCTTCATTTTCTAATATAGAAAATTCCACTGAATTAATAGTGACAAGTTGTGGTATAAAATAACAGTAGGAATCTCGACTTGTAGAAATCTGTGCAAGAAAAGGAAAGATTGTGAAAAATGGAAAAATCTAAAAATACCTCAGGGATCTCAAGCCTACTGAATACAGACTGAAGTCAATATGCATAAGCTTGGGCTTATGACATACATATCTATGTCCTAATAAATTGTCCGTTAAATGTTGCACTCTATAACCAAATCAGACAAGGTAAGCCAATGGAAATATTTTATGTACTTTGCCTTTGGGTAAGAAAATTGGGCGTAGACAAAAAGTTGTATATCTAGCACACATAATGATAGTTCAAAACACGCATCCAGAGAAATAAGCGCATATAACATTATTATCTCTGGCTATTTTGCTAAGGCTTACCTCTGAGATTCAAGTACAGGAGTCCCCAAACCAGCAAAACTAAGAGCAGCATATGATGGAATAATGCTGATAAGGAGGAGGCACATCAGCAGCTGACATGCTGTTCCATGAAGATTGCTTTCTCACAACCTGAGCCAACAAATTCTTTCTCAGTTTCAGAATTCGGAGATATACATAAATATAAAACAACTGTTACATATGGCTGCTAGCATCATGGCATCGTAATGCACTCATAAATGTTATTATAAAACAGAATATCTTAAAATTGAAACGATGATTAAGTACATGGCACATCCATGTTGCTACTTCAAATATCTCATAGTGTGTAAACTAACATACAAGCTACAAAGCTGCCAAATATCTTTGATTTTTTTTTGTTGATCTTTATCCAACAATATACGATGACATAGAACAGGGGTCCCCAACCCCCGGTCTGTGAACCAGTACCAGGCCGCAGCATGCCAGTAACTGGTCCACACAAACAAGCAAAGCCCCATCCGTGGGATACAGGCAGCACACAAAACCATGCACCCTCCGGTCCGTGGGAAAAACCTCTCTCCACAGAACCGTTCCTGGTTCCCAAAAGAATGGGGACCTCTGACATAGAAGCAGTATACACTGAATGCTTCACCAAATTTTCTTTCTCCTGATACTGAAGTTATGAGGCAATAATAATAGAAGTAAAACAACTGTGGCAAAAGAAAGCAAAGATAATAATAATAGGTGCCTTGAGTGCAATCCCAAAACATCTGGAGAACCACTTGAATACCATCAGCATTGACAAAATCACCACCAGTCAATTGCAAAAGACAGCTTTACTTACAACAGCTTACATCTTGTAACATCTTTACACCACCAAATAATTTCTGCTATCCCAAGAGATTGGACAGCCATTTGTCCGAAATGGTATAGGGTTACCTGCCTGAGCAGGCGGTTGGACTTGATGACCTCCAAAGTCATTCCAACTTTATTATTATTAATTATTATTATTATTATTAAGTCCTTGAGAAGGACTCAGTAGGTAGATAGAAATGTTAAACCCAATCTAAATATCTGTCTATGCGACCAACCATAGTAGAATGTTTAGAATGCAATCTTGCTATATTCTATTAAAATTTGTAATGAAATAATTGTTTACTATTTACAGTATTTACAGTAGTATTTGCAAGTAATTTACATATAATTAACTTAATATTTTATATCACTATTAGCTACACTACATTTTCACATGAAACTGCTTTCTTTCTGTTTTTCTTGTCTTTCAAATGTAGCTATTCAATTCAATTAATTAATTATTCAATTCATTCATTAGCTAACAGTAAGAAGTGGGATGGGAAAACCAACAGTAACTAATATCTAGCTTCAATTTCCACCCCAATCATTGCAAACTAATCTTCTGATATGTTAATATAAACTTGGACGCTACTCTGCCACTAGTAGCAAACTGTTCTTTCCCAAGAGAGCCCTGTAAAACAGGACAGTCACTGACAGCAGTACAATTACTGACACAGATACAGACTTTATGGACATGTTTATCTCTGCTGTAAATCCACACTCTCTCTCCACTCCGATTCACAAGTCATAAAGAAATTGCAGATAATGAAAAAGTTGGTGAAATTTACAGCATGTCGGAAACCTCAGACAGCCAAAAGAAATTAAAGAGCTGACTGGATATAAATCACACAGGTACAATTAAAAGTTCCCATACCACCTTCACTTCTAAAAGTGGCATACAATCCAACACAGATGATAAAAAGCTGAGGTCATGATCCTTAGGCTGAAGGTGGTTAAGAACATTATATACCAAAATTAGCCAATTTAAATGCCTTTGCGCACATCCTAATTTCTAGCTGGCATTTGAATACTTGTTCTGAGGCAAAAATCCTTACCAAAAATATATCAAGTTTTCATAAGTGAAATAAACTGCAAATAGAAAGGTAGCCATTTAGTTTCCTCCACAGCATCATACTCCTCCCCTTTTCTTGCTGCTTTCTATGATTTCTCTAAATCTGTTGTAGAGGTCTGTGAGAATCTTTGAAGCAAATATGGATAGTCTGGAAAGCAAGGGAAATAACTCTTACTATTACAGTCAAATCTTTCACTAGTGTTGGAATCATGCCCTTGATTACTTTCCCTTTGCTAGAGATAAAGTACATAAAATAAGAACATTTCAAGACTGCTCAGACAATTAGGTTTGGGTGTCATTGCTACCTCCAGAGAAATCTAATGCAGATAAAATACCAGATTGAAAGTCTGAAAAGTTTTCTAACATATGCATGTAATGAAAAATATTGGAAAATGTTAATAGTCTATATAGATGGAAAGAGTTCATTACAGATCTATAGGACTGTTACTTTGGAGAACTACCCTCCATTCAGCTATATTACATGACTATAATTTATTAACATATTCACTATTGGAAGATCTGAAAAAGCAGGTTAGGGATGGCATATAATCAATCAACCATTAACATGTTCGGTCAGTTGTGATACTATGGAAACATCAAAAATATACATAACATTCTCTTATGCAAGAAAGTATTTCTAAGGCAAAAAGCTTTTACTCAAACATATACTTGTGTCTTAAAGCATTAAATTTATAATTTAGGGAGCTTGCAGATCCATCTTTGTCGTTGGATCTTCAAGTATATGAAAGAATACTTTACCAGCATAGATAGGATGCCAACTATGATCTTAGCTAGAGACAGGCTACTTGGTTTCAGTAATCCATGAATAATAGGAATTGTTTGTTTAGATGATTACAATGTATTATCTATAGGAGTGACAAAATATGACTGCTCCAACATTATTATATTGCTAATATTTTATTATCTTCACTGGTTTTGAGTTCATTTCTGAATGTACAGATAGCTAGGAACAGCTTTTGAAAGCAGCACTGAGCCTTTTAGAAGATATGACTACTTTAACAATTCAAGGAAGAACATGTTGCTGATTACAATATACTTTGTGAAGTGTGCCTTTTGAAAGCCTTGCCCAATCATATCAGAGCTTCAAGAAGACTCTATTTAAATATCCCTCTTTGTGAACATAGAGGAAGGTTTACAATTGTGATGCCTCTGGGATGCTCTCTCAGGAATCTTAGGAACAGAAGACCACTCTCTTGGATTACCAATGTATATTGCTCATTACCAACATCAATACACAATGAGCAGGATTATTTTGTGGCAGCGAAGAATATGTAGTAACAGCTTTATTAGGGGAAATATTAATAAAAGGTATTACAAATTTACAGCTGGAACTAACTGAAGAACCAGTTAGGATTCAAAAGGCTAACTCTGAAATCTAAATGTTAACTAATTACAAAAAATGCTCCTAAATTGGTATAACTTCCAATAAAGAATAACAATTCTCAATAAAAGTTCCATACGATAACAGAGGACCATTAATAGAAAAATAACATATATAACACAATTTAACTTATTACATTTTGCCAAATCATCATATCTTAAAATTGTTAAGAAGTTCAATGGGAGCTTCCAAATCTTAAAAGCTACAAATGTATTTCCCAATATTACAGTTGTAATCAGCCATCTGCTGCCACCCAGAGGCTATGTAAGGTCTATTTTGCTATGACTCTTGGACCTTTTGAACAGTTATTTTACTGTCTTACAATCATTAAGGTAGTATTTAATCTTGAATAACAAGAATCATTGTGAAGTGTTCTAAACTACACTTCTGCCATATTTCATTTTGAACAGTTCCATTTGTATTACATTAATGAATTACATAGCAGACAAACATCGCTAACAGATTTTTCACTAAAATGCATTAAACACTTAGGGCTGTACGTAGATATATTCTTCTAATGCTGCAGTCACTGTATTACTTTTTGATAGTGATAATAAACATCCTGACTTTAACGCAAATGCATTTAGGAATCGAATCTAAAAAGGTGCTGCCCAGTTCATAAAATGGTGCTGGTACAGGCTCTGAAATATCGATGAAGAAACTTTTCAATATTATGTAACCTAGGAATGACATTTATGCGTCAGCAAAATGGTGCTTGTTTTGGTCTTTTCAGGAATGAATGTAGTACTGAACTGCTAGAAATGAAGATCACATTAGCATATAGCAGTCTTCTTTATTTAATGCCTTTTGGATTTGGTGGATTAAAAGGAATTCCAAACTACCAAAATAAACAGGAGGGTACAAGGACCTGGAGGAATGGATATTTATTCATTTATATATAATAAATAAATAAATTTTATACAATCACTTGAAAGACAATAGCAACTCCCATTTTTAGGCAAAGGATAGGGAAGGTTTTATAAACTACTTGTACAAAACGGAATATATTGCTGCCATTATCAATTTTTATGGTACCCTAATTCCTATAGTTCAGTGGTGGCGAACCTATGGCACAGGTGCCAGAGGCCGCACTCAGAGCCCTCTCTGTCGGCACGCGCATCATCGCCCCAGTCCTAGGCCTTCAGCTGGGTTTTATAAAACCTTTTCACTTGGCCTCCGCCATGTGCAAAAAAAAAAAAAAAAGGTTCGATCAGTCAATTTCAACTTCTCGAGGGAAAAAAAAGTTCTTGCAAAGTTGGAATTGATTGATTGAACTTTTTAGTCCCACCCAGTCTGCTGTTACCACTGCAGCCATGCCCACTGAACTGGCCACGCCCACCCAATTGGCCACACCTAGCCAATGGGCCACACCCACCCGACACTTGGCGATGCATAAGTCGGTTTTGGGTTGCAGTTTGGGCATTCAGTCTCTAAAAGGTTCGCCATCACTGCTATAGTTAATTAGTATGAATAGAATGTACATAAACATGACTGTACATAAACATATGCAATGAACCTACTGTATTTTTTGTATCTGTTCAGTACTTACATTCATCCAGCCCCAACTGATATGCCAAATTCTGTAAACCTCTAACCTTCTCCATCAGATTAGCTGTAGTGAGACTTCCCAGCTCTAAAAGAAAGTGTGTAGTTTACAAACTTTGTCATGAAATAATAATGAATGAATCATGCTTTTATTAGAATCAAACTCCTAATGCAGGTAGTCCTTGATTTACAAGCATTTATTTAGTGACCAATCAAAGTTGCAAGAGCACTGAAAAAAGTGACTTATGACCATTTTTCACACTTACAACCATAGCATCCCCCATGATCACATGATAAAAATTCAGACACTTGGCAACTGATTCATATTTATGACCATTGCAGTCTTCTTGGGTCATGTGATCATATTTTGCAAATTTCTGACAAGCAAAGTCAATGGGGAAGCCAGATTCACTTAACTGTATTATTAGTGTAACTGCAGTGATTCACTTAACAATTGTGACAAGAAAGGTGGTAAAATGAGGCAAAACTCACTTGACAACTGTCTCACTTGGCAACAGAAATTTTGGGCTCAATTGTGGGTGTAAGTCAAGGACTACCTATAATAATAACCAAGCAGAAAGTAAAGGCAATTTGATGTAATAGTTGTACAAATGCTGTATGTAATGAAATTCACTATTTTTAGAGGAGACACGATATCTGGTTTTACACAGAAAGAGACTACATTTATAAGAGCAATTCAATCCTGACCAGCTCAAGGTTGACTCAACGTTCCATCCTTGGTAAAATGAGAAGCCAAATTGTTAGGAGCAATATGTTGACTTTGTAAACCACTTACAGAGGGTTGTAAAGGTTAGGGCATTGTGAGGCAGTATATAAGTCTAAGTCAGGGGTGTCAAACTGCCGGCCTATGGGCTGGTTGCATCATGCGGTGCAACTCATAATGACTGTTAAGCAAGATGGGCTTGCTTAATGAATCCCATCCTCTGCTCACTCTGATGCAGTCATTAAACAACCACATGGTCATTAAGTGGAGCATGAGGTGCCTTAGGGGTGGGAGAGGCCCTGGGAGGCCTACCACCCAGCTGACCCTGGAAAGGAATCAGTCAAGCAGCAAAAAGCTTTGCAAAGCCAAAAACAGCCTAGCTGTGGTGGGAGGGGGAACCCAGCTAGATTAGGGCCCAGCATTGTGTTCCAATGCCAAAGAGGCTTCCAAACAAATCTAACTGCTTGTCCATGAGATGTCCTGATGCTTTGAAAGGAAGCGAGGAAGCTTAGTGATGCATCCACTGGTGGTGTTCTGCAGAAAGAATAAAGTTGTGCTTATGGGCTCGGCCTCTGTCTCAATCAGCTGGCATTCAGGAGATTGCAGGCCTTTCCTGGGTCTTACTAGGTTTGGGAAAACCAGCTCCCTGCATGCAAAGATGTAACTCTGGGTTGAACTTCCCAAAACCTTTCCCTTGCTTTACTCCCTCCCTCCTTCCCCCACATTTTTTTCATTAAAGAAAATGGGAAAAAAAGCTTTATTGATCTTTCTCCCCCCCCCCCAATAGATGCTGAAGCTAAAACCTCTGCCCTCCAATCTCAATCCCCTTTAACCACTTAATATACTAAATTTATTTCATGCCTGGAAAGAGGATATCAAAATTTGCAAGTTACTTGCCTTGATGAGTGACTGGCAGGCTGAAGAATAGAGAAGAAACTCCCAGGGGTTTGATTTTTTTTTTAAAAAAAAAAAAAGGGGGGGGGGGGGAGAAGGAGAATGAAGACAGCAAAGAAATTCCTTCTGGAGGTTGTTTGTGTGGAGAGGAAAATACTCTGCAAAGCTCCCAAGGACTCAGCACAAGCAAGAAATGGCCATGGTAGAAGGTGGGTCCTAAAGGGAGTCATACAAAGCTTGGAAAGCTTTCAATGCATGGATCTCAAATTAAACTCATTTATCTCCAAAGTTTATACTTAAAAAGTGTCATAATTATTGGACCTAATAATTATGTTGATTTCTTCACTATATGGTAGACTCAAAATGAAAGATAAGAAACCTGAACTGATCTTTATATGACAATTCAATCTAATATTAACCATATATTTAATATAAAAATGATTTTTTATCAAGCACTGACTAGAAACTCACCTCTCAACATGTCAATATCATCATTTTCTAATTCAGCCATCCATTTAGGTGGAGAACTGGTGATGGGCTATTAAGAACAAACATACATAAGCAAATTATTATCTATTTTAGAAACCTTTAAAAACTTATAACAACTAATTAAAATGCAGAACTATAATATTTTACAAAATTCTACTCTGATTAAACAAAATATTTCTAAAATAGATTACTATATTCAATAAAACAATTCTTTTCAAGGCAGCAAAGTAAAGACTATTTTTTTAAAGCCAATATCATCTTGCTGGGGTAAAACCTTGCTTGTTACTGCATGAGGGAAAAAAATATAGTACGAAAACATAGCAAGAAAATAAAAAATAAATAGTCCCAGTTATTTTTCTAGGCATTTGTAATTTTTCAATTATTTTCTACTTTAGCTGTTTTTTGTGATAAGCTCTATTTTCCATAGAATTTTAGGACTGAAATGTCTATGTCAAATACCAATTATTATACTTACACTTTTAAAAGAAGCTGCAAATTCAGCAACACCTGGTACTGGAGACAAGATAGACATATGGTAGTTAATGCATTTTAGTTGTTTTTTACTATTGTTTATAGAACTTTGAAGGCAATTACCATATCTGTCACTTAATTAAACTGCTACATTTTAATTCAGTACATATGTTAATTTTAAGCTCAATTCTGGGTCTGAGGTAAGCTATTAAGCTATATTTCTATACCATTGGTATTCAGTGGTTATTGACTATATAATACTATTTTTTTTTATTATCACCAAGCCATCTTTTCATCCATATTACCTTTTTTTAAAAAAAAAAATCGTAGTATTACATGTATAACCCTACATGTCTATTCACAAAATTCAGTATTATTTATTTCTGGGTAAATGTGCACAGGCTCAACAGAATTACTTCTGAAATAAATTATGCAAGATTACCTTCTTGAACTCTTTTAAATCTCTGCCTAAGAATAAACATGCTCAAATTTTAGCATGTTAAAAGCAATATTTTAATAGGACAGCTTATGATAGAATCATTAGTGTAAACACACACCATTTAAATGTCACATCTGGCTTATCACAGTAAAAACTCATACGTATGTACTAGAAACTTACTTCCCATACCATGATCTGGTTCTTGCCTTACCTCTGATGTATCTTACTAACATTTTAATGATCCATACTGTATATTTTTTTACAGATACCGTTTTCTACTCCAATCTCAAATATTAACTCAAAATGGTTAAAGGATTCACTTGCCCATTTTTGAAATTATTCTGATGATGTTTTTAATATGAGCAAGTAATTATTTTTCACATTCAAATAATTATTCAGATTTTTTCATCTCATTCAGATTGAAATATGTTGAACACCTATATAATCTTTTTTTTTTTGCTCAAATATATGGCAATAACAATTCTTGGCAGTGCACTAAATGCAAATATAACCATTTATTTAACTCTTACTGTTTTTCTTAATAAGGCAGTGAGATTCTACTTACTTTTTCCAGTAGAAATAAAGAGTGAAGAAAAGCTCAGTACAAAAGACACTAATAGCTTATATAGGCCATGTACTCTTTTGTACAACAAAACATTTAGAAACATGGAAAAAAAGATAGAGACCCAGTTGTATAAAATTATATTTTACTTCTGAAATACTTAGTAAATAGGAAATAACATATTTCATTAACACTTTATTATGTTTAATTGTAAATTAAATAAGAGAAAATGTAATCACAAATAAAGGCGAATATATGTGTCCCAGAATAATGTTACGGGATCCAATCTGGGTCAGTTACCGGAACCAGAGGTTTTGTCTTCTGGGCTTTTGGACTTGTGCTGGAGCACCCATCCACAGGGAGCTTCTCTATGTGCTTTGTACACTGAGAAGTTCCCTGAGGATGAGCTCCAGCATGTGTCCAAAAGCTCAGAAGATAAAACTTTTGGTCCTGGTGACCGACCCAGATTGGATCCTGCACAAAACTTAATTTTCATTCTAGCTCTGCATAATTTTTGAACAGCCCTACATGATACTTAAACTATTCAGCATTTTAAAAAGCTATGTAATCCTATATTAGATTAGCCATATAATTTTATATAATATTGAATATATTTCCTATGAGCTAGCCAAAGATTTTAGGAACCTAGACCTATGTCTCAAAAAGGGCCTTTTCCCATACCTTAGGAAATCTAAAAGGTCTAATTATTAATTCTTACAATAGCATCTTACTAGAAATAACTCTTTAGATTTAGAGTCTAAAGTTGGTTCACATTAGCGTAATCCACAATGATTTATTTATTCAATTACTACTTACATTGCTCTGGCCACAGATCTGGAGATGCCCTGTCCAACTTTTCAAAGCTCAGCAATGAGGCTTCCAAATCTGAACCTAGAATTATATTAACATATTTATAAGCCAAAATACACCAACACAGCAGCACCATTTTAGACTACCGTGTAACATTTACCTGTGGTGCACAAAATCTCTTAAGATGTGACGTGGAACATGAAAAAGAAACAATTTGCCTCTCAAACTGCAATATTTTAATGACACTACATTGATAATGTTATGCCCCTAGGCTTACTTCTTTGGAAGATAGGCTAAACTGAACTATTCTGGGTATAGTTACTAAGAAAAGATCAGATTTTGCAACTAGCAAATCATCACAAGCATATGATTTATCCTAATCAGATTATTTCAAGATGGACAATATTAATATTTATATGTTTATTTGTAAAGGTGTAGGTATATATATATATATATTGTATATAGCATGTTTATATGTGTGTGACATATGTGTACACTTTTGAGAGCAGGCAACAGACTTTCATTTTTAATATGTGCCAGTGTGCCCACAGTAAAAACTGACAATAAAAGTTATAAAGGTTTATCTTATTTTATTCATGTAGCTCTGCATTGTTTAGGTCATTGGTTCTTAAATTGTTTAACACAATTACCCCTTTTCCTGCCCTCAAATAATGTCATTCCTCCCCAAAAAAACAGACTGTTGTTTTACACATGCATCTCAACAGCAGCAGTCTGGACCCTGACTCATAAACAATTACAAATTGCTCCACAATACCCAGGATATGTCAATATTACCCCTTTAGGGGCAATTCCCCCAGTTTAAGAACCATAGCTTAGGTCCTTTCTCACTGCTGATCCACTCATCTTTGAACTTGCAAAATAATACACCAGCATTGCTAATTCCTAAGCTCTTTCACTACCTTTGTTCCCAATTACTTCAGTCATCTGACTTTCCCCCAAGGTGATAGATGACAAAGCCTCTTAACAATTTTCCCCCCTGAAAGCTATCCCTGAATAATATCAGAATAAAGAGGAAAACAAGACTTTACCGCTGGTACAATACAGATAACTTAAACCTGTCTTTTTAATCAGCTGAAGAGGGAAGCAACATCAAGGGACAGAAAAGTGGAAGAGCACATTTGTGACAAAGGTGTCGCCATGAGGAAAGGTGCCATGTGCCAAAGAACTTCTGCTAACGGAGTCTAGGAAAAAGAGCCTTTTCTGCTGCGGCTTCTGCCCTCTGGAATAGTCTCCTACTGGAGGTGAGGTCCACCCTCACATTTCATCTTGGTTTTTAACTTTATTTCTTTTAATTTTAATTCTTTAGTAGTTTTTTTTTAGTTTTTATCACATTGTAAGTTGCCTAGAGTCACTGTATTGGTGAAATGGGCAGCATTTAAATTTAATAAATACTATGTCTAGCAGCCATTTCATAGATTCCATGCAAAAAGGATTTTTTCCCAAGCTTCTTTTATTAAGAAACAGAAAAGTTTCTACAATAAAATTTACAGTACAGTACAATACAGTAGCTCATCTGCCCAAAACTGAACTACCACACACTTTCCTGGTCTTTTGACTTCCAGCATACAAGGATTGCATCTGGAGGGCAAGTTGGAAAAGTCTGATTTACTCCAGAATTACAGCCTTCATCTTGTTTTCCACTGTTGGCACTTAGTGATACAAAGCACAAGCCAATTGTCATCCCTGAGATAATTGTATAGATTACTACTAAGAACAGGGTCAGACTAACAAGAGATCTAATTGAAATCCTAATAGTTATTTTAACAACGATTCGTTTCACAATGAGCTTCTGTCAAACAAGGTTCTAAGCATATTTGTTCAGAAATGAAGTCCAATTATACCCAAAAGACAGCGTTCCCACCTGCGTTTAAGGGGCTTATGGCGAATTAGAAACCCAGTCTGGTTGAGTGGTTAAGGCATCAGCTAGAAACCGACAGACCCCGAGTTCTAGTCCCGCCTTAGGCACAAAGCCAGCTGGGTGACCTTGGGCCAGTCAATCTTAGCCCTAAGGAGGCAATGGCAAACCACTTTGGAAAACCCTTACCAAGAAAGCTGTCTCGGAGAATCGGACAACGCTGAACTGGGAGAAAGTGGCTAATTATCCCCGAAATCAATACATGCTTACTCAAAAATAGTTAAGCTGCGAGCATAATAATTAGGAAGACGGAATACTACAAATCTCTCCGCCTTCCTCAACGTCTCTTACCTTCAGCAGAGACCGCCATCTTAGGCCATCACATGACAACCGAATCCCCACCCACCCGTTTCACGCGGGAGTCTGCTCTGACAGCTCTTTTTCGGACGAGCCAGGAACGCTCCACCTCCTTCCCCCCCCCCTCACATTCTGCCTCTTTCCAAACCCCAGAGGTCGTATCTAAGGGAAAGAAAAATTATCCACTCAAATTCCGCCTGGAGGGGGCGTTTACAGTCAAGTAGCCAATAGAATCCTCCACTTGACGGGGAAGGGGGAAAGCTGGGCCCTTTCAATGTTCTATTGGTTCGAGAGAGCGGCCCGGAGGGAAGGATTGCGATTCGGGTTGGCCAAAGACAAGGGATGGGCGGTGCCCAGCTGTTGAGCTGGGAGTGGGCAGGGCGCTGGGCGGCAGGTGGTCGTTGGAAGAATGGCGGTTGTGGCTGCGGTTCGGGGGTCCCGGGGAGGGCGGCGCTTCTGGTTCGAGGTGAGATCGCGCGAAAGAGACGGAGTGTTCCCGAAGGGGGGGGGGAGATGTCATCTAGCCTGCACGTGCGGAGTTCAGCGCTGCCGTTTGCGTGGCGGGGAGATCCTTCTCGTCCGTGGCATTTTGCGCACTGCTCTTAACTCCTCACAGTTGAGTGACTTCTGTTCATTAAAGGCGGCGGCGTTTTGCCCTAGAACAAGGTAGACCTTCGATGATTGTCCTGCTTGGAGGTTCCTCCGGGCAAAGAGCCTTTTAACATCTGGGTCGCCCTCGATGAGATCACGCAGCTGCTGGCAAGACTAGCTTAGGTTTTTGTAAACTTCAGATCGGTCTCAAAGAAAGAACGGATTAGGATCCCAAGATCTGCGCAAAATTCAGCTCTGCGTGGGCACGGCTAGCTTGAGAAAGGCCTTTTTCAGATCAAGCCAAAGTCCATTAGGTTTCCTTGTGGGCCAGACGCTGATTACCCTGCAACTCCAGCAGAAAACGAAGAGCTGCCTACCTTTTAGTTAGTGTTCGGCCTTCTTCTTATAAGCTGTTCTGCATATAGGACAGCCTTGCCTACTTTAAATTGTCTGTAAATATATCAGCTGGAAGGCTGCACTTGTGGGGGCACTGATGAAGATTGGGACCCAGGGGCTGGAGGGAGGGGGGTTATGGGCTGTGGGAAAGTGGGGAGTCCCCTCTCTCATCTCATTTGTGGATTCCCGGGACTGTCAAGAGAATTTGTAAAGATTTTGAGACAATAAGATTCCTACATCTTAGGGAGGAATATGAAGTGAGGTAGAAGTTGATAAATAAATAAACTTAACCAAAATCAAGCTTGTTTTTCCAGAAGAAGGTAGATGGTAGTGGTGATTGTTAAGGAGCATTGTGTTTCTACTAGAGGGAACATTGTGACTTTTCTCCATTCAATATCTATATTAGTTTCTTTGCTAGGAAATGTTACATGGTGAAGTAACATATGGACTATAGGCTTGAACTCTCAGGCCTATTTCAAGTGATAATGTCCTATTAAAGTCAAATGTAACATGAAGCATTTAAGGTATTAGAACAGCATTGGTTTGAGTCTATGTTTGATATCATGCTTGCTATTGTGGGAATAAAATATAGGAAGATTCCCATATATGCCTCTGAGCTCTTGGTGAAAAAGTTTTAAATTAATTACGGTAGTCAATAAGTACTGGAAATTGTTTACTGCTGATTTTCCTACACAATTGGAAGGAAACATTACAGAATTCTTAGACAGAAGCATAACTTCTTTTAATTTTCTTCAACTAGAGTGACCTATTCAAAAATATTTTTCATATTACATTCTACGATGAGAAAAAGTAGTAAAGAGAAACAGCAATAGCTACTCAAAAGACAATCCAAAACCTTGCAGTACTGGTAACTTCTAAATATCTTTTCCTGCAACTGCCAAGCATCAGCACATGGATAATTCCTAAAGTGAATACACTATATAATTTTTTAAAAAAATATGAATGTACATGAGATTATCAGTAAAAGGTTTGACTCCTATAAAAACTGACTACCAGCATCTGATAATTCCCAATAAAGATGAAACAAGTAATGTAATGCCTCCTGGTGGTCAATGTAAGTACAATATTTTATGACTGAATTTTTTGAGATTTAGTCTTTCCTCTGTTGTATTGCCTTTCAAATTATACTGTGAATTTTACAGTTACCTTTTTGAAATAAGGGCTATGTAAAACTTTAGTTAAGCAGTGATCGGTTTGCCTTTATTAATAGGAGCAACCTTATTTCAATATTTTATTTTTATATGGAATCTATTTACTTCCTGATTCAACTAAGGCTACTAACACTAGAATATATTAATAATACGATTATTGCTATGATTGTTAAAATTTAGAAAACTGAATGTGGTGTGTCTTCACTTCTCACTTCTGGGCAAGTTTAAGTTAGTTGGATTTCTTCTTGAAATGTAGGATAGATGTGCTTAGTTGATTCTGTTTCCTTTTTGCGTTATAGATCTCTAGGAAGACAAATTTCAACTGGCATTCCTCATCATTTATTTCCTCCACTTCAGTGGTAAGTTATTTTTGAAAGAAAACAAAGATTAACTTAGAATAAAGCAAATGTTTCTCCATTATGCATTATTTGTCTCAACTTGTAGATGGAGATGAATAGCATTCTGGTCAACTTTAAAGTAAAACAACAGTTAAGACTAGGGCATCATCACTTTGTCTGGGATACTTTGACCTTAGAGCAAAACATATTATTGTCAACAAAAAGAGGAGTAACCAGAGTGGGCTTAACTGCTTATTGTAATAAAAATGGCTTTAACAATCTTGCAGATTGTGCCGTCAGGAATTTTTGATCCACTTACTTTGAGATTCATTAACATTAATCAAAAATAAAAGTTCTGTTTTTGTAAAAGATACCATGAATAGCAAATGGGGACAAATAGAATTAATATGAGTTTTATTAAATGCAAAGAGTAATCTGATCTTGCTTTTACAACATTTGGGTATGCGTTAACCAGCATTTTGTATTCTATAGCCAACAACCAAATTGTTCATTGATGGCAAGTTTGTGGAGTCAAAAAGTAATGAATGGATTGAAATTTACAACCCTGTAAGTAATATTGGTTTGTTTTTGAGCAGAAAACAAATGACATTCTAAACTATTTTTAAGTAATTTAAATAAATATGCTATAACAAGATTTTGAAATTAAGGAAAAGTTTATTTATTCTTAATTTCCTAATGAGGATGATTTGGAAGAAGCAAGCAGCCTACAGGAAAATATGTGAGAGGAGAAATGGAATCCTTTGCATGAAGTTGCTTCCACACATATTTTCCTTTAGGCTGATTGCTTCTTCTAAATCATCCTCTTTAGGAAATTAAGAATAAATAAGCTTTTCCTTAATTTCAAACTCTTGTTATATCAAGGTGTAAAATATTTGCATATTTGTAGAGAGTTTATGGAAACTGGTTAAATTATAGCTCTGGGTAATGCACTTTTTAATGGAGTTTATTAACACGAAGTTCATTTTGTATAAACCCATAAAAATATCACATGTTCTCATTGATGGGTCAGGACAGGAAGCATTTACTCAAATCCAATATTGTGTTATTGGAAATCCACTAATGCGATAGGACTTTGTAATCTCCCATCCACTATTTGCCATAATCCATTCCAGAGGATCCTCCAGAAATGATCTTGGAGATGTTCAAGCCAGTTTTATTAATTCAACAATTAAACTTGAGAGAAGAATATATTTGGAACCAAGGACCAAACTGTCAGGAATGGATAGTAACATTTGCCAGAATGCTATCCCAGGATTAGTTGGGGCCATTGTTTTGAGTGGGTGAGCTGGGCCAATAGACATAGAGCTCCAAATATATTTTTATGAAGCCACATGCAAATCTCATCCTTCTTGTTTCCCATTCTTTCAGCTTTACCCTGTCCAAGCATTCTCCTGTCCAAATACACTTCTCCCCAAACTATCAGGGCTCCCTACACAGAAAAAAATAATTGCACTCTAAATAACAATTAGGTTTTTAAGAACCACAATTGAAGGTAATGGAGGCTTTAGGCTGCAGATGATAAAAGGCAAGTAGTCATTTCCTTGCCAGGTGTTCTGAAGCTGCCTCAATAGAGATTTTTTAAAAAGCCTAATTTCATCAAAAAGGGGTGTTTTTCATTGGGATTTCCTTCCCAACATGGTCTCTAAGGACTTTTAAAAATGTCTTTACGGTGACTTCAACTGCTGGTGGTTTTTATGGCTATTTCCATGTATTTTCCTTGATAACTAAATATTCCTTCCAGAATATTTAATTATTGTGCAATGAAGGCCTCTTGAAAATTTTTAAAAGATTGATTCCAGACAGAAGTAGCAAAATCACTCTTATTTTTAATCACCTATTTCTGCCCAGGTTAAGGGAAAGCTCTTATCTTCAGTCAGCAACTGCTTGGAGATAAGAATTTTTCTTTGTCTACAAGGAGAGGTGGGGTTGAGAAATAAACCTACTGATTGGATGTGCCATTTCTGCTTTAGGTGGAGCAACATAAATATTCTTAATATGTTCTTGGAAAACTATATAATCAATGTACCGGCTGCATATTACAGTTTACAGTTTTTATTACTACATTAAAAACAGCAATATTAATCTAGGTATCTTTACTTTGATTTGGAAATAGCACTGGGAATACATTCCATAATAGAGTCATGCTGTCTAAAGCAGGGGTCCTCAACCTTGGCAACTTTAAGACTCATGGACTTCAACTCCCAGAATTCCTCAGCGAGCAGCTAGCTGAGGAATTCTGGGAGTTGAAGTCCACAAGTCTTAAAGTTGCCAAGGTTGAGGACCCCTGGTCTAAAGAACACTTGGATGGCTACTGGGAGAATTTCAGTTGTTGTAATTATTTAATTCTACGGAAATGTCATTCTAAAAGGCTACCAATGAAGTTGTTGGTCGAGTCCCAAAAGCCACAAAGAGTGAGATGGAAGCAGCAGTGGCTTCGTGCAAAAAGGCTTTGCCAAGCTGGTCTGAAGTATCTATTCTGAGTCGACAGCAAATCTTCCTGCGGTACCAGCAACTGATCAAGGATAATCTGGTGAGGAACTGCTCTTTCCTAAAGAGCCAATGCAAAGAAGAACAAAATTAAAGAGTGTTCGCCTATTCATGTATATATTACAAATAGACAAAAATTTCATAAGTGTAGAAAAATGTTCGTTATATTCATTCTTTCTTTTGCCAACATATCAAGCTTTGGTCTTCAGGTTTTGTCAAAAAATGCTAACTAAAAAGTAGGGAAGATAGGCACTGGGCACTAATTAAAAAGTAGGGAAGATGGGCACTGTAAGTCATCTTTTGTTTTCTGGGTAAATTGGCCTATTGCAAAACAATGTGTTTTTCCAGAAATTTGCTGAATTGTTGTAGTTTTTTCCTCATTTATTGATTCTCTTCTTATCTACAGAAAGAAATTTCAAAACTGATCACCTTGGAGCAAGGAAAGACCTTGGCTGATGCAGAGGGAGATGTGTTCCGGGGCCTACGTAAGCTGTTTATGTTTGCCTCTTGCTGTACATGGAGAACAGTTTTTAGGGGCTATAGGAAGATGAGAATGTTTCCAAAGAACTTAACTCTCAGGATCTCAGGCGCACAGCTCCTACCTCTGAACTATTGTATTGGGAATTTCATGCACCATAATCATTATAAATGCTTTTTGCATGGTTTTTGTTCAGTCTTAATCCTATTTTCCCCCACTATTCATATTATGCTGGTATCAAAGAATCATAAAGTTGGGAGGAACCATGAAGACAATTTTATCCAAATATCTCAGTGGAGACTTCAATTAGGGCATTCTTTCTAGATTATCAGCTTCATCTGAGGTAGTCTGTTTGGCTAGTTTGTTTTCTTATTATTTATGTATTTCTTATGTATATCTCCTGCCCTTCTTCAAAGTACTTCCTCTCGTTCATAGCACTTTGGGGCATAATTTGGTGGTTTCTGGCTGCAAATTGCTCACATCTAAAATGCATTCAGCTGACCTGGATATGACATTCCTAAATTGTTGAATTTTATATACCGTATCCCTAATCTTATAGCCACTTAATGGGATATTGCAGAATTATCTATGATTGTCAAGTTTTGAATTACATTTTGGTATAACAAACTCCTCTTTTTACTGATGTATCACTTTTGCTGCTACACTGCCAAAGTCCAAATCTTACTACAAGGCTTGGGAATAATTGTGTATATTTATATGTACAAGTGCCAGCTGAATGCCAGGTTTTCTGGGCTATGAGGTTCATTGTCTGAGTTTAGGACAATTAACAGGACCCCTAATTTGGAATATAGGTGCATTGTTGGCACAAAACCAGATTTATGGCACCAAAATACCTGTGAATTCAGGAAGCCAGATATAAGACACAAAGAAACTATTGGAAATAAAGGAATAAGCAAGAGATGGAGACATTCCTGCTGAAAAGATACATTTGAACAGTACTCTGAGTATCCTTGATTGGAAAGCGATGTTAGTCTGGAGAAAATAACCCCTTTTTTAAATTTATTTTTATTTTTTAAAACAACAAAACATAACACACATACACACACAGTGTATACTCTTTTTTTTTAAAAAAAAAAAGCAATTTCGTTACGGTAATCTATTATTTACATTCCCCCCCCCCCTTATTCTTCTTTAGATATATTTGTCCTTGTTGTCCCATTGTTTCTTGTTTGCAGAAAATAACCCTTTCTAAAAAGAGCTTTTAAAATTTTATTTCTCTTTCAAGTTGCCTCTTTCTTTTTTTATACAAGTTTTGTCTCCACTACCGCCATTTCCCCTTTCTTTTCTAAAAGCACTCCATCTTAGTGTTTTCTCCTTCTTTTAGTTTGGAAAGAAAGGGAATATATAGTGTGCTTCTGGGTGTAAGATTGGACTATATGTATGAAAAAATAACTAGTACAAGCAGAAGGATAATCTGTTAATTTCTAAATGCAGCACACTGTTTTACAGGCAAATATTTTCAGTCAATAGATATTAACTCATTATTTTTTGTCCTGTCTCTGTGTGTTTTTTAGAGTGTGTCTTCTGGCAGATATTTGCATATATCTACACTATGAATACACACTATCAGTGACTCTTAGAAACATTTAGTGGGGAGAGGGAAGAGGAAAAACTACAGGATTGATTTCAGATGGAAGTTGGCAACCCTAGATTCACCAGGTTGGGAAGATGGGCTTTACCCAAGATTTCTTTCTGTATTTTTTCTGTCTGTTTTTCTTAGGGTTGTACAGGTAGTCCTCAACTTATGGCCATAATTTACCCACAATTTAGCAAATTTCTGTTGCTGAGTGAGACAGTTGTTAAATGAGTTTTGCCCCATTTTAAGAACTTTCTTGCTACGGTTCTGAATTATGAATCATTGTATGTTATGAATTATGTTTTGAATCACTGCAGCTGTTAAATTAGTAATATGGTTGTTACGTGAGTCTGACTGCTTGTCAGAAATTTGCAAAAGATTATCACAGGACCCCAAGGACCTGGCAAATCTTCATAAATATGAGTCAGTTCCCAAGTGTCTGAATTTTGATCACCTGACCATGGGGGTGCTGCAGTGGTCATAAGTGTGAAAAATGGTCAAAAGTCATTTTTTTCAGTGCCGTTGTAACTTTGAATGGTCATTAAATGAACTGTTCTAAGTTAAGGGCTACCTATAGTGCAGTGGTGGCGAACCTATGGCACGCGTGCCAAAGGTGGCACTCGGAGCCCTCTCTGTGGCCACGTGCGCTGTCGCCCCAGCTCCGCCTCCCCCTGCGGCCCGCTCCTCACCAGCAGCCCCCCCAGAGGAGAGTCGCCCCCAGGCGCGGCCCGTGCGGAGCAGCGCAGCCAAGGACATGGCAGCCGGACAGCGGGGACAAGACTCTGCCCTCATGCCCCGTCACGCACAGTTGATGCTGTGGGGCATGGGCGGAGGGTGTGGCCGCCTTGGCACTGCTAGGCCTCTGGGCGATCTACTGCGGGCCATGGAAGCGGTGGGTGACCCTGCGGGCAGGTGGGGCAGGGCAGAGTGAGCGGAGCACGGAGTGGGGATGGGCCAGTGGGGCGGAGCAGGGACGGGACGGGGCGGTGCAGTTTTGGGGCACTCGGTCTCTAAAAGGTTCGCCATCAATGCTATAGTTGCATTTAAAACTTAAATGATTTGAAGAAAGAATTTGGAAGTTAAAGAACAGGAACTGAGAGAGATACTTTTCTATTTGTTTTGTTTGCAGAAGTCGTTGAACATGCATGCAGTGTGACATCTCTTATGTTGGGTGAAACCCTTCCCTCCATTACTAAAGACATGGACACTTGCACCTATCGCTTGCCTCTGGGTGTATGTGCAGGCATTGCACCTTTTAACTTCCCAGCTATGATTCCTCTTTGGATGTTTCCTATGGCCATGGTGTGTGGAAACACCTTCTTGATGAAGCCCTCGGAGCGTGTTCCAGGAGCCCTTATGTTTCTTGCACAGCTGTTGCAGGATGCTGGTGCACCTGATGGAACACTAAACATTATCCATGGACAACATGAAGGTAATGGCAAGAGAGGCTTTGAAAGGCCTCCCCCCTTCGGTGTACAGATGGTATGGAACATATAAATCAAACAAAGGGGAAAATACTCAAGTTACATGCTTGTATTCCTAGTTTACTAATTCAGATTGAGGAATTAGTAAATTCTTCCATCACTTTTTTTGCAGCCAAAGTCCCCTCTTCATAAGTATATTATCAAATGACTAGAAAATGTCTATTGCCACTGCTTTTGGGTATCCCAGTTATAGAGTGTGATTGGGTAGTTTATGACCATAGATCAAATAATTGTGATTATGCATTTGTGCTTCCATGTAGTGAAAAAGAAGTAAATGTACCATTTGAGGAAATCCAAGTAGCTGACCCACCCCCCACCCCTCAAAAAACAAGGTTTTAATTGTAAGGACATTAATTGAGAACATTACAGTTTTAGTGTTTAGGATAACTGGAGATGGGAAAAAATGAGTAATTTTTAATTATTACTTTTATAAACTGTACAGAAAAGATTTTTAATAATGTCTTGTAATTATCAGTGTTTCATTTTTCTTCTTTGTTTTTGTTTAAAGCTGTGACCTTTATTTGTGATCATCCTGATATTAAAGCCATCAGCTTTGTTGGATCTAATCAGGCTGGAGAATACATCTATGAAAGAGGTTCAAAACATGGCAAGAGAGTCCAGGCCAATATGGTAAAAACTCAGATTTTTAAAAATCACTCCATTTTTACCAAAAAGCTATCTGTTAAACCATTTGAAATATTATTTTGTGCTTTAAACTTCAGGTCTGATTTACAGTTTCATTGAAATGACAAAAATTGTCATTTCAAATACAGCTAAACAAATTATTTATACAGTGTCTATATATTGAAAAAAGCACAATGGTTTGGTTTCTAATGCAAAGCTTTTCTTCACTTTGGATCTCATGTTTAAAAATCCCGACTTAAATGTTCTGTATGAATTGGGCAACTGAATAACTCTTTAGTGAAAATATTTGTTTATTTTTATTCTTACTTATATCTTCTAGTTATTCTCAGTGCTGGTTAGAGTATTATATTCCCTGTTCCAATACAAATTTTGGGGAGCTAAAGAATAATATAATATTTAAAATATGCTTAAAATGTATACATTCTGCCTTCCCATCTTCATCAAGTCCTTATCTTCATTTGTAATTGATTTACCAGCACAATTCTGATTTTATTTTGCCACAGAAAATTCCAGAGTAAATAAATGCAGGATAAAAAACTCTAGACAAGCTAACTAGGAATTACAGGAATTAGATGATACATCCTGAAGTTTGACATACATGATTAATTAAATGTTATATAATTGAACTATGTTTCCCATGTCAATCAAAACAATTATTTTGTACAATTTTACTAGAGAGTCACAATGTTGTGCGTGAATTCATGCATATGGGGCTTTTCCAACATTTCTTTACTATTGTCAGCTTTTCATCAAGCATGAGATTTTTATGTTTTATATACTTCAGCTATTTTTAACTTCTTGCTTGCATATATACGAGAAAGGCAGACCTAGAGATAGCTATAAAATGTGCATTCAGTATATTTGAGGGCCTGTATGTTATATTGTAGGGAGCTAAGAATCATGGAGTAGTGATGCCGGATGCCAATAAGGAGAACACACTAAATCAACTGATTGGAGCAGCTTTTGGAGCTGCTGGCCAGCGGTGCATGGCATTATCTGCTGCAATCTTGGTAGGGGAGTCTCAGAAATGGCTACCAGAACTGGTGGAAAAAGCAAAGAACTTGCGCGTTAATGCAGGTGTGTTTTTATAATCTGGTCTGTAATGGGCAGTTGTTTGCATATAGAACAGCCTTCCTAGTCTGATTCCCTTAGATGAACTATTTCCCAACATTTTTAGCATTTTACTATATTTATTTAGGGTTTTCAAAATTGAAATACACCAAATTTGGAAGACATTTGTTTGAGGAAAGCTGATTGATGTAGATCAGTGGTTCTTAACCTTTCTGAATGAATCGCCCCCTTTAGCCAATGAGGGAGTTGTCATCGCCCCACTCCCCCAACATAACCTCTCAATCACAACATAGGAAATAATTCTTCAATTTATGCAAACACTTTTTTTGTTTTCTTTAAAATTGTCATCAGGACATATTGATGCAAATAATTTATTTCTGGTCTTTTTTCCATATCTCCCATATTCTGGCCGATGGCATGCCACTGTATGGGTAGAGCCTGCTGTGCAACGTGCATGAAGATAAGCGATGTGTCTTCACATATGTACGGCATTCTGTACTGAAGCTAGCTGGAGGAACATTTTAAAACACAATTCAATCCACTAATAGCAAGCGATCTGATGTTTTTGTATGACAGATATACAGCGATTCACTGTACGAAAAGTCTCAAAAGTGTCCCCAAAACTTCTCGCTCCATCACCCCCATATCGCCCCCTTTTCGTTCCATCGCCCCCCTGAAAAATGAAATCGCCCTCTGGGGGGCAATATCGCGCAGGTTAAGAACCACTGATGTAGATAATCACAGTGTACCACAATGGGTCTTTATTTTGTTCATTTATATCCTGCTTACCAGAACTATACTCCAAAGTCACCAACATAAATGAAAAAAATAAAGTTCTACCAGGCTTGCAGATTAGGAAGACATGCAGTTGATGGTTCTTGTTCCTCTAACTAATGGTACAATATCTTTTCCCCTTGCTACCATAATTCAAGAGTAACTAGCAGTTGGAACAAAGGGTTCTTTCTGCCAGAGAACAGGTAAACAAGTTCCTTGCTTCCCTCTTTCTCTAGCAGATGGATGGGGGCAAGACGATTCCATTCTTCCCATGTTAGTCTTAACATAAACAACTTCAATGACCCTTGTATTCTTGACTTGCAGCAGGGGTCAATTTCAGCAATGCTGTTCCAAGATTTTGTCGAATTGAGGGCATCTTGATTCTGAAATACTCACTTTGAGCCCAAAATGACCATTGCAAATGCTATTATAACTTATTTAGATAAATTTGCATTTTTCTTAAGTTGAGATAGTTCAATATTGCTTAATAAGGTACCTACAAGAGCAACCAAAATGCTTATTACAGTATTTAAAAACACATAGAATGGGTTACTTGCCTAGGCAAATATCTGAATACAAAAAGGAAGAACTAGAGCATTTAGTACGAATAGTAAGAAATAAGTTGCTTAAACTAAATAATATGATGGCTATTGTACCTTGGGTAAACAAAATATATTGAACAAATATTAAATAGCAATTGTTAATAGCAATATTAAATAGCAATCTTAAGTGCAGCCCGATGACCTGTTACAGAATATTTTGTTTAACTGTCTTATTTTATTGCAGTTTTAATGAAGCCTGATTTAGGCTCTGAGGAATTTTTGTGTATTATAGGAGATCAGCCTGGAGCAGATCTGGGACCCCTGATCAGTCCACAGGCTAGGGAACGGGTCTGCCAATTGATTGACAGTGGAGCAAAGGAAGGGGCTAATGTTCTTCTTGATGGTCGAAAAATCAGAGTGAAAGGATTCGAAAATGGCAATTTCGTTGGACCTACTATTCTTGGTAAAGTCAAGGTGAGTTAGTGGATTGATCATTCTTACCAATTTTAAAAATAAAGAAGGGAAATCTAAAATGATCCAAGAAATAATTCTTCCTCTCATATTAAAATAATTAGTGTCTGATTATTTTTTGAAATGTTAAAAATGTCCTGAAGTTTGCTTACTTTGCAGTAAAGTGGATTCTGAATAGTTTGTAAATGATCTGTCAGTGAAATGGCAAAAATATGTTTTATGTATATCCAAAAGGGGAAACGTAAGAAATTACAAAGGTAGATATGCCTGGTGAATCCTACTCCTGAATAAAACATTATAAATAGGCATCTTAAGTACTCAAAATTTAAATACTGAATTTTGGCTAGCATACAAATATTTACAAAGAGTATTCAAGAATTAGGCTGCAGGCATAGGAAGCTACATCCTGCCTAAAATACAGTAAAAAGAGTAGAGGAAGAACGGCTAAGTTACAAGTAGTCCTCAATTTATAACTGTCATAGTATGCAGTCTTATTGTGCGAGGTAACCCAGGAGTAAACACAGTAAACAGTGGTCTATATTAAATGGTGGTTTATCTTACACAATCTACAATATCATACACCAGAAACAATATACATACACGTGCTAATACAGCAGGATCCAACAAATCACAATTACAGCAGGAAATGGAAGAGAGAGAATACAACAGCAGAGCCTTCCTTTTATACAAAGACTCTTAAAGAGACACAGCTGGCTTTTAAAGGGACATAGACCCTGCTGAGTCATTCCCATTACATCATACATTACATCAGCTGGTTAGCTTCTAAATCGGTTGTCAAACTGCCAGCCCATGGGCCGGATGCGTCATGCCAAAACCGCGCCCATCCCATTGCCGGTAATGGAAAAGTCGTGATACGTTGCGACACATCACGTGACGTTGCGAGTTTGATACCCCTGTTCTAAATCATTACCTTGACACTCCTCCCATTTCAAGCTAAACAGTTGTTAACCCACATGCTTTTACACAATCTTGATGCTTGCCTTCATTTAAAGACTTAGTCAGCATATGAACATTCTTTCTCTGTATAAATCCTTGCGTTATACTGCAGTTTATTACTGTGTAAAACCTTTTTATATACCCATTTACACCCCACAGCCTTTGTTCCTGCTGGTAATCTCATAAGGTAAACACCTGATGCACATTCATAGACTCTATTTCTCTGTCCATAGCCTCCTTCCATTTATCCTGTTCTACTTGAGGCAATCATAACATCTCTTGGTAATTACGGGGTTCATACCTTACACTATATGCTCTAACTCCACTTGCTGAGACCTGATCAGGAGATACACCTTTATTGCTACGTTCAGGCCTCCTTGGTATAATCTGTTCTTGTGTTTCTGTGACTTCTCTCTTTACCTCAGGTTTATCCTATCCATACTATTTCTGACCTGTATTCTGTTCTTCCTTCATTGGGCTTTGTGTAGTCTTTCCTTCCTGAGAACTAGTGCTACACGTTGGCCTGAACACCTTGGTGTTAGAATGCACCCTGTCCCAATTGTTTTGTTCTGCAAAACTGGTAGACCTTGAAATCACAACCTTCTTTGTTCCATCTGTGAATCTATACCCTTTGGAACATGGCTTATACCCAATAAGCCTTAGTTTCCTGGCCTTTTTCTGTCCTTTCCTTCAGGTGCTTTTGGGAATATGCAACCCAGGCATAACTGCCAACTGTCCTTAGGTGAGCCAATGAAGGTTTCCTTCCATATAACAGGAAATATGGAGTTTCATTTATAGCAACATACCCTGTTTACTAAATAGTTGGCTGTTTTCATGGCTTCTCCCCAGTACGTTTTACTCATTCCTGCATCTGCCAGCAAATGAGTCTTTCATAGTTTGCAGTATACCATTTCTCCTTTCAGCCACTCCATTTACTGCTGGCGAGTACGGGTTCGTAGGTCTATGCCATATGCCTAAATTCCTCGGCCACATTTGGAAATTATTAGACATGAACTCTGTTCCCCTGTCTGTTTGCAGCTGGCATACTTTATGGCCATACCTTCTCTCTACAAAGTTCACCTATTGCCTGAACTGTTATAGAACTTCTGTTTTGCTCTTTAATAAATAGCAAAACCCATATCTGGTGTAGTCATCTTCTAAGACTAGTACGTGCCCAGCTCCTCCTAGAGAGGATGCCATAAGAACAATTAAATCAGCATGCACTAACTGCAAAACTCAGTTTGTTTGCCTTGAGTTTGTCTTACTTACAGGATACATTCTGGACTTTGATTCCTTACAAATAGTACAATCTAAATATGTGTTTCATTGCTTAATGTGTAATCCTTCAGCTAGGTCTGGCATCCTTTGCAGCACTCTAAAACTTGCATGACCTAACCTCCTGTGTAATGTACGCAGTTATCATGCATGGGAGTGTTTGTAAGTGTTCGTGCGTGCACAACCATCCTGCTGCTTTCCTAGTACATACAAATTATCCTGTTTAACACCTTGTGCACAAATCCTCCCACCTTTCCTTATGGTGTATTGACCTTTTGCAAACATTACTTCATACCCCATGTTATCTAAGCTCGAAATACTGAGTAAATTAAGGTCTAACTCTGGTACATATAATACATTATCCATTTCTCTTATACCAGTTACATAAACTTTACTTTCCCCTTTAAGAGCAGATTTTTGTCCATTAGCCAAGCTAATAAATGTTTGCTTAGCTGGTCTTAGGTTTGAAAACATTTGTGGGTCATTTGGAATATGCTGATTCGTCCCTCTGTCCAACAATCAAGTGGGATTTTTTTCAGTTAATGTTGCTGACATGGAAAATGTTGGTTGTGTAGCTCTACAATCTTGTCTCGCTGCTCTTCTGTTTCTCCTCTCAGGGCAGCGTCTCTGGAGATGCTCTGTAGAACCACACTTGAAGCAGTGTTTCACTACACAAACATTCTCGGCTACTCTTTGGATGTTGCAGTTGTAGGCCTGTTCTGTGTGTTGTCATCACCTCTCTGCTGGTTTTCCTGCCATTTCTGTTCCTCCTCCAGCAACTGTCCAGTAAAATAACTCATGGTTAAGTTGTTCTCTTGCATGGACGCTAAACTGGTCACTAGGACATCCCATGAATTGTCCAACGAACTGAGCATCACATATATCTTATGTGCCTCAGTAAAAGTCATTCCTCTTTCCTCTAATTTTAGGAATGTCTTTCTCATGGACTGCAAATGCATAGACATGCTCTCTCCCAGTTTCAGTTGGGCCTTATATAGCTTTCTTGTCAGCATTACTTTGCTGCTCGCAGTCTCTCTCATGTACACTATGCATAAAGCTTCCCGTACTCTTTAGCAGACTGGAGATCCTTCATGTGTATCAGTTGGCTCTCCTCCAAACTCAGGATTATGCTGGCCAATGCTTTCTCATTCTTTCTTCAGTCCCCATCATCCAGGGCTGCAGGTGGATCAGCAACTATTATCCACAACTCCTCCCTTCGCAGGTACATCTCCATTTTCAGACTCCAGGAGAGGTAGTTTGTCTCATTCAGACGAGATATTACGAAACCTCCTCCCATTACGCTGATGGAGTCCATGTTGCCTGCTACCACCACAAACCACAAGCCTTAATTCCTCTGGCTCTGGGTCAAGCTCTCACTGGGTTTCTCCTCTCTCTGGGCCCATAACCTGTCAGAGCATGCACAATCTTATTGCGCAAGGTAACCCAGGAGTAAAAACAGTAAACAGTTTATATTAAATAGTGGTTTAATCTTACATTATCTACAACATCATACACCAGGAACAATATACATACACGTGCTAATACAACAGGATCCAACAAACCACAATTACAGCAGGAAATGGAAGAGAGAGAACACAGCAACAGAGCTCAGCTGGCTCTTAAAGGGACATAGACCCTGCTGAGTTATTCCCATCATTACATCATATATTACATCAGCTGGTTAGCTTCTAAATTATTATCTTGACAATAACCATTCATTTAGTGACCTTTCAACATTACAACAGCACTGAAAAAAGTGACTTATGATCATTTTTTACACTTACAACATGTATTTATGATGGTTGGAGTGTCCCGGAGTCATGTGATCACTTTTTGCAATCCTCTGACAAGCAAAGTCAATGAGGAAGCCAGATTCACTTAACAGCCAAGTTACTAACTTAGCAGCTGCAGTGATTCACTTAACTGTGGCAAGAAAGATTGTAAAAGGAACAAAACTCACTTAACAATTGTCTTGCTTAGCAATGGAAATCTTGGGCTCAATTGTGGTCGTAAGTTGAGCACTACCTATATCAGGACCCTACCAAATAATATGTTTGGAGAAGTGTTGAAGCATACTTTCAGTGATCTTGTTGTTATTAATGATTATGTGGGTGATGTAAATAATGTGGCGCTGTGCCAGTGACACATGAGGTAACAGCATTCCTTTCTGCTAACTTTCTGTGAAATTGAAAGTACAGATGGTCCTCAACTTAGGACCATTCATTTAATAACAGCTTGAAGCTACAAGGGTCTCGGAAAAAGTGACTTGTGATCCAGCCTCAACGTTAAGACCATCGCATGATCCCCACGGTCACTTGATAGCAATTTCAGTGCTTGGCAACCAGCTCACGTTTATAGTGCTTATGTGTCCTTTTATCATGTGACTGTGATTTGTGACCTTCCCAGGAGGCTTTCAACAAGCAAAGTTAATTGGGGAAGCTGGATTTGCTTAATCGGTAATTTGTTAACAACTGCAGTAAAAATAATTGTAAAATTGGAGACAGTCCAAAAAGAAAGCAAGAAAAATGAAATCTGCTGTATGAAAACAATAAAAACTGAGGATTCAAATCTTTGTTTTCCTGTAGGATTGCATTCCTGGCAGGGATGGTGAGGTAGGTAGGTAGGTAGGTAGATAGATTTATTCAATTACTGCAGCTGCCCATGTCAAATCTGTGACTCTAAGTGCAACATAGTCATTAAAAACAAATCATTAAAAGAGGTACAATACAGTCACTGGGGAAAGCACGGACATTCAAGAACAGTACATCCATTTTATGAGCTCCACACCACTTTCTGATCAGGCCAGATGACAAAGCTAGTCCTTCAAGTCCTTGTAGAAGGCCAGCAAAGTCAAGGCCAGCCAGACCCCAGGGGGGAATGATATTCCGTTGGGCAGGTGCAACAGCTGATACAGACCTTCTCCTGTGTACCACCAGATGACATTCTCTAGTGGATGGAACTCACAACAAGTCTCTTCTGTTGGATTTGATGGGAGTAGTAGATGTCACTGGAAAGAGGCGGTTCTTCAAATAACCCGGCCCCATGCCATGTAGAGCTTTATAAGTTATTACTGGCACCTTGAATTGGACCCATAAGCAAAGTTGGGTTTGGTAGTGAAGGTGTTGGCTGCGTTCTAGTCCTACCTTAGACATGAAAGCTGCTGGGTGACTTTGGTCCAGTCACTCTCTCAGCCCAACCCATTTCATGAAGTTGTTGTCGAAGGAAACAGAGGAGGAAAGGGTATTACAGAATATTACATACTTAATGCTTTGAGTTACTTAGAATAAAGGTGGGATAAAATCTAATAAATAAAATAGGTAGTCAGTGTAGCTTGTGGAGCAGAGGTATAATATGTGTAGTTCTAGGTGCACATATAAAGGCCCACCTAGTTGCATTTTGCACAAACAAGATTCACTATGACAGAGTTGATAGGAGTTATTTATTCGAAGATATACTTCTTTTCTGTAGAAAGTTAAGGATTATTGAAAGATGCAGGCCATGAGTATTACATATCTATTTCTAATCAAAGTAGTTCTAAAGATGAATGTTAAAATGATGCAGAAGCAACAGCTAAGAGGGAAAAAGAGCTGATTTCTTTCTTTTATACCTGGCCAGTACATCAAAGAACACTACGGTTCTATAAGAGTTTCATAAGAGGTCTGGCTTCTAAGTAAGGTTGTGTAAGATTAAATTGCAGGCCTTCTGTAGCAATCAGGGAATTAAGGTCAGCTAGTGCATTTTATATCAGAATTGGGATCTGTTTTATACATCTAAATTGTTGCCCTGGCCAGCATAGCATACTAGGTCAAAGAATTTGCAGATTTTTAGCTGTAGTATTTATGTGTGGTCTGTAACAAAACCTTTGCACTTTTTTTCTTTCTTCTGATTTCTTAATTGGACTATTTTTGTTTGAGCTTCCAGGCAATAACCTCCCCAAGCACACCATTTTATTCTCATTTTTCTTCTCCAGACATTCTACATTCCATTATTGCTGAGCATGCTGAGTTTTTAATTGGAGTTATTTACCCCACTTAGGAATTTGCTGCTTAATTTTTAATTTTTTAAAAAAATGCCTTAAATGCCTTCCTCTTCTTTCTTAGGTGATCCATGTTGTATATAGTGCTAGATAATCAGAGCCCAGAGTGGTAGTCATTCCTTCAACGGTTATGTGAAAGACATGTGAATCATGCTTCGTAAATGAAAATTCTTTTTTCAATAGTATAATAAAAAGATTTTCTGCACTGTCTCTCTGAAGTGTGTATGCCATTACACGTTTTTCTGTTTTGGTAGCCTAATATGACCTGTTATAAGGAGGAAATATTTGGACCAGTCCTAGTGGTTTTGGAAGCAAACAATCTGGATGATGCAATTGAAATAGTGAATAATAATCCTTATGGGAATGGAACAGCAATCTTCACCACTAATGGTGCCACTGCCCGGAAATACTCCCATTTAGTGGATGTTGGACAGGTAAATAAATAAAAGAGGATCTCTTATGTAGAACTTGTTAACACCAATAACTTGAAGAACTGTTGACAGTTTTGAATAAAACTAGATGGATCAATTTCCTAATGTTCTAATTTTTCAGATAACTTGTAAAATTTAAATGAAAAGTGACATATATAGGCCTCCCAGTTTTATATTAGTATATAATTATAGTGAGAAGATTCATTCGTTTGTTTGTTTCTTAGACTTGCTGCACTGCTTAAAAATGAGTTGCATCAATAATATTGCATTGCAGACTACACTACTGTTTTTCTCTCTTATTTGGCTACAGTATTTGCCATTTATTGATGGCGAACTGAGAGCCAAATTAAATGAAATGTGAAATAATTTTTTACATTAAACAAGAACATATTTTCATTTAGATTGGTGTGAATGTTCCTATTCCGGTGCCTTTGCCAATGTTCTCCTTTACTGGCTCCCGTGGATCTTTCAGGGGGGATACCAATTTCTATGGCAAACAGGTAAGTGTTGTTTTTTTTTTAAAAAAAATATATTTATGTTATTGTGTCTGTGAAATGGAATGTGGAAGGGCTGTGCTTAGTAGCATACTGTATTTCATAGCAAACTTGCAGTGGTTTGTCTCATGTTTTTTTTTCTTAAGTTGCAGTAATTTTTCATCATAGGCTGACATAAATTCTATACCTTAGTATCTGTTTCTTTCAGGGGGTGCAGTTCTATACACAGCTGAAGACAGTTATTTCCCAATGGAAGGAGGAAGATGCCACCGTTACCAAGCCTGCAGTAGTTATGCCAACCATGGGGAACTAAAGCCAACTGATATACTTGCTGGAGTTGTATTTTTCATCTGGGATGGTGCGGGGTATCCTTGAGTTGCCAGTCTTGCCCTGGAAATATAGATATGTCTTCATTTCAGGATCATCTTTTCTAATGAATTGAATAGAGCCTTTTAACACAAGATTTAAATTCTATCCATATATGGAATATCTTTTTTTTTTTGTAGAAGAAAACATTCTCTGTGATGAGTAATCAGGCCAAAGCAGTATCTGCTTCATTTGCTTTTGTCCTATTCATGAGATAATGTTGAAAATTCAAGTTCTTCCTAGAGAATTAGTTTTTGGGAAAGCAGTTGCTGCAACAGTTGATATCACTCTGTTTATGGGTGATATATTCTATTGCTTTTAAGATTTTTTTGCAAAAAAATCCTGCATATGCTGGAATGATTGTGTCTCATACTAGGATGGGCAAGTAAATTTTGGGAGAGGCAAATCCAGGAGAACTATCCTGCAAGCATTTCATAGAGCTGTTTTGAGAGTATGGCCTTGTGGAGAAGCAGTGAAGCCTTACCATCACTAGAATTTAGTCATACAAAATCATACAAAATTTAGTCATACAAAATCAACAAATTTTAATTTTATACATGAATGTGCCTACATACTATTTATGCACTGAGTATATTTGGAACTAGATGTGTTTGAGCTTTGTTTTAAATAGTGCTGAACAAATGGCCCAAGAAAGTAACGTATTTTTATAGAGGCAATATATTCTATCTATATTGCTTTAATCTGATTATGATATTTTTCATTAGCCAAATATATGTGGAGAAGGTAGATTCTAACACTAGTTACAAAGACATCTGTGATTTTATATACTTGAGTATACATATTATTGATCTTGAGATCTCTGAGTTGTTCAGTTGTTCATAAGTGTATCACTCATAGCTAATTCATACATACTATATTGCTATATAGTATGTATGGATTAGCTATGAGTAATACACTTATGTCAAATTTAGAGATAAAGGATGATACAGTGATGCTATTTTGGGACTACATATGATCTTCACATAGAGTTTTTAAAAAATTACAAAATATTTCCTTAAATTTGGAAAATGCGCTATTGCTTTCTATTGTCTAATCAAATTAGCTTTTGTACCTAACAGGTGCTTAAAAACTGATCATTATTACCTGAACAGGTTATTCATCCATATGCTTGAAAGTTGCATATTGGTGTTAATCATGAATAAATGCCACTAAATTCAAAAGCCTTTTGGTTTTCTTCAGACTAATAATCTAATAATAGAAATACTTCTAATACTAAATCAAAGTATAAACATTGGTTATTATTTGAACATGATACTAAATCATGTCTTAGTTCAAAGACAACAATGAGGTTTGTGAATGTTTTGAAATAATCGTTGGACACGCTGGTTGAAATATAGAAAGCAAGTAAAAAGCTTAGATGAAAATAAAAAACTGCCTTTAAGAAACATCAAAGTTGTCAGACTGTGCCACTGGTATTCTACCTCCTGATATTCCTATGTGAGAGATTCAGTATATAAATCTGAAAAAAAAAAATTGTTCATCTGTATGTCATACTAGACAACCCCTGACCCACTGGATAATCCTTGGAGATATTTTCTTACCAGAATCATTACTTTTTTTCCACAAAAAATGCTTTTAAAATAGTTGCAAACATATTTTAATCAGTTTTATTCAAGAATACACAACCTTTCAAATAACTTCTTAAACAAATGAATTGATGTGTAGACATTTACTTTTTGAAGAAAACCACGAATTATTTCTTTAAAGAAACAATTCTGTTATCTTTCAAGTTGACCTGATGTAAAGCAAATTGTGATGCACAAAATCAGTGCTTTCATTGCTGCAGCATGATTAGCCTTACACATCTGAGTAAATGTTGAGAAAAGAAGAATTATAATTTCAGCGGTCTGTGATTAGTATCCATGCTAATCTACTCGGGTGGTATAAGATGAATATCTGGGAGGGGTGATGATTTATGAGATGATTCAGATAGTGGTGCCTGCTGAGTGATGAAAGCATAGACAGGAACAGTATCACCTCTGTAAAAGATAAACCAGGGAAAAAAATCAGGAGTGATATATATTCAGTTGTCCTCTGTATCTTAGCCTAAGATTTCAAATGTCATCAGGAATACAGCTATATTTTTATTCTTGGAACAAAAAATTCTCAGGTTCTAACTCCATTTATGCAAGTTTCCCCTTAGGAGTTGCTCTTTAGGAAACTTGACTTTAGAGAATGAATCATAATTAACTGATAGCTAAACTTCAAAATAATTATTACTGCTACACAGACATTATTGCAAGTATAAACAATACCAGAAAATGAAAAACAAAAATGGGTAAATATATTTCAATTACTGTACCTATTCGACATATTTAGTGCTAATGCATTCTCTTAATAATAATAATTCAGAAAGCTATTATTCAGAAATTTTCCCTCTCCACTAAAATTTAGCATTTCCTTTCTCATCATTAGGGCTTGCCACAATAGTTCCTTTGTTCAACAAAAAACGCAACTAGATCCTAGAAGTATTGTGCCCATTCTTAAGGCCAAGGAAATGTCCAGACCTTATTTATTTTTCCTTTTTATTTCCAACCCTACTAAGTGTTGGAAAAAAATTATGTAAAGGATTTTTGGTCTCCATCCAAGGTTAGATCCCACAACAAAGTGAATCAAATTTAGTGTGGGGAAGTAAAAGACAGGATGAATTCAAAAGTGGGCCTCTTTAATAAATTATAATTTGATGCAATTTAATAAATTGTAATATAATATAATTTAATAAATTTGGATAATTTATCTCAACTTATTCCTAGAGGAAAAACAATTGGGCAGCAGCTAAAATATTGCCAACTCCCCACTGTCAGTTCCCCATATTTCTCCATTCAGAGTGTAATCCAGAGTGAAAATGTTATTAAGAAATGTTAAGAATTGCAGATAACTAGGCTTTGGGTGCTTTCTCTATTTTGATTACTGTAGCAACACAAATATATATTATCTTTAATAGATTATGTGTGTGCATCTATTCCTTTTCGGCATCCAATACAAAGAAGAACTAAAAGCAGGTTGTTTTAATACATGCATCAGAATAGCCCTGCACTGATCTTTTCTCACCATAGACCTATAAATAAACTGAATACTTCATACTTCTGCCAACATTTCTAGGGTCTATATTGTGTTTTATAGAAAGTATGTCTAGTTATCTTGAAAATTGTAATATAAATATAAATAAATATAAATAATTGTAATATAAATATAAATAATAATCACACACATGCAACAGCCAGATGTGCATAAACATCATTCTGACACAAATGTTATCTAAAGTAGTAATAAAATATTTATATTAGTTAGATAAAAGATTTTGTTGGGAGAAAAAATATCCACAATGCACTCTGCAGATAAACATCAAACCAGAGTCAGACAAAAAACAAAAAACTCATCCCTTGGAAGTAATATACAGTATATAAAGTATTAGAAAATTAATAATTAATACTAATTAATAAATAGATGTACTCTCTTACTCAGATGCCTTTGTTTCTGCAAAATTAAAATTGGTTGGTGTTACTGGAACCAAAACTTGACTGTATTTCCTATAAAACAAATTACAGAATAAGTGACAAGTTAATGTGGCATGAATTATTATTTTTTATTTGCAAATTATAATCCTTGTTGCAAGAATTGAATGAAGTAAAAAAAATGATGTATTTTTTCAGTTTCAGGATTTTGTTTGAAACTTTTATCACTGATTTGGTAAACAATAATCAAAGGTTTTATAATCTGCAAGGAAATGGAATCAATATGATAGAAGTGTCTCCTCCATTCACAAAATAGCAAAAATGTCTCTGATCTCTACTAGAAGAGCTATGTTCAAGATGGTAATGTGTCATGATCAACGTAAATAATACCTCAAGTTGTTATATAATTATTCAACAGGTAGATCTTCTGAATGACCCATTCCGAACTGTCCTTTATTACTTCATCCATTTTTTGAGACTCTGATATAAACAATTCTCTGTACACTTTCAGTTAACATGACATGCAAATGGCATGCAAATTTCATCAAGACAACAGTGATAAAAGCCACTTCCATTTAAAAGTTAAAGGCATGGATTAGGACCAAGGAAATCCATGTGCAAATGGAAGTTCAGTGGGTGGCTTTGCGCCAGTCACTTCTCTTAATCCAACTCATCTCACCAGTTTGATAGGGGGAAACACGAGAATGAGAGCGTGCTACACTGCCTTAATTATCTGAAGAAATGCCAGAATTATAAACCTTATAATAAATAAGTAAATAATCTGAATCTTGTGTTCAGAGTCATATTTTCCCACCAGATTGGCTCATGGAAACAAAGATAAAACTTAATTTCGGGCAGGAAATACAAAACTTGCATTTTGAAAGTATTTAGATGTTATTAGACAAAAAATATTTCAGTTTGTAATCTATAATTCTGCAAAAAGGCTCTGCCAGTTCTAACACTTTATAGGACCTTGGCCATAGCTTCAGTCCTGCACAAATCAGAATCCATCTCTGTTTAGAAATCCCCATGAAGAACAGTATCTCAGGAAAGCATTTTTAAAAAATTCCTAAAACTACTTATTTCAAGAATCTTGATGCCAATTTTTCAGATCTTTTTTACCTGCATACATGTTATGGGGAGCAATAACATACCAAAAATTGTATATGTAAAATATAATTGTAATATTTTGCATGGATTCTTTTATGATTCAGATTTTTTAATTTTGCCAATTTTCTTTTTATAATCTGAATTTTCTAAAATCAATATGTAATTTGTGTATCTAAAAATAGTCCAGGCAAAGGTGAGGCAATGCATGACATTTTTAACAATCTACATATCCTTAATGTGATGTACGGGATATAATTTTAATAAATTACTAAACATTAATTGTTCATAAATAAACAAGGCTCCTGGTGTTAATTCCATAGCAAATAAAGACCAGCCTGATACTCTTCATTAGTAATCCTTTCTCTTTTATTTTCTTCTTTCATTTTTGTTCATGTAACTACTACTAGTTTGGTTAAGATAAGATCAAAGAAACCATATACTGAATTAACTTGTTATACAGCTCCACGCACTCTTCTTTAGCAATTGTTTGTGACATAATGTTAAACCAACCATGAATTAATTCAAAATGTGAACCAATCACTCAATGACACTGATATTCTATACAGCTCACTATTGGTAATAAATGTTAATTATAATAGATTTTCTTTTACAACTGTCTATACTAATTCAGTACTCTATATATAGTTAGCTACGAATGAAAATTACATCTATCACTCATAGTCTCTCTCTGCTTTGAAACGTTGATTTCTAAATATAAACGCACATCTCATTAACAAGCAACCGTATATTTTTCTGATGTTCATTTTCTAGTTATTCACATAGCAGTGAATAAGAAATATACAGATGAAAATGTTTATAACAGTAGTCATATTTTAAACTGAATAGCCATCTTTTTTGTAGTAGTAATTTTCCCTATTTCAAATTTAGCATATATGTAATAAGCTAGGAAATAAGGAACTACAACCTGGATGGATCCTACAACTCTAAATAATTAAATAGTATTTTACCTGTGTCTTAAGCCATTCATTTTTGCAAACAGTAACCTCAATACTCTTTCCTTCTGCTCCCAGGTCAGTTCAGAAATGTCCACCTTCCCCTTCTGAATATTTGTCCTATACATATACACAAAAATATCATGAATCAAAGTTCATCAGTATAAACCTGCAATTATGAATGTTTATGGCATGATCCTATATAATACATTTATTTATTATCACCCTCCACCTTAAAAGTTACTCAACTTGGAGAGGGTGATAATACAGGCAGACTGTTAGGAAGAACTAAGATATTTGGATAAAAAGCTATCGGTTTCTGTTTCTATGTACTCTGCCTGCATTTCAAATTATATAGAGCAAATCAGTAAATAAAATTAATCTAGCTGGCTCCACTAAAGATTAATTACCAACCGGTAATCAACACCTGCATACATTTTATGTAGAGATTTCATTAATATTGCTAGTTTCATACATCATCTCTATATCCTAAAAGATGGAAGATGGTAGAAAGATTAAGTTACAATGAATTTTTTTTAGTAAATTATAGCTAACAACTACCACAATGTGTCATGTAATTTTTTCCTTCTCAGTTTTTCTACCTAAACTTCCTTATGTCTTTCAAAAAATGAGATAGTAGGGTAGTCAAGACCAAGTAGTCTTAAGGGACACATTTTCAAGTAGTACCTTCTGGAGACTTTTCTAGAGGTGTTTTTAAAGATGTTGATACATTAATGGCAGATCTAAAAGGTAGATCACCCCAGAATCTACTACTTCGATGAGATTACCTAAAGAAGTAGTACTTGCTACAGAGATATCTATACAAATAGTCTTCATTTAGTGACTACATATGGGACTGGCATCTTGATCATTAAGCAAAGCAGGTGCTAAGTAAAATTACAACTGTGCTTATAGTCTTCCTTCAGCTTTCCTTTGTTTTACAGACCTGCAAAGGACATAAATGTGAGAACTAGTCTCAAAGTTATTTTTTTTTCACTGTTGTAACTACAAATGGTTGCTGTCCGAAGCAATTGCTATATGAGGACTATCGTACTCTTTTTGACATTGTTAGTGATCTTAGGGTGGTTATTTGATCACAAAAATTTTCCACTTGGGATAACATATCTTTAATAAGAATTTAATTGGTGATGAACTTCGCATGCCTATCCCTTAATATTTAAAATCTTAAAACTTATGAAAAAGCCATTTAAGTGCATAATCATGCAGTCCTGGGCAGTAGTACTATCCAAAAACAGACTACCTAGAATGAATCTTGGTAATCCAGGAAAACTCAAAGATTTATTTTAAGGCACACTATTCCATTCTGTCAGGACGTGATTTTTGTAGGATATAAAAATAAGTATTTGCAAAAAAGCAAACACTTGACTAAACATATTTAAATTTAAATTTTACCTACTCAGATTTTCAAACACTTTCAATACATTTTTCTTAAGAGAAAATTGAAAAATGTGCTTTACACAACGATGCTGGGGTCAAAACAAAATTAGTATATTTCAACCTTTGAAATCTGATATTTCACTGGATCAGAACTGCCTGTAGCATATTAAAAATGATAAAGTTATAGTAAAATACATAATAGAAAAATGGCATTCATTTTGTCTCTTATATGAGTATCCAGAAGTCTGAAAGTATAATTGGAATATATTCAATTCCCAGAGATCAAAACCTCATATTACATTAAATAGCCACAAATCACTACAAATCATTCCACCACATGTACCATTTCTCTGCTTCCAAAAGGTCCATTTGCACGCTATTTGTGCTATGTGCATTGTCATTAAATGTTCTGATTTTGGGGTAGTCCTCTTTCCCTGCAAATGCTGCCATCATTTTCCTTTGATAGGCGGCTTGAGCCACTTGCTTGTAACACTTCCTGCTGCTTATGATCTCTTGTCTGACTTGCTCCAGAGCATCTAAGAAGAATTTCTCCACTTCTGTCCTTTCATTCAAGATGTTCCTGGCTAATTTCTTCACTCTACTCATTTCTTTTTCTTTCATTTCCAGCAGCTGCTCCAGCTTTCCGATTTCTGTCTGACCTGCTTGGTTCTGTACCAAAGCCTTCTCTTTTGTTTTTTTTATTTCTATTTTAAATTCTCCAGCCATATAATTAACTGCTTCTTCTAGTTTTTTAACCTTGTTTTGAAGCTCCTGGATTAGTGCTTTCTGCTGAGTAATTTGGAGAATCTTCTTCTTAATTAAAAGGTCTTTGGTTTCCTTAAAAAACAAGGAACAAGGGAGACAAAAACAATGGTAAACATTAAAAGATCGTTTTTAATAATCAAAATGGTAAATAAGAATTGGTCAAGAATGTATTACTGAATGTACTATTTGCCAGTCCTATTTCATGTGTTTGTAGAATGTGTCTTCTATCAATGCTGAATCTTTCTAGATAGGATGTAACATTATTAGATATTTATTCTTTGGAACAAAACTACTGTAGCTTCCCTGCTAACCAAATGGTAATTAAAAGAGTGATTGTTCAACTGAAATAAATGTTAAAGTCAAATATCAAAGGCAGTGTAACTGCACTTTGTCTTATTTTTCTGAACCCTATGTGGAGCTAAAACAATGATTGGCTCAAATTCACTTCCATGGCTGAAGATGGATTTGAAGCTGGGTCACCCCTGTGCCAGCCACAGCCTACAGAATACTAGTTTCAGAGAACAGTCATAGGAAGCATTATGTGACCATCTCCTATTTGTGAGCACCACAGAGTTATGTAGTTGTTACTGTAACAAACAAAGTGCAAAATTAAGATTGCTTTGAACTGTAGCCTGAGCTAGCAGAGCCATTTCTTTTAATTCTGTTACCTATAACAACAACTCTATTTAAACTTATTTTGAAGCTACCTTGATTAAATAAATATTGTAAGTAATGCCATATTCATTTCCAAATCTCAACAGAATCACACACACAAATGGTTTTCAATAAGAGGCTAAGAGAGGCTCTCTCAAAAATTGCCAAACCATTTACATAAAATTTTCAGCTTCCCAAGATATGCCAAATGATAAATTCCTCAGTGTCTCTGTTTAGAAAAACTGTATTGCTAAAAACTTTCTGAAATATGATTTAGATCTTATTTATCAAAGAACAAAAGAGGAAGAATAAAAACCTTTTCCTGCAAGAGAGAGGCATTGCTTTTCTCCAATTTTTCCTTGACTCTTTCTAACTCTTCTGTCTCTTTCATGTGATAACCAACAGCCTCTTGAAGACGAACATTCTCTGTAAAAACTGCTCGTCCAGCATTATCCAACTGTCTGAATAAGAGCAAAATAATCCAGTATTAAATTTTCTGACCTAATTCTTAATAAAATGTAAAAGCAAAGTCTGCCTGCACAATGGAACTTCATTTATTTATCTCCCTGCTCTGGAAGATCCCCAACAATGGGATTAGTTTTTGAGGCCAAGCCCAAAAGAGGTGTCTTTCACATATTTCATTACAGAAGAAATTCTATCAGCACAAGGATTTTAGCTCCTTTATTTAACATTTCACAATACAAAAAAATAAATTCAGAATGAATTGATACAGACCTATTTAAGAACATATTAGGATATTCAGCTTGGCATCCTATTTTTTTTCCCAGGAATGAGGCATATGTTGATTTCCTAGAACCATTCATATTTCATCACCATCATCATCATCATTCATATTTACCCAAATAAGAATACAGAGATCAATTCTTACGCAATAGCTTCATGATGGGCTCTTTCAGCCAGCATTATAATCTTCTTCTCTGCTTCTCTTTCCAGACGTTGCTGAAAGAAAAAGTGACAAGAGGGAGAACTATATATTACTGCAGCGATTAGATACATTGAAACACTATGTCTACTATTCCCAAAGTAATCTACCTTTTCTTCAATGAACTTTTTCTCCAACATACTAATAGTTTCCTGATGTTCTTTTTTTGTGATATCCAAGGTATCTTTCAGCTAGAATTTAAAGAAACATTTCATTATAATTTAGTCATCTAGAGGACAATTCAACTAACGCTTTCTAGAGAAAAACTGCACAGGTCTGCATTATTTATTTATTTGTATCACACCTTTATTATATTTACAAATAATTCAAGGTGACACAACTTCCTCCTCCTATTTTCCCAACAACAACGATCTGTAAGGTGAGTTGGACCAAGAACGATTAGCCCAAAGTCACCCAGCTGGCTTTCTCTTGTTTTCTAGCTTGGTGCTTAACAACTAGACCAAACAGGCTTTCCAGGACTGGATTATTCTAGGATATCTCACATTTAGATTTCTCCAATTGTTTTTCAGATTTATAGTTTTTACCTATCATCTCTTACTTAATTAAAAAAAAAGATCAGCAATTCTATAGATACATATATTATGCGCACTATTTAGAGATATAACTTGTATCTCACTTTAACATAGCTTTTTCTCTTCTAGAGGTATTGTCCAAATGATTATTCTTCAGGATATCTGTTGAAATTCCTGTTCTATCAATCTGCCACATTTGACAGTTGAATTTCTGCAAAGTAATATTTTATAGTCCTATTATAATTTACAGACTGTTGTGATGCATATTTCACAACTCTAGATTACTACTGGAAGCTACATCTTCCTATCATAGAACTATCAATAAGGGGAGACAATAATAGAAGAGGAGAGGCCCTTCTAAAAATATAAGAATTGTGAGGAATAAACTTACATCTTCTAATTCTTTCTCCAAAAGTGCTTTCTTTTTGCGAAATTCTTTGATCATCTTAAGTTCAATCTGAATTAGACCAATTTCCTTAGCCTTTCGATGAAATTTCGCCTCCATCTCTTCTAACTGTTTAGCAAATTGTTCTGCCTACAAATTTAAAATCTTTTAGCTCAAATAAAATATCTAGACATAGATCTAAAATTAGATAAACAATACTGAAAAACAAACATGACATTTTATTGCAATATTTAAAAGCAATTAAAAATAATCCATCACCAGATAAAGATTACCACTAAAAAAATAAAATATTAATAAAATAAAACTGCAAAATAGGCACAAATAATAGCTTTATCAGTTTCAAGACAGTTCTACCTTGGATTATATGAACCAACTGCTGAGAATTGAGGATTTCTTAGAGCTTGATGCAAGATATGTTTACTTGGAAGTAACTCACTTAGGTGCCAAGAATTTAGTCCATCAAAAAAGTACAGCTTTGGCTTTATTGCCCGAAGGAGAATATCAGCATACTTGCACCCTACTTTTCCATTTTTTCTAACAAAACAAGTTTCAAAAAATGATTAAGGAATTAGTAACAAAGTGAGTTTTAAAAAATAATTATTTTTGTATTTTTAGTGCAAAATAATCTTATGTAATAAACTTTACATTTATCTGTCATGCCTGACTCTTAAAATATGCTAAGCCTGAGCTGCAGTGTCCTTTGTTACCAAAAGTGTCAGAAGAAATGTCCATTCACCGCTTGTTCACTTTCCTCTTTTGCTCTGAGCTTCAATTCATTCACTTGCTGTTTCAGCTTCTCAATCTAAATATGAAAAACAAAGTTGATAAAGAAATCAATACTTCTCCCTGATAACAGCCAGAAGCCAATAACTGTTGAATAAAGGGATGCAAAAATTAAAATCCCCAGAAAGCCTTTCTTTTTTTTTTTTTTTTTTTTTTTTTTTTTATTAAAAGTTTTATAAATTTTAAAAAAAAAAACAAGAACAATACAGAACAAAAAACAACATATACAAAAGAAAAAAAAATTAAACAATACATATAAAAAAAACCCCCCACCCCACACCCCTCCCAAAAACCCTCCCTTCCCCCCCCCTGAGCTTCCCAGAGCAGAATATAGGCTTAAGAAATAATAATAAAAAAAAATAAAAATAAAAATAAAAATTAAATTAAAAACTTTATATTTATATATATAAAAAAGATATCTATAATATATATAAAAATAAAACTTATGAAAAAGCTATATAATATTTTTGTATACCCAATCTAAATTGTATAAATTTTATCCATTTGTCCCAGATAGCAAAAAACTTCTCTTGCGTTTGTTGCTTTAAGAAAGCCGAAATCTTTGCCATTTCTGCCAGATAAGCTACTTTAAAAAACCATTCCTGCAATGTAGGCAAAGATTCCTTCTTCCAATATTGTCCAATAACAGCCTCGCGGCTGTGATCAAGTTTAACATCAATACAACCTCCTTTGTATCACAATCTGTAACAATACCTAACAAAAATAATTGCGGAGTAAATTTTACCCTCCTTCTAAAAATTCTCTGGATATTCCACCATATTTTGATCCAAAATGCTTTTATCTCTCTACATGACCACCAAATATGATAATAGGAAGCCTCCTTATAACCACATCTCCAACATTTAGGTTGCACGTCAGGGTACATGTAAGACATTTTTTGTGGATCAAGGTGCCATCTATAAAACATTTTATAAAAATTCTCCCTTAGATTCTGTGCTTGAGTAAATTTGACATTTCTCACCCAAATAGTTTCCCAGGTGTCCAATGAAACTGGCTCACCAAAGTTCTGCGCCCATCTAATCATACAATCTTTAATTAGTTCCGTTTCTGAGTCCAATTCAACTAAAACCCCATAAATTCTCTTAATGTGGGTTTGTCTTTGATCCTTCAGTTGCTTAATAAGATTTTCATCTTCTCTAAGAAAACCCACCTTACAATCCATCTTCCATCTATCTAGTAGTTGCCTATATTGGAACCAAGAATAAGTAAAATTTTCTTGTGCTAATTCTTCCCGTGATTTTAATTGCCAGTTTTGTCCATCCCATTTAAGTAACTGTCTATAAGACACCATATCCATTTTAACCCCTCTTTTTATTCCTTCTATCGCATGCCAAGGTATAGCCCATAATGGTACTTTAAAATCACTTTTATAATATTTTCTCCAAATCCTAAGTAAAGAAATTCTTAAAATATGAGATTTAAAAGCCCAATCTATTTTTTTATTAAATATTAAATAGGCATGCCACCCATAAAGTAAATCCCATCCCTCTAGATAAAGTATCTCAGAATTTGTCAAATTTACCCAGTCACTAATTAATGTTAAAACCACCGCATCATAATATAATTTCAAATTTGGTACCTTGAGTCCGCCCCTCTCACGGAAGTCTTGCATAATTTTGAACTTAACCCTTGGTTTTTTCCCTGCCCAAATAAATTTATTGAGACCCTTCTGCCACTCATTTAAATTAATCTCATTTTTCAAAATTGGTAACATTTGAAACAAAAAAAGAAACTTGGGTAGAATATTCATTTTTATCACTGCAATTCTTCCCATGAGGGATAATTGCAGCTTTTCCCAATTCTTCAAGTCTTTCTGTACCCCGACCCACAACCTTTCATAATTATTTTTAAATAGTTTTGCATTAGAAACAGACAGCATCACCCCCAAATATTTTACCTTATTAACAATCTCAAAACCCGTCGAGTTAACCAAAATCTGCTTCTCCTGACTCGACAAATTTTTAGGTAAAATTTTAGTCTTATTTACATTAATCTTAAAACCCGAGACCAAACCATAATGGTGAATCAACTGTAATAAGTTTACTACAGAATAATCAGGTTGCGACAAAGTAACAACCAAGTCATCCGCAAAAGCTCTCAACTTATATTCTTTTTTATTAACATATATTCCTTTAATTTCCTGAGACTCTCGAATTTTAATCAATAATATTTCCAATGTTAAAACAAACAACAATGGCGATAAAGGACACCCCTGTCTAGTACCTTTCTCTATTGTGAAAACCTCCGACAAACCTCCATTAACAATAAGTTGTGCTGTTTGTTTTTGATATATTACCTTAAGGGCTTGTAATATGTTTTCACCAAAATTCATTTCTTCCATTACTCTTAGCATAAAATGCCAATTCAGTTGATCAAATGCTTTTTCAGCATCTAAAAATATGAGCCCTGCAGGAACTTGGTTGTTCTTATCTAAGTATTCTAATAAGTTAATAATTTGTCTAACATTGTTTTTCATATACCTTCCTGTTATAAACCCTGATTGATCTTTATGCACAAGATGATGCACCACCCTCATAAGCCTATTTACCAAAATTTTTACAAATATCTTATAATCCACGTTTAAAAGAGATATAGGCCTATAGTTTTTTGGTAAAGTAAGATCTTGATCCTCCTTTGGAATCAATGATATAAAAGCACTACGCCATGAAGGAGGAATCTCTAAACCCTGTAAGATACCATTAAAAAGATCATTTAATGGTTGAATCATCTCCTCCATTAAAGCTTTATAATAAACAGCTGTTAACCCATCCGTACCCGGTGCTTTCCCTAATTTCAATTGTTGAATTGCTGAGGCGATTTCCTCCTTAGTAATTAAACCATTAATTTCATATTTCTGATCCTCAGTCAGTTTAGGAAAACTTGCCTCAGCTAAATATTTATTTATATCTAACAGTTGTACATTAGTAGATTTGTATAGGTTTTGATAATAATCCAAAAAAGATTTTTTAATTAATTCCTTCTGAGAAACTAGTTTACCCTTATAATTTATTTTCTCTATTATTCTCAGTCTCTGTTTCTTTCTTAATTGATAAGCCAACCATCTCCCCGGCTTATTAGCATTACAAAATGTATTTTGTTTCATAAATAATAAATTGGTTGCAGCTTGATCTGCTATCAACATATTAAATTGTGACCTTAATAACTTTACAGATTCTTTAGTACTTTCATCAGAAGGATTTAGAATCAAAGCCCTTTCTTTTAGTTTAATTTCATCTTCAAGTTCTCTACGTTTCTGAGTCTGATTTCGCTTATAAAAATTATTCATTTTTATCAAAACACCGCGCATAAATGCTTTACCTGCATCCCATACCATTGACATTGAAGTCCCCTTATACATATTCAAAGCAAAATAGTCCTTTAAACACTCCTTTAGTTTTTGAACATTCTTCTCTTGTCTAAACAAATTTTCATTAACTCTCCAGGATCTTCTTTCCTCTTTCTCTTGAATCAACTCCATCCAAACTGGACTATGATCCGTCAGTGATCTAGGAAAAATCTTTACATTCTTTACTTTATTATACAAATCCGTGGTAATCAAGAAAAAGTCAATTCTTGAAAAAGATTGGTGTCTGTCAGAAAAAAAAGTAAAGTCTCTCTCCTCTTGATTACGTTCCCGCCAATAGTCCCTTAATTCCCAGTCTTCTTTCATATCAAAAAAGGCTTTAGGTAGCCTTGCTTGTTTAAGAAAAGGAGAGGAACCTTTCTTATCCCTTTGTGTATCTAAGACACCATTCCAATCACCCATTAATACCACCGATCTATAATCAAGCAAAGTTATTTTTTGGTGTAACTGTTTATAAAATTGTTCCTGTTGTTGATTTGGAGCATAAAGTCCAACTATAAGTACTTTCTTACCATAAATACCAAGTTCAATCATCACATATCTCCCCTGGGGATCTGATTCTACCAGACAAGCTGGCAGGTTTTGTTTGACATATATAACAACTCCCCCTTTCTTCCCAGGTGCAGGAGATATAAAATGAGATCCCAAACGAGCATTAACTAAATATTTCTGATCTTTAAGTAGAATATGAGTTTCCTGTAAACAAATAACATCATTGGTATGTTGTTTCAAATAATAAAAGATTTTTTTCCGTTTCTGAGGAGAATTCAATCCATTAACATTCCAGGTCAAAAACTTTGCCATCTCCCTTGGCACGCAGCCTGGAGAAGACACCATCAAACTCTGACAGAGCTGCGTGTGTTGCATAACTCTTGGGTCTTGCTCCTCCCACCGGCGGTGATGCACTTCCAGGAGAATTCTCTTTGGGCTCTTTTTTACGTTGCTCTTTCTCTTTACGCTTATAAGCTGCACGAGTCATCCTCTGCTCTTTAGCCTCCGTTTGGCGTTGCTTTGCCACTTCTATCATCCCTGCGGAAACCAAATCTAGTGCCTCAGATTGCTGCTCAGGTTCCTTAGCACTCAAAGATTTCCGACCAGATGAAGTTGAGCCTGCACTCAGGACCGAAGTATAGAAATCTCTAGCTTTGTCAACTGTGTTCAATCTGTAACGTGTCCCAGCATGGCTCAAAACGATACCCATCGGAATTTCCCATCTGAATGGCATCGATCTAGCTTTAAGCTCATTGGTTAAAAAAGCAAAGTCTTTCCTACTTCTTAAAATTTTAGATGGGATTTCCTTTAGAATGATGACATCTTGGGCGGCAATCTGAAATCTTTTGTTGTAAAAAGCTTGTATAATCTCATTCCGCAGGGACTTCTTTGTAAAGTAAATCACCACATCTCTGGGCAAATTCTTCTGCTTAGCAATCCAGGAGTTGAGTCTATAATTTTTTTCTACTTCTCTCTGTAATTCTCCTTTATCCATATCCAAAGCCAGCGCCAGATCACTAAGAACCACCTCCATCAAATCTTGATTCATATCTTCCTTGAGGCCTCTAATCCTCAGAGCATACTCCATTTGTCTGTATTGAAACATCAAAATATCTTCTTGTGAGGAGTCCACCTTCCTTTCCACGTCTTGAATTTTGTCATCTAAAGAGTCAACTTTGTCTTCCACTTCCTCAAGCCTTGCATCGAGCTTAACCACCACAGTAGCCAAACCTGAAACAGCTGCCAGTATATCTTGTCGTAATTCATTATTATTTTCTTGCAATTTAGACTTTATCCCCGTTGTCTCTTCTTTGAGATCAGATTTAATTTCTGATTTAATCTGTGAAACAAATTGAGTCATTTCCTCTCTCATTTGAACTACAATCTCTCCCATTATGCCTCTAACCTCTTGCACTGAAAGTCCAGGTAGAGGAGGGGAGGGTGGTGGCTGAGCCGGTGGTGCATGTTTAGATTGTTGTTGTAGCTGTGCAGTGGAAGTTATAGGAGAAGAAATAACCTTGGGTACTGAGGAAGGCTGCTGCCTCTTTGAAGCCATTTTAAAAAGCACAATTATCACTTCCCTTTCCCCTCCAGCCAAAAAGGGAGGAGGAAAAAAAGAAAAAAAGAATTTTTAAAAAGAGACAAACTATAATCATTAAAAGTCCAGAATAAATCCCAAGAATAAGTAATAAAAGAGCAAACAATTCAAAAAAAAAATTCTAAGCCAAAAGCAAAAGCAAAAGCAAAAAACAATCCTTAAAAAGGGAAAGTAAAACAAAAGAGAAAGGAAAAAAAAACTCCGACACTTTCAAAACGCCATCTTAAGTCCTTTCACTAATATAACAAAGAAAAGGAGGAAAAATAGTAAAAATCAAAAGATAAAAAAATAAACACCTAAAATATAAGAAAAAGTCCTTTAAACTGCTCCGTCCGTTTAAAAATTACTCACCAAAATGCTGTAAACACGGAGATAGAAGCGGCGGTTTCTTTTGCTTCCAAGGAAGCAAAAACAGCTGGGAGGCGGAGATCAGCAAGAGCTCCGAGGGAACACTCCTTTCACCCCCTCTAGAAATAAATCCAGAGGGGGTTCAGGGGTTCTACCTCTACTCTTGCGTTCTCTATCCCTTCCCTTTGCCCGGGAAGGGATTTCCGAGCCGCGGGCCAGCTGATGCGCGCTGCGCTCCGCGGCTCTGACACTTCCCCAGCTGGACGGCTAAAAGCTAGCCGCCATCGCCGTCGCCTCCCACCGGAAGCTCGCCAGAAAGCCTTTCTTCTGGCTTAAGTCTATAGCTCCATATTTTAGCACCTAGAGATAGTTTTTTTGATGTTATAAATACTGAGAAAAATGTTCTTAACAAATGAAAGGCATACCAAGCCATTAAATGCCATTGTCTCACTTTTCCAAAAGTTTGCCTGTAGCATAATTTCCAAAAATAGGAGAATAGAAAACCCAACAATTAGCATGGAGACCTTTCTATGATGTCTTTACATTAAAATCACAGACGAGCTTTAAGCAAAAATCTAATTGTTTCCTACCATCTCTTACACCAGGAAAAGCACCCAGAAAAGGAGGAGGCGAGGAGCCAATTTCAACTTTTTCAAGGTTTCAAATCAGATTTTCTAACTACAGATGTGGAATATACTATCAAATTCCTCTGTTCAAATGTGACAGTCAAAAGAAAGGTACATACAGGGAGTATGGAGTGGCATTCTTAATTATTCTCCTTTATCAAGATTTTGCTAACCTCATGAACAGAACAGTATACTTTATTTGGCCAAGCCGAGGTGGCGCAGCAGTTAGAGTGCAGTACTGCAGGTCACTTTAGCTGACTGTGTTCAGCAGGTCAGCGGTTCAAATCTCACCGGCTCAAGGTTGACTCAGCCTTCCATCCTTCTGAGGTAGGTAAAATGAGGACCCAGATTGTTGGGGGCAATGTAAATATATATATACATTGCTTACTGGTGTACACCGCTTAGAGAGTGCTTGCACTTAAAGCGGTACATAAGTCTCATAAATAAATAAATAAATAAATAAATAAATAAGTGTGATTAGACACGCAAGGAATTTGTCTATGGCACAGAAGCTCTCAGTGTACATGCAAAGCAACAGAATAATGATAATCATATCAATAGGAGGATGGAGCAAGAAATATAATAAAGGTAATAATAGCGCCACAGCCATACTAATTGGGTATGTCTAACAAAGACATAAGACAGTGCTGTGAGAATTAAGTGTTCAGCAGAGTGATGGACTAAGGAAAAAACTATCCCTGTGTCTAGTTGTTTTGGCCTGCAATGACCTGTAGCACCAGACAGAAGAAAGGAGTTGAAACAGTTTATGTCCAGGATGTGAGGGATTGCAGGTATCTTCCTTCTGACCTGTGCAATACACAGGTCTTTTATAGAAGGCAGGCTGATTGCAATTACAGGTAGTCCTTCACTTACAACAGTTCATTTAGTGACCATTCGAAGTTACAACAGCATTGAAAAAAGTGACTTTTGACTATTTTTTACACTAACAACAGTTGCAACATCCCCATGGTCACATGATCAAAATTCAGACGCTTGGCAACTGACTCACATTTATGAGGGTTTCAGTGTCCCAGAATTATGTGATCCCCTTTTGCGATCTTCTGACAAGCAAAGTCAATGGGGAGAGCACATTCATTCAACAAGTGAATTTAATAACTGCAGTGATTCACTTAACAAATGTGGTGAGAAAACTCATAACATGGGGCAAAGCTCACTTAACAAATTTCTCACTCAGCAACATAAATTTTGATCGTATATTGAGGACTACCTGTATTCTTTTTGCAGTCTTAACTATCTATTGGAGTCTGTATTTGTCCTGTTTGGTTGCTCTATCAAACCGGGCAGTTAATAGTGGTTAATGCTATATATTTTTTCCCAGGGCATTTCTTCATTCTGAAATGTATTTATTTGTTAAATTTATGTTCCACCCATCTCATTATCCATAGTGACTCTGGTGCAATTGGTGCACACCTCACAATTAGCGCATTGCGTTGAGATGATATTTATACATTTAATATTTAAAGCATTAGCTGTAATGTAAATGCAGTAATAATTGAAGGCAAATCCGCAATTTAAAGAAATCAGTAACTGACATTTGCCCACGAAACCATAGCCTGACAGATTAAAGAGGGGCCACGCTACACCTACCAGGTCTTCCTTCTCCGCGTCTTGCTTCTTGAGGCAGGAGACCACGTCGACCATGTCTTTCTCCAGCCGCCGCCGCTGCCGTTCCAGCTCTTCGTTGTTCCGGGCGAGGCGGCGAGCAGCCTCGCGGTGCTCTTTGCGGGAGATCTCCGTTACCTCCAACCTGGCCTCCCATAGCGCCGCTGCGGCTTTAGCCCTTTCGGCCTCCGACTCCTCCTTTAAGGACTTCGGCTCTACCCTGCTCTTGCCGGCGCCCTCGCCGACTTTCTTCCCCCTGAGAAGAGCAACGCGACGCAAATGACGAGTGAAGGGTTGGCTTAACAGACTAGCCCCGGCCAAGCAGCCCACCACCTTCGTTAGACTTCCCGAGATACCTACTTCTCTCCTTTCGCGCTTTTACTTTGCGCGTTTTTCCCTTTCATGTTCCCAGGCTCCGGCTTTTCCAGGGATTTTCTTCCTGCCTAAAGCGACTCCGTTACTATGGAAACTGCGCGTCGCGGAAAAGTGAGGAAGAAAAGGTGCGTCCGTGACGTAACGCGCAGTGTATTGACGTGACACGCGGCACCGGTGAGAAGTGGAAATTCGGAAAACTGAAGGTTCGGAAAACACGGTGAGTGAAAACTGGGCTCGGGGGTGAATTGGAGGTGGGGGCGGCAGTCCTTCTCTAATCCGGAGCCGTCGACACGGGAGTCGAATCATAATATGCGTCCCTTGCTCCTGTCTTTCGGCGCGCTCTTGACTGCTCGTTCCTATCGTGGTTTGGGCAGTATTTCTCGTTGCATATAATGTGTTCTAAATATTTCAAACTCTTTTTCTCCATAGCTTTGTATTTTTTTGTATCTTTGCCAACTCTTTGGAGAACTGTCTCCTTTCACACACATTCAATCCATGATATTTTAAGTAATCCATAAACGGCTTTAAAGGCTTTTATTCTTCGGATTGTCATTTGGGCATCATTCATGTTTCTATGCAGTTCAGAAGTGGCAAGGTATAATAGCGCACAATCCAACAAAATTCCATTCTTAAGTCTCAACTGCAAACATTTGGGTTTTTTTTCTTTTAAAAGAAAACTTCTCTCACTTTATCAGTCCTGTTCTTTATTTCCACGATATGATCTCATAGACCTCTGTAGGGTTCAATTACAGTTACTTGGCAAGCATTTTTCAATGCTAATTTAACCTTTCATCTACCCAGTCTGAAAATTTCTACATACAAATTTTATATGAAAAGGAAAAACGGTTCATCCTCTTTTTACCAATATTTTTATTTCTAAAAATATAAACGTCATTGATTACAGCAAAAATTTACATACAAGTTCCAGATATGCTCAGTATATTGTTATTCTTGAAATTTTTCACAAATTTCAGTTAAATCACTGTCTCTGAGATTTCTGATATAATATTTTAAAAGATATTTAACACAATATTTCCAAGTAATTATACCAATCTTGGGATCATAGGTGTTCTTACAAGCTTCTTACAAGGTTCATAGGTGTTCTTACACTATTTGACAAACATAAGCCTGACTAGGAAAGATAAGATATATTACCACATACCTGGAGCACATTAATTTAGTATCTATTTCATCTAGTAAAACTGGACTGCTGAGTATGACAAAATATAGTAAATGCCTTTTCTTAATGACTTTTAACTTTTTTGTTGCAATGAATATTCAAGTTGGTAAATAATTTCCTAGGTCAGTAGTTTTCATTGGAACTTCCTACTTGAAATATGTCCTTTGAACTTCTGCTAGGAAAAAAACTCCAACTGGACATTTTTTTTTTGTTTGTTTGCCTTAGATAAATGCTAAACCTACGTTCACAGAAAATGGACTTACTGATATATAATATGCAACTTTCCTGCCTACATGATTAACAGCTAAATATTTTTTCATTGTACCCATAGCATAGGTAAGTACACATATAGTTTGTATTTCAGGTCCTGAATGTTTTGGGGAGAAGTTTGGAATAGAAAAAACTGCCCAAATTAGGACATTTATTTGAAGAAGGCTAATATTTATGATAGGATAGGATATTTATACAATAATGTTATATATAAAAATAAAAATGGAGATCGAGTGTGCTTTTAGTGGCTAGGCTGCTAGGCTATTGAACCACGGCACAGGAGCCCTAGGTTCAAGGATATGCTTTGGCCGTGGAAACTCTGTGATTTTGGGATACTCTCTCTCTCTCTCTCTCCCTCCCTCTCTCTCTCTCTTTCTGTCCCCCACCCCCACCCATGCTACTTGTGGGTTATTTTTGTGAGAATAAATGAAAAGAGATCTCCAGTACAAGCTAAGTTGACTTCTTGAAGGAAAGCAATACATAGCAATCAAGTATTTTTTTATACTTTGTAAAACTAAAAAAGGAAAAAAGAAAATCAATGCACATATATTGCAGCGTCTCAGTTCCAATGCATTTTTAAGGAGGAATATCTTAAGGGTAATGCAATTCATAAAAAAAATCTTTATGGTGTATACAACTAAATGATAATTGCAAATAAGACATACATTTTAGCTATTATTAAACAATATAAAATTAGAATGATATTTTTTAAAGTCCCCTGAAGAAAAGTCCTTGAAATGCTTTGGAATTAAATTTTTGCAATAAAGTATAAAGTTTTCTTTTTTTGTTCTTTTCACTTTCTTGCTCCATTCAAAAAGGAGAGGAAAATGCCTTTATTTTAATTACCAACACTTATAAAAGGGTGGAGAGATTAAGCGATTATGATAAAGGTTTTATAATAAAAATGTTTTAGATGGAATTTGTAAAAAGAAGGTAGGTTATATTGCATAGATTCACTATTTCTAAATTTTAAAAGTTTCCAATTAGATCAAATTTCCTTAATCTATGTAGAAGCATTTTTGTAGATTAAATTAAAATTTTTCTAATTATATTTTTAAATCTGATATACTTTGACAACAAAGTACTTGGAGGGAAATTCAGAAATAAACCTCCTTTTGGTTATCAATGACAGACACTTGCAGATACAAAACTTTTATTATATACATTATATAACTACAACATTACATTACTTTTTGACATAATCGCCATTCAAATTCAAGCACTTGTCATAATGTCTTACAAAGTTTGAATTTTCCTTAGTAGTATTCGCTCGGCACCAAATCTGGGCTATAGAGAGGGTGATCAAAAACATCCTAACAGAACTGCTTCAAAAGTTCTTGGGTGCGTCTAATGGTGTGCAGGCGAGCATTATCATGAACCAACACCACACCGGAAGTCACATGTCCTGACACTTGTTATGGATGGCTCATCTGAGTTTTTGTAACATTTCACAATAGATTTCTGAACTGATGGTCGAACCACACTCCATGAACTTCACTAGCAGTACTCCTTTGGCATCTTCACATTTGGGGGGATTTTCTATGGCACCACTTCCGATGTGGTGTCTGTCATTGATAACCAAATGGAGGTTTATTTCTGAATTGCCCTTGTACTTTAGTTTTTATATGTGTTAGAATATTATGGATTAGAAAAGTAAGGTTTAGGTTTAAGTTCAAAATTCATTTTGGCAAATATAGACTCCATGTTCTTATGCCTGCCCAATTTCCAAAGAAATATATGGATAATAGTTATTGTATTGCTATAAGTTTCTTGCCCCTATTTTTCATGAACATAACTTGATCTTTATACAAGGTATAAATTAAACCAGCAAAAAAAATGTAGCAAAAAACTTTTCAATTAATTATTAGGAGAAACTTTGTTAAACTTTGTAACTGCTTTTCTTAAGGAGTTATGTCATAGTTTGGGATTAGGAATAAAGTTGAAAGAGAAGCAATAAAAGTTAAACACATGATAGGACAAAAAAAATGGACGAAAGGTAGAACAAACTTGAGTTTTTTGAATAACAGGAGATAGAAAATTAGAACAAGATGGAGGATGGATGCTGAAGCAACGAAAAAATCCAATAATTAGGGATTCAGATGCTAAGTACCAATTGCATGCCAGTGAACTGTTCTAATCATCAGATCTTTTGTAATTGTGAAAAATGATTGCATAAGATAAATGTTGACATTTATTAAAAAACCAGAGTAGCATTAATAACCAGCAAGGATCTAGTATGGAAGAGAAATACCTGTGAAAAGCTAAGTAAAACAAAATGGCACAAGCAGGGGAAAGGGGACTTGAATGGAGGAAGAAATGTTTCTAAATTTCAAATACTTTGTTTTAATGTAAAGAAATCTATAGAGCTGTTTGTTATGTTATGTTACATATTTAAAAGACTTACATAGTTATCCATCTTGTAAAACACAATTATGGGTGGTTCATAACAATAGCCAAAGACAATAAAACCAGGCATCTGCCCACAATGTATAACCCATCAAACCCTACAATCCTTGGTTTCCAGTGTGTTGGCTTCAAATTATTTAGGCACTTAGGAATTTACTAGAAGCAATAGTGGTCATAAATTTTCTCCTGCTACAAACTTAAGTCATTAAATCTGAAACTATCTTATGTTTTCCTTAATTAATGTCCATTTCAGTTTGAGATGTTAGTATAATTTGGCTTTTGTGAATTTTCTGTGCTGAATAGCATTAGAATTTTCCTTTAAGCAGATTTTTTATCTATTTCAGTATCAATATTTTCTGGAATCTTATGGAATGCAAGTGTACTTCTGCACATCAAAAACAATTACTGGGTGAGTTTGATTTGAAAGTAAAACCACAAAACAGAAATGATCCTGAGCCATATATTGGATATGAAGTGGGAGGGCACCACAACTAAATGCATTGTTTTGTTCTGCCTATTTAGTGTCATCAACAGCATGTGCAATTCCCATTGTTGGTTGTTCTGAATGACACTTGTATTCTGAGCTTCCCTAGCCTTCTCAAAGTGATAGCCAGGATTATAATTCCTATGTTAATTTGGAATCTGCAATATTAGCAAATAGAGATACTTTATAAAGAAGCAGAATTTTCATATTTATTCCACATAGAATTTTAGAACACAGTTGTAACTGTTCCATAGATTCAAAGGAGCAGACTTGAAGTGTAATGGTTTGTCCCTGTTTTAGTGATCAAATCACCTTTTGGGGATGTGGGAAGTTTCTCTGTTGACTGATTTATTTAACTTATGATTTTTCTAACGTATATAATGTTATCTTCAGGAACCTCTGCAATCTGGAAGTCTTGATTCAAACTGCAGTCCTCTAAGGCCCCCAAGCATGATGGGTACTTCCTGGTTCACAGTCATTGCCATATTTGTGTTTTCCTCCATTTATTGTATTGTTTCTCATCCCAAACCTGAATTATGGTTCCAAGAACTTTTCCCCCTTAAAATGTGTCCAGCCAATGCCAGCGTGGAAACATTTTATGGCATCATGTTTGATGCAGGAAGCACAGGGACACGAATTCATGTTTACACCTTTATACAGAGAAGCCCAGGTAAGACTGTTGGAAGTTCTCCTGAACATATGTACTTGTGGTGTAGAATCTGCTAGATGGTTTTATTGGTTGACAAATCACTTGTAATTTCCTACTGATTATGTTTTGTGGTTTTTAATTGGTTTTAATGATATTTTTGTGTTGTTTTTGTATTTGGTGTGTTTATTATTTTTGTGGTATATATTTAATTATGTTAGCCATCCAGTGACAAATGTGAGGTAGACAGTTATGTAAATTGAATAAATGAATCATAAAAATATGCTACAACAACCAGGCACTTGTCAATGTATTATAAGCAATTAATTGACTAATTTTGATATTAATCACCTTGTTTACTCTCCACAAGTTGTTGACTTGACTTCAACAAGTCTATAAGCAACTCTTAAACTATAAATCAATAGATTATAAATGTTTTAGGAATTTACAAGAACTAGATAACCTGTGACCCCCTGGCTCATCCTTTCAGAAGTATTTCCTTACCAGATTCCTCAATGCCATCAAAATGACAAAGCTTCTTATGTAGTGCGTTCATTGGAAAAATTGGATACATTCAAAGATGTGGCTGCCTTGAAAATACCGCATGTTGAATTGTATAGCAGAGTTGTACATATTTTATGACATTTTGTATTATGTCATAAACTGTTTTATGATATTTATGTCATAAAATGCTTTATAAAATTTGCCAAATTTCAATTCCATGGAGTCGTGTGTCCCGGATTTTGGACACATTCTGCAAGTTAGCCCACTTGGGGCACCTTAGTTCAAAAGATTTTGTCCTTTCATCCAGTTAAAATCTGTGGATGTATATTTCATAGTCTCTTTTCACAGTTTCCTTCACTTTTGTTTATTTCCTGATTTCAATTAATTTTGATTGGTTTGTGCAGTCTCTTTATAAAGAGTTGGATCAGTTGCTTAATTGATGTATTTTCCTGAGAAAGATTTTAAAGTAGATTAAGTTTAAAAGATGGAAAGAGGATATGAGTACAATTTAATTCTACACATAGAAAAACAAGAAAGGATTATCTTACAGATAATGTTTAATAACATTTTCTGCTCTTTGGTTGCCTGGCATTTCCTGTTTGGTATGTTTTAATATATTTAATTATATACTATAGTGTCTTAATCCTTGTCATTAATCCTTTATCTTGATATTAATCCAATACAAACATTTGCTCAATATAAGCATTATTGGATTTGTACAGTTGTGTCACTTTAATAAACCAAATGCAGTCTTCTGAAAAACTATCTTCCGAAAGAAGGGAGAGATGATTTTGATCCAGAATTATGAAGCATCTGGATTTTTATCTCTGTTAGTAAATGAAATGAGAATTAACTAAGCACAGCCTAGTCCATTTTGTCATATTTTGTTCTCAGTTTTTGTGTAGTATTTTGACTGATTGGTTATGCTTTGTGGTTATGTTTTTGTTTTATGATGTAATGATGTAAGTTACCCATCTTTTGAGTGGGGCCGCTATTACAAATCTAAATAATAATAATAATGACACATCACAATTTTGCTGTCGAGGCAGTACACATTAGTGATATGCATTAGATTTTTCCTCAAGAATATCTTTATATTGCAATCTTCCACAAAATATTATAAGTCTTCTTCTTATATTTGTTACACAAAACCATCTATCCACAAGTCCCACATTACCAAGAATTATATATGTATTACAAAATAAAGTTTCTGTTTTCTACATTTTCACTATTTCTCTGAAAAGTACCTCTTGGTTGAATCTTTGGGACACAGCTTGATTGAAAATCACAACCTTCATTGATATATTTGTTATTAACTCATTCGTAATCAGTAGAGCAAAATACCTATAGCCTTAGATAAAAATAAGCCTATCTAACAGCTTATTTTATGTAATTTTTATAGAATACCCTGCAGAGTTAAAGGGGGAAGTTTTTGAATCAGTGAAACCAGGTCTCTCAGCATATGCCAATCAGCCTAAAAGGGTAAGACTTTCTGATGTAAAATAAATTATTTTCTTTTGGCATTTGAAGATAGAATAAATCATAAAGGCAAACTACTGATCTCATTTTTCTATTATTGCTTATTCTCACTGGAAAATAGTAATTCTCCAAGGGTTTTCCTATTACCTCCTCCCTAAACCTAGCTGGAGATAAAAGTGATTACAGCAGGAACATTGTGTTCAAGGACATGTTTTGCCATTAACCAATACTAACCTCTCAGTCCCAATACAGGCCCATAAACAATGAGAAAATTGACCGAGATTGGGACAAGAGAACATTGACGGGACCAGTAGTTTGCCTAGTGACATAGGGACAGATGTTAATAAAGGCAATTGCATATACCTTAAGCTAAGTTCAAGAGGAAAATTTTAAATGTCAAGCTAAAGCCCTCAAAAATAAAATAGGCTTGGAGGAACAAATTGAAGAAGAGAGATATTTTAAAAATGTAAACTAAAAGTTCTGCTCAATCCTATCAGTTTTTTGTTTTTGTTTCTACTAATCTTTAGGGAGCTGAAACTATCAGAAAATTATTAGAGATGGCTAAAAATGCTGTACCACCAGATCACTGGAGCAAGACCCCCGTAGTATTGAAAGCCACTGCTGGTCTACGGTTGTTAGCGGAACAGAAAGCTCAAGCTCTACTCTCACAAGTAATGTTGGGTTATATACTACAAAATCAATGATGCCATATAAAAGTGGGGGCTTTTTTCAGTCCTTTCCATTTGTGTTATGCCATGAATATGCCCCAGCTGCTTTTTAAAATATCATATCAAACTCAATGGAAGCACTTGTAAAATCGTTGGTTATGAAAAACACTATATCCTAGATTGATCACATGTCCCTTGAGCACTGTCTCCATTTCCAAAACACACACAGAGAAATACAGTGAGGTTGATAGGATATGAAAACTTACTGGATATGGGATATTTTAAGTCCTCGGTTCTGAAGAGAGATAAAAGACACTGGGTATGTGCAATCTTGAAAAAAATTGACTGAGGGGAGATTTGATAATATTTTTCAAGTATTTGAAGGGATGCCACATAAAATAATTCTATGACCTGTTTTTTGTTTATCCTAGAGTACAGGACATAGAATATTACTCTTAAATTCTAGGAAGGCTGATATTGGATGAATGTGAGAAAAATAATAGTAAGCAATTCACTAGTGGAATCACTAGAGGAAAGGGGTGAGCTCTCTTTTGCTGGATGTGTTGTAGTAGACATGGACAGCCAATGGTCAGGAATGAGTTACTTGAGATTCCTGCACTGAGCAAGAAATTGAACTCAGTAGCCTAATGGCTTCATTCAACTCTTTATGATTTTATAGCTATTTCTTCTATAGGTCTATATTAATAAATGCAGAAAACAATCCAGTTTTAATGGTAGTTTTAGAAGTTGAACGAAATCATTTAACCTGTAGCTGATTTTACATTCCTTTGTTTCTTTGTAGAAGAAAGTTGCATAATTTGCATATTTCTGTTTGTGAATGATTCCAATTCTAGGAAAATCACTTCCTTTTTTTCCCCCACAGGTCAGAATGGTCTTTGAGGATTCACCATTTTTAGTTCCTGATAATAGTGTTAGCATAATGGATGGATCTTATGAAGGTGCGTCCTACCGTACAAATAAGGAAACTGAGGCATAGAGAAGAGAAATAACTATAGAGAAGTAAGAGGGGAAGAAGGGTTTCTCAGAACAGGATAAAATATTATGATGTTGCTTTTAAGGCAACCAAGATTATAATATCATAGGGAAACAGGATTCTGTATACAGGAAAATGATAAAGTTCCTTGGCTGCATTAGTAACACATTGCTAGATGAAAAATAGATTCAACTAGTTCTAATGTCATATGGAGTTTACAATTAGAACACATCATAGCAAAGGACAGATTTAGATAGCAATGCCATAATGAATACGCATTTATTTTATTTTGCTATTTATATACCCCCTTATTCTACAATGACTTTAGTTAGTTAACTACAATGGCATGCAAATAAAATACTAAATAAAACAAATAAATAACAGCTAAATGCTAAATAAAACACTTCTATCAAAAACTAAAATTATGATTTTTTAAAAATCAACTATTAGCACCGTTCACATGCAGGCAACGTGTGCTTAGTCAATCCAATTTGAAGACTTTTTAAAAAAAACAGTTTTCACTGTGTTCTTGAAGGACATCAGTATAGCATTTGATAGAGAAATGGACTTGGAGAGAGGAGAACCAGTTCAAAGGAGTAGTCCATAACCAATCAAATCTGCTTCTGTGCCATACATAACTCTTGAAATGTGGGAACCCAAAACACCCTAAATCAAACAAATAGGATAAGCAGACACTTAAAACCAGCACCCTGAACTTTATTTGAGATCCTATTACTAACCAGTATTGTATGATTACAACAGCTCTCAAATACCAGGAGGCAAGATGCTACATTCAAAACAATTCCAGTTTCAGAGTAGTTTCCAAGGACAATAGCATGTAAAGTCCATATACTATGCAAGTCCATTTAATTCTCCTAATCGTAATTGTTTTGTATTGCCCTTTTTACTTTTCATCATATTGTAAGCAGCCCAGAGTCATGTTTCAGTAAGATGCAAGGCATAATAAATAAACAAATACATACATACATACATACACACACACATACACACATACATACACCTTCAGCCTAGAAGTGATAGGGACATGATTTAATGTTGCCAAGCCCTCCTGCTCCAAACAGGAGTTGAGCCCTATGGTACTCCTACTGCTCATTCTCCAGCATCACGGATTGGAACCTCTCATTTAGGAAGAAGTGAAACCAAGTGTAAAGCAGTGTCATCCATCTCCAACCTCATTATCAATTGTATCAAAGGCTGCAGGTTATCCATTTCAGCAACCAATGCAGTTTCCACCCCATACTCATGCACCGCCTTTTCTACCAACTTTCTCAAAAAGAAAGATTGGAAACTGGACAGAAGTTGTCTATTGGGAACAGACTGAGGGTTTTTTTGTTGTTTTTGGAAGGTGCACACCACGATTTCTTTCCAGGCAGTCAGATCAAAACTTTCTCCCAAAGAAACCTCAGCCACTTGAACCTAGTTAAACAATTTGGCTTTACCAAATTATATGGAGAACTACTTGGAGAACTACAGTATGAAGTGGGTTTACTTTTTAATTTAGTATCACATATTCATCTAAGTTTAGTTCAGCTGAATGTCCTTAATCCAGACATTTATTTAGCTGAGTAAACTGACCTAACTTGGCAATTAGTTAAAAATTTCATTTGGAGTTGGGTTCAGTAAAATTATGCAATAAATTTGCAGGGTTTACAGAATGTTAGGAAACCTGAATGTAAAGTACAAGAACTGGAACAAAAAAAAAGAGAGACGGTAAATTTTAGATGGGGAAACAGTAATGAAAGTTAAGAGAACACCCCCAACTGATGTGAAAAGGTTGAGAAGCCAAAACAATGAATGAAATGATATTCTGTTTGGAAAAGTAATGATAATTACTGATCAGCAGAAATGCAGAGCCTGCATTAATCCTTTGTAGTCTATACATAGATGGATTTTCAGTATCTTTTTCTTTCTCTTGCAGGTATTTTAGCCTGGATCACTGTGAATTTTTTGACAGGTATTTACTGTGGCATGTTTCTGTTTTAATAGATAGAATCCACAAAAAATGAATAGGAAGCCTATTAATAATAGGAGAGTCGTCCATTATGTCTCTTCTGACTTGCTAAACCCTCCCAGAATAGGGTGTGGGGTTGTTGTTGTTTTTTTGCTGTATATGGGTATTGTTTGAATTTTTGCAATGTTATCTGCAGGGCAGTTGTATGGCCAAGACCAGCGGACAGTTGGAACTCTGGACCTGGGAGGAGCTTCAACTCAGATAACATTCCTGCCACAGCTGGAGGTGAGGAGGTAGAATAGGCTGCAGGTTCTGTATTTTGGATAATCTTTATGCCCATTGTCACTTTCAGCCTTGATATCTTCCTTAACAGAACAAATGCCTTTCTAACACTATACTTCAGATAACCCAAATACTCTTTTCTATCATATTCAAAATTCATAGAAAGGAAACCACTTGGCTTCACTCAGGACACTAAAGTGTTGTTGGTTTATTGAATATTGGTTTGGCTCATGAACACAGCCAGTTATGAAACATGGTATGTAAACAATGGCTGGATTAACACAATACCAAAATACAGGTAGTTCTCAATTTACAACTGGTCTTTTAGTGATCATTCAAACTTACAATCTACCTGAAAAGGGGAATTTACCACTCAGATATAATGTTCCAACAGGGCTGCATTCACATGACTATACATTGGGTGCTTGGCTACATTTATAGTTGTTTGTGTCTTGCAGTCACATTAATGCATTTTATTTCGGGTTTGCCAAGTAACTGGTACTTACTTCTAGTTTTTGGCAAAACCACAGAGCAAACCATTGGTTCACTTAATGACCATGGCATTTGTTTTATGACCACGTTTACTTAACCATTGCAAAAAACACAAAATTCGGTTGATCGTGAGACCGAACCTGTTTTATGATTCCTGCAACTTATGGACCTAATGAGCAGGCTTCATGATGTTCGTAACTTGAGGACTACCCTGAAATAACATGGTTGTTATGTGCCAGGTAGCTACCGCTGTTCAGACTGCCTGTTTCTATGAATCAAATGAATAGAAGCAAGCCCAACCTCTACAGAGCATAAAGCAGGGCTTTTCAACCAGTGCTACGGGTAGCACCTGTGGTACATTGGCACCTGGCAGGTGGTATGCAACCACCCTAAAAAAGTGGTGGTGGGGGAGGGGAATGAGCTGAACCAGTGGCAGCACCACACAAGCCTGAGTGAGAGACGGCTGGAGCTGTAGGGCTGTCAGGGCTCAGTGGAAGCGCCAAGATCAGCGCCAGGCTCCAGCTGGAGCTCAGCACTGATCCTGGCGCTTCTGCTGAGCCCTGAAGAAGCACCAATCAGCTGGAATGTTGCTTTATCTCCAGGGTCTTGTGATTTACATTTAGATGCTTGGCAACTGATTAATATTTATGATGGTCCAGTGTTCCAGCAGTAAGAGATCAAAACCTGCTGCAACCACCCAGCAGACGGGGGGGGGGGGAATAAAAACCAAACACCCCCACCCCCCCACCCCTGCTGCCAATCCTCAACAGAAATGCTCACAACAATGAAAACCTCGGACAGGAGGAAGAGCATGGCCGGGTGGGCAGGCAGGTGTCTTGCTCGGCTGTGGCTTGGGGGGCACTTTTTTCAGTGCCATTGTAACTTCAGACAGTCACTAAGCGAACTGTTGTAAGTTGAGGACTACCTGTACTTCATAACTTTTTTCCTTTTTTTTTTTTTTTTTTGGTCATCAAGTTTTTGACACCTCGCTAGGTGACTGGTGGTACTCGGATATTGCCGTATCCTAAAGTGGTACAATGGGTGAAAAGGTTGAAAAGCCCTGGCATAAAGTTATACCCAGTGTTTCTGCATGTTTAATTGCTTATATACTCTTTATGTGAATTTGTGGACAAATTCCAAATAAGAAAACAGTATTTTTTTTTTTTTTTTTTTTAGAAGTAGGGATATATTTGAGTGGAGCAGTAAGATTTTTTTTTTAAGTGTAAAGTTGTTAGAGGCCCCAAAAGGTAATTGGCAAATAGCCAGATTTGGCAGTGAACAAATGTTTTTACCTTTCTTATCTGTCTGGTGGTGAGTGTAAGATTCTATCTATTTTCAACAATGATGGGGCCCTTTAAGCAGCTGTCTTAGAATTTGAAATGAAGATAATTCACTCTTCCAGTGCAAAGAAAGGCTGTAAAAAAACACCTCTGAATATTGCCAGCTAGCAGTTTCAACTGTGAGAAACATTGTTAAGAAATGAAAGCTACATAGAGCTTGAAGACAAGAAAAAAATCTTTGCTGGATCTGCAAAAATTTTGTAGACCTTGCAGGAGACTAAACGTCAGCTAATACTGCAGTGGCTGTCTATAAAACAGCATAGCTTATATGAATATGATCTACACAGCAGTATTGCCAGACTCTCTGTCCTCATCTAGAACAGCCTTCTTAATAATAGTTCTAGAACTACTGAGTTCAACACAAGATCATCAGAGGTTCCACAAATTACTGTGATTAAAGAAAATGTTTTAACTTTTCATGTTGCACAATGCAAGCTGCAGATATAATTTTTATGTAGAAGTTCAATTATTTCAAGGGTTCCTCCAGGGTAAAAAAGTTGAGAAAGGCTGGTCTAGACCATATCGCGGTAACTTGAAACATTCTGCAATAGGGTTCTTTGGACTAGTGAAACAAAACTTCCATTATCTGACCACAACAACATTTGGAGATCCATTTTGAGAAAAAAAGGTGAAGTGTTTGAAGAAAAGAATGCATTGCCAATGCTAAACACAAAGGTACCTCTATTACTTTGTGGGGTTATGTGGCACCAGTGCCACATGAAACATTGTGCAAGTGAACAGAAGAATGAAATTGACTAGGTAGCAACATATCTTAAAACTAATATTTCATAATATTAACACTTAGGATTTGGATTGGCCTTTCAATTATCAGAATTAAATATATTGAAAATCTTTCAGGAGATCTCAGAGATGCAATATTTCTCAACAGATTTCTCCAAGGTAGAATGGGAAAGAAATCCAAAAGCAAAATTAGAAGAACTCTTATTTGGCTGCAGGAAATGTTTGGAAACTATTGTTTTTGCTCAAAGAGATATTACAAAGTCCTAACTATTAGGGTGTCCAAACTGTTTAGCCACATTCACTGATCTCATAAATATTGAGTATGTAAACAACTGCACAAGATAATGAATATGCATTCAAGGAGGAAAGTCTTTTGTGCCATGATTCCTGCCAGAGATCAAATTGGCCCTGATCCTGCTGGCTTTCTAAACACCTTGAAAACATGATTCTCTCAATAGAGATGGAAACTGGGAAAATGCTAGAACTGGCACTATCAGTTGGTATCATATTTGTAGATGTGATTACCTCAGCTGCAAATTTGATGAATTTTTATGGTGGTTTTTAATAGGTTTTTGTATTAGTAAAAATAATTTTAAAAACCATCATGATAAACATTTTTTAAATTCTTTGGGGGGTTTTTTGGTTATTTTATATGGTTTAACTGTTTGCAAGCCCAGCGACCCACATACGCATAGACACACATAGACAGACAGACAGACAGACACACACACACACGCGCGATAGGTGGTTATATACATTAGAATAATAATTCATAATGTAATAATAAATAGGAAGTCAAATAGTTAGGAAGTCAGGGAGAGAATAAATAAAGAAAAAAAGTTAAATTTGACACAAGGTATTCCTAGCAATATATCTCTGAAGCATATGTTTGAGAACTTGTTGGTCACTAAAAATGGAGAATCTACAAATCTGCAATCTATATTCATTGTGTAGTAGAAGATGTCAGGGAATTATATAAAATTATACAAAAATATAATTTTTTGCAATACTAAAGAATTTGTTGAAGTCAATTTTTACTGATGTTGAAAGGTATCATTCATCCAGTAATGCTTGGTCAATAACAATTCCTGAACGATTACTTTTCATTCTCATAATTTTTAGGAAACCTTAACACAAACACCAGTGGACTTTCTTACCTCATTTCAAATGTTCAACAGCACGTATAAGCTCTACACACACAGGTAAGTGAGAAAATAAACACAAATTCTAAGATATATTGCTTTGTGTCTGAAAAATTCATCTAAATAATTGATTGTAGATAAATTATCTTTCTCATATTATACACAATAATTTGTGCATTACTGTAAAAGAGCCATATGCTGTTATTTTGACACTGAGATCTTAGAAAGCAACAAGAAAGTTATTTGGCATAATATAATTTATATCCAAATTTGTAAAATGTTCATACGGTGCCTTGCTTATTAATTATGTGTTCCTTATCCTCCCATATAGCTATTTGGGGCTTGGGCTAAAAGCTGCTCGGTTGGCAACATTAGGAGCTTTGAATTTGGAAGGTATGGTCAGACAAAATAACTATTCTATATGCAGCCCAGCAAGTTGTATTTTTTTGGCTAGTGGCTAATGCTTGCTCTATTCTTATTAGAAATGAATTGCTAAGATTATTGAAACCACATTATCTCCAATGCAGTATTTTGTACAAGGAGGAAAGTTGACACATTATGGGTCCGGAATGGGCTACTTGCAATCCATGGCCTGCAGGGAACCCCCACAATTCCACAGTTCTAGCCAACTGACCCCTTATCCACCAATTCATACTAATAGCATTTGACACCAACTCGCAGTTTTTCAGTGCTTAATGGAATTTGTTCTGTCTTGTCCTTTCTCTCTAAGATTTCTTTTTTTGTGTGTTAATGGCCAGGATTAGAACTCTTGCACCTTTTTTTTAACATGTTTTTTCTTATTGGGCCTCTATACTTCTTGTCTTCTCTTTTGGACCATCCTCGCCTTCAGATGGAAAGGACAACTCCTTTTCTCTTTTGGCTGCTGTACTCAGTTTGCTAGTGGATGCAGAGCTCCAAAACGTGTGTCTACTCCCATAACTGTGTCAGGATTTCTACTTTATGGACAACTCTGCCATGCTGTTGCTAGGGAAAAGCTTAAATGGGAAAGAAAGAAGGCATGTATTCCAAGCAGACTGCTCTTCCCCCCAGCAACACTTCTGAATTGGATCCTTGACTCACAAACAAATTGCTCCATGACCCCCAGGATGTGTCCAAGTTATCCCCCTCCCTCCAACAGTCCAAGAGCCACTGGTCTAGTGAATAAAGCATCTTCCATAAGAAAATGAGTGAAGTCTTCACTTCCACTTTTCCCACCCAAATTCATATGTTTGCAATTAAAACCAAATTAAAAGAGTATGTGCATTTGTGTATATGTGTGTTTGTGTTTATAAACCAATTTTTCTCTTCCAAATTCTCTCTTGAAGCACTTGGACAGACATTCAGAAGTTCTTGTCTGCCAAAACAGCTGGAAGCAGAATGGCATTTTGGTGGAGTAAAATACCAGTATGGCGGCAACACAGAAGGTAATTTAAAAGGATACTGCTTTCTAGGAAAGTTTCTTTTTAAAAAATGAACTAAATAGTGGGTATATTCATAAAAGAAACAAAACTAGAAATGAGGCTATATGAAGACTGTAATAGTCTTAAGGGAAGAACTAGACTTTATGATTCATGTCATGCTTATACTAGTGTTTTTATTCTGGCAGGTGACACTGGATTTCAACCTTGTTATTCTGAAGTATTGAAGATTGTACAAGGAAAATTGCATCAACCAGATGAGATTCAGAGAAGTTCCTTTTATGCCTTTTCCTATTATTATGATCGGGCTGTGGACACTGACCTGATAGGTGAATAGTAAATGTTTGAAAATTTGGAGGTTAACACTATAACCTCCAGAAGCAATTTGCTTATTTTTTACTCAATATCAAGATAAAATATCAGTGGGGATTATTCCAGTGTTACTGTACTTCGATGGCCATATAAATTGTATTAATACATTATAAAATTATACAAATAACAACTAATATATGAATCTGTTAAACAAATAAGGCAATAGCCGACAAAATATCAGCTAGAAGCAAGGTTAACATTAACTAATTAAGCAGTGTAAAATAGATAAATCTTTTAAACTTTCCTAAAGGATAGCAAAATATGTGTTTTGAAAAATAAGAGCCCTTTGGAAACAGCCATTACATTTGCTAAATCTCATAGCTGTCAAAAGAGCAGGGCTGCAAGTGACTTCCTTGGCTACAAGGGCAAGAGCTGAGGGAAGAGGGGAAGGGAAGATAGTGATTGGGAGTGGGGCAATTTGCTACATTGGGACCATCAATAGCAGATGCATTGAGAGAGAAAAGAGGAGAAGTAGACTTTTTTCAACTGAGAAACCTATTTTAAAAGGAAGCTATAGGGCCTGGGTGTCAAACTCGATTGCGTCACATGACATATCATGACCTTTTTGCCTTTGCGGAACTGGGGTGGGTGTGGCCTGCACATGACTCATCTGGGCTGTGGGTCGCCAGTTTGACTCCCATGCTTAAGGCTCCAGGCATGTAAGAAACTTATGGAGTTTGGATAGTCCTGGGGGATAGTCCTGGGGGCACAGAGTGGTGCCCACCCTGCTAAAGAAAAATACACCACCAAGGCTGCATCATTCCAAAATTTTAATATGACATAAAGAAAAAGCTATACATTAAAGGGAAATGATCATACTTAAATTTAATCTTAAAGTAAATTTTGATTTTGGGGGGGGGGGGGCTTTTGATATGTTCAGTCTCACCCAAAAAAGTTTCCCCTGCATTATGGGAAGAAAATGTGAAAGAGAACTATGCAAGAAATCTGTCCTTTTGCAGTTGTAATTCAAAAACCTTTAATTTTTTTTTAAATGATCATTATTCATATTTTAACTGATCTGGAAGTACTGTACAATTTGAAATACAGATATTATGTCACAGCTATGGTTTTTACAGTAACTTTTTCTTAGTCAGACGATAGCTTTAAACTTTTATCATTTCAGATTATGAGAAAGGTGGTGTTTTACGTGTGAGAGACTTTGAAAGAAAAGCCAAACAAGGTAAGATGAGTTTGACTTTGTCTGGATTCCTTCTTGTTAGTTTACTACCAATTTGAAATAATTCACTTTTTTTTTGTTTTTATTTGGCTATCTTGTGTTTACAGATTTTTAATCAATTAACTGTCATGTTTAATATGCTTAAACTTGAAATACTAATATAATTATTTGTAAGAGATAAGACAGTTTAATGATTTCACCGAATAAAAGAAATCCTTGAAAAAAGTACGCTGCAGTGAAAGAAAACCAATTGATAGGCATTGTAAATTCAACAATATTTGCCATCTTACAGGGTCACATTTCATCTTTGTATATATTATATATTATACGTGTTTACACACATATATCGTAGTAATACCCGCTTTGTGTTAAGTGAGGAGTAAATGATCTCTATATAGTTTAAATAGACAGTAATATGTCATCAAGTAAGATTAAGGAATTAGAAAGAATCTATGGTTATATAACTCTAGCCCAGGGGTAGTCAACCTTGGCTCTTTTATGACTCGTGGACTTCAACTTCCAGAATTCCTGAGCCAGGAATTCTGGGAGTTGAAGTCCACGAGTCATAAAAGAGCCAAGGTTGACTACCCCTGCTCTAGCCACATTCATTAGTGCATTTGAACTTTTCCTGAGTTGTCCCAACCCAGCATTTGAAAGCCATTCCTCCACATGGCTAGAAGATATAGGAAAAACAAGGAGCCAAAACCATAGCAGCCATGATCAGCAGTAAACTAGTATTAAGCAAAACAGTTTCTGTGGTTTCTAATGGTTATGTGTGTTTATTTTTCAGCAGCTATTCTAAATGTATTGAATATTCTTCTCTTTTTTCATTTAGTTTGTGATAACATGGATAACTATAGCTCTGCCAGCCCCTTTTTATGTATGGATCTCAGTTACATTACAGCTTTATTAAAAGAAGGCTTTGGATTTGGAGACACTACAGTTTTACAGGCAAGTAAAAATTGCAGGATCCAACCTAGCACTTCATCCCATCTTAAAATCTTAATAGAGATCAGTCACCTTATCTATAAATTCAGTAGATAATTCAATTAAAATGTATTTGAATGCCACAAAAAAAGTGTAATCCATCTATCTGACAGATAAGCTTTTTTCTTTGAGTTCTCATTCAGAACAGGTTTAATCTACAGTTAGGAACTTCAAATGAAATAAAGGTACTTTAATTCAGTTTTTCTTAACCTAATGCTCTCCATTTAGATTTTTTTAAATCCCCACAGCAATTTTTTAGAAATAAGAGGACTTGGGAATGTAGAATTGCCAAGATGTTCAGAAGACTCATCTAATCCTAGTCCATCCGAGCATCTGTAATCCAGATGCCAGTAGGAACTCTATACAGACATGATACTATAGTATCTTCTACTCCTGTTTCCTACTATGTGGTATTGAGGACTGCTACTTCAGTTACAGAATCATTTGCAAATAATTTTTGTGGCTGAGTGATTAAGATATCAACAGAAAGGTTGGCAGTTGGAGATCTAAGTACCATATAATAGAGCTAGCTCCAATTACTTGCTCCACTTCCTACCAATTTAGCAGTTCAAAAGCATGTAAATGCAAGTAGATAAATAGGTACCACTTTGGTGGGAAGAGAACAGCATTCCGAGCATCTTCCAGTTATAGGTGTGCTGGCCATATGAGCACAGAAAATGGCTCTTCGGTTGTGAATTGGAGATAAACACCATTCCCTAAAGTTGGACATGACTAACAGGGGAAACTTTTACCCTTTTTTTTTTACTTTAGTTACAGGATCATTTGCAAATAATTTATTAATATTTTTAATAAGGCTGTTCTACATGTTTGTAACATTTACATTTCTGGATAATATTGTAGTCAAAACCTGACATATCTAAAGCAGCCAAATCACTTTGAAGATACAACATAATTTTATCTGCATGCACATTAGCAACATATACTGGACCTCCAGTGAAGTTTTAATACTTTGCGGAGTGGCCATGAGCAAAAGCTTAAACCAGGGTGTATATACTTTTCATCCACTACAGGTAGTCTTCTACTTATGATCACAATTGGGACCAGAATTACTAAGCAAGGCTGTTATTAAATGAGTCATACCTGATTTTAAAAATCTTCCCATGGTTGTTAAGCAAATCACTGAAACAGTTAAGTGAATCATGCAGTCATTAAGGGAATCCACTTTCCCTCATTGACTTTCCTTGTCAGACACTGCCTGGAAGGTTGCAAATGGTGATCAGGTGATCCCAGAATGCTGCAACCATCATAAATATATGCCGGTTGCCAAGGGTCCACATTTGGATCACATGATTGTGGGGATACTGCAACAGGGCAAGGACCTGTAATCAGTCACTTGTTTTCAGTGTTGTTATAACTTTGAATGGTTGCTGAACAAATGTTTGTAAGTTGAGAACTAACTATACATTGCAACAGCAAATAAAGAAAAAGAGGGACACATTGGAAATATTTTCGATAAACCCATCGTGTGATCTTAGTATTTATCCCTTCCTGCTAAGTCAGCAGCTAACCATGCTATCTCTGAGATATGATTAGTGGATAGAAACTATTTGGTTTACTTGACCTCAGGTTCTTGATCAAATCTTCCTGTTTGCAAATCAGGGCCACTTCAGCTTGAATGTTTTCTTACAAGAGCCCTAATTAGTTCATATGGGAGCCTATGTATCCCATAGGCTTGATAGTGAAGGTAGTTTATGTATATAGGGTGATGGTAGTATTTTCTGCCATACAAAAAAAGAATACAGTATATATTCATGCAAGTACAAGTGAAGGTCTTATATATTCAAGTCAATACTTGAAGAAGACTACCGTACCGATTGTCATGAATTTGATGCTATTAAGCTTCTACTCATTTTTTTAAAAAACTATGCATAATTTAATATACCTCAATAGAATCTGTTTCCAAGCCTAAGCTAAAGAATGACCGGGTTCTTCACAGCAAATCCATCTTACTTTCCTGATTATCTGATATTCTTTTTTTGAATGGCGATCAAAACTGACTCCAAATGTTGTTGAAATCTTGCTACATCTAGGACAGGGGTCCCCAACCCCTGGGCTGTGGACCACTACTGGGCCTTGAGCCTTTTGGAACTGGACTGTGGAAGTGGTAGGCGAGAGCTTGTGCATGTCTCCATTTGCATAAGCATTGTGTGAGCATGTGCACATGCACTCCATTTGCAGGAGCCGCGGGTGCTTAGGTCAGTCGCTTGTACAAATGGAACATGGATGCGCTTGCCTGCCACTCACATGAAAGCATCCTTTCTCTTCCCTCCACCGGTCCACTAAGCTGGAAAGATGGGGGAACTCTGATCTAAGCTACCACTAAATTGAAAAATATTGGTATAGTGCAGGGGTGTCAAACTGCCGGCCACAGGCCAGACGCATTATCGGAAGCTGCGCCCACCCCATTGCCGGCAATGGCAAAACCGTCCTGATACATTGCGCGACATCACATGACGTCGCGGGTTTGACATGTCTGGTATAGTGGCTGCTTTGTAATTATGATAACTGTCAGATCCATGTAGATTCTTATTTTTAAAAATGTATTTAATCTAAAAAATGCCTGTACGATCAAGCGAATCAGGTCTCTTTATTTTTCCTTTTCAGCTGGCAAAGAAAGTAAATAACATAGAGACAAGCTGGGCTTTGGGGGCTACCTTTCACCTTCTACAGTCTCTAGGACTCTCCTACTAGAAAAGCAGAAGATTTGCATTTCTTGCAAGAGCCATTCTGATGAGCACATAATAAAATATAGACCAAAGTAGAAGAAAAGTTTTACTTTTAAGAACTGCAGTTCAGCAGAAACCCTTCTACAGTGGTAAGATCTAGATACCTGATGCCAAAGAACTTTGAAACAGTTTAGGCATCTTTTTTGTCAAGTCACGAATGCATATTTGGTACCAGCACATCCCAATGTTGAACTTGCTCCACGAGCTCTTTTATCTATGAAATACTGAATGTTCACATCAAAGAAGCAGCTTAGTCTGATATTTTAAAAAAACAGCAAAACCTAAGTGTATTATTTACCTTTCCCACAAGTTGTTTGAAACCAAGTAGTTATGCTCCTAGGGTTAGCCAGTTCTTAAACATGAATAAATATGTTATTTTATTCAATTACATATATATTAGTTGGTGAGGAGTATTAGCAAAAAGATTTTAGGAATCCCACAAGGAATTATTTCAGGTGTATTTTTCTAAAGTTGAGAGAGCAAAGTCCTGTGAAACTGTTCTTATTTATGTTAGACAACAAAGTTTTCTTAGGTTAAATAGTTGTAACTTCCTCCAATGTCAACTCTTATAGAATAACTTAATGGAAGCCCTGAATAGCCTCTTTTTTAAAAATTCTATGAAAATCAAAGCTTTTTTTTTTAACTACCATATTTCCCCACCCACCCCCTGCCCCAAATATATATTGGTTTGGAGACAAGGGGCAGTTAGATTCCAGCAGTTAGACTCCGGCTAGTAGATTGATACATTACTTGTTGCAAAGCACTTAACTGGATCAGAAGGTCTCTTCAAATGATCAAAACAAACTAATCTCCTGAACTATGTACTAAGTGAGCCATCTTAATATTCTGCACATATTTCTATATAGTATACGTTTTTTCCAAAAACTCTTCAAGATAAATGTTAAAATGTGGTGATAACATACATTTTTAGTCAAGTGCTCTTACTCAATATTAGTAGTGTCAATACTTTATATATTTACTCTGAAATGACTCTTATTTAAGTACTAATCGGAGGGTTGTCTTAGTGAATGAGGCATGATGCTAACGTTTGTTTCCTTTGGTGATGCCTTTACTACCTTGGTATTAGTGCCTATGCTTTTTCTAATGTATTGAGATTGTTTACAAATGTAATTATCTGCAAAGAAGATACAACTTGAAAAAGATACAACTATATAATTCATAGAGGAAGAGTTAATGAAATAAACACATAACAGAGGACTAAATTAATTACTTTTTTAAAGCAAAGACAAATAGGTATATAAATATTATTAACATCAGGCAGTTGCTTAATTAGTAATTTATATATAAGTAGATAAAATTAAGCTAAACTGTAAATGGATTAAGTTCCCTCCTAACACATGCCTATATATGTAGCACTGTATGTAACTGTGAAATAAATTTTAGATTTTTTTTCAGAAACAGATTTTATTCTGAAATTATTTGTCAGAGGACAATATGACTATCACTATTCACTTAATCATATTCTTGTTACTTGGTGCTGTAATAAGAATTACATGGATATTCTCAAATCTAGCTGTTTGATACACAAAATGCTAGGACACATTTGAATGTTTGTTTTAATAATTAAACTATTTCACCAATGTTCTTTGGCAGTCTGTAATTGATATTCACTCAGGTAATCTACTTCTTAAGGTTATAATCAGCAAGCAACATCTACCTCGTCTGTTGCTCCCTCCAAGACAATAAGGAGAAGCTCATGAGTTGAGAAGCAGGTTGTACTTTGTTCAATACTTGAACCTCAAATTGTTCTTTACTATGATCATACACTTTTTCCAGCAGTAGTCCTTTTCTAGGCCAATTTTTATAGCTTAAAAAACAAGTGCTATTGAATAGTTTTTGGAATTCTAAGAGAAAGCCAAATAATCTATTCACTGGAAGAAAGAGCAACTTCAGGCTGAATAAGGAAGTCTAACAACCTTATACATCTCCTTAATGCATTTAAGTCTTTATAATATATAAATAGATACCCAGCTATCATGAGTGAGCATGTACCTCTGGATTCACAAGGTTGTCACTTACTGGCAAATGCCATGATCTGCTCCTAAGGGATGAGGGAAAAACAGACATCTTACTCAGTATTCTATTACTTCTACCATTATTCATAACCATGAGGAGGTGATTTCTTAAGGGGAAAGGAAAATCCATACCAAAATAATTGTTACTTTCCTTCGCCTTAGTAGTTTTTTACAACTAGATTAGATGATACTCTCTTTTTTCTAACTTCCTATTTTTCTAATTTCCTATTAAGTTTTCGCTGCCAATGATACCAATGAATGAAAATAAAATAAATACAAGTAGCACAGTAGATCTGTTGAGGAACTATCCAGTATCCTGAGCTCTGATAAATCGTATATATGGCAGAGTGTCATCAGAGATCCTTTCCACAGATGTCTAAAGAAGACCCCTGGTGTAGTTTCTTTATCCGTGGTTAAAAAGAATAGTACTGTATGTTCTACATTGCATTTAATAGTCTCTTAACCAGTTTTTTGATGTGTAGTTTGATTTAAGTCAGGTCAATTACACGAGTCCTTGCTAGAAATGTTTTCACCTTAATCAGGGCAACAGCAAATTGTTTTATTAGCAAAATTAATAATAAATTAACTAAATAATTGCAAAGTGTGTGGTCTATAAAATAAGAGAAAAGAACAATATGAATCATATATAGGTGATATGTGGTGTGTCTTACACATAAGATTATAGATAAATCAACCTTCCTCTCTCCATTTATGGAAACTTAATGGTATCTTAGGAACTGAAATTAAATACACCTGGAAAGTACCAGGTGGGAGAAGGCTGATAGAAATACTAGTTAATTAAATATAAGGATTGCAAGATGATAGCAGAGATATATAAGATTCTGTACAACCATACAGCTGAGATCTACTAGTTTATTCTAACAGCCCATCCTCAAATCAATACCGCATGCGGAAAGGAGATAAATGTTCAGGAGTGCTACTGTCTAGCTACAAACATGCTCCTTTCCATTAGTCTTCTTCTTTAAATGAATTATCACATTCAGTTACCTACTTTAAAAAGAGAGAGAGAGAGAGAGATCTTACTTTAACCGGAGGTACAGCATTGGTTATTTGCAATCCCCACGTCCTCAGCAGCACAAAAGGAGCCATATTTGTAGAGTAAAGCTTGCTTAACAAATCAGTTGCCGCCACAAGAGAAAGATTGTGCCTCTGTCTATCTTTTTCATATTGTAGTAGATGATTTAAAGAACCTACAAAGTTTATTCTGGAATTAATTAATTAGTAAATTGATTATCCTAAGGAAATCAGAGAAGACTGGCATCAGACTACAAAATTACTCAATCTGATAAAATGAAAATGGTATGGAGGGGGTAATGGCACTCTTTGAAGATTAACATTTCCACCTCATGGCCTACATTAGAGTTCCCCAAACTTTCTGGCTTTGCGGGGTGGGGGGGGAGAGGATGGTTCTGCGCAAGCGGCAGGCTAGTGCACAAGTGTGCAGCTTCATTTGCACAAGTGGTGGGCACACTTGCCACCTCCACAGCCCGATTCCGAACGGCTCAAGGCACCCTTAAAATTATATTAGAAGCACTTTGCTTTGCAACATGTATGTGTCTTTGTTTTTAATTAAAATAATTAATCAAAAAACAAACCCACATTGACTCCAAGAGAGCTGGCCATTGGCACACCAGATGTTTATGACAATGCCCTAAATTGTTTCATTGTGTCATATACTTACCTAGGTCTTTTCCTTTGAATGCTGCAGCACTTAGATAATTTGTCAAGCATGAAATATCACCAAAACCCATATTTACACCTTGGCCAGCTAAAGGATGTACTCTGTGAGCTGCATCACTGAAATGAGAGGATAGTAATACTTGACACAAAGAAAAAAAACAGTCTGGTTCACGGTAAAGAGACACAACTCTAATTCCCTATATTTCATATTCTGCAGCATTACAGAATGCTCTTAAGCAATATCCTTAAACATTTACAGGATGGACACACACAAAAATTGGATCATATAATAGGGTTTTCCTAGCTCTTTTCCCCCCACACAGTAAAAGCTACTTCCACAGATGTCAATATATCAAAATGGAAAAATCAAGAGGAATGTGGCCAGATTGCTTCTATACAAATAAGATGACACTAGATTCTATTTTCTAGCATAATCTACTAATCCTAATTAAGAAAACCCTTTATTATATATTTATAATAAATATATATATGTATGTATGTGTGTGTGTGTGTTTATCAATAAAAACATAGAAAAAACAAATACCAGGATAAAAATAAACAAGACCGTTTAATATAAACAAACTTGTAAGTAAAAGAGGTACTGAACTTTCACCGGCCAAACTGCCGATGTCATCAGAGTTGGAACGCTAGGTGATTAGGGAGCCTGCCTATATAGCTGCCTGTCTCTGCGCCCGGCTTCTCGAGTGCGTCATCGGCCCATTGATTGTGTTAATCTGCAATGTGCTAAGTTGATTTGCATCTGGCAGCCTGTTGGTGGACCCGATAGTTGTGTTCAGATCCTCCACTGCTTTTCTAGCACGCATGCGGGCGCCTAGGGGGCAGCTGTCAAGCTGTCTCTGCTCCTTATCTCTCTCCCCTCTCATTTCGGAGCGATCACTCAATCTGCATTTCAAACACCCTGCAGCGCTGTCATCCTCCCCTAAGGCCACTGTTGTTTCGCCCATAGCTCCCTCTCCCCAATCCTGCGAAGAGCAACTGTTTGAATGTTCCTGCTCCCTATTCCCCCCTTTTTCTCTCTCCTTGAGCCGCTTCCGCACGTCCATTTCCAATACCCGATCTTGACACATTGTTAGTTTGTCATCTCCTCCCATAGCAGCCATTGCCGCCTCACCTGTAACCCTGTCGCTTCAGTCTTGCCAGTTGCTATCTCGTTGTGGTGTCCCCTGCCCCCCCTCCCCTTTTGCTGGTTCGCTGTCCTCCCTGGGATCGCAGCTTCCCCATTTGTAAAGCCATGGTCCTGCTTTTGCACCGTGCGGGATGGCCATCTGCTCCATGGATTGCAACGTTGTCTCTCCCACCTTCTAAGAGTCTGGTACGCCGGTAGGAGGTCTATATGCCGGTTGATGACGATGAAAACTAAGCAAAGAGTTTTGTTTGTATTTTATCCTGGTGTTTGATTGTTTCTTTTAACTGTATGTATGTATGTATGTATGTATGTATGTATTTATTTATTTATATGTGTGCATATATATGTATGTATATGTGTGCATGTATGTGTGTGTATATATATAAAACAGTTTATTTTTGTCATTCAAGCAACACTAATATCAAAACTCCATCATACTCCCAAATGTTATTTACAGCACTGAAATTTCTCAAAGTAAAATTACCCAATAAGGGCCACACGATCTTGGACATATTCTGTTGCATGTCCCAATCCAAGAGGGAATACAGCTCGGCTCTTAGGATCGACTTTTGCAACACTTGGGGGCAGCTGTCGGGCTGCAGTTCCCGATGGCATCAAGAGAGAAACAGCAGATCGAAACATGGATGCAGCAGTATCAATGAAGTCCGAGTGATTTGCGTTGCTCCACTGAATAATGATAAAGATTTATTTGGTAACTATATGCCACTAATTGACTCTGAAATTGACAGCTGATACTGAAAATCCAGTTTTAGAATAACACTCCTGCCTAGCATTTGAATTGAATAGCAGACACAAGCAGGAAATAGAGTAAATAAAGTATGTTAGAAGGAAAATGTATTCTTTTTTTAGCCCTGTTTCCAATGCTCTCAACATTTCTTGCATGCAGAATTCACAGCAGCTCATAAAAAACCTTCAATAAGTCTAGAAACAGAACAACCTCAGTTCTTGTGTGGCATCTAAGAAACACAATGACAAGATAAATTCTGATTCATTTATTTTTGAGTCATGAATAACAAAGTTGGAAGGGACCTTGGAGGTCTTCTAGTCCAACCCCCTTGCTCAAGCAAGAGATTATACCAGGCATGTCAAACTGCCGGCCCGCAGGCTGGATGTGTCACACTGAAACTGCGTCCACCCCATTGCTGGCAATGGGGAAAAAATTGTGGTATGTTGCACGACATCAAATGACGTCGCGGGTTTGACATGCCTGCTTTATACGATTTCAAACAAATGGCTGTCCAATCTCTTCTTAAAAACTTCCAGTTTTGGAGCATTCACAACTTACGGAGTCAAATTGTTCCACTGTTTAATTGTTCTAACTGTCAGGAAATTTCTCTTTAGTTCTTGGTTGCTTCTCTCTTTGATTAGTTTTCATCCATTGCTTCTTATCCTGCCTTTAAGTGCTTTGGAGAATAGCTTGACTCCCTTTTCTTTGTTGCAACCCCGAGATATTGGAATACTGCTGTCATGTTACCCCTACTCCTTCTTTTCATTAAACTAGACATACCCAATTCCAGTAACCGTTCCTTATATGTTTTAGCCTCCAGTCCCCTAATCATCTTTGTTGAGCGAGTTAAAGGCTGTAAAGGCTGTATAAATTAATGATTCTTCCAGTGGCAATCTTTTTTTATCCTCAAAGGCCGTGGGGTAGGTAATATGAGCACTAATAAATATGTCCATACACAAATATCGTCCTTCTGCCCGTCCCCACAATCATGCCAATATTATGGGAAGGGGAATATGGAAATGACACACACAGAAGCCCTGTGAGAATAACCAATAAGGGTGAAGTTTTGAACTGAACAAACAACTGGCAACAACACAATTAATAAAGTTATGTTTATAGAATATCTTATAGATCTTTAGGCAGAAGTCTAATTTAGGTTAAACATGAGAAAGCATGGAACCTGAGAATAAGGAAAAAATAGATTCTTGTATCCAACTAGCACTAACATAGTTTCTAGCCATAAAAATTATTCAAACATATTGCTACTCTTGAATACTTGTTTCTCAGAGAACATCAATAATCTGCAATTCATAAAATGAAAATACTCACAAAAGCAGAGTTGACCGAGTCCACAAAATTTTCCTCATCCATACTCTGAAGTTGAACTGCATGTTCATGTGATGTGGACCAAACCAAAGAGCTGGTTGTATCAGAGAGCTGAGTTGATAATAAGACACAAGGCATCTCCTCAAATGCATATCACTGCAAGGATCTCACCAAAACCTAACATATGGTCTAACATCTTAATAAAATCATGAGAGGCAGTTAAAGGAGAAAAGTACATTCATAAGAATTTTAAAAAATGCTTACTGTAGTAACAGATTTGTCAATTATTAACTAATGGAAAACAAGAACAAAAGACAACTACTAAAAACTGGGTCAGATGAAAGTTACAAAGTTCTTTACCGGGAGAAGAGCAATTGGTCCTGATGGAAGAAATCTCTGCCATGCCACATTGTTATCTGTTGCCTGCAATGTATGAAAGACAGTGACGATTACCAATTTTCTGTTGTTGGTTCTTTATCTTCAAAGTTGTAGTTTGATATTCCAACATCTAACCTCAGACAAGTGAAGAGTAGCAACTACTGCTGACTGATCATACTGATAGTGAATATTCTGAATACCAGCTGCTTTCCGGATCAAAGAATTTTGGCCATCCGCTCCAATCTGCGAAGATAATAGAAATTAAAATTAATTCTTTTAACAGATTTAATGAAAAAACAAATCCTCCATTAAGAAGTATCAAAAGCTAACTAGACAAAGGGTGAAGTTCAGTAATGTCTGCCCGGTAGCAAGGGAGGCATGCCTTTACCCCTGCATCTTTGTACACATCTTTCTCCATTATCTCCTCTAAAGACTCTGTCAGAACAGACCCAGAGGGTTCACATGGGATAGTAAAAGAGAATGAAAAAATTCTCAGTACATCAATCCACTCCTGTGAGTTCTAATATTGCCTATTAGAACCAAACTTTCTCCTCTTGCATGTGCATCTTACATGTAACCTATTTACAAGGACATATAAAATGGATACTCAAACTGGCACCATATATAACTTCAGAATAAATACATTTAGAATCACAACAATAATAGTTTCAACTCACCTTTCAATCCCTCTCATGCTGGTAATATTGCACAACATGACATTAGAAGCAAATCCAGTAGAAAGGACTAGAAAAAAGATGGTGCCTAATCAAATAGAAAGTAGTATCTTAGTTACCAGCAATTTGGTTTGAAATCTGCGTCCATCTGCTAAATCAATTTGGACCCAAGGACTTGAGTCAGAAGATTGATGAACAAAGGGCCAGGTATATCCAACTGCTCTGCTCCTGTAGAGAACTTTCACTCGGTCTAATAGGGGCAAAATGTATCAATTTCATTAAATAAAAGAGAAGCAGTGAAGAAATAGAATTCTGAAGCCAACCAACACCAAGCCTTACTAGTTGAATTAATATTTTAATATCTTAAGAAGGGACACTTCCATACTCAAAAATAGCAAGCCTCAAGAAGCCTATTGTTATAATCCAGATTTACTGGACAAAGGTTTCATGGCTTTCTATGGCATTATCTACCCTATTTTCTGAAAAAGGCTAAAGTAAATCAAAATTAAAACAAACAATTGCTACCTGAAACTGTATCCAGCTGTTTGTGTAGAGCTGACATGATAACATCATTCTCTACTATATAACCCATGTCTTCCAGGTTATCATTTTCAAACATGATCATGGCCTCAGAGCAAGCATCCCACACCTACAAAAAGAAATTCTCTATTTAAATGCAGCAAAGAAATGCATAAATATCCCTTTTATCAAGACTTTTCATTGACAAAATTCAGCTGCTGAATTGTCTTGCAAATACATATTAAAGATATTAATGTTGAAAAGCAGAAGGCATTTAAAAGTGAGAAACTTCAAAGGTAGCACTTCACATATTATTCCCACAATGGTTTGTTAGAAGACTGAGCAAGTGGCAGGGCTATGGCATACTTCCTGAAGGCCTAAATTATAGGGAATATTAAGTAATAGAGAATACAGGATATTTCTTTCAAGAATATAGAAGGGAAGGATTCACAAAACAACTTTATCATTCCTTTCTAAGTACAGGATTGTACCAAATGATGTCTTTTCATTAGCAGAATAGTCATTACTAATTCCTCTTCATATCTTCCCCTCCACGATTTCCTTTACAATCCCCAAATCCACAGCAGATTTGGCAATTATGATGAGGGATGAGGAGGAAGGGGAGAAATTTATTGGGTGAGAGAATATCGATTCACATAACACTGGATGTGGCCCATGGCTTTACAGCTTTTCTAAGGGGTTTACAGAGTCAGCCTATTGCCCCCAACAATCTGGATCCTCATTTTACTGACCTCGGAAGGGTGTAAGGCTGAGTCAACCTTGAGCCAGTCAGAATCGAATTGGCAGTCAGCAGAATAAGCCTGCAATATTGCATTCTAAGCCATGCATCACCATAGCTTCCTCCCCAGTAAAGAATAATTATTTTACAATTTTACATAAATTCCTGAAAAGTAGGGCTGTGTAATGATTTAATTCCAAAAAGGTGCTTCAGAGCACAAGCAATGAAAATGTAGCATCTGTCTGCAATTATTTAAAATAATGGCATCTCTGCACAGGTAACAACCGCACACAGGTGCTATAGCCAAACTCCTGAGCTTTATAAAGAAGTACTTTATATGTCTGAAGCACTGCATTGTGCTGCTCAAATAGAATGTATAATACATATACACTGTAGTTCAGAGTTCCCCAACTTTTGGGGGTTGGCCCAAAGTGGGAGGGAGGGGGAAAGAAAGGATGGTTTTGAGGGGGGGGTGAATGCATGCACGCGCGCAAACACCCATTCGTTACACAAGTGGGGCCATTAGTGCTCACGAGAATAGGGCCACAAGCCTCCACAACGCTTGCACCAATACTCACGTGAGTGGGGCTGTGCACATGTGCGCACACACGTGCACTGGACAGCCACTCACACAGCTCAGTGGCCAATAGATAGACCACAGCCCTCAGGTTGGGGAACCCTGTTTTAGTTACTAAGAAACAAAGTAACAAAGTAACTTAAGAACCCACACAACCTATTATTGCATATTACCACAGACATAGACTTTATTTTTTGCATTATCAGGCACCTGCATCCTTCTAAAAGGTTTGATTCTCATATTGCAGATATGTTCCCATGCACCAAAGCCTAAAAAAGAAAGAAAATAATCCTATAGTATCAAAGATTAACTCCCATATTCCATGAATGTTTAATGGGAATTCATAAGAGCCAAAGAACAAATAAAACTGCCAACTATTATCTACTTTTTTGCAATGGTCTTTGTTCCACTTTATGGATTTTTATAGCTTTTGATCCAATTTGATTCTGATCCAATTTGATCCAATTGTCATCTATTGAGAAGACTGACAAAGGCTTTAAAGGATCTTGTTTTTTTGCAGCTCTCAACAGAATAGCCAATAAGATAATGTTTCTATTATTCCAGAGATGTTTGTAGTCAAGAACAAAAGGTATTTCACAAAGTATATTAGTAGCTATAACCAAGTTTAAGACACTGACAAATGTATTATATTTAAAGACTTTATATTCTAATTTACAGGATGTCTTATATAAAGTTAAGATTATATTAATATAATTTAAAATAAATTTAAAAGCAGCACAATGGATTTCAATCTACAATTTTTGAAACTTACAAAAACTACAAATCAACCCATTGAAATAACCAGAATATAGTTGAAGTATGCACAAAATCGTATTTTTGTGCATATTTCAACTGTATTCTGGTGCTAGAAGGCAGTCAATTAGGACATCAATAATATATATTTTATGATTCTAGTATCAACACTGAAGAATCATGGGGCCAGAAATATAATAGGATGGCCATGATTCTTAGACCAATATATAAAGAACTATATAAGACCACATTTCAATGGACAGAAATATGTGAATATGAAAATGATTTTTAAGTAGCATTTAATTAATATCTCTTAAATTAATATTCTGCATAGGATGCAAGACTCTATAATTTCATACCAAGCATCAAACTCAATATACCCATTCCTTGTTTGGCAACTGCCTCAGTTAGTGATCATTACAAATACTACAGTAATGAATAGCAATAAAAAAAACAATTTCCAGCCAATGTGTACATTTATATCCAAATTTCATGGGCCTGACAATTCATGTTTGAGAATATAATTAATTTTTGCTTAATGGCATAGTTGTTGGAACAGAACTTGGTTACTACACAAGGAGGGTGTGTATGGCTACACACATTCACAGTTGGCATACAAGTAACTGGATAATGCTATACTTACTACTTAGAAATGTGGCAGATCCAGGCGTGATAGCACTGACTCTGTTACTGTAATCTGTTGATATATTCCTAATTTTTTTTTTGGGACGAGCTTCTAGTAGTAGAATTTTCTTATCAGAGAGATGAACATCATGCCCTTAAAGAAGCAATCAGATGTTTAACTATTTTTTTCCAGAAAAGTTTAATCTAGTATTTTTTTAAGATTATAAAATACAAGTCTTTAAAGGAATAGACTTGTTTTGGATTTTTTTCCTGAACACTCAGAATTGCTTAGTACCCTAATTCTGGTAAAGTATCTGGAGGATATATCAGAGTTATTCCTCCATCTACATCACAGGAAAATCAGAAAGAAACTTGGGCTGAATGAGAGAATACTGCACAATCGATCTTCCTGAAGATGTATTGTCTATAACTATGTTGCAACCAAATATATTTTTTCTCCGGTCAACACAGACCTGCTACATACAACTCTGTACAGGTAGCCCTTGACTTACAATAGTTAATTTAGTGACTGTTTGAAGTTACAACAGCACTGAAAAAAGTGACTTATGACTGTTTTTTACGCTTACAACCACTGCAGCATCCTATGGTACATCATTAAAATTTAGACGCTTGGCAACTGACTCATACTTATGACAGTTGCATGTCCCACTGTCATGTGATCAACTTTTGCAATCTTCTGACAATGGAGAAGCCACATTCACTTAACAACTGTGTTAATAACTTAACCATGCAGTGATTCACTTAACACCTTGGCAAGAAAGGTCATAAGACTGGCAAAATTCACTTAACAACCATTTCATTTAACAACAGAAATTTTAGGTTCAATTGTGGTTGCAAGTTGAGGAATATCTGTATTGCCTCTATGGAAGTTGTTTTCAATCTTTTCTTCACCACATATCCCCTTTAATACCTTTTATGGCAAGGACCATGGCCACGGACCACCAAAACTTAACTCAAGATTTAAATCATAGCATTTCTTTAAGCTTTTGCGAACCCGATGACAACACTGTGTCCCCTGAGGGGTCTGTGGACCAAAGGGCAAAAAACCATTGCTCTATGGTTTCAGTTTAGCTTACAGAACCTTTATAATTACTAAAATGTAAAGCTTATGTAACTTTTGTACTGTAATATCTAAACTTGAAATTATGAATAGTTATAGCTATGAATTTTTCCCTTTATAGAAATGTGACATGTTTTTTGAAGCAGCTCAACAGTTGAACAGCCAAAAATGCAGTAGCTAATTTAATTCTTTTTAACTTTATTGTGCAGCTTGTATAAACCACTCAGAGTCTATTTCAGTTGGAGCAGCATGTAAGTCCTGTAAATTAATTAAAAAAAGTTTGCGCTAATAGACCTATATTTCAGTATCCAATACATGAAAACTGTTTGTTGAATGATATAAAATCAGCTAAACCTACATATTAATAGAACTGGTCTTCAAATTGCTATTGGGAGATGCACACTCAATCATGCGACAAACTTTTCATAACAATTCTCTTGAGTATGTAGAAATATTTATAAGTTACCGGTCACAATAATCACTTTAGGCCTAGAGAACCAACCCGATTCTCTGGATTAACATTCCCCAAACTGGTTCTCTCGGCAAGTATTGGGCAAGAATTCCCAATCGCCATGACAGAGGGGGATCAAATTAGGGAAAGCTGTGGAGACTTAAAATAAATAGGGATTCTTGCACACTTCTGGGTGCCTTTACAGAGGTTTATTGCCAAATGACCAATCTCATACCAAGAGCAGCAGCCATGGCGGCTCCCACCATGCCGCCGCCCGACACCACCACATCGTATACTGCGTTGGAGCCATTACTTCTCACTGAACCCTGCCGCGACAGATACCCGACAGGCCCGGCAAGGAAAAGAAGACTCTTCCTACGATACAGTCCAGCGCCCCGATCCAACCATAATCCCACTACGGCAGCCATCGCTTCGGAAATGACGAATTCGTCTCTCTAACTACCACTCGTTACCGGAAATGTCTTCACGATTACCATGACAATGGACAGGTTAACAGAATCTGTCCAATGACATCACATCAGGGGCGGGGCGTAACAGCACGGGACGTTATCATTGGCCATTTTGGGAGAGAAACAAAAAAAGAGAGTGGCTGTTGGTCAGGGCATTAACAGCAAGGTAAGCGTGGAGCCGTTTAATATTGACGAAGGTAACAGCAGTGGAAAAGACATGACGGTGTCGGAAGTTGCTAGTGGAGCCCAAACTAAGTCTCCTGAAGAAGAACCACAACGGGTAAGCAAACGCAACGGGAAGATGAATCGTGGATTGTTTAGTGGCAGAGGCAGCTTTAAGTCGACTTGGTTTTTTCCATGATTGCTCTTGCGAGGTTTCCTCTGGCTGCGTTAGCCACACCCTTGGAGACCAGCTGTGTGAAATGCATCATAGCTGATGCCATTAATTAGAGAAATCCACGGTAGCTGGTAAAATGACATGTTTCACCAACTATAAAATTGGATCTAGTTAATGCAAGTGGTATTATTATTAATAGTAGTAGTAACCCTAGCTGAATTTGGGGCCTTATTCTGAAGTCCTCGAATTACAACAGTTCATTTAGTGACCATTTGAAGTTACAATGGCATTGAAAAAAGTGATTTATGACCATTTTTCAGTTACAACCGTTGCAGCATCACCATGATCACATGATCAAAATTCAGACACTTGGCAACTGGCTTGAATTTATGATGGTGGCAGTGTCCCAAAGTCATGTGATCCCTTTTGCAACCTTCTGACAAGCAAAGTCAATGGGAAAGCCAGATTCACTTAAGAACCATGATACTAACTTAATTGCAGTGATTCACTTAACAACTGTGGCAAGTAAAGTCGTAAAATGGAGCAAAACTAACTTAACAAATGTCTCACCTAGCCACAGAAATTTTGGGCTCAGTTGTGGTCGTAGGTCGAGGGCTACCTGTATGCATATATAGAAGTGGTAGCATTAAAGAGAATGTGATATCAAAGTAGATTACCTTGCAGGACAGTAGTAATTAATCAAATCAATGCCCAGTTGAACCATTTGATAATCAGTATATTTGAGTATAAGCATCTTTTCTAAAGTTGTTCCTCTACTTTATATTTTGGTTTTACTGTTTTGTTTTGCTTAGGTATTTCCGATTAAAGTGGAGTCAGAATCAGAAGTGGAACTTTGTAGTAACATCACTGGAAATGAGCTACTGGATTTTCTTAAGCCACAGCAAGACCAAATAGCTACTTCAAGTTTATGTGATCGGTTTTATGATTCAGTTCAAGATCTCAAAAGGAAAAACAGAAAAAGTTTGTTAGAATTAGGACTCTTATATCAAGAAAAATTAAAAAATGATCATCACTCATCCATAGAAGACAAGGAACTGGAAGATTTTTTCCATGGCAACAGAAGACTGATACTGCCAACAAAATTCCATAAAGATCTGAGGTAAAATGGGTGGGTTTTTTTCTTTCATGGGATTAACAAATTATACTATACTAGACATCCACTGCTTTGTCATTTCAGAGATAAAAATTCCAGAGATTCTTCCTGGGTTTTTCAATAATTTTTATTAGGGATTATACTGAGCAAATTAAATTTATGCAACTATAAAATAAAAAGATACATTAAATAAGATAAAAACATTAATAGGTGCAGAAAAGGGAAAAAAGATAATAGAACAAGAAAAAAGGACTACTACCCCTTCATCCCCAGCAAATATAATCAATATTAAGAACTTATCAGTGTATCTTAAAACCAAACAGCTCTTTATAATCTTGCCCAAGATACCTCCAAAATCTCATCTCCAAAACCTCATCCCTTCCTGTGAAACAGCAAAAGTCCCCCTAGGGGTTATCAGAAATGATAACGTAAGTATTACAGACTGTATCTATTATACCCACTCTGAAACCTCCTTCCCTTTTAAACTTTCCCCTCTCTATTTTTTTTTCTTCAAATAATCAAAATTCAGTCACTCTAAATATTATTTATAATTAATTAAGCATTACCCCAAATAACCATTGTCATCCAGCCCTAGACAAGAAGTCATTAAAATCCCTCCAAATAACAGCTCATTATTTTAATCTTGGTCAAAGGGATTATTCCAAAGGTGCTTTTTCACAAGAAATTGGACTTTCTTGTTTTTCTTTGAAGACATTTCACTTCTCATCTACGAAGCTTCTTCAGCTCTGACTGAATGGTGGGGAATGGAAGGATTTATACTCCTTACAGACAGCTGGTCATTTGCATTCTTTTAAAGAGTCATTAAGGCCACCTGGAGGTTTATCTGTGTTGTCAGGGTCACCTGAGTAGTGCAAATGGATGTGGAGCGTTCTTGGAACTGCTGAAAGGTCTGTGCTGTAGACTGGAGTTAGATGATATAGTATCCCTCCCCCTCTGTTGAGAGAGGGTTGTTCAGTTTTGACATAGATGGCCTCTTTGACCCCTCTTTCAAATCAGCGGTCCTCTCTGTCCAAAATATGGACTTCGCTGTCTTTGAAAGAGTGGCTTTTGTCTTTTAAATGCAGATGGACTGCTGATTGGTTTGTTCTCCTATGTTGTGCCATGCGTTTATGAAGTGGTTGTTTTTTTTTCCCAATATACAGATCTGCGCGTGGCTCACTGCATTGTATATAAACAGTATATACAGTTAGCATATGTGCAGATCTAGTGGAAGTTATGGAGTAATGGTATTACATAGGCATATTGAGATACATCTATGACTATATAGTATGTGCCGTTGCATTTTGCATTAGATTAATTGCAGATACTGAGTGATCTTCAAGAGCATCCCTATGTAGAATGCATTTCAGGAATCGATCTGGGAAGTTTAAGTGACTGTAAGCAGGGTCTCTTGTCTAGAAACCATACAATTACAAGATAATATTGTGCAAAAGCCTTGGCCCTATCTGCCATCTGCTTCTCAAGTAGGAATCATGAGTCCTGGAGATGACTGACCTTACCTAAAGTTAATGTTGGAAAATCATTTGATCCAGATCCTATGGGGCAGAAAACACACAGGTAGGTTGAGTCTAAACCTATTCTTCCCCATCCAGACCTCCTCAGCCACCAGAAACTGGAAAAGCACCCAGATATTACTTGGTCTGCCAAAAACAGATATGTGCAACTAATATTGTCAGAATTCTGATGATAGTGGTCCTATGCTAGCAGATTATATTATTAGCAGCTTCAAATAGGTGGTGATGGAAAATGGAGAGACTGAGAGCTAGTTGTCTGATCACGCACATCTTCAATACCTGATTAAATCTTAAAGGAGGAGAACAATTATAATATCACAGTTCCTATTCTTAATTCCCTGAAGATACTACAGTCAATGGTATTGAACATTGAGGAGAAAAGAAGGAACATCTTTCTCCTCTCCAAGCCTGTCACAGATCTACAAAAACATATCTAACTGTCTCAGTGATTTATCCCAGTCTGACAACAGAGGCCCTTGGAAATTATACTTCAATCATCTTCCCTAAAAAGAGAAGGTTGGCTATTGGATGAAAAATGTCCAAGTCTGCTGGATCCAGCAATGATTTTGTGAGGAAGATCCAAGCCACCACCCCTTTAGCAGTTGCAGAACCACCTCTTTTCTCAAAGATGTATGCACCAGCACATGAATCACACATTACTTCCTCCGAGGCCCTGATCAACAAGGGGGATATGGATCTAAAACACATCTGAATCATGTGGTTGTTAAGCGAATCTGGCTTTCCCCATTGACTTGACTTGACAAAAACCAGCTGGGAAGGTTACCAATGGTAATTACATGGTCCTGGGACTGCAGATGTCATAAATACAGATAATCCTCAACTTACGACCACAATTGAGTCCAAACTTTCTGTTGCTAAGTGAGATACTTAAGTGAATTTTGCCCCATTTTATGACCATTCTTGCCACAGTTGTTAAGTGAATCTCTGCAGTTGTTTAATTAGTCACATGGTTCCCTAATAATGATACAATTGGGTGAAAAGGTATGCCTGGCTTATGTATTTCGGGGCATCCATAGAAGCAAGGGAGAATGGGTCTACTGATTTTCATTCACCACTGTTCACCACTATTGTTTTTTGTGATTTGATCTTTTTTTATTAGGTTACGTTTTTTTCTTGATCATGTTGCTTAGTTTCTGTATTGGGTTGGATTTACTGGGATGTATGTTTCTTTGTCTTCCAGTAATTCTTTGGCTTTTGAGCGAATATTTTGTACTGTAATTTGTAAATAAAGTATATTAAATGAAACGTTTAATAAAATCATACACAGCCTTGAAAATATTAATTTACTTAGCTTCATTTATGTAATGTAACTTATCATCTGTGTCTTTCTTAACATTTTTTTAAATTTTATTCTTAGGTGTGGTAACATAAGAAGTTGGAACTCTCTGTCTGATATCACTTTAGGTAGCTCAAAAGAGGAGAAAAATCATTACTCATTTCTTCAGTCTTGTTCAAAACCAAAGAGTGCCTCAGCTATAAGGGTTTCCTCTTTTACCATTCCTCAGCCCTTCCGAATGACCCTTCGAGAAACTCATAAAAAATCTCCATTGCTAAAATCACAGGCATTGCTTGAGAAAGAATCATCTACATACAAAAGACAATTGCAAGAGGTCGCAGAATGTCAAAAACAATTTAGAGCACAACCTGTGCCTGCTCATATCTATCTGCCACTCTACCAGGAAATAATGGAAAAGAATGAAACCCGTAGACAAGCAGAAACTCAAAAGAGAAGGGAGCTACTTCTTTCAATGCAAAAACCCTTCAGCTTTCAGATAAAAGAAGAGAAGAGAAAAGAGGCCGTCAGACAGAAATTTCTGAACATTTTAACTCCAGCTAAGAAAATAGTACCAAAGTTCAGGAAGAAAATCCCCAAGTCCACATTTGAGCCAATGCTTGGGGATAAACTTGAAGGTAAAGATTATATCCTCTAGGGCTAGGCCAGGGGTAGTCAACCTTGGCTCTTTTATGACTCGTGGACTTCAACTCCCAGAATTGAAATCCGTGAGTCATAAAAGAGCCAAGGTTGACTGCCCCTGATCTAGGCAACGATTCATTTTTGACTTTTTCTAACATAGTAATGGTTGTTAATATTTCCCTTCGTTTGTGAAAGGGAAATAACTGCCACATTAATCTGATGTTGAACTCTTGTCTCTTTTATTCAATCACAATTCAAAGATTTGTCCAATGTAAAAGCAAGTAAATTCATCAAATGTACTGGGGAAAGCAAAACACTTTATTCAACAACACAGTATATACAAATTGGCTGTATGTTTCACACAGGAGCTTTCTATTATACAACTTTAATATTTTGGATTTTTAGTTTACCTGGAGAAAAATTTTGTGGTTGCAAAGTGTCAACACTGATTTGATGGCACATAAACATTTTGTTGTTCATGAGTTAAAGATGTGTATTCTGTTGTTATTTAAATGCCTCATTATACTGTCTATTAGCTTTCTCCATCAGAAGCCTCTCTAAAATTCCTAGCTAGCTGCTTATACTGTTTGGTATAGTTTCCAGATGGCAAAACAAATATATTGAGAAGGATTGTTGTACTTTAACATTTTCCATTGTGCAATTTTATGTAAATTGTCATAGGATGAATGTTCATTATTTTTTTCTTTTAATCCCTAGAAGCTGAACTCTTAAGAAAAATCTGTATTCAATTGAGAGCCAAGGAATTATTGGAAAAGTCCTGGGCCCCCAATGAGCTTGACAATAAACAAAGGGATACAAAATCCCAAATTGCCTCCAAAAATAGGGAACAAAAGTTGAGCTTTCTGCAAAACAACTTTAGTTTTAAGCCAAGAATTAATATTTCAGTGCCTGATTTTGAAGAACTTTACTGGGCATTTCAGAGAAAAATACTAACCAAACAAGAAATTAAAGAAGCAACTTCTAATAAACCATTCAGACTGAGAACATCAAATCTCAGCTGCAGACATAAAATGTGTGACAAGATGACGGTAAAGGAATTGCTTTAACCTCTTTGTATTTCTACATGTGCAAATATACTGTATCTTCAACATAAACAATTATTTTCTATCAACAGTGAGAATGTTTTAGTTAAACATATATCTATTGTAGAACATAGTAAGAACAGACATAACAATATCAGTTTATTTTTGAGGTCCAATACTAATTTAATTTCAAATAGAAAAGGATCCCTCAGATCATTTTGGACAGCTGAATACATTTGGACACTGTGTTTTTGCAATATGTCTTCTGTAGGCTTCCCGGTTCACAAAATGGCTGCCATGGTGGGCATAGCACTGATTTAATTGAATGTTCATTTTTTGGAAAACAGACAGGCAGATTTCTAATGTGGAATGGTTAGCCTGGCGGATCCTAAAAGAGAAATATGCCAGCATGTTGATGTTCCTAATGTGCCACACTGGAACTCTTAACATAAAAATATTTGTATGGTTGAGAGAATTGAATTGAAAAGAAGAGGCTATAAAGACACTTACTTCCACTATAGTCAGAACAATCGTAAGATTGGAGGAGAAACCTCAGTGTTGGTAGCTGACATTATCCGGTGTCAAAAGTTTTGATAGTTGAACAACGTTTATTATATAGCTTTGAGCTAGTGTAGCTTGAAACCGGGAGGTGTGTCAGACAAACATCATGGCCTAAATGCTATGGCTATTTGTCCTCTATGATATGTCTTGCTCTTAGCTTTTTTAGTGGCAAAGCACTGTCAGTGAGACAGCCATAGTGTTTAATTAGCATAATCCGCAAGGAATTCCCAAGACAAAAACAAAGGCTTCAGAAATGCCTTTGCTGGAGAGTTTAGTATTGTACCCGAATTCATTTTGGACTGAGCCCGTTGTTTTTATAAATTCTATTATTAATGCAGGTTGTCCTCAACCTATGACCATCATTGAGCCCAAAATTTATGTTGTAAAATAAGAAATTTGTTAAGTGAGTTTTGCCCCACTTTACGACTTTTCACACCACATTTGTTAAGTGAATCGCTGCAGTTCTTAAATTAGTAACACGGTTGTTAAATGAATTGGTTTCCTCATTGACTTAGCTTGTGAGAAAGTCGCACAAGGGGACCACATGACTCCGAGACACTGCAACCGTCATAAATGTGAGTCAGCCTTCAAGCATCTGAATGTAAATCACTTGACCACGGGGATGCTGCAACGGTCATAAGTGTGAAAAATGGTCACAAGTAATTTTTTTCAGTGTCGTTGTAACTTTGAACAGTCACTAAATGAACTGTTGTAAGTTGAGGACAATTTGTATTTTGTATTTGTATTTTACTTTCATTTTTGGCCTGTGGGACACAGCTTCTGAACTGTTGAAAGGTTTTAAAATAAATTATTAAACTAAAAGTGAGTACATAATTATCAATGCTTCCAAGTTATATCAGTAGGACTAGCCAGAATATTTTGCATTAAAAAAAATTATTTTTGAAACTTGGGTAAAAAGCATTTGATGAATGTTTTCTGTGTGGTAATGATGGTATATTTTGGAATTTTGCAGGATGTATCAATACATATATTAACAGAGCATATATTAACAAGGCTTTTGCAAGTTAGTAAAATGTTACATACTCATGCGGTGGAAATTAAAAAAAAACTAGCCAAAAGTATTATTGCTTTCAGGATTTTCAGCAACCTTCTAAGGCACCAATACAAAGAAGTCTGTCTTTTACTCATCTTTCATCCCTCTCTACCAATACACTTCCAATATATATTACAGATGCAGTGAGAAAGAGGGCAGTTGCTATTAAGTAAGTAATGACATTTTTATAAACTGTTGAAAAATACATGTATTTATGGTAATATTTTATCATAAAATGACATAACCTTTCTTAGCTTCATCATAGCTTCATTTGGAATTGGAGAAAATAAGATAAAATGATTTGAATGCTGCCCAAATAGAAATGCTATGGTTTACACTGACTTCTTTCCCTTTGTCTCCTTAGCTCCAATCCAAATCAATATCTGATGAAGATTATCTTTGAAAACATATTCTATATTACATGAAAAAAACCTAAGAATTAAAGAATGGTATCAAGCACATTACAGGGAGGCTTTAAAAGTTTTTATAAAGGTTTAATTATAAAAAATTATCAGATTTTATTTCATTGTTTTTGTATATTTACAATTTCATTTTGAAATAAATAAAGATAGTCCTTACAATTTCATTTTGAAATAAATAAAGGTAGTCCTTGACTTACCAGCACAATTGGAATATTTCTGCTTGTAAATCATTACAGTAGTAAGTTGAAGCACCCATTTAACCAGACCCGATTTTACAACATTTTTTGCAAAGGGTATTAAGCAAATTGTTATAATTGTTAACCCACAGCTGTTTAAGCAAATGCAGTGGTCATGTGCAAACCTGTTTTGAATGGGCAGGTTTTTGCTGGAAACCAGGAGAAAAATGTTATGAATTATGTTCATGTGGCCACAGGGCGCTACAACCAGTCATAAATGCAAGACAATTGCCAAGTACCCAAAATGAAGTCATGTGACAGTGGGGTATGTGTATTTGTGGTATAACATTTTTGATGGCCAGATATACTGAGCCTGTTATAATTTTGAATAGTTATTAAGTAACTGGCATTAGTCAAAAGTTATATGTTCTATTGGCCACATCTGTATTTATAGATTCCTCCAAGAAAATAAGAAATACAAGGAGAATGAAGGAGCTCGCTGGGCAGAGCTACAAAGAAAAAAATGTCAAGCAATGCATAAATCAGTGATTTGTCGAGCAAAAGCTATGGATCCACATAAAAGTTTGGAAGAGACACACAAAGAAAAAGTGAAGCAAAACTGGTCAGCATTATAAATTTACCAAGTAATACTTAGAGCAAAGTATTTAAATATAGATTACTTTGTATTGTTTATTTTTATATGTTTGTGTGTTTATACACGAGTGTTTATTTAGATAGATTGGCTTTCAAAATATAGCAATCATACAAATATTGTTAATTTATACTTTAATTATTTAGTTTGTATTTACAGGCTGCTTTTGCACAATTCCCAAAATTTACATTCAAACAAAATATATTAAAATTACATTGTATTAGAACAACATTAACTTACAAGATCAGACTAAAAAGATATGTTAAATCCTTGACCAATAGAGACCAATCTTATTTTTGGAGGTAAAGTATTCTATATTCTGGGAATTATGCAGGACAAAGCTTTTTTTTCATATATGAACAATAATTTGGATATTTCAGACAGTAAATTTAATTCTTGTTTCAGGCAAAATGGTCAAAAAAGAACAAGAGAATATAAGAAAGAACTAGAAGAGATGAAGATGCGTGTGAAGAACAGACCTTACCTATTTGAACAAGTCACAACAGTAAATGTTTTGCAATTGAGTTTTCAAAAATTACCTCAAACATATTATTTAAAATGTATTTTATAAATGTTCACCTATCTTATTTTAGAGAGTTTACCTAAGAACTTTATTTTTGATTATTATTATTAATAATAAAGAGAAAAGTATTTTAAGATATCTCTTTTTATTCCAAAGCATAGTGCCTGTCAAGGAGCACAGAAGCTTTTTAGAGACACTTTGCAGCAGTTTGGGTTGAATGAAGAGTTTGTGAGAAAGAAGGGGAGAGAAGCCACTGACACAGAAAAGCAACAGCAGTTTGAATCAAAAAGGTATGAAAGGAAACAATATGTCTGTACTAAAAATATATGTAGTGAGGTTGATGCCACCGAAAGACTAATGAATGTAGTGAAACCATGATTCAGAGACCCATACGCAGCCTCAGGAGATGTCAACATCTACTAGCATATTTCTGCCTCTGGTTTATGAAACCAGATATGCCATATATCAGAGGTGGCGAACCTATGGCACATGTTCCAGAGGGGGCACTCAGAGCCTTCTCTGTGAGCATGTGTGCTGTCGCCCCAGCCCTGCCTCCCCCTGCAGTCCCCTGATCAGCAGCCCCCCGGAGAGTCACCCCCGGGCGTGGCCCGCGTGAGCAGTGCAGCCAAGGACTTGGCAGCCAGGCAGCGGGACAAGACTCTGCCCTCATACCCCATCCCATGGAGATGATGCTGTGGGGCACGGGCGGAGGGCGTGGCTGCCATGGTGCTGCTGGGCCACCTGGGCAATCTGCGGCAGGCTGTGAAGGCAGTGGGTGGCCCTGCAGGCGGGTGAGGTGGCGGGGTGGGGACAGAGCGGGCGGGGGCGGTTTTCAGGCACTTGGTCTTTAAAAGGTTCACCATTACTGCCATATATCTTTCAAGATATATTCAACCCTCTTATCTCTTCAACAGGTCTGCAAAATTGGTAAGCTACACTGACATAATCATTTACTTTCTCCAGTACAGGAGATGGATAATCCATGGATGGGTTTTCTCTGTCTGCCTGCTCTTGAGACCAAGTAGCCAAAGCTTGACACGCCCCCACTTCCTGTGGAGTCCATTCTTAACTTGGTCTCTGCTCGGAGAAGACTCGTTTTGGCGTGGCTCTCAGCTTATCAGGTTAGACAAGAAATCCATTGATTGATTATCCCTTGATAATTGGCTTCCCCTTCCCAAAAAAATATTTTCCACCTATAGGAATTTAACCACAAAATTTTCTGGGGATCAGTCCTGATCTCAAACCTAAAATTAAAAAGGGGATTGGTGGGGAGGGAAATTTCCCCACAGATATCAGCCAGCCCCAGGGCTCTGGGGGGTGAAAAGGGGGGGAAGAAGGCATCAGCAGAGACTACTTGCTGAACCTTTTCCCCAACCACTAAGTTTTCCTTGGGATCATCCCTGATCCTATATTAAAATTGAAAAAGGGGGTGTGGGGGGGGAAAAACTCCCCACGGATCCCAGTCAGCCCCAGGGCTCTGGAGGTGGAAAAGGGGGGGAAAAAAAGGCATCAGCAGAGACCACTTGCTGAGCTTTTCTCCCCAACCTTCCAAGGGATTTTTTCCTCAAATTGGGGGAAAAAATAACAATCTCCAGGTCCGGATTCAAACTTGAATTCGGATCATCGGAGATTCCCTAGCAGCCCAGGGCAACCGCGGGCGCCATTTTAGTTGCCGTTTTCAGACAACAAAGGCAATCCCTGGCTGGGATTACCTTAAAACGTCACAGCGTGCCAAATTTAAATCCCCGGGCACAAGCAGCTTCTGGGAGGCTGCGGAGCTTATCTTCAGAGGGAAACGAAGCACAGGAAGGGAGTAAGCCAACCAAGAAACGGAGGCTAGAGAACCCTCCTGGGATCTGCAAAGCCCTTTTTCAGGGAGAAACGAGCTGTGGCTGCCATCTCTTGCCAGAGAAAGGCAAACCAAGCTTAAGGAAGCTCTACATCATATCTGGAATCACTGATAGAGGCGGAATAGGAGCACACAACCAGCGCTCCACCCCCGATACACACATATAATAATAGGACAAAATATAATAATAATAAAAATAGATACATAAATTTTAAAAATAATAATAATAATAATAATTAAAAAAAATTTTTTTTTAAAGCTAAAAATTAAGCGACTGCAGGGCCAACAGGCCTAAAGACAGAACACACAATATTATCATCATCACCATTATTGTTGTTGTTGTTATTATTATTATTATTTTACTATTATTGTTGTTCCTATTATTAGTATAATAGTAATAGTATTAATAAGAATAAATTCCGCTCTAGGTGACCGCCATTTGATACCTGCTGTGTATTAAGTCAGGCCTACAGACCCTTTTGAGGTCGCCACTGATATTTTTTGCCTCCCTTTTCCTTTTTCTACTGGTGCACGGTGCCTGGTCACCTAAGGCCTCCGGGCGGAACCCAAAGAGTGGTTCCAAACGTGCCTTCGGTACCTCCCTCAGCTACCGTGACCTTAGCCCAGAGAGAATATTTTTGTTGTGGTCGGGTGATCAGGGGAACAGTCCTGGTACTTGTTCCAATTTCGCTCCCGCCAATACTTGCCTGCCTGAGCGTCTTCTCAGTTTTTCTGGGACTGCTCAAGCGGAATGGAGGGACCCTCGTTGCCTCAATCCATGAGCACGACCCCTCCACCTCCCAATTACGGCTGCAACACACCTTCTGACCAGAAGGCGGCAGGCAAGTGCAAAGCGAAGACAAAACACTCGCTCAAGAGGCCCTCCAAGTTGGCGGAAAAGCAAGCCAGCCGTAGGCACCAGGCCCTGGAGAAGGAGTTCTCCAGAGCGCAGAGGCAGGCCCAATTGGAATTGGTTCAAATAGCGGCCACCGAGATGGAATTACCATTGGGTCCATCCACATCAACCCAGAGCGCGTGGTCCATTCCAGGAACACCGCAACCACTGGACCCGCCATCTACATCAGCCCAACAAACAACCACGGCGGCAGGCACAACCACTGAGTCCAACTCTCCACCTGCGGTCACCACACCCAAAGGTAATGACATAGGGGACATCTGGGCAGATGGACGGCTAGAGGCCCTATTAACCAAAGTGGTGGACCGAGCCCTAGCACAGCGCTCCGCCCACCACGACCAGGGGCCCTCCATCTCAGCCATGCCACACTCGGAACTCCCCTCAGAGTCCTCAGGCATTCAGGAACCCGTCTCCCCGGCCCAGTCCTCCATGAGTGGTTATTCTTCACCACAAGAGGAGGATCAACCTGGGATCTCTATGTCAGAGGATGAGGAACTTCCCCCTGAGCCCCCCTCAGGGGGATTATTTAATCCCAACCGCTTCCTCACGATACTACGCAAGGCCACAGCCATTGCGGACATGGGGACGGATCAGTTTTCTCAGCCGCAAGCGACACCGGCCACCACATCCAGACCCGTATTCGTAGAAAAGGTGACAACGCAACACCATATACCTTGCCCCGCCATTTTCCTGAAAGGGATCAAGAAGCCATGGGACTCTCCCGCTTCCTTCCCATCAGTGAGTGGTACGGACAAAAAATTATACAGCACTGCCACAGACCTCAATGAGGCCTTAGAAATTCCTAAAGTAGATGAAGCCTGGACCCCCTTGGTCTCCCAGACAGCCATGGCTGGGGACCTAGTGGAGGCCCTTAAGGCAGATGACAAAAAGTGGGAACAAGCCTTTCGCAAAACCCACCAGACAGCGGCATGGGCCATCAAAGCAGCCACCTCGGCCTCCTTTTTTGTCCGGGCCACCCTCATCTGGTTGCAACAACTACAAACCATAGTTCCTATGGAGGACATACGAACACACCAGGACCTGGCTAAGATGGTAGCAGCCACGGAATACGCTGCAGACGCAACGTTCCAATCGGCCATTTTTTCATCCAGATCCATAGCATCCAACATAATTGCCAGGAGAATGCTATGGCTAAAACACTGGCAAGCTGACACCAAGGCTAAGTGGTGGCTAGCGACCGCCCCTTACTCAAGCAACGGTCTGTTTGGGGAGGCCTTGGACCCCTATCTTGTAGAGAACAAAGACAAGCGGAAGGTCATGGCACACTTGAACAAAAGGTCAGACAAACGTACCACACCTTACTTTCGTAGGCAGTCCTTTCGTCAACCGACAACCACGCCTATCAGTCAGGCACCCAAGCCATTCACTCCCAGGCAGAACAAACCGTACGGCCGCCCCTACGACAGACCGGGGTTCCAGCCCAGACAACAAAACCAGTCGAGACGACCCTTTCGTGGAACGGGTCGTCCGTACCGGAAGACAAAATGACTCCTACATAGACCTACCCATTGGAGGAAGACTAGCTCACTTCTTCCACCAGTGGGAGCAGACCTCCACGGACAACTGGGTACTACAAACCATCCAGTCCGGGCTGTCCCTGGAGTTCCTGGTCACACCCCCAGACCGACTCATCAACTGCTCGGTCTCCAGGAACCCCACCAAACGCAAACTCATGCAGGAGGCCATCCAACACCTGTTGGACATTCAAGCAATAGAACCGGTCCCAGCGGAATACAGAGGCAGAGGATTTTACTCCATCCTCTTTGTGGTTCCAAAGACTTCAGGAGGATGGAGGGCAATCCTGGACCTAAAAAACCTCAACCGCTACATCACATACAAAAAATTCAAGATGCAATCCCTTCAGTCCATCCCGGGAAGCATCAGAGAAGGAGACTTCCTGGCATCGATAGACCTCACGGAAGCCTACCTTCACATCCCCATCCACCCAAACCACCGCCGGTTCCTACGTTTCTGTTACGGGGGAAAACACTTCCAATACAGAGCTCTCCCCTTCGGTCTATCTTCGGCACCCAGGGTATTTACCAAGATACTAGCAGCGGTAGCCGCCAAACTGAGAAAAATCCCAATACGCGTCCAATGTTACCTAGACGACATACTAATCCAAGCAACATCCCTACAGACAGCTCAGGCGGACGTAAGGACCGTCATTCGCGTCCTCCAATTACACGGATTCTCAGTAAACTTTCAGAAGAGCCAGACAGTTCCCTCGTCCAGGCTGCTGCATCTGGGGGCCATGATAGACACAACCAACTGTATGGTCTATCTCTCCCAAGACCGGGTGGCCGGCATCAGGGAACTGGCTCGCTGGGTTCACAGGCAACGTTCAGTTCCGATACTAACACTTTCCCAATTATTGGGCAAGATGGTATCGGCCATAGCCATTGTACCCTGGGCCAGGCTCCACCTACGGGAACTACAGTGGTTTCTGCTCCCGTACCAACGGCAGAACACCAGCACATCCAACCACCTAGTCAGGGTCACGGCACAAATCCGCAGGGCGCTACGCTGGTGGTGCTCTCGGGCCGTGACCAAGGGGTCACCCTTCAAGGAACCAGTCAGAGTTACCATCACTACAGACGCCAGTCTGTATGGTTGGGGAGCCCATCTGGACTCCCGGTTTGTACAGGGACGTTGGTCCGCCACGGATCTGAGAAACAACATCAACTGGCTAGAACTCAGGGCTATCCACCTAGCCTTGCAACAATTCAAAGACAGAATCAGAGGCCACCACGTTCTAGTCCTAACAGACAACGTAGCAGCCAAGGCGCACATCAATCGGCAGGGGGGGACCAGATCAAAAACCCTGATGACAGAGTCACGACTCCTATTCAGCTGGGTAGAGCCCAATCTGAAGTCACTAAAAGCGGAACACATATCGGGGGTCAACAACCAGCAAGCGGACTTCCTAAGCCGCACCACAGTGGACCCTTCGGAGTGGGGGCTACACCCGAACTTGTTCCTAGACATCTCCCGCAAGTTCGGGTACCCGATCCTCGATCTGTTCGCATCATCAGACAATGCCCAGCTCCCCAGATTTTACTCTCGTTACTTCAACCCGCGAGCAGAGGGGACGGACGCTCTGAGAACTCAGTGGCCTCAGGGTCTGCTTTATGCCTTTCCCCCACTACCACTCATACCGGCGGTCATCCGAAAGCTGATTCAGGAGCGGGCAGAAGTGATCCTAGTAGCACCATATTGGCCACAGAGACCGTGGTTCGCCGACCTGATGAACCTGTCTCACTGACATAATCATTTACTTTCTGTTTATTGGAAATAGATATGGAAAAAGGGAAATAACAAGAGAACCTAGAGAACTGTCTCCCTCCTATCTTGCCAGCAACAAAAGAATAAATAAATTAGCAGTTCCTCCAGTATAACATTTGATGATCTTAGAACTGCCCCATAAGCACTTGATATAGTTTTCTTCCCTATCATAAACCTCTGACTTTAGGTAAAAGGAGAAAGTGACTAATTCACAGACTGTTGAAAGGATAAGATGGGAAAACTATATGCTACCCTGACTTCTTAGAAAGAATTCATATGTGCTAATTTTACCACTATGATTATCACTTTAGTATTTTTACTGACAATAATGTAATGAGTGCTTTTAATCAACAGAAATCATAAATTCAAGAAAGGTACTGAGGCTGACATCATAAAAAAACTATCCCAGGAGGGACTAAAAAGACTGGAATTAAAATAGAAACAACTGATAGAAGTCTCCATTTGCTTTCAGCATATTGTTTTAATCAAACCGAGGACTAATTTCTGTAGAACTGAAGCTAAATTGTATATTTTAATTATATATATAATTATATTAGAATATGTGACTTTGAAGTATTCTAGTTAGCAATATGACTTCAGGCAGTTTTAAATTTGGTTAATGCTAGATTTTTGAGATCTTGCTTAAACGAAGATTGCCCAAGAAAATGAAAGGAGTTGTATATACATCAGTCAACTCAATCAGTTTGAACCAGAGAACACATCTGAAAGTTAGACACTATCATTGATAAGGCTAGTGACAAAATGCTCATTTCCCATAAGCCAACTGATGCCTAATAACCGAAATAACAATGAACTCAAAGTAATCTCTAACATGCAGACAACTGGGAAAAGTGATCCTTCTAGGAAACATCACTACTTTATTTCTTCTAGGAGCTCTTCTCATGTTTATGATTTACAAATACCTTTTTGAAAAACTTTGCACAGACCTTTTAGATGAGTTAGTTTCAAAAAATGACCAAATTTTTCTAGAACTGCAGTAAGTTCACCTTTCAACCAAAAGACCTAGATGCAATCTAAAAATTGCAGTTAATTTAACCTGATCCAAATAAATCTGCTGTCTCTTCTTGTTTTACAGGAAGACAAAAATTGCTTAATGTAGATTCAAAGGCTTTAGTATCAAGACAGAAAACCTAAATGTAAAGTCTGATTCAAAGTACAGTCTTGTGCACTTGGTCTTTAGCCAAGAACACTGCACTAAATAATTGTACTGCATTCCACTTTTTCCCCCTTTTTGAGGCATACTAAGTATTTATTAATTGGATAAGAATTTAGGGACCACGGAGTGCTTCTCTTAAATGCTGTTTTTTGAGTCAGTGTATTTATTTCAAATTAATTTTAATGTTCCATTAGTCTTTGGCCTAGTCCAAGAGCAATGTAACATAATACAGCCAAAGTTCCATTCTTTGCTTCCACCATATATATTCTTGCTAGACTAAAGCCTTACTACCCTACCCTAATGATATACTGTGAGAAATATTAGGGAGTAGCTATCCTATATCTCTTCCCAGGATCCAGCTCTGAACTGTGCTGTCTCTTGCTTCATCCCCCCCCCCTACTTTGAATGTACGCCCTTCTTCCTGGAAACCTGCTGTTAATGTAGTCTGTCATATAGTTCAAGTGTTTTATACTGCATATAACTGCATTGTGTTTTTAAAACTGTTACTCATTTTGAACCTCTGTGTAATGCAAAGTGTATTTGAAAAGCCACCAAATAAATACACAATCATATCGAGAATGGAAATCTGTAGTTTATTTACAACAGAATGCTACTGAATAATTTCTATCTTTGATTTTTTTAAAATGAAAAATCTATTAAACCTAATAATTAGAAATTAAAATATCACAGCAAGAAGCAAGTGTGACCTAAGCAATCCTCTGAATAGTATGAGATCTTCAGTTTGGACCAAAAGCAATGTTAGTGAACATATCCACACAAAGCACGGGAATGCAAAAATTCCAATGAAAGAGTACCACCAATTGCCCCTATAAATAAGAAGCAAAACCAGAGCTGCAACATCTTGGTGCAGAATTTATTACTAGCTAAAAGATATTTCTCCAAGAACAAGCCAAAATAATGTTGAGCTTATGGTCACTTCAAAAAAGAAAAAAAAATCTGGCTTTAAACTAGGTACAAGAACTTTATCTCATGGCTTTGGACACCAGGTTAAATATTAACTCCATAATTAATAGCAGCTGTTCCATCCTCCCTTAGAAAACAAAGTTTTTTTGTTTTTTTAAACTAACTGAAGCAAAACCATAGTCCAGGCCTCTGCTCCACCATGTCATAGGAAGTACACTGGAGACACTGCACAAATTCCAGGAATTTAAATGTCAAACAACTTGAGCATCAGAAAAGCCTCTTCTTTAGCTTCATACAGTATCATATATTCAATGTCACAGATTTGCTGTTCTTCTGTAACTGTAAAATAAATGCATTCATTTTACTTCTTAGTACTTGTAGCACAGATTTCAAATAATACTGAATAATTTTATCTCATACTTTTAAAATTAAACAATTTATCAATATAGAAAATATGAAACAATAGGCTTAGTCAATCTATGCAACATTTCTTGTTACCCAAGACCAGGATTTTCCAATGTAGTCAATACTGAGTCCTGACAGGCGATGGGGCTACCCATTGTTGCTGTTATTAATTATTTGTAGTATTATTTATTCATAGTACTATTAGTTAAAGTAGTACTTATTATATTATTTTCGTATAATAAATGTTGGGGTTGATTAACAATCTGAAATTTCATGAAGAGTTTGATGACATGAAGAATTTGGGACCCCTGCCCAAAATGAATGTTTGTAAGTTGAAAAGGAGCCAGATGGTCAGATACCACTTTCTTTCCAACACTTTGCACTTCTCTCTGCAGATTTTACTGTGCATTTACCTTCTAAATAACTATTGGAAACCAGTTTTTGGCCAAATTCTCTATCCAAATCTAGAAACTGAGGAAAAATTACTTTATCTAATATAACATATACATTTGTATCAACAATTTTCTAAACAATCTTGGGGAGAGGGAATCAGACATTCTAATAATAATATTTTTTTTTTGCCTTAATTTAAGTAAGTTTATAATGCCGACTCAAAACCACTTTGGGTGGTGCATATATACTAAACCTAAAGCCATCTCAACATAACCCACCTGGAATTAGAGATCCATCCAATAAGCTGAAAGGAAAGCAATAGCTGCTAATGTCATCTTGTAAATACTAGTTATTATAGATCAGATTGCCAAATTAATTTTCCATCTTTGATGAAATGTTGAAAAGGAATGTAGTAATCCTCCAATAAAATTTAAAGTTAATATCTTAAGATAAATATAAGGATTATTATTAAACTGAACCTATCAAATTATTCAGTGAAATTACACCATATTTAGCAATGATGCATTGAACTTACCATGAAGATCCTTTTTCTATAGTGAGAGCAGAGCATTCTAAAATGGGTGTTTCTTCCCCCCCCCCTTTCAGAATTGGGGCTAGAAGATTTCAATCTCAGTTCTTGGAGGAAAATAAAAGATCCCTTCTCCAGTTTAGAGTACAAAGCCAGAAAGGGACTCCACAAAATACTTGAGAAATTAATACAGGAATGTTACATTAGACTCCATATAGAATGCAAATATTGACAACTCCCTCTTTTTTTGGTGGACCGAACATCATGTCTTTGCGATAGGGACATTCATAGTAATTCTGATGTGGATTTCCCTACAATAAAATCAGCACCTTCTAAAGTGGAATACTCACTGCTTTTTTTCTAAAAAAAAAAAAAAAAAATGTGCCGGAACTCACACGTCATACAACCTGCCTTGCCTACCCTGCAAGGTTCCATCCAAAAAAGGTGCTGGAACTCCATTCTGGGCGTTCTATGAGAAAAAAAGCCCTGGGAATACTATATATCAAAGCTGTCACTAGGGATAGGATCATGTCCCAGGAAGTAGAATTATTTCCTTTAGTATCTTCCTGCTAAAGAGTGCTTTACTGAGGTGTAAGAGTTACAGGTAGTCTTTGACTTATGACAATTCAGCCCAAAATTTCTGTGGCTAAGTGAGACATTTGTTAAGTGAAATGACACAGTAGTGGGAAGGAGCACCCACTGAAGGGGACAGGAGTAGAAACTCATTGACTGAGTCTATGCAGACAGTCATTTGCCCCCCCCCCCCGCCACATACTAACTGGCTTGTCTAAAACATGACTAGCTGCTGAACAGTCTCTTTCTTCTCCTCTGGCAGAAACATCACGATTTCAGGATGGCTCTAGGCCGTATGCCAGATGTAGAGTGTTATTGTGTCTATTAAGAAGCCAGTTCTTTGAGTCTGCAACATGGTATGGTTGTCCCTCTTTCCCTGTTCAATCAATGGTGACTGGCTTTGCAGGTCATCTAGACCAGTGTTTCTCAACCTTGGCAATTTTAAGGCATGTGGACTTCAACTCCCAGAATTCCACAGCCAGCATTGCTGGCTGTGGAATTCTGGGAGTTGAAGTCCACATGCCTTAAAATTGTCAAGGTTGAGAAACACTGATCTAGACAGAGGTACATAGGGCATTTTTTTCCCCTTAAAGATACTTTATCATGGATTTAAAAGATAGCATCTAATTTGGTGATTCATTTGTTTGAGGGCCAGGATGATGTGCTATCATTTTTCTTTAGAACAATGAAAAATATGGCACAAGAATGGAAGACTAACTCAACCTGTAGGATTTGTTCAATACATGGTCAGAACTAGTTTCTGGACTTCAGTGCCAGCTAATGTCTGATTGCCTTGCAAGTGTTGAAAAATTAGGTGAAATAGTTTCAGGGTGCTGATGAATTTGATTATAAGACAGGACTGTATTTATGAGAGACTTTATTTATTTATGAGACTTATGTATTATACCGCTTTAAGTGCAAGCACTCTCTAAGCGGTGTACACCAGTAAGCAATGTACATATGTATATTTATATTGCCCCCAACAATCTGGGTCCTCATTTTACCTACCCCGGAAGGATGGAAGGCTGAGTCAACCTTGAGCCGGTGAGATTTGAACCGCTGACCTGCTGAACACAGTCAGCTAAAGTGGCCTGGAGTACTGCACTCTAACTGCTGCGCCACCTCGGCTCATATTTTTATCTCTAATCTCAATTAGGCTTTCATCTAGGGCAGGAGTAGGCAACCTTGGTTCTTTTATGACTCGTGGACTTCAACTCCCAGAATTCCTGAGCCAGTTGAAGTCCACGAGTCATAAAAGAGCCATGGTTGCCTACCCCTGATCTAGGGAGTCTCTGAATAGCTTGTCCCACTTGAATGGGCCATATATAAGATTTGGAGACGGAAAGTTGTCTTGTGTAGCCATATTAGCAACCAAGCCTTTGGCTAAGAATTGACCATTGTCCAAATTCACATCAGCCATAAAGGCAATTGCGTTGGCTAATTTATTCAGATCCTGTTTCAGCTATACATGTTCTAGAAGTATGAACTCAAATGGCTGTTTTGTCCAACTGATGACAAATGACAAAAACAAAAAATGAGGGAGGTCCTTGTGGCTGTTTCCTCCTGTTTTCTGTGCTACAAAACCTCCACTTTCCTGTCCTCTAGCTGTTTGAAGGGTTCTTACCTTTAGCATAACTTTGCAAACCAATTCTGCTATGGAGGACTACTTCATGAGGGAAAGTACAGAGTTTGATGAGCAAAGAGAATCTTATTTTTCCTGCATCCTCTCCACTCTTCCCATGGACTTTGTTGAATATTTCAGGGAACTTGGGGAAGGCTACTAGCTACAGCAGGGGTGTCAAACTGTTGGCCCGCGGGCCGGTTGCATCATGCAGAGGCCGCACCCACCCAAGCTCTGGCAATGCAAAAAAAGTTGTGGTATGTCTAACACGTCACATGATATGACGAGTTTGACACCCATGAACTACAGTGTAATGAGGTGTACGAGTAACTGATAGTAAGAGCTGCAACTAAGCCTATGGTTGCGTGTGCGCACGCATACACACACAACTGAATCTAAGGCAGAAATATAATTCAAGAAAATGTCTCAAGTTCGGCCCTCCCTAGTTATCCTATAGATAAATGGAGGGAGGGAACATGAGCATTTAGACTTGTAAGATTCTGTTGCTATAGCCTTATAATAAAAGTAATATTAGTATTCATAACTTTGGTTTTCTAGTCTGGCCTAGCTTGAAGAGGTTCCTAACACACATAACAGTAGATCCACTAGAGGACCAATGGGAGTAGACTGCTTTGGTCTTTTAGGTCTAGGGTCCTGAAGAATTTACCAAGTAGTAGATTTTTGGAATAGACTGGAAGACCCAGGGACTGGCTATTGTCCTCTTCCTTATCTAGGGACAGATTCACTTCCTCTTTCTCATTAGGTCTAAAAGGAAACATTCAGATCAGAAATGGTATTATGGAGAATTTCCCAATTAATGACTTGCCTTTTCTGTCTACAAAAGTAGCCTGGTACTTGCCCCTGAAGCAATCAGAAGACAGATCCTTCAAAGAAGGAGATGCTCGTCCTTTCCCCCAATGTGCATCTCCCACTGTGGGTAAGGGAAATTTCCAAAATGGAGCTTCTTGCCATTTCTGTTCTTCCTGACATGTGAGATCTCAGGTATAGGTCTACTGCACAGAGGCCATGGATTTCCCGGGATTCTCTGAGGATCAAAAATTCATTGGGTCTTTGAAAGGGAATATGGCTTGCCAAAGCTAGTTTTAATGATGTGTTCCCCTTTGGATGGATGACATACCAATTCTTGCTGGCTTTCATACACTCCAGTGCCTATTTTTCACCTTCCTAAAGGACCTGCCAGCTCTTAAAAGTGGGTTGTCCACGGCCAGCGATTCAGGAACAGGGATCTTGCCCTTCTCAGAGAATCATGATGGGGAGGCAGGCGTATGTTATTTGAATTCAAACTGAAAAGGAAAAAAATACTAAAAAAAGGAAAATGTAAAAATAACAGAAATCACTGGCTGAGGTCATCATTGCCATGAATGAAAAATGTAGGCATGCATGCTTTCTGAATCAAGAAAAGATGGAACTGGAAAAGGGAATTCTCCTGTCCCACAGGAACTGAAATTAGAATTTTTTCTAACGTTATTCTTTTGATCAAAGTGGGAAGCACATGTGCACTTTAGAATGGTCTGGTTCCCAAGTAGAAAAACATGCAAATTTCTTACCTTCAATTATAGAAGGAGCAAATGTTTTCTGAAATTAAAGAGGCTAGCACTACGTTTTTTAAAACAGAAACCTTCAGACCTAGGAATTTATTGTAGTAAGGATGACACGCCGTAAGAGTGCCTTGATGTTGACATGGGCATCAGATGATGAGATGGCAAAACCACATCAGAAACATCATGGAGAGAATTTACTGCTGCTTCAGCTAGAACCTCTATAAATCAAGCAGAAAAATAAATGGTACTTTAAAAAAAATTCTCAAAAATTCTGCATGTGCCATGTTAATACAGTGAAGTATAGTTAGAAAGAAAATGTATGAGAGTTCCAGTAAAAAACAGGAACAACATACAACCAGTATACAATTATAACAATTTATTATACAGGCAATGTTTTGCAAGATTTCAATGATCTCTTATGCAATATCATATACAACACGTAACATGTTGATATGCCTGGCCTGTTTTTTTCTTTCGGATCACTGGCAAGGTGTTCTGAATTTAGGAGAAACACTGGCTTTTCTTCTGTCATGGACAGACTCCCAGGTAGGTTTGCAATTCTTTGACATCACCGCCCACCACAGGGAGGATGGACTTATTGGGCTGGTCAGTTCCAGGAAACTAATGGAGTCAAATGGATTTCAGAGAGAACTATGCTCTGAAGGGTCTGCTGAATGGTTTCATCAAAACTCTTGTGGTCTCCTAGGACTTGGAATATCATACCTCAGCAGCCTTTCTTCCCCTGTGGATCCCAGAACTCTCCTGCTTTATTGAGCTTAATGAGATGAAGCAGGAGAAGAGACACTTCTAGCAGACAACAAGTAACAAACCCAAACATGGATTAGATCCACTGTTTGAGCCAACTTATGGTGGTAAGGATAGCAAAATATAAAATACTTCTTGACCCTTATTACATCTGCAGATTGCTCTCCAGCAGCCTTGTTTTGAGTGACTCAGGCTCTCCTAGAAAGGTATAGCTATGAGGTTCAATACAAAGTTGCTGTCAGAAATCTGCCAGATAAAATTGTTCTCTGTTGGAGGTTGGGAGGGGAGGGAGGGAGGGACTGAGTCTTGCAAGATTATCTAGGAAAAATTTGATCATGTTAAGCCCTGAGGAAGTGAACAAGGTTCCCATAGCTATCAGTTCAACTACTTATGTCCTTCCTGTCTAATTAAGGCTGCATGGGAGAGGACATGTGATTTGGTTTTGGCAATAGTTGATTCCTCCTTCGTACAAGTTCTTGAGATGGTGGTACCTCTCTCCTCAAGGGGCCACTGCTTAACCCAAGTAGTCTGGAAAATTTTCATCCAGTGTCTAATCTTCCCTTGTTAGAGAAGGCTATAGAGCAGTGGTTCTCAACCTTTTTAATGCCGCGACCCCCAACCAGTCGTAAGTCAAGGACTACTCAACCGGTCGTAAGTCGAGGACTACTCAACTGGTGTGCAGCACCGTTTGCAGAATGGGACTTTTGGCGGGCTCAGCAGGGCAGAGACAGCCTGGACAATTCCTATTGGCTTTTGAAAGCCAATAGAATTAGACTCTATTCAAGAGAGTCTATTCTATTGGCTTTCAAAAGCCAATAGAATAAAAGGGAGTAGCACAGCTAAGGAAAAGGGGGAAAAAATGGTGGACTGCGTTGTTTGGCGACCCCCGTGAAATGGTCGTTCGACCCCAAATGGGGTCCCGACCCACAGGTTGAGAACCACTGCTATAGAGAAAGTGACCATACTGCAGCTTCAGAAGACTCAAGAAGAAACAGATTTTCTGGACCCCTTTTAGTAGGAATAAAAGTCTGGGTATGGGACTGAGAAAGCATTGATCATACCCCTGGTTGTTTCTCTCCATCCTGTCTGATCCAGCAGGATGGGAATGCTCCAGGTTCTGTTGGCTATAGAATGTCAGCTGGTGAGGCTCAGAAGACTTGATTTTTTTTGCTATAACGCAGGCTGTCTTGAACATTCTTCTGGAGATTAGGTTTACCCCAACTCTGCTGACCTTTAGTAAGGCCCTAAAGACCTGATTCTCTGCTCAGGCCCTGGGCCCTATCTATTGATATGAAATGTCTAGTGTTCTTCTCAACTGCTCTGCATTTTAACTTTTGTATATGTAGCTGTTTTTATTTTTAATTACCGTTCACCAGCTGGAGTCATTGTTGAATAATAAACTTCCCTCCTACCACATGTCTTATACGTCAACACTTTTGCCTGAAATCTTGTAAAATCTCATGCAAGAACACCAAAGTCTTCCAGGATTTCAGCCATATGAAATAATGACTGAATTTAATTATTTCATTGATGCCACTTGACATCAGTGTTGGAACTGTTATGTTACCACTGCATAATATACAGCAATAAATTCTCCAATAGTGCTTTTCATGTTTTGGTAAAGAATAAATCCTTTTTTCAATATTCCTCATATAGTTTTTCTTAAGCTAAAGAAAGCTAACGTTTCATGTACGATTATGCTTTCTGAAAATTAGATTACAATTTAATAATAATTTAAATAAGTAAGCAGCAACAACTTGTGCTTGGAATTATCAAGTATTCTCAGTTTATATCCAACTCAGAGGTCACATTTATAGCCAACTCAGAAGTCACATCTATAAAATGCATTAATATCAACCAGACTAAGTAAGAAATGAATTCACAAACTCACACTTCAGTCCTATGGATTGTAACATATCACAGAATATGAAATGATCATCCCAAATAAGAAAGCATCCAGCTTTAAGATGAGACATCTGCTTTCAAGGGACAGACTACATTTGTAAGAAAATCAGGGTTCTCTTCTCGTCTTACTTTTCAGTTTTCCAAAAGGATATGGAATAAAACTGGCAACTCTAAATTATTCCACTATCACTATGCAATTATCAAGGAAGTTTTAAAATCGACACCTTGCCTTATGGTTAGCTTTTCTGTGCTGTATTTGCCTGTATTCCATGTACTCCATTAAATTACATTATACATTAGAAACACAAGACCATCTATTCTCATCTTTGATTTCATTTCCTACAGGACTTCCTTTAGATTAGACAGAAACATTTTCTCACCTTCTTTTACACCAATGATTGATTCCGGATCTGGCAAATGCAAAGATTCAACAAGGCTAGATGGAGAGTTCATTGACACCAGGCTCTTACTGTCTAATTCAGATTCTTCCAACAAACTGCTGCCCATCAGTGATTCTGTTTTGTTTTTTTAAAAAAAAGCCATTGCATGATTAATTTACTGTGGTCTGCAATGTTATTTTAGAGTCCAGAAAAGAGGATTATTATTCACAAAACTGAATACAGAAAATTGGTATTGTTCTATGCTTTGAAGCATAGAAGGTGAGGGGATGATAGCAACAGGTAAATGCTGACATATGCATAGTTCAAACAGTTCAGTATCATAAGGAGACTATAACTAAATAAGATTAGTGTTCTTCAAAGACTACTTTTGCGCAACAGAAACTTCACTTTCACAAATTAAACTTCAAAGCCATAAAAGTTTAATACTTTATCTGGACACTTTTACTTTCACTAAAATTATGTATCCATTTTTGCAATCCATAATACTCGTTTGTTGAATATTGTTTAAGCCATCAAAAAGATATACCATGGAAAGGATAAACAGCTGACCAAACTCGAGAGCATCTATATTTCAGCAGAAAAATAACTTTTATCAACACATTCAGTTAATGACTCCTGATATGTTTAATGAAATATTGTGCCAAAATGACCCATTCTTCTGCAAACAAAACCAATTAAAGTAATCATGTCAGAAGGAAACAGGACTGGACATACATTCGAAACCAATGATGCTGCTTCAGAAGTAGAATGCTGAGAGGGTATACGTAGTCTTCACTTAACCAGCCTCTGAATTAATAACAACCTCAGAAGGATGCTTTAGGGCAGAGGTCCCCAACCTTTTGGGCATCAAGGACTGGTTCCATGGAGAAAGGTTTTTCCACGGACTGGAGAGTGTGTGATTTTGTGTGCTGTCTGCATCCCACGGATGGGGCTTTGCTTGTTTGTGCGGACTGGTTGCTGACACGCCGCAGCCCAGTACTGGTCCAGGACCAGAGGTTGGGGACCCCTGCTTTAAGGCCTGTAAAGCACTTTTGACTGTTGAGAAAAATTGCATGCACCCCTCCCTCCATGATCAGGTTATTGTGATCCGTTTCACTTATGACCAATTGCCAAACACCCTGCAATCATTTGATTGCCATTTACAATCTTCTCTGCCAGCTTTGCCAGAAAAATCAATGAAAGGCAAGGAGACAACGTTTTTAGCAAAGATCCCTACCTCTCTATGCCTGTACACAGATTTTAGCACATGTTAAAAGCCCATTGTCTCTCCGTAATTGTGCACAATTTCAGTGTGCTAAAATCCTTGTCTTTCTGCCTCTCTGTGCTTTATCTGCCCCTCTCTGCCTGCAGCTCCACAGGCATAGTGAAGCAAGGACACAAGAATTTATTTCCATGCATTTGCTTAATGAGCCAACTGCAGACTTCTAGGATCGTGTTTGTCAAGCAAAGTAGTCACATGATATGTTAATTTGCTCAATGACTGAGATTCCAGCCCCAATTATGGTTATTAAACGAGAACTACCAGTATAAGAAATGAGGCCCAGCAACCAAGAACCAAGTTGCTTTTGAAAGAAGGTACACAAGTGGAAGAAGGACACAAGTATTCAAATACAACATTTCCTAAGGTAAGAAGAAACAACATGCTGTAATGTCAACTTTTCCAAAAGAAAGAGTAAATAATGTAATAATATCCAGATTTAGATTAACTAAAGATTGTGGTCAGAGTACAATGTATTATTCTGCTTAGTAATATTAGAGGAAAGATCTGGGGAGGTACTGCAGTGTGGGCTTATGCCAGGCCTCCCCCACCTCAAGGCAACCTGTGCTCCATTTAATGACCACAAAGAGGAAAACAGGAATTGTGGTTGTTAAAGAAGGCAATTACGTGGACACCTAGTTTAACAACCGCCATAAGTTACAATCACAATTCTGGGCTCAACTATGGTCATGAATTGAGGACTACCTGCAACTATAACTGATAGACTGCAACTGTTTACCTTATTCAGGTGGCAGTATTAATCAACTAGACATATCTCTAAATGCTTTGGGGCTAAGATTGAGAATTGTACTAAAGGGGCAATTACACCACAAATTCTTGCCCAGCCCAGCCCTTATTTATTTACCATAGAAGATGACCAGGCTAAGACAAAAGGTGACGTCAAACGTATCATCAATCTGGAGTCCCTACACCCTGGAAGAGACCGAGGTCCAGCCCTCCACTTGAAGTCCCTTGACTCTTATTTGGCACCAATTTGCTTTAACTGTTAGTAAATCAGATTCTTGTGTATAGGTTGCATGGAATAAACTTGCAGTGCTTTTGAACTCTATCCTGCCACTGACTTACTTTAATTAATTATACTTTTTACAGAGCCATTTATCTCACAACAGTGACTCTGGATGGCATAAAAAATTAAAACCACTGTAAGAGTATAAATCCATAATACCCTGGTTAAAGCAATACCACCAAAATATGAAGCCACAAAGCTCACCTGACTTCCTAGCCAAATACTCAAAGGGATTAACTGTCACCAGTTTCTTTGGATCCATTCTCTTACCAATATTTCGGGAAATCATGTTAGTTTTTTCTATTTTAGTCCTTACCTGTTTGCTCATGCTGCCTATTGCTAGTTGTTTCAACCCTCGAATGATGTTTCTTCATGTGTACATTTCTACTACCACTCTGAGAAAATGTCTTCCCACAAATTTGACATTGATGTGGCTTTACTCCTGAAATAAGGCAGAAAAACATGTAAAACCGAAAGCTAAATATTTATTATAGATCAAACAGATTGATATCAGTAAAATTCAGTTAATATAAAGTATTAGCTCTAAAAAGGCTGCCAAGTTCAAAGCATCATTTTGCAAAAAATATTCATAATTTGAAATTGGGAATCTATATGATCTGTAATCTTTAATCTTCCAAATCTCAGTCTGGACTAGATGAGACTTTACATGCTTGAAGACTGAGTGATATACAATATGAATCAGCTAGGGAAATTAAAAAGAAAAAGGAGAGACCCTGTAATAGGACCTAGAAATTATACAGCTATCTCCAATACATACACTCTGCTCTGTGAATTTCATCTGAAGAAATAAAATGTCCTTACCCGAATGAACAACTAGGTGTTTTCGAAGGCTGGAATATTCAGCAAAGGAACGACCACAGCCCTGGGCCTCGCATAAAAAAGGCTTTTCCCCTGTGTTTTATCAAATTATAATTAGGTTATTTGCTTCGTTTTTTAAAAGACCATGTAAATGGAAAACAGTAATTTAGTTTGTGTGGATTTTGCTACTAAAGTATTTGTACCTTCTGTGGTATTTTCTGTTACCCAGAGCTCTACAATATACACAACATTCAATTTTTAATTCTTGGTATATTCTTAAATGGAATCCCATTACTCATGTAATCAATTCAGAATGCCTGCACAAAAAAAGCACTTGGTATGCATAGGAAGATATGTTATGATCACATTACCCTTATCCTAGTGCATAGCTCTCAATAAAGATTCCTAGGTTGTTTTTAAAATAAGTCTCATTTTCACAGTAATTCCTCTCCTTATTAATTCACTCTCCCATTCACATATTACAGCTTATCACTGCAAACATTCTGATCTCTTCTGATCTACATTATTTCTCACTCAAATAACCACTAATGGGTTCTCTCTCTTGCATTGGGATATTTTGCTTTATACCATAGGCTGCTTAAAAACCAGAAATAAGTCTTTTGAATCTTGCCAGTGAATCTTCCATATCTGCCCACAAAATACTTCTGTTTTCCTTCTATCTTTAAAACCACCTTCTCCAGCAAAGTTTTCTCCACCATAGTCTATTTCATCTAAAGATATTTGTCACAAAGCCCCTTGTTGCCAGGATCATCTTGCAATTTGATTATTAGCTTTTTTTTCTGTGAATCTATTTTTAAACCCACTTAAACTTTCTGTGGGACTGAAAAGAATCATGTTTACTGATGAAAATGTATATCCAAACTTCTATAGCACCTCATGAAAAGTTGTCATAAACATATTCATGAAGGAAAAGTATATACCAGTGTGAATTCGCAGATGATTCTTCAGATTCCCAGCTGTTGTGAATTGCTTTCCACAGCCTAGTTCAGAGCAAATAAATGGTTTCTCCCCGTTATGTGTTCTCATGTGCACCTTCAATCTTTGTAAGACATAAAAACTTTTCCCACAATCTTTTGCTGGACATGTGTAGGAGCGATCATTCCTGGAAAACAGTATAATTCTCATTGAATTAATATAAAAAAACAACCAATATTAAAAAGATACTTTTTGTTTAAAATATCATATCATATTTTAATCAAAAAGTTTAAGTTAAACATAGTCAAAGTTAATGGAAAGTAAAGAAGAAATTCTGACAGAAGGAAAGATTATTTTATTATATTAAGTCCCAATACTTTTTGAGGGAATACCTCAAGAGACTGAAAAACAATTAAGTAATGTATTCACAATAGATGAAATAAGTTATAACTGTAAAGGGCACATAGATTAATACATACAGGAGAAACACAAATATATGTACCTCAAAAGAAAGGTAGAGCAATATTTTTAAAAACGAAACAAATAAATAAGAAAATCAATGAAGTGAATAACACATAATGAAAGATCATCACAAGTTATATATGTAGATTAGGTATTGAACTAGACAAAAATAATGTACACGTACCAAAACTAGACAAATCATAAAACAAATATAAAGGGAATATTAAAAAAATCCAATCAACTAGAAAAATAATGGCAATTTTTTTTTAAAAAAACCCACACCCAGTATGTAATAAAAAGCAGCAAGCTGACAGTAAAACCAAAGAGCTAGGAAGAATGCATTCACTGAAATAGCAAACTGGAGAAACACTGCATGTTAAGTTATAGAAAATGGGAAGAATCCAGATGCCCTCAGAAATTCCTAATCAATGAAGATGTTAAAGGAGTTCTTCCTATTGAACAATGTTATTTCAGTTGCTTTTCTAGTCCTTTTGAGGAAGGGGATCAGAATCCCTTGAAATGTATTCAGTTTTGCTGTAATAAAAGACATATTCTTTCACCAATTGCCCATCTTTCCACTTGTTTGGCTGGTGTGTGTGTGTGTGTGTGTGTGTGTGTGTGTGAGAGAGAGAGAGAGAGAGAGAGAGAGAGAGAGAGAGAGAGAGAGAGGGAGAGAGGGAGAGGGAGAGAGAGCGCAATTAATTAAAAATTAAAGCAGCTACCAGTTATGTCAAACCTAAGCGAATACTTAAAAAAACGCTCTGGATTAGCTCTCTTACTTTGACCAACTCTCCCCAAATTTAAAATAATTTGTTTTAAAGGAGAAATCAGTTACATGCTGGATTAATATATATAAAACATATGGAACCCTAATAAACTTCAAGTATAGCAAGTCTATATACCTGTGGGTTTTTAGATGATATTTGAAGTGAGTTGGCCATACAAATGTTCGATCACAGCCTTCAACAGTGCACTGCAATTTTTTTTCTACCCGGGGTAGGTGAGGAATGGGGCTGGATTCCTTTGGCTGTGATTCTCCTGAACAAACATGGACATTTTCACCTGGAAAGAAAAATCCTAAAGTTAAACAACAATGCCTACAAATAAAAAATACTGAGTGAAGCAAGCCAGTAAAATTAGATATATTTCTTAACACAAAGTCTGCTCATTACTGCTTTCTCTATATTTCTAGTTAATAACATTCCATTTTTTTTAAAGAAATATAACATTTCTATAAAAATTATTTTCAGAAGGAGAGTCTTACAAAGGAATATTAATAAAAAATAAACATGAGTAATTGTTCTGTGGAAAGTATCTTGAACTGCTTTAATTTGTATCTTTGCAAAGGGAGTAATAAAAATAACGTCTTACCATTATTGTTTGCTTTGGCATTCTTAGCGAGCTGTGCTCGAGTGGCAGCAATCAAACTATCATGAGCCAGTTCCTGCACTCGTAAAAACCATGGAGTACTGCTATCTGTACTATTATTCGCAAAGAAATTGTTCCCAGAATCCACTGCTCCATCCTGGACAAATACCAGGTGTTCTGAAGAAGACCCTAGACCTAGAGAAGAAATTATTTTAAATAATAAACAAGATAAGCCAAACTACTTGTTTGTCACAAGACTGTATGACATTTCAACTACCACTTCTCTGTGAGAAATTACTGGTTACAGCAATAGCAATAGCACTTAGACTTACATACTACTCCCTAGTGCTTTGTGTGAAAAAACTTCATCATACTTTTCAAAGCAGTGAATCTCAAATATCATCTTGTTTCTTAATAGCAAAAACTGATCCAGCTAGATGGAAATTACCTGTCCGTGTTAAATTGAGGAGAATAAAGGAAGTATTATCACCAGGCTGAAGATCTTGCAATAAGGCAGAAGTATCAGGACTTGGAAGAAGGTCAGGTGGTTTCTGTACTGTTTGTGCCCTTGTCTCCTCACCATCAGGGCCAACATTTACTTGGAGACTTCGCAGAACAGCCGATGAAGAAGCATGCTTGGAAGAGTGAATATGGTTTGGGGAATCATCTGAAAATTTAAAAAACATCTAATTTGGAGCTGTCAGTACATTTAGTATAAAATCAATGTTAAAGCCAGTGTCCTTGGGATCACACATACTATTAATTATGTTAAAATATGCCAGAATTTTCTCTTATTACATATGCATATCATTTATCAAATTTCTAAATTTCAACAGACTCTCAGAGGCTTAGAGATACAATAAAGCAAAAATACTGAGATACAAGTCATTAAAAACATAAAACATACAATACTGTATCAATACAAAAACACATCATGAATCAAATACCCTCTAGAAGAATTTGGTCCCCAACATTTTTGAAACATGGCCAACAGAGGGGAGATCTAACTTCATGCAAGAATAAGGGCCACTACTAGCATCAGCAAGAAATGTTTCAGAGCGTCGGCTTCCCTCTCTACTTCTCCTAACAAAATTATAATGGTTGAGCCAGATCCTGAAAAACAATGCACTCCTGGCATCAAGCCATAAGGGTTTCAAATGTTATTATCAGCATTTTAAATTGCACCAAGAATTATGGCCACCAACACAGGGCTTGCAATACAGCTGTCTCTGGGTAATACTGACAACACTGACACTGATAATAAGCATCCAGGCTACTCCACTCTGTTCTAACTGAAGTTTCCTATGATTCTTAAAGGCAGTGCCATTGCAGTAATTTAGACATAAGGTAATAAAAGCAGTCCAAGATCCTCTTTTCCAAGGAAAGCCAGGACTGATGAATCCCCCTCCTTGAAAAACGCTCCACCTGCTGCTTAGCAATTGTCACAAGTCCAGGAGGATCCCTAAGTCATGGGATGCAGAGGTAGGGACCAGGTAGAGGTCGTGAGCAGCAAACTGCCCTTCCAACGCCTGCGTGCCTCTTCTCTCTTCATGATCTCATCCATTCACATCACCATGGCAATGTGGGAAACTACCCCAGGTTGGTACATGATATCACCTGGTTCACATGATATCAGCCAGGTTACATCAACAGGATGTGGTAGAAACTGCTCTCTGGCTGGGGCCTCCTGACTGGTATATTCTTAAGGATTGGCAAGGGGTTTCACCAATAGAACTGCTGTTGCTATGCTGATGCCATCTTACTTTATGCTATTGGGAATACCTGTATAAAAGGCAATAAACACTGCGAAAGCAGTCGGCCATATTTGCACCCTGCAATGACTAAGCACTGATTCCTACAATGGGCCAGTGATCAATAATCACTGGGGTCAGAAGAAAACTCCAATGTGCAAACAGCATCTCCATTTTGCTAGACTTCAATTTCAACTTGTTTTCTCTCATCCAGACACTCACAGCCTCCAGGTGCTGAAGCAGGATTTCAGTGGCATCCCCAGTAGAACCTGGACTTGTGATGGAAAGTAAAGTATAATTGGCATACTGGACCTCAAACCATCAGATGATCTCTCCAACAGCTTCTTGTAGATATTACCATTCAAGGAAGCTAAATTTCCACTTGTACAGCATATTATAAAAATGTATTCCAACAAAACATTCTAGTCACAATGGATTTCTTCAAAACTATAACATCCTCCAAAGGTGTGATATTATACACAGCATTAATTTTACAAAAACATAATACAAAATATTTTTAGAATTCATCAGATTTCAGCTTTTACCTGGCAATATCAACCTGTTGCATTGTGGGGATTCTGTAACGGGAAGAAGAGATAGACAGGTAATATTTTTAGGTTCTGATTCCACAAGTCCCTGTCCTAGTGGGATGGATGTGTTCTGAACAAACTGAACCAGCAACTGGAAAAACAATACAAAACAATGGCGTTAAGACAGAAGTAAGTAAGGTAATAACATGCTTTTTATATACTACCTCTCTCATTCATCAACTTTAATTGCAAAACAGACTTCATCAAGTATACCCGCATAATTATTTCAAAGACAACAAAATATAACATTTAATCATTCAAATATCACCAAAGATCAACCAACAAATAATAAAAATATGAAAATTCTACACATGCAAGTATTATCTATTAACATTCTGAAATTTTACTGTTCTACTAAACAATGTATGCTATATCTATATAACAGTAGTAGATACTACAAGTCTTGTTCTCTGGCTGTACTTACTAACAATATTACTTTTCTATTGTGTAAGAACCACTCTTGAATTTTAATGAACAGCTGTAGTGGACAGCTGTAGTATGTCATGCAATCTACATGACATATCCAATAGTTTTTGTGTGATTGTATTCATAATGCAGCCCAAATTACATGTGATGTGCTTAAGCAATATATCATTTAAAAAAACGAAAACAAATAGCTATGGGAAGCTCACTAAACATTAGCAAGAAGGGTTTTTTTTGTACTTGCAGTACAGGTCACAGAAATATAGAATCAACAATATACTGAATCAAATTCAGCATGCTAACGGTTACTAGCAATGGCTCTTCAAGAATACACAGAGATATACTTGCAGCATAACAGAAAGAAAATATCAGAATCTGAATTAGTTTGGTCTCAACCACAACAACAGAAACCATCCCTTAAGCTGATATTTGGCATGGAAGGGATGATGCCACAGACATTCGTACCAAATAGCAATTGTGTAGAAGGGGGCATTGGCGTACAGGAGGAATTTTATTGCAAATAGAATATGTTATATTGAACGTATGTAATTGGACAAAACATAAAAAGTTGAACCAAGGGTTTGCTTACTAGTGTTGTTTCGGAAGAAATCCTACAGAACACAATTCAAGAACCTGCCTTTATTTCTTATAAATTCCCTCAGCAGTAATTGTAAAAACTAATAACAACTCAATCCTCAGACCTCTTCCGTATAACTTGTCCAAGTATTATCCTCAGATATACTATATTAAGGAAGAATTCATAATACAAGAGTTTCCACACCTTGCCTTCAGCACTGAACATTTTAATCTCCAGTATGTATATATTTTACAGTATGTATTTTCAAGTTTCTTTCTACAAGACCCAGCACATACTGTTAACAGTTTCTGAAACTCTTGATGCAACAATATGCCAAAATACCAATTCACTAGTCAAGTTCTATAGAAAAAATAACCCATGAAAAGAAAAGTACTTTGCATCTGGACCAAGAGCAACTTTCTAATAAAGGTCTAAGGTATAATTCTACATAAATGTAGTTAGGTTTTTTTTCCCCCATTATATTCTTTGGAGATTATTCCTAAGTAAATGTGCTACTCTACTGACTTCTTATAACAACATACTTTCAAATGACACTTTATATAGTTGAGTAAAATCGGAGTATAACACCATACAAACATGTAGAATACAACAATAACAAGGAATGCAAATCTGGTGCTAACCTCTGGTTTAGACTCTAACTCATCTGATAACATCGATTCAAGTTTCCAACTCCCAAAGTAGATCTAGGTAAGGCATACGTTTAGGAGATCAACATGAACGGTTATTTGTGTTTATACACATATTCCAGCCTCACAAGCTTATGAGGGTCATCTTAACAGAGAAGATAACAGAGAAATTCAATATAACCTGAAAAAAAGAAGGAAAATTAACCAATTATACAACAGGCATACAGTACTCCATTATATTGTTATAATAAATTATAAAGCATAGACATGTATAGGCTGCATAGGTGCACTGAGGGTTTTCTTATCATAAAACTATATCTATTTCTACACTGTACACTTTTAACTAGAATCAAGACCCAGATAAAGTTTCTCTTACAGAGATAATTTTTTTATGTACAATGGATCATTATAGGATTTTGAGTACATTTACTTGCTCCTATCTAATTTACAAAATAATCATCTTAAGAGGTTAGATGTTTTTCTGGAAACTAACATCTGGAAATCAAACATTAAAAAATAGCTTTTAGGATACTAAAGTAAGTTCATTCCCCCTTGTTTCCAATTTATAGTTAGAAACGCCTCTCAGTATGGCATCACAGTTTTATTTAAAAATATGCTAAAACCATTCAAGGCTATCAATCACCTTCAGTAAGTTCTCTGCATGTTGCTGCTAATAATATCACAATGCTTAAAATGGCCTCAGCAAAATATCACTTATAAGTGCCATGGTAATAACCACACTTTATCTACTGTTTCCCTCTCCCCCCAACCCTTCACTATATTACAACTTATTATACCACCATATCCACAGATCTGACATTAAAACCAGGACACAAAATAAAATTGTAACTGTATAACTGGGTAAGAACAAAGGACTGAGTTTGATTGCTAATAATAGCAAATATCACCAGCAATTTATTTTCATGAAACAGAAAACTATTAAAAGGATCATGAGCAGATTTAATAGGTACAGGATATACTTTTATTAAATACTAAAACTCTGTGATCTAAAAATAATCAGATGCAAACTCCCCCATACTTGGAATTAAATAATTTTGAGATTTCAAATGCCAGAACTATTTTTCCAATCCTGATTGTACAAAGTTTATTCATTTCAGCACGGTAACTGGAGCGGTGGTTTGGAAAGGGAGGGTACCATTTTAGTATTTTAATTTGAAATGTGACATTTCTGATGATATACTACAACCCGCACATTCAGTTCTTCTTTCTGCCTGTATCCTTAATCCTTATCCACAAATAAAATGAAGTTTGTTTTAAACTTACTTATCTGTGGCTTTTGTATTAATGGCCTTATCTTTCATCTTATCTTTATCTTCAACTATTGACAGATCAGATCAACTCTTTGGAAAATTAATCTGACCTTTTCTTTATACGAAACAATGCATATCCTGACCAAATTATATAGACCGTCACTATCCTCAGGGATTTCAAAGAAAGTTACGACCGATATCTTTTTGTTTAAACAGCTTCTTAGGCAATTCCTACAAAGGCGGAGTTAGGAAACACCAAACAGGATGCGCCACTGAATCCCCAGCAAAATGCTGGCGGCCTTGTCAGTTACTAGGCTGGCTTGAGAATTCCGCAGCTGGTCCACAAAAGGAGCCAAATCACTCGTACGTACGGTCAAGATGAACTCGGCGGGCGCTGGGAGGCGAGAGGATGACCTTCGTCGCGTCTGCTCTCTTATGACAAGGCCAAAGCCGGTGAGGCCTCTACCACAACACGAAGACCAGCGGAGAAGCGGCTTTTCCTAAGGCTGGATACCCCAAAAGAAAAGGCGGGAAACGGGTGCGCTGCCGTGAGATCCTTCACCGTGGCTATTCTTTCGTCCTTTCTCTCCGGCCCGGGAAAGACGGGAGGGAGGGAGCCTAAACTCTCGCTTTTTCCCGGGACAATCCTTTCTTACCGGCATCTCAGGACCGTCCGGATATGACGTGTCGTTATCGGAAATTCTAACATCCCCTCTAGGACAAACCATAGAGTGAAGGGGGGAACGTCTAGCGCAGGGTTAGTCAACCTTGGCTCTTTTATGACTCGTGGACTTCAACTCCCAGAATTCCTGAGCCAGCTTCTGGGAGTTGAAGTCCACGAGTCATAAAAGAGGCAAGGTTGACAACCCCTGGTCTAGCGCTTCTAACGCACAGACTGAACTAAATGACTCGCGATTGAAAAATTAGATCAATTGCTGTGCATTACCTACTTCCGGTTCTTATTGAAGTGCCTTGTGTGGCGCGGGAGATGGAATGGAAAAAATAGAGAATATTTTAGAGACAAGCCAATATCATAATTCCCAGGATCCCGCGTAGATTTTGCTGCAGCTCCTCGAAATGAAAAATAACGGAGTCGTTCCCTGCATGATGTGTGCTCATTGCATTACGTTTGATTCACCGCAAAGTCAGTTTAGAATCGGAAGTATTAACTAAATCTATGCTTTATTAAACAAACAAAAAAAGGTGGAGTTAGATCGCAGAATTGATGGCAGGGACCTCTTCACGCAAACTTTTGCCTGATTTTTCTGACATACAGATCAGAAGTATATGTGCCGCGTGCAGTTATCGATGTTTCGAATCTACATACTTAGGACTATAATGCTATAAGGAAATTTGGGGGTAATTCCTTTCTACGGATCTTATTGTAACTGACTAGGGCGGCATACCACTGGAGCATAGTGATCTCTTACAGCTCTGGGCCTTCCACCTTATATTTGTTCCCTTTCTTTGCTTCTGTCTTTATTTTCTATTGAACAAGCACATAGATGGAAATGTGAGAATAGCACTTTACTGCATCTTATAAAGAGGGATCTGACCTACCCAAGACTACACTATGAACTGTTAATCTAGCAAAATATCCTCCTTTTGCCACAAATGATTTCAGAATTTGTCAAAATTACACAGCATATAAAGAATAATGAGTTTATATTTTATTGAATATAAGCAACATGTAACTCTGAACAAGTTAGTCAAATATAATTTGAAAATATCTGTTGTCAATACTATTTTTCCCTTAGAAGTTAGGGTACCTAAGTAAATTTAGAAATTCTTTAATACAGTCATTAAATAAGGTCAGCTCTTGCATGTATTTAATCAGTTAAAGTGGCTTGTTTATTTCAACAACCTATCAAAATAATCTAATACATATTTATAGAGAAGTTAAATTCTTGTAAACTGAGATCAAAATTGAACAATCCCAATCTTTTGCTATATTTAGCAACATGATACTATTGGGAGCAAATGTTAAGATGGTCATTCCATCAAAGATAGTACAGACTGTAATTTTACAATAACAAAGCGCTTTCCCTAATACTGATAAAATTTTCTGTTTAGTTTTTCCCTGGGGAGAAAAATCACCAGACTGCTTTTAAATAATTATCTCTATTCAGCCCTGCGGGACAGATGCCTCATCCCAGAGGGTCTTCAAACTTGGCCCTTTTATGACTTGTGGACTTCAACTCCCAGAATTCCTCAGCCATGTTTAGTTATCACTTGCTGGAGACTAGAAAGATATTCCTGTTCTATATATAGTAGAAATGTAAATACATTATATTGGTCCAGCAAACTGCAACTTTAAATTCAGCTGTCCCAGAGTAACTGCACCAGCATAAAACAAGGTGGGTATTTAGCTCACCACTTCACTTTTCAATGTATGAAACTGTTCACAAATTATATCCTGCAAGAATTTATACAGTCCTGAGGAGGAAGTCGAATATTGCTCTCTGCAAGGAGCCAGGTATTCTAGGGTTCTATTATCACAAGCAGCTCCAATTCATTATTATTCTGCATAGAAAGTTTGTTAAGTAACTGCATGATGCCAGAGATTGTACCTGACCATCCTTTTGCTCATTTCCAGATTTCCCTCATAAAACAAAACTATCACCTACTGACAAAGCTTTTTGGCTATGAGAAAAAAATCCATAATTCTGTTACAATATACCCTTTTAGTAAACCAGTTCAGAGCTGTTTTTGTTTTAACAACTTAGCCTCAAGTAAACTGAGCATTGTGAAAAGATATCGTATTATTGGATAATTTCCACCTATCTGACTTTTACAAGCATTTTTATTTTTCTTCACGGGACAGTTATCATTTTTTCTTCTACATTATTTCCTCGTTCCCCCACCCAGATTTTGAGGGAAATTCCTTTTTCTTTGGTAAGGAGGCTGCTGGAGCTCGGCCCACCGAGACAAAATGATTAAGCTACGCGACGAACCATACAGCCTTCCCCCTTGTCCTTCAGTTGTGCTGAGTCATAAAAGCAACAGCACTCGCTATCCCCGCCAGCTGGATACATTTTGGTATGCTCCGCCTATACCTCTTCCTCTCTCGCGCTCCCTCCACTCCCAAGTGCGTTCATGCATTCATCCGATCATGCTGCCACCCTCATCCAGAATCCGATGGTACGTCCCAGGCTCCCCCTGCGGCTGAGTGCGGTGGTAGGCTCCGGCGGTAGCAGAGTCCCGTCCGGTCCCGCCCCGCCTCCCTCCGCCTTGTCATTGATGTTGTTGTTTTTGTCGCAGGAGCCGGAGGGAAGGCCGGGGCCGGGGCCGGGCTTTGGGCTGCGGCCGCCGGCGGCTGGGCCGGCGATGTCGTCGGTGTGCGGGGGGTCGGTGGGCGCCGGCTCCTTGCCCAGCGAGTTGGTGGTTCACATCTTCTCGTTCCTGGCGGCCCCTGACCGACTTCGGGCCTCAGCCGCCTGCTCGCACTGGCGCGAGTGCCTCTTCTACCCGGCGCTGTGGCCCCGGCTGCGCCTCAGCTTGCGCGTCTGCCCGGCGGAGCGCCCGCGCCTCGACTTCTTGATGCGCAAGTGCGGCTGGTTCGTGCGCGAACTCCGCGTCCAATTCGCCGCTGATAACTATCCCAGCGGCGGTGGCGGTGGCGGAAGCGCGAGTGGGGTCTGCGAAGAAGCGGCGGCGGTAACGGCGGCGGTAGCAGAGGGGGAAGCGCCGCTCTGCCCTCGCTGGCTGGAGCTGTTGAGGACATACCTGGAGCTCGTGCTCTGCGTATTAAGCAGCGTCCGCAACAACAGGTAGGCGAGCGTTTGGACACCCACACCCACAAAGCCACACACACGAGGGACGGGGGTGGGGAACAAAGGCGGAAGCGGCCAGGTTTTCCCTTTCCACCACCCAAACTTTTTGCCCGCAAGATTTCCGTATGGCCGCAGTCCGGGAAAAGTTCTCGGATGGAGTTCAGAATACGGAGAAAAGCCACTTGTTCAGTGCCTGCGTCTCACCCAACGAAGGCGCAGGAAGTGAGGGGAGGGGAGGAGAATATGTCGCTGGCTTCACTAGGGAAACCCGACGGGAAAGAACATTCGCAAAGGAACACTCGTAGCATGTCGTCAACTGCAACGGAGAGATCTCTGCTGAAACGAGCTAGCGTTGCTGCTTTTGCTGGGAACCTCAAGTACACTGGGGAAGTGTCCTTATCTTTGAAGTGTCGCCTAAACGACGGCTTTTCTTGGGCACCGTTCTCTATAAGATGCCTCCTGTTTCGATGAATTGATTGTATATTTACCCGAAGCCTATCAGTTCTTGTGACGTTTACCCTGATACTTGACCGATAATCAGTATTTTAAAATACCTCTCTTTTAAAAGTGCATGATACTAATTGGAAGCCAGCATCGGAGCAAGTGGACTATGGGCTGAAAAACATGATGTAGTGCATTTGTTAAGTATTTATGAGTCTTAGCAAAACGAAATCCTTCAAAATTGGAGAAAGTGGCTTGAAAGTCTCCCTTCTAGTACAATTTTCAGATTAGTCAGTGCAAACATCCTAAAGTCGCTTACATTTTATTTATATACCGTATACAATTTAGAGGTTGCCTAACTGCAAACAACTCACACAATTAAGAGCAAAACAAGTACAAAACAACTACAACTACAAAACACTGCAGCCACCTTAGCCTAAAAGCCTTGAAGAATAGCCAGGTTTTCAAAGGCTTTGGAACATCATTAGAGTGGGAACTATATGGATGGGGGGGGGGGTGATATATTATACCAGAAGGAGGTGCCTCAACAGTACTCATTATATTAATAACATAAGAGAATTTTTTTAAAGGAAAACCATATGCAATATGATTTAGTAAATCTTAAGCTCTCTTCGGCTTTTGTTTTGTATTCATCAAATAACTCATCAAAGAATTCTAAGATTTCTAACCTTTCAAGGTCGTAACAAAATACCCTAGTTTATACAGTTACTTCTAAGGTTGTTAACCTATCTTCTTTCCCTTTCCTTTTCATTACTGTTATATCTCCCTGCTTCATTACAAATTAAAATGTCCTTTCAGTAAGATTGTGCTTTTCTTTTTCTTCGTGCTGTGCTTTGTCCCATTTTTCTGTGGGAAATAAAATAAAATCTGTTTTGTATAATTAATTAATTTCTGCCTTGGAAGTGTAAATCAATTATGTTACTACCTTTTCCTTAGATTTTATATTACCTAAATAAAACAAATTGCATGTTTAGATTTTATATTACCTAAATAAAACAAATTGCATAATTGAAGTAATAAATAGGACACAGCTCTGAATCTTACATTTCTAGCCTTATAGCTCAAGTCTCTTAGGTATTGTGATGCAACAGATTTTGTCACAAGAGATCATTAGATTTATCTGTAGTGAAACATTTAAGAGTGAGTCAGGAATTTGTACTCGTAGCTCACCAAGTTACCCATAGTTTTACCATAAGGTTTTTTAGCTGCTTCACATTTTTATTTTTCACATATTGTGAAAAAGCTGCAGTGAAATCATTCAATTCTGGGGTGAATCCATAAAATGAAAAAGTCAAAAGAAGGAAAGGTAGAGAAGACCACTAACAATAGTAAGCTGTTATAAGCGATACATATAATAAACTGGCAATAATACCTATACAAATTGAGAATCTAAATTAAAAAGGTCCACTTGGCTAATTTATTTGGCTAATCAAGCCACTATATTGGGATAAATAATTTGACAAATATAACAGTAATTCTCAGGTCTTTGCTGTAAGTAGAAAAATGAAAGAATTTATACAAGGTAGATCTTTTTTGCTCAGAACTGCTATACCCACCAAACTATATTACTGGGCTCATCTCTATCTCATGATTAACCTTGGTTATTATCTATGTATTGTTATCTGTTCATGTGTGCAATTGATCTCTTCAGGTCATGTTTGTTTAGAACATGCTTCCAACATTATTGAAATAGCCTTATCATAGACAAAATGATTAGTCTATCGAATCACACATCATTAATTCTGCAGCTAATTAAGATTATGGGACAATCTTTGCTGCAGACTGTTTGATGGACATGATTGTAAACGCCATCAGATATAGAAAATCTAAATAGGAGACTAATAATGAATAAATGATATTATTAACCATATATGCTTATGCAGTAATAAACTGATTGCTGTATCTTTTAAAAAAAATGCTGTATCTTTTACAAAGCATTAAAAGTACTAATTTGATTAGAAAAATAGTGAAGTTTCTACTGACAAGTTTTAGAGTCTCTGTAGCCCTCTTCAAGTTCTGTCCCTCCTAACCTCCTATAAAGTTTCACAGATATATTTACCTTCACAAATGTATTTCTAAACCCCCAGAAATTTAAAGGGGGGGGTAAGCATCCCACGACTCAAGTCGGAAAAATAATAATTGATGGGAGAATATTGTATACATTTAATTTTATAGTTGGTCTTTGAAATTTTCTCTTTTCAAAGCTGTTTTTCCTTACAGAAAGGGGAGACCAGGCCTTTTGTTTATAATGTATATTTATGCCCAAAGGTAACTAAACAAGGATTGCTAGGTTATGGAGTGAATAAAAGAAATGTTGGTTGTAACTTTTAGTCCTACGGTAACAAACACATGATTCAGGTATCTAAGAAGTATAAGGAAATGGTTTGATAAATCCTAAAAATAAGCTTGACTTTTAACTTTTTCTGTGAAATAAGAAAATAACATTCCTCACTATGTATGGCAATTTCAAGTGGATTTAATCTCCTACTCTTAATGTAGGTAATTTATTGAGAAAAAACAACTGTGAAAACTTTGTTCTGCAACAACAATCAACATGGTTATACTATTATGAGAAAATCTCTGAATAAATAATGTAAGATTGCACCATATTAAAAGCGATGGAATTGAAAAGATTTATCTCATGTATATACTACAGCAGTGGTGGCGAACCTATGGCGCGGGTGCCAGAGGCGGCACTTGGAGCCCTCTCTGTGGGCACACGTGCCGTTGCCTCAGCCTCACCTTCCCCCACAACCCCCTCCTCTCCAGCAGCCCCCCTGAAGGAGAGTCACCCCTGACCGTGGCCCACACGGAGCAGTGCAGCTAAGGACATGGCAGCCAGGCAGCATAGACAAGACTCTGCCCTCACACCCCATCGTGCATAGTTGATGCTGCAGGGTACGGGCAGAGGGAGTGACCGCTGTAGTGCTGCTGGGCTGCCTGGGCGATCTGCGACGGGCCTTGGAGGCGGTGAGTGGCCCTGCGGGCAGGCGGGGTGGGGGCACTCGGTCTCTAAAAGGTTTGCCATCACTGTATTATAGCCTTATTTACTTCTGAAGATAGTCCTATATTTTGGATAACCTCCATTCCACACTTGTAACAGTTTTTAATTTGCTTAATGTCAGCTGCATTATGTGTCATACAATATAAGTATTTTGTAGGTAGTGCAAGTTAAGAGCTGCATGCTAGGGCTGCAAGTAAAGGACAGGAATATATAATCTTATTGTGTCACCATACAAATCAAAATTTGCCCATTTTGTATATGGAAAGAAATTACATTAATGTGTGTGTGTTTGTGTTTGTGTATATAATCTTTATTAACAGGTTCAATTATAATAGTAACCTTGGTTAGCAGATATGGGCATTCAAAAAATACCCAAATATACAATGCCATAACTGAGTTATGAAGTTTGCTTAATCAGTTAGGAATGATCAATCTTTTTTACTCTCATCTACTGCACTAAGGAGCTCCCAGTGGAAAGGTTGGATATAAATGTAGTAATGAAGCCAGATTGTGCTTTGGAGTATGGGCAGTTTATAAACTTCCAATGACATATTTTAATTTCAGATATAAAAACTTGCAATCCTCCAGAATGTTTACAGTTCCCATTTTTCCTCATTGAATCAAGGAATGTTAGTATTGGAAAAGACAGTAAGAATCTAGTTCCTATTTTGTGGATTGCAAAAGCCATCAAAACCTTACTTTTTAAACGTATATCAGAGACTGAAAACTTTTTGGATCTTGTAAATCTAGGGTTAATTAATATGAAGTTACTTATCTCTGGAACTAAACTATGTTTTCTAATACGTTAATGATATTGTATTTTTAAACTTATTTACAAAAATAGGGTATGCAAGCTGCTTAGAATCAGTATCAAATGGAGCAGTATATAAGCCCATTAATAAATATTTTGAAACCCTTATTTGTTAATGACAGTATTTTCATTTAACACATTCATTCTGTGTTGTGGTAGCTCTGTATTGTTCATACCTAATCCGCCCAAGGAAATTGACTTTTGTTTTATCAAAGTGAACATTTTAGAATGTTTTAATTTGGAAGAGAAGCTGATTTGTTCACTTCAAATGAAGAACCCAAACTGAGCAGAGGATAGATCTGAAAAGAAAATAAGGGAATGTTTTGAAGTTTGAGGCAAAAAATTATTGATACACATTCATTAATGATTCTGGATTATTTTTCTAAGTAAATCTTATTTATCAGCAGCTATTTTGTTGTGTGTTAATGCCATGATAGTTTTGTTGGCTGAAGCTCATGTAGCTTACCAGATAGTGATGTAAAATACTTTCCATTTTAAATTACAATTGTTCCAATTTATAATAATTCACCATACTGGTTGGGGCTGACAGAAGTTGTAGTTCAAAAGACCACTAGATTCCTCCCCTTGCATTATGTGATATTAGCCAAAGTTCACTGCTAAAAGTTATCAGAGAGATATCAAAACCTATACTCATCCTGTATTTAGATGAAAATTTCATTGTGCAATATCATTTTGCCATAGGCAAGCAGAAGCTGAAAATAAAATGGAATAAGATGTGCTTTTACTGGAAGTGATTAAGATTGGCAAGTAATCTTAAAGGACTTAAAACAAACAACCTTAAAATAAATAAACACCTGGATGTTTTAGAAGCATCATTATAAATGCATTTCTGCTTCCAGTATATGCTGCCTTCACAGGTTTTATTTGGAATAGATAGACATAGACAATACATTCTATGCATTCAATACCTACATGGACAATACATTCAGTAACATCATGAGGGACCATTAGATCTCTTCTATGACTGTAAGTGCATAGAGGAGAGAGGCTATTGTGGACATTGAAAAATATAGCATATAAAGTATGTTCCTCTTGAATGTTAAAGTGGTGTTGGAATCAGTAAACATTGCTTAATATTAAAGTTGCTAAAGATAAAACAATTTTCTGTACTGGAGGATGATAGATTCTCCTCGAAGATAGGAGAAAGTGACATGGTTAATAATTCATTCAGTGTAATAATCAGGACATGTCCCTCAGTCTCTTAAATATTTGGGAGGTACATATTGTTACATCCTATTTGTTATCTACTGCCATTATATTTTAGGTTTGCCTAATTTGTATCTTCTTTACATGACTAGAATTGTTTTCTAGTTGGCACATAACTTTGTATGGAATTCAAAAACTACAGTGCATTCAGAAAGCATTCAGACCCCCTTCACTTTTGTTAATTTTGTTATGCTGCAGCCTGATTCTACAGTTGTTGAAATTCTTTTTTTCTCATTAATCTACACTCAGTACCCCATAATGACAAAGTGAAACAGAATTTTAGAAATCCCTGTAAATTTATTAAAAAGAATAAACTGAAATATCACAGTGGCATAAGTATTCAGACCCTTCACTTAGTACTTTGTTGAAGCACCTTTGCAGCAATTACAACCTCAAGTCTTTTTTAGTGTGACACAATAAGCTTTGCATACCTGGATTGGAGGATTTTCTGCCATTCTTCCTTGCAAATCCTCTCAAGCTTAGTCAGACTGGATGGCGACCGTTGGCAGAGAGCCATTTTCAGATCCCTCCAGAGATGTTCAATAGGGTTCAAGTCAGGGCTCTGGCTGGGCCATTGTAGGACATTCACAGAATTGTTCCTAAGCCACCCCTATGTTGTCTTGGCTGTGTGCTTAGGATCATTGTCATGTTGGACCATGAACTTTCGACCCAGTCTGAGGTCCTGAGCTCTGTGGAACAGGTTTCATTGAGGATATCCCTGTATTTTGCTCCATTCAGCTTTTCCTCAACCCTGACCAGTCTCTCAGTCCCTGCTCCTGAAAAACATCCCTCCACACCATGCTTCACTATTGAGATGATATTGGAGAGGTGATGAGCGGTGCCTGGTTTCCTCCACACATAATGTTTAGAATTGAGGCCAAACAGTTCAGTCTTGGGTTCATTGACCATTCACAGTCTGAGAGTCCTTCAGGTGCTTTTTTGCAAACACCAAGCAGGCCTTCATGTGTTTTGCACTGAGGATAGGCTTCCATCTAGCCACTCTGCCATGAAGCCCAGATCGGTGGAGGGCGGCAGTGATGGTTGTCCTTCTGGAACTCTGTCTCATCTCCACACAGGATCTCTGGAGCTCAGTCAGAATAACCATTGGGTTCTTGATCACTACTCTTACTAAGACCCTTCTCCCTCAATTGCTCAGTTTAACCGGGCAATCAGCTCTTGAAAGAGCCCTGATTGTGCCAAACTTCTTTCATTTGAGAATTATGGAGGCTACTGTGCTCTTAAGAACCTTCAGTGCAGCAGAAATTTTATTGTAGCCTTCCCCAGATCTGTGCCTTGCAATAATCCTGTCTCTGAGCTCTGCAGGCAGTTCCTTTCACCTCATGGCTTTTGCTCTGCTACAATATGCATTGTCAGCTGTGAGACCTTATGTAGAGAGGGGTGTGCCTTTCCAAATCAAGTCCTATCAATTTAATTTACCACCGGTGGACCAAGGTATAGAAACATGTCAGCAATGATTAAGAGAAATGGGAGGCTCCTGAGCTAAATTTCAAGTGTTGATGCAAAGGGTCTGAAAACGTATGCCAGTGTGATATTTCAGTTTTTTTTCTTTTTAATAAATTTACAGACATTTGTAAACTTCTTAGTGTAGATTAATGAGAAAAATGAATTTCAACAACTGTAGAATCAGGCTGCAGGATAACAAAATTGACAAAAGTGAAGGGGGTCTGAATACTTTCTGAATGCACTGTATATTGCATAAATATACAGAGTAGATGAATGTCTGAATAAAAGAGTTTTCTCTTTTCTCCTTTTCTATACACACACACACACACACAATATAGTTAATAACCTACCATGCCAGCACACAATTACATCTTCTATCACAGACATGTCAAACAAAAGGCCCGGGGACCAGATGCGGCCCGTGAAGTGGTTTCATGTGGCCCGCGAAGCCATCCTGGAAACAGTGAGGGAATGGTCATCACTGCCTTGGCCCTGGCCCAGGCCAGCCGGGAGCCAATATACAATTTTGTGGTGGCCATCTATGCTGAAACGCATTCAGTCTTAGCTCCATAAGCCCCCCCCCCGCATGGCCTGAGAGGAACAGTGAGGCTCCTCCAGTGGACCATGCCTTGGCACTTGCCCTGGTCCCACCCTCTTCTGCCAGAGACCCTAAGATCTGTCCCACTCCTGCCCAGGCCCCCACAGGCACACTTGATACAAACAATGTAGAGCTGGCCACACCTACCCAGTAGGCCACACCCACTCCATCCACGCTCACCCAGTAGGCCGCATCCATCCTGGCCACACCCACCCAGCCCCCAGAGGGCAACCGCAATGATGATGCGGCCCTCAGTGAAATTGAGTTTGACACCCCTGTTCTATCAGAATAGAAGAGTAAGTAATGTGCATTAAACCAAATGATCCTGGGATATTTTAGAATTATACAGGCAAGAGAATCTATTTTCATTTATTATAACATTCTTAATTCTAATATTATAGTCAGGATACATGATTGCCTATTGATTAATTTTTACAATGCTAATCCTTAACAATAAAGAAAAAGTAATTTTTAAAATAACAAAGGTAATGAGATACACTTGCCTTCATTATTATTTCTGTTTGTGTCCAATTTTGTCCACTGCCATCATATTTCTGCTTGGAATTTTTTTTCATATTTTGAAGAAACCAAGTTTGGGGAACATAATAAATCTGTGTCATCATATACAATAAACCTCCACTATTTGTGAAAGCTTACTACTTATATATCTTACACACACAGTCCCTGGCCCAAATGAAGAAAACAGTGTTCTCTGTATTTGTAGCAAAATAGGCAAGAACTATCAGTATTACTAGTTTTTGGCTGCCTTAGACAAATTTCATACATTGCCTTCTGTCATCATTAATAATTTTGCTAAAGAGCGATGCACGATAAGGCAACAATTTTTGACCAAGGTACCTCAAATGTGCTAACTTACAGAATGTGTCCAAAATCTCGGATCCATGGTTTCCTTAGTATTAAAATTTGGTGAACTGTATAAAACATTTTATGATATAAAAACAACAATAAAACAGCAACCAATATAAATTGTTTCTTTTCCTATCCAATTGGATAATCCCTCAAGATTGTAATTTGTTTTTAGATAGCTTCCTGGTAATGAATAAGAAATTTTTGTCCAAAAAAACGTATCACTCTCCTCTTTAGTAAACTGATTGTATCAGATTTTGCTGGCTTCTCAATTCCAGAATATAAAATAGGTCATAAATTGGATAACTGTGTCCTACAGTACCATTAACTCTGTAGCCAATAGTAAATAAACCACTCAAAGCTGTAATAAGACCCCAAACCTCTTTACCTTTCTATCCTTGGTTAACCCTTCTATGCCTGACTTTTATTTGTAATGTATAATATAAAGTTGAATAACCAGGAATAAAAATTGAAAGTAGTGATATTCTGAAATTGGTTAGACTGTAAGTTATGTAGTACTTATAGTGTATGGAATAGTGTACAACTCTCAGATGACAGCACTATTTTTCTAGAATCTACTGTACCTGAGGCAAGAAATCCTAGTCTGCAGAGCTAAAAATGATAGTGCCAGCTGTTGCTTCTGATTAAAATATTTACCTCTTGAGGTCAGTTTTCTACACGAAGCATATGAATCAGTTATTAAAGCTGGCTCATTAAAAAGTTTGGAAAACAATTTATATATTTTAAGGCTATATGATGTGTTCAGCATATTGTCCTGTTTTGAACCTGGATTTATTTGCAAAATGTACATGTCTTTGAATCTGTGTTTTTATCCTTTTATGAAATCATTGGGGAAATTGAGATGGTTTAAAAAGAGCAGTTCTGAATAATGTGTAGCCCCTCCATTGTTGATAAACTTTAAATCTCAATCAGTTCTACTAAACACAGCTAGTAATGAAGGGTTATCTATCTATATACTACCAAAACTCTAATTCCTGTAACATCAAACTGATCATAAAACAGTTTATGACATAATACAAAATGTCATTAAAAATTCCTATGCTGATATTGATTCTGCTATACAGTCTATAATGAACTGATCACAGGTTGGCTAGTTATCTACATAATACTAAAACTCTGATTCCTGTGATCTTTAACAGGACAAAACATGTACCACAGGGCAAAACATTTTGAACCAAATGGGTTAATTTACAAAGTGAGTCCAAAATCTGGGACACATGACTCCCATGGAATTGAAGTTTGACATAATTTTTATGATAAAGCATTTTATGATACAGTACAAATGTCATTAAAAATTCCTATGATCAGTTCCTGATGCTTGATTATGCTATACAGTTCAACATGGGCTACTTTCAAGGAAGATACTATTTCCCTGAATTTTTAAAGAACTTTTCAACTATATTAGAAGCTCTGTTATTGTTGAAGGCATTGAGGAATTTGGGAAAATTATGGCTGCTTCAGCGCTGCCAGACTGCTGCTGCTTCAGTTCAGCCAGGATGCTACTGCAATCACATGATGCTCATTTTCCTGACAGTTTCCCAGCCACTTTCACAATCCCTTGCTCCATCCTCCATCCAACAGCAGTCTCTTACCTACCTGCTGGAAATCACTAATTAGGAAAGTCTGAAATAGGATTTACACATCATATAAATGCTTCTGGATTGGGTGTTTTAATTGTTTGCTAATCATAATCCTGTGGCAAGCCTACCAACAGGGATTGATTGTACTTACCAGACAGAGGAGAAATAATATATTTTCCTAAGAATTACTGTAGATGATTGCATGTGCCTGAGTGTTATTATCTTGCATTTGATGAGAAGAATAGAGCAGTGGGTATGACTTGCAGTTTAGCTGCTGCTCCAAAAGGATTATTTGTCTGCCAAGTTGCATTACAGTATTTTTTCAATAGAAAGGAATATATGTAGCTCAAGGTTGAACTTAATTTTATTACCTAATTTGAGAATTTGATTTTATTACCGAATTAGGCAACATAATAATTGCCAGTAAGTGTTAGCTTTCCTCCCTGTTTATATACAATAGCTTTCCCTGCCAGTGTTAGTGGGAGTCTGGCTTTCTTATTGATAGTTCCTTGATTAAGATACTGTTTTCTGCTTGAGTGTTTGTCTGGTGTTAATCTCTGTTTATCTGGACATTGGTTGCTGAAAAAGATATCTGGTCTTTTTGTTTCCTGCTTAGCTTTTTTATTATCTCTTTTGAATGGTGTGTAAATGTAGTTTATCTCTATGTATCTATTGATGACTGATTTGTCTGAGTGCCAAGTTTCCAGGAATTCCCTAGAATGTTTGGATTTATCTTGGCCTAGGATACTCATATTTCCCAGTTGAAACTATGGTTGAATCTGTCTGTCTGTCATGAGATTAAAGGAGTGTTCATCATTTAATCATCTATGATCCTTAAATGGATTTCTACTTCTTTCCCTTTTCCTTCCCTATCCACTTCCTTTTTTTCTGTACCTTATCTGTAACCAGTTTGTTTTTATCTTTTTCTCTTTCTGTGACAGTGCAGCTAAACTCATCTCTCTTCTTATTTTTAGTTGTTTTGGCTTGAAAAGGAGAAAAGTGTTGGTGTCAGAATGATTTTGTGTAAGCAAGAGAATTACCATACTCTGGAGATTGAGATAAATTAATTTTATAAATGTAGTTTCTTATTTTAAGCAGATAATTTTAATTAGTAATTGAATTATTAGCTACTAATATTAATATATATATATATATATATATATATATATATATATATATATATATATATATATATATATATATATATATATGTTTTTGTTCTGGCCCTTCCATCTGGCACACACATGCATGAGTGCATACACACACACACACTGGCCAGGCCCAGATGAAACCAGTGGTGGATTTTACCTACATTCCCCATAATAAATGCATTCATACCCTAAATAGTCATTCTCTGAGTCCAAGGGTATCCTTTTGAGCTTTTTCATTTAATTTACCTGAATCTTTTAAAAAAAATTCTAGGTAATTTGGTTCACATACTGCAATGTTTCAATGTGGTTCTACAATTAAAAATTGCTATAGTTTACATTGATAGTTTATGGCATAGAAAGCAAAACATCTAATTTGTATCTGGAAGAAAAAATCCTTTTCAAAAGCTTATAAAGATTAGCCAGTCCATCATGATTATCCATGATGCTAGATAAGATTTGCCAAAAATGGTCCATAGCTTCATTGTTATAATAGTTTTTAACCAGAGGGTTGGCAGTCTACAAAAGTGGTTGAAAGAAATAACTGCTAAAATAAGCTGTCCCACTGATTTTGAATTAATTTCATTTTGTGTATCAAACAGGCTCTTTGGGGAAAGTCTGCTATTTTCAATGTGCTTTGTTACAGACAAATAGGCATAGCAAACAAATAATGGTAATAGAATAGGAGAACACTCTGACATATCCCTGGCATTAATTTGTTGGTATAATTTTTGTTGTTTACATCCAGTCCTTCTGGTAGAACACAAAGTTTTCTTCCTACAATAACTCTGCAATGAAAAATATTTATTGGGCCACAACACCTGGTCAGCTTGCCTGGCTGAGTAGATTTGAATAAGGATCTTCTTAATTCTACTTCAAATCCTTAACCAATGTACCACAACATTATTACCGGAGTATATATCTATCCTTTCTGTAAATTTGCTATCATTAGAGGTGTATCTGTATATTTTGATACAGATTGATTCACAAAAAGAACATTTTAAATATTGTATTCTGCCTGAGATCTGAGCACATTAAAACATTTGCCTTATGAAGTCTTCATTTGGTCATTCAAATACATGATGGTTTTAAAAAGAGAAAGACATACATGAAATGAAATGAAAGAAGCGTTTTGTCCATGTACAAGAAATAACCACAGCCAGACTCTTGTAAGTGAGGATTGTAGGTTCAGCCAAACTGAAACCTGGTTGTTTTGGGTTTCAGCTGAAACAAAGTTAGAGCGATCTTATAGGATGAGAGAGTAAGATTCGTGCATTTCACCTCAACTCTCTCTCCCCTCCTCTTGCCTGGCCCATGCAACCACTCGCCCTCAATCTTCCCTTTCCCTTTCCCTTTCTTTTCCTTAGCCATGCGTCATTGTATCCTCCATTGCCAAGCACTCCCAACTTGCACACTCTTCCCCTGATCTTCTTTTGACTTCTTTTTCCTTGCTAATCTTAGACTGCTGACCATGTCTTCTTGTTGCAGGACTGGAGCAAACATCTATGTTCTAGTTTTGTGTCTAGAACTACCCGTTCTGTATATGTAATGTTTTGGGCAGCCCTAGAAAAGAAAATGTTTTTTGAAGTAAATCAACAAATAGATAATTAAAATGTAAAGTATTTTTCCCTTCTGAATTTTATTTTTTCTTCTAAATAGGAATCTTCAGAAATTAAGTCTCTTTGGTGATATAAGCATTCTGCAACAACATGGAATTATATCAAATACATACCTCAGCAAAGTAGATCCAGATGGCAAAAAGATTAAGCAGTAAGTTGTCTGCATCATTTTACTACAGTATTGCAAAACTGTATGTATTGTTTCATATAAACAAAAATATAAATATAATGGTTTTACAAACTCATTATATAGTTACAGATCTAAATTGCTCATGATTTTGCAGTAGCTGTATTACATACATGGTTACTAGTTATTATTACTGGCATTGCGCTGCTCTTTTCAGAAAGTAGCCATAAAAACAGGATTGAACGGTGGATATAATTAGTAATATATATTTATACTTACATAAGCCACAATATAGGTAATCCTCAATTTACAATCACAGTTGAGCCCAAAATTTTTGTTGCTGACACTTGTTAAGTGAACTTTGCCCTATTTTACAATTTTTCTTGCCACAGTTATTAAATGAATCACTACAGTTGTTAAGTTAATAACATGGTTGTTAAGTGAATCTGGCCTCCTCATTGACTTTGCTTGTCAGAAGCCTCAAAAGGTGATCACATGTCCCTGGGACATTGCAACTGTCATAAATATGAGTCAGTTGCCATACATCCAAATTTTGTTCACGTGACCATGGAGCTGCAACTGTTGTAAATTTGAAAAATAGTCATAACTCACTTTTTTCAGTGCTACTGTAAATTTGAAAATTATTAAATGAACTGTTATAACTCAAGGACTATCTGTATTAGCTGTTCATAGCCGCATGCAGCCCATGGACTGTGGTAATGTTATTTACTTCATCAATCTGTATTCTATAGGAGTTCTAGCTGTGTATGATAGATAACCTGAGCATGTATTGAATAAAAAGTGGAACAGAGCAAGTTAGCGTGTAGAATTTCAGAAGGCAAACATTGATTTTATGTTATATTTATTTAAAATAGAGCAATTAAGGAACTTAGGTTCTGAACCTACAAGTAGATTTTCTCCAGAATAGTACAGTAGTGCAATTTGTATCTCAGAAATTTAAAGCTAGCATTTGTGTAGATAGCGCAACATGGGAGAACAGTATAATTTTCTTGCTTACCTGTTGCCTCTGAATTTATTATGGAAGGTTTAAATGGTTGCTTGTTTTTCTTGCAGAATACAGCAGTTATTTGAAGAAATTCTGGGAAACAGCAGGCAACTGAAATGGTTGTCATGTGGGTTTATGCTACAAATTGTAACGCCCACATCATTGTCATCTCTCTCAAATTCCATTGCCAGCACCATGGAGCACCTGAGCTTACTGGATAATCACATTCCGGGTAATACCACTCTTATCACAGCAATTGAAATGGAGCGCTTTATCAATCTACGCTCGCTTGCCTTGGATTTCTGTGATTTTACAGGAGAAATGGCGAGAGTTTTGGCTGACAATAACCATGTGCCTTTGCATCGACTATCTCTTCTGGTCCACAATATTTCTGTAATGCACAAATCCTTGGAGAATATGCCAGAAGATGAAGATTGGAAAGCCCTGACACGCAACAGCACTAATCTTCGGGTCTATATAATAGCTTTTGATATCAAGAGTGATGACATGTTAAGAATTCTTAAACCTAGTATCCCACTGGAAAGGATTCACTTTGACAGTTACATTACTTGCGTTTCAGGAGCTGTTGTTGATCTCATATCTAGGCAGTATGATAAGTTCCTCACTCACTTCATATTAATGAATGATGTGATAGATATGTCTGGCTTCCCAGATCTCAGTGACAACCGGACCGAAGATCCATTGGTTTTATTGGCGTGGAGGTGCACAAGGCTATCCCTTCTGGCAGTGCATGGTATGCAATTCCATAGGTGCAAAGCATCGACCACTTATAAAAGTACTTAGCATTGATTACTAGCATGTGTACAGATAATATAATAATGATAACAATGATAATAATGATAATGATGATGATGATAATAGAGTTGGAAGGGATCTTGGAGGTCTTCTAGTCCAACCCTCTGCTCAGGCAGAAAACCTTATACCATTTCAGACAAATGGCTGTCCAGTCTCTTCTTAAAAACTTCCAGTGTTGGAGCATTCACCGCTTCTGGAGGCAGGTTGTTCCACTGATATGCAATTATAATTTCATATCAACCATTTTTCTTATGAGAAAGAAAACTGATATAAAGAAGCAGGAATTAAGCTTTTCATTGGCTTTAGCACATTGTACTATTCATATAAATTAGGAATTAAAGTGCAGAAATTGTTATAATTTAAGACTGAGACAATTGCAAAACAATCAAATTGGAAGAAAAGAACCCTAGTTTAAAAATTATATATATATATATATATATATATATATATATATATATATATATATATATATATATATATATTACTGTTTGTTTATTTTTAAATAATTAACTTCCAGTAAGTCTTAAGATAACTGGCTGCTTAATCTAAAATATTGATGTGCTGTGCTAATAGAGCAGCTTACTTAATGTATACTGTATGTATAAATATTATGATAAATTTATCTATGCAAATTACTTAGAAATATTATTTAATAAAGACTGGTAACAAAATAGTAAAAGCCAATTTGTTTAGCATCTTAACCTTTTGGATGAATTCCATCAGTTGATCACCAAGTTATAACAAAGTTGTTTTAACTTGGTGTTAAATGAGAAAATTATTAGATGGAAAGGAAAGCAAACAGCAAGGCATTAGTTGTTAAATATTAAATCTATAGAATAGGAAGAAAGGAAGAAAATTGAAATCCAATAAAATAATGTGTGATTTTGTGTTTCAGGTTATACTGTTTGGGCTCACAACCTGATTGCCATTGCTCGTCTTCGTGGCTCTGATTTGAAAGTGCTTGAAGTCACAGAAGAAAGCATTGATTTTGACAATGGTGAACTGGCTGATCAGGATGTAGATCCAGTGCATAATCTCATTGAGCAGGTATCCCTTGGATTGGGTCGACCCTGGCATGCAGTCATGGACATAGAATTGCTCAGTGTGTTTACTGAGCCAACTCGTCATTTTTACAGAGAAATGCAAAGCTTCAGTGAAGGCATTTAGTTCTCTTTATTTACAGTTCCTGTGGTTACATATGCAAGTAGGGTCCTATTATGTTTTTTAGTAGTGTGAATTAACCCCTCTTGTGCTGTGTTTAATCAGTATTAGCTATATAGAATTATATATGTAAATGCTACTTCTTGATCAAAGAACGTAGTCGGGTATTGTTTAGAAGCTGAAAGTGGCAATGTTTAGGGCTTTCACGGTTAATGGACTTGTCTACAAAACAAAACAAAACTCAGATGAGGCTGAAGGTTATCGTGAGATTGCCAGCTAACTTTCTTTTTGTACTGAGTAAGTCTGCAACTTCACTGATTTTACTATTGTCGGAGTTTTTTGTGCTCAGAAGCCAAAAATCTTTTTACTATTCATAGCCCGGTGAATGCGGTCATTGTCATGTAAATTGGTAGCATGCTACTTAAGCTTTTTTTTTTTAAATCAAGACGATCAATACCATTTGCTGTAAACCTTGCTTTGATTTCACATACAATACCTGAAGCATGAATTTCTGCCATTCTGCAATCTCCTCCTTAAATATGAACAGTAGTTTCTTGCACTGTGTAGCTTATTCAGAGATTTACCTGACTCTGAAGGCTATAAGCTGTAGTTTCATTGTAAATTAATTATAGCTTCTTTTTCTCGTGGTCTGTCAGCTTCTCTGTCCAAGTTAGCTTCGGGCCCAGGTTTGAAAAGAAAAGTTAAGATTACACACTCCAATGGGGTAAAACCCTAACAATTTAGATATAAATTTATAAATCTACTTTGCTTGCACAAACAAACATTAGTCGTGAAATCCCTAGCAACTAAGTCACTGGATTCTCTCTGTCAGCGCCTGTGTCAGCTGCCAAAGAATAGATTAAAATGAAGAAGTGCCCACATGCTGGCAGGGGCAGGCCAATTTTTGGCCAGCCAGGTACTGCTAGATTGTAATATATAAGGTCGAATTTCGACCTGTGGTACACAGCTGTGCTGTGGCTCAGTCAGCAACCTCAGAACTCTTAAACATGCACCTGTTTCACTGTGAATAGTGAATGTAAAGGAAGGAAAAGAAACCGATAAAAACCTTGTTCTATCACAGGTATGAGCTGCTATGATGCATGAAGAACATTCCATGAAGTATGTTTTAAAATCTTGTTATATCTGAGAGGCTTTAAAAGCCGATTTAAACTGTTTCAGGGCAACCGCGGTACAGACGTGGTCTCTGTGAGACTTCCACCTGACCCAAGTTTTAAGTGGTACGAATGTTGTGCATTTAACGTTAAGGACAGTCTGCAATAATAAAGTAAGTGGCCAACGTGGGTGCCCAGCAGTGCTGAGACCTGGCTGCCATATTGTAAGCTTTGGAAAACACAATTTATGCAACAGATGTCCAGATATGATTCTATTTATGGAAAAGTTTATATGTGTTTTACAAATGGTTTTACCATCTTATATTAAAATGACCTTTGACAGGTGCGCGCTGTTTTGTCTCCAGTGAGCACATACCATGCGGATTTTATATGTACATCAGTAGAGTGAATCCACTGGCACAGTGTGTGTATATGCCAGATGTGGTGAGATTTTATCTTATAAATGTGATCAGAGTAAGGTAACTCCTGACAGAAAATGTAAGGAAACCAGCTGAGTGTTTGACTTGATGACTGATGTTGTATGGTTTATGTTAAATGTATATTCTTTTAATCAACGAATAAAGCATCAAAATTCATTGTTGTTAGGTACTTTATTATAGCAGTATGATTCATTTCCTATTGGCTTTGTTCATCTCCAGTGATTAAGTCAAGAATGCGTTGCACATCAGCTTGATTACGATGCGTCTGCTTGGCAATCTGCATGTATTTTTAATGGTCACAGCATCCCAGTTATATGATTGACATTTGCAATCTTCACTGCCAACTTCTGACAAAGTCAGTGAAGAAGTAAACAGGAAGCTGCAAGTTGTGGTAATATGATGTTGCATTTAACTACCTGCAGGGATTTGCTTAACAAATAAGGGAAGGTATATTTCAGATGTTATCAGTTAAAAGATTTTCAACTGGCAGGGTCTAAGAAGAGAGCCTTCTCAGCTGTTGCTCCCACCCTGTGGAACATTTTGCCCCCAGAGGTGAGGTGCATCCTTACTCTTCTGGCCTTCAGGAAGGGCATCAAGGCCTGGCTCTCCCAACTTCACTTGGAGATTTTGAAGGAATTATTCTTCCTTAATTCAAGCTATCTAGCAGGATTGTTGTAATTAAAAAAAAAATGAAGAAGAGCTGTGTAATTGTTATCACCTTGAACTCCTGGAGAAAAGTGGGGCGGCAATCTTAATGTGTAAATAAAAAATAGAAATATACTGTGAATTTTTATATACTACAGTGCAAAATTATATGTCTCAAATTTCAAATAACAGTTCATAAGCTGTAAGGCATCAGAAGGTATAAGATGAAGCTAACGACCATCTTTTTGATTATTAAAAAGACACATACAGGCGTTCTGCCTTGAGCAATGCAATGAATCTCCCAAATTCTTAAAGTAACATAAAGCTTTAGTTTATATTAAGAAAAGATGATACGACTGGTCTCAGGCAGTACACTATTACAATACTTATTATAGCAGTGTTAAGACAGTACAGGTACTCCTCGAAATACAATTGCAATGGAACCTGCCCATTACAATTGTATTTTGTAACAACTGTTTTTTTTTTTTTGCAACAGCAGTTTTTGCGATAGTTATTAAGAGGATGTCACAATTGTTAAACAAATGCAGCAGTTGTTAAGTGAACTCACTATTTGCTATGGTGTTGATTTTGCTGAAAACCCTACAATTTTTTGCAAAATCATTGTAAAAGACAGTCATGTGACCATGAGATGCTACCAACGTGGCTGTTTTGCCAAGTGCCCAAAGTAGCCCTCCCAGAGGGGGTCAGGAACTGCCACAACTTTGGAACTGGATCTTAATTCCTTTATTTCCAGATAAATCATAACTTTGAATGGTCACTAAGCAATCAGTTGTAACTTGAAGACTTATTATACAAAACTTCTGAAGGATTACCATGGAGTATACTTTCAGAATTGTAAAAAAAAAGAGGACACTGACTTTTATTAAATAATCAAAATATTACAAATGATTAAAACCTTTTTATTTTTTAACACCTGCATTTTACCATAATCCTCATTTTCACGTGCATTAATTTTTTATGAGACCAGATGTTGTGAAAAATAGCTAGAGAATTCTTATTATTGGACTAAATTTTACATCTAGATAAGCAAAATAAAAATATTTAAAAGTTGCTGCTGTACAGTTATAATTTATTCACAGTTAAACCAATATTTACAGATCACTCTCCTGAGAATTACTCTATTCAGCTTCAATTTGAGCAATAATAGAGTTGATTAAGTAACAAGTTACTTCAGTTGAGAAGAAATAATTCAGTTGAGAGAATTGTCAAGAACAAAATGATTTTCAACCAGTTTCTTGTGATTCTTGATTATCTGTAGATGATACAGTTGACAGCTGTGTTAACTCAGCAGAAACCTCATTTCTGTTATCAGATGGCGGTGGAGGTGGAGGAGGAAAAAAGCCAGCCCTCAGAGGAGGTGGATATTGTGAAAAAGGCCTCATAGGAAAGGGACCTCTCACTGTTCAAAGAGAATTATCAACATCTTTTTAGTCTGAATTTAGAGCAAAGCTAGTTAGCATTGGACACATAATTCAAAACAACTAGTAACCGACAACATTAAAAAAAAATCTCAATAAAATGGTTTCATTAAAAGAAAGATTTAAACGGTGAATGTTTCACATTCTCAAAACTGCCTTTGCCAAATTAATGCTCTCTATATAATGAACTCTTATTTTCCAATAAATTGGGATAGGAAAAAAACATCAATTTGAAAGACTGCTCCCAATTCATGAACATTTTACCAGAGATGAATTTTAATTAACTTTGCTAGATTTGCCTGTTCTCCTATCAGTCCAGCCACTCATCCACCCACCCATCTAACCTGATTTAAAAGATGACTGCTTCTACTTAGTGATTTTGTAACAATACAAAGACATAATGCAAATTAGTATAATTCAATACAACATAATGCAGCTGAAATTCCTAGCAAAAATCTTTCAGAAGACATTGTAATGCCTGAGGAAAAAACAGATCTTCAAGGCCTTCCCCATCTAGGCCTCCGCAGCCTCCAAGGAGGAGAAGGAACCTTGACAGTATTTCTTGGTTAGCCTGAGGTCACCTCAAACGGGCTTTGGGGCAGAGCTTAGGGACCTGGCATATGATATCTGGATCAAACAGGGAGGCATCGCTCCTCAAGAACCTTTAAGAATGTGCCCTAGAACTACAAATTGTTACTAAATCAAGCTAGAGTTTAGCAACAACTTTAATAATAAATTTCATGTTCTTAAAGAATTTTAAACTAGGAAAAAATCATGTATCAGAAGCACCTAGGCCAGAGTTCCCCAACCTTTTGGGCACCAGGGACCGATTCCGTGGAGAAAGGTTTTTCCACGGGCCGGAGACAGTGTGGTTTTGTGTGCTGCCTGCATTCCACGGATGAGGCTTTGTTTGTGCGGCCTGGTTGCTGGCATGCCGCAGCCCGGTACCAATCCACAGACTGGGAGTTGGGGACCCCTGACCTAGGCAAATTAACTGGAATTAAATCTCCAAAGCAAAAAAATTGGATTGTTATTCTAACAGAAAAAGATACATCAGATCCAGATACATCAATTTCTTCTTGGACTGTGCTTCAACTTATGGTTTGTGAATGTTTTCCTAGGGATTTATTTAGTATTTAGAAACTTAGTTACTACTTACTTGGTAATAGAGGACGTGGCAAACCAGCAAAATCCCTTGGAAAATATTCCTGGGAACTATATACAGAACTAAGAGGTACTGGTGGAAATGGAGGGCCTCTTCTCATGAAAGGTCCTCTGGGATCCATTGACATTAGAGGAGCTCTCAAAAAGGGAAGTGGTGGTGGCACAATTCCTGGTCCTAAGGTTTCATTTTCAGGAGGAAGAGACGGATTGTGTATGTTGTACATATTCTGTAAAATAAATAAATAAATTTTAAAAAAGGGAATGGAGGCAAGTTAACGTTTTGAAAAGCATCTGTCATTTTACATGTGCCTTATGAAAGCAGACTAGAGTAGAAATGGAATCCAAAGCAAAGGCATGAACCAAAAAGAATGTATTCAAATCCATTTTCAAAAGCTGCAAGCGAAAAGACATCAATTAAAATAGGATACAAAGAAATGAATCACAAACGGGAGAGATCACAGTGAAAACCTCTGGGTTAAGTGGAGGGTAGGATCTTCATGGAGCCATTTTCTCCTCTGAGGCCCCTTAAGCCATCCCTGCATCTGTTCCCTCAATGAAGAACAGTTTTCAAAAGACAGGGAAAAACAGGAGAAATTGCCTTCTCTCTTCTGAGAGCACAACTACCAAACGAGGATGAAATAATTCCTCTGCTGGCTGAGGAATTCTGGGAGCTGAAGTCCACAAGTCTTAAAGTTGCCAAGGTTGCAAACCCCTGCTATAGAGAAAATGCACGGTCCAGCCATTACCAAACAACTATTTTTAACCTCGTGTTCTTTCTTTTCTTTTGCTTTTTCAGTTATAAAATCATTTCAGTTATAGAAGCACTGCTTGAACTAACATTTATTCAGTGTTAGAATATGGAAGCATTCATATAAATAAAGATACACAAAAATACAAATTATACAAAATCAGTTCCAGCGCTGCAAATTTAAAATTTATTTTTTTCTCTCTCAGTTTTTCTGTGTTTTACTTACACTGCCATTGGCATGATCTCTTATTTCATCTTCACTCAAGTCCATTCTGGAGTTATTTTCAGATGATGGTCCATCTGGATGTGAAGGAAAGGAAAGCACATTTTAACCTTAAGCAGACTCACAAACATATTCCTTCCAGATGGCTATAGACACAAGATACAATGTCTAATGTTTTCACACATTTGTTAAGCACAAATGCTAAATGAGACACATGAATGCTTCTTCGGGTTCAAAAAATTAACCACCCCATACAGATACAAAATAAATAAATGTTAACATTCCTGTACAGAACATTTAAAACTTTCCCTTTTTATGCTTGCATGGCTGGCGTGCAAGAATCAAGAATGCTGCTTAAATATCATGCTACTGAAAATGAAGTCATTTATTATGATTTGTTTCCAAGTCTGAATAACCAATGATTACTAGTGCTGAATTAAACGTCTTAAATATATATTTAGTGTGAAATCATGTTAAGTGTATTGGGCTGTATTTAGTTCTATTTTTAAAACAAATTTGTTCTCTTTTCATGTTTCCTTTCTAAGTAAACTTCCCCTCACCCTCAATCCTGCTAATGTTCTTCTACCTGATTTCATATGCATGGGCAGATGCATCCCCATGCAACATACACAGCCTGAGAGAACAGTCAAGATTCCTGAAAAGGCTGTTATGGGGCAGCATGGGAGAAATATTTGTTGCATACATTATCTCCTATTCTCACAACACAGCTATTTTCCACATCTGATGAGCAGTTAAAATAGATCCACTTGTTTCCTAACTTCCAGCACTGCTTCTTTCTATGTGAAAAACTGGAAACAGAGCTCTACTACAGAGGGCACAGAACACAGCTTTCAACATATCACACCTACTACTAACATACCTAGATGTCTTACTAACATTCTTAGATTATCTTACTAAGAAGAAGAATTAAAGCTTGAAAATGTGCATTTGTCTAGGTTCTAAAGAATTACTTTTAAATTTTAGTATTTTAAAACTACAATTCCAACCTGTTTTATCAACTGAATGCATGATATAACTTCTTAGTTCAGCTGGTCCTGAAAGCCTTCCAGAGTTTAGAGGATTGGAATAAAATCTTTCTGGTCTTCGAGGAAAAGATTGCTCATTATAGAGGTGACCTACTGTTTAATAAAAAAATAAAGCTCTTTCAGAAGAATTCCTGAACAATGCCGAGAGCTTATTTTATTTTGTATTCCTTATACACCAGTGCATACAAGTTAACTATAAGAGACAAGACCACATGCTCCCAATAAATGTTAATGGACATCTGATACTTATTATATACTTAATATAGAATTATAAAATCATAAGATTGAAAGGTGAAGTGGAGTCCTCTAATCCATACAACTGCCCATGCCATCTCGCAAAAATTGCTATCCAGTTATTGTTTGAAAAGATCTTGTAATGGAGCCCCAATAACTCCAGAAAGCAGGCTGTTTAATAACTCCCATGGTCAGGCAATTCCTCTACATTTCAATGTTGGATTTCTCTCTGTAAACATATCTTCTCTGGAGAATTAATCTATAACATATGATGCTAGAAAAAATATTCAACTATACTAGTCTGAAGAATTCCTGGGACATCCCTTTTTTTTTTAAAAAAAATGGACTAGATGAATATCAGTACTATGAGGGTAGTTTATATATTTTCAGAAATATGTAATCTGGAAATGGTTCTAGGGTTCTAATCATATAAGTTTTGGATTAAATGAACCAAAAATATACCCCTTAAAATGTTTAAATCAGTTAATTCTGTAAAAAAAGGGATGTATTATGTATGTTCTCCATCTTGAGCTATTATAAAATTCATAAAGGTGGGATGTAAATAAATAAATATTTATTTGAGGAAAAAACAATGTTTTAAAGTACACCACCTTCAAATGATTTGTACGTATCTATCCACTGAATCCAAATCAAAGATCCATTTCAAAGTAGTTCTCAGGAATATTTCAATGTAGTTTCATTTCTGTATTTAGCAAAGAAGGGCAGACCATGTTTTGTTACCTGGGTGAGAAAGGATTACTCTGTGATCTCTATCCCATGGAGGTGACAAAGATCCAGTGTCAGAAGGTGGCCTATGTGGATCAGATAACCTATTGATGTTCAGCTCTCCTCTTTCATTAACAACTTCAGTTATGCTAGGATTCTCCAGTCCTCTTGAACCTAATAAAAAAAATTACAATGAATCCAATTAGCACAATATCTAATAGTCTTAACTGAACCTGTAAATACCAAAACAATGTCCATTTCAAAACATATAAGTCTGGGTCATATTTATCATAAAATTACTCATTTATCAAGTTTAGGTGAAAAGATAAATTTGATTTATATACACAAGTAAAATCTCACTGAAGTTACAAATAGGATAATAAAACATAATGTGTTGTGATATTTAAGCTGGCTCACAATACATTTATGTAAACTTTGTATCATGCAGCTAGAATACTGATTCTCCGAGATGTACAGTGGATATAGAAAACCCAGTTAAAGTGCCAGGCTTTTGAGATGTAAAAATATCAGACCATGATAAATCAGAATTTTTTGCAACCTTTAATATAACATATAAGCTGTATAATTCAATTGAAAAACAAATATATCTTTTAGGGGGAAAATAACAATAAAAAGTACAATAGTAAGGTTGCATAAGTATGCCATCTTACAAGTAGAGATGTGGCTATATTGAGAATTAACTGATCGCATTCAAACTGATGATAAATAGTAATCAGTACACATCTGCCATCAAGCAAAGTGACTGATCAAACCCATATAAATTTCAGCTGTTTTAGTAGGATTTTTCTGACATTTATTCAGTTGCCTCTTATACCAAAAGCCAGGTCTGCAAAGAGCTTACAAATGTCAAAGGGATCTCATTGTTGGAAGGTATCAGTCAGAAGACGAGTACAAACAAATTTACCATGGAATATAGTGAAGACAACAACAAGTAGAGAAAACCAGTGATATTACCAAGAAGCGTATATCCTTCCAAAATTTATGAAAAAAAAAAAAGCCCAAGAAGAAAACTGAGCTGGGAGGCTGCCAAGAGACCTACAGCAACTTTAAAGGAATTTCTGGCAAGTACTGATTGTGTACTACATGTGACAACAATCTCCTGTATTCTTCATATGTCTGGGCTGTGATGTACGGTGATAAGATGGAAGCCTTTTCTTACAAAGAAAAGTCCGACTGCATTTCACAAAAACCTACATCAAGTCTGATAAAGACATGTGAAAAAAATGTGTTATGGTCTTATGAGACCAAGGTTGAACTTTTGGACCATGATTCCAAAAAGTATGTTTGGCGCAAAAATGACACTATGCATTATCAAAAGCACGTCAAACCAACAGTGAAACATGGTAGTGGCAGCATTATGCTTTGAGGATGTTTTCTTCAGCTAGAATTGGGGCTTTAATCAAGGTGGAGGGAATTATAAATAGTTCCAAATATCAGGACTCCGCTAAAATGCTGAAGATGAAGAGGAATTTCACATTTCAACACAACAATCACAACCCAAAATATACCTCTAAATCAACAAAATAACTTTACTAGAAGATCAAAGTTTTGGAATGGTTCAGCCAGAGCCCAAACCTGAATCCAATTGAAAATCTGTGGGGTGACCTGAAGAGGGCTGTGCATAGATGTTCTCGCAATCTAACAGACTTGGGAGTGCTTTTGCAAGGCATAGTGGGCAAAGATTCCAAGGACAAGGTGTGCCATGCTGATAGGCTCCTACCCCAAAAGACTGAATGCTGTCATTAAATGAAAAGGAGCTTCAACAAAGTATTAGTTTAAAAGTGTGCATACTTATGCAACCACGTTATTGTACACTTTTTATTATTTTTTTCTTCTTAAAAAAAATCAGTTTGTTTTTCAACTATACAGCTTATATGTTAAAGGTGGAAAAATTCTGAACTGATTTACCTGGGTCTGATTTTTTTTGTTTACATCTCAAAAACCTGGCAATTTAACAGGGATGTGTAAGCTTTCTACATCCACCCACTGGCCCAATCTAGAGCAATAAAACTTCTGAAATTAGAAAATTCACATATGTTATGGACATTAAAGAACTCTTCATATAATTAAAAAGGGGGTTGCGTTTTCACTTCCACACACATTCTGATCAGAATTGGGCCAGTGAACACTAGCCACAGTTTCAGAAGTGGTTTGCTTTTGCCTCCTTAGGGCTAGAGAAAAAAAATGGCTCACCCACAGTCACCCAGTTAGCTTTGTGGCTAAAGTGTGACTAGAACACAGTTTCTAGACTGATGCTTTAAATACTACACCAAGCTGGCTCTCAGATAAAACTTTTATCTGACCACAAACATGCATTGTTGAAAGTCTGTTTATATTCCTTAAGACTTTTGTTAGTGTCTGGAACTCTAAAAATACTGTGAATCTTTGAATCTGGCACTGTTCTTAATTGCTGTTAAACGCTCAAACTTTGGATCGCTGAGGTTCATCAGGGTGTTCTTCTCTGCCACTGGTTCTATAATTGCCTATGTTTGTACTGTCCTATTAACTTTAAGCTTATATATGTACAGGGAATATACAAAAACTTGTACAAATATGCAGTAAGAGGGTTTAAGTAGGATAAAAGGAGGAGATGCCTATGCTTACACTCTTCCAATTCTCCAGTTTGAAATAAACTATTATTTGTTTTGTCCTGTCTGCAAAAGTTGCAAATTTCCTTAGTATTCTCTTTGCCTTAGGTATGCAATTGTTTAGTCGTGTCAGGCTGCTGCTTTGAAAACTATCACTATGACTATCACTATCACATTTATATTAAGATTCCTCTTACAAATCAAAGGAAGGAAGAAAAAATTGTTATTAACCTAATCACTATGTATTTTCAAGTAAACATTGCCCTCAGAGCCCAACTCTGTCCCAAACCCAACCTCCTCCAAGAGACCCACCACATCTTTTAAAGAGGTTAAAAGAGTCTTCCTTATTTTAGAAGAATAAGTGAGAAATAAGCACTCTAAACAGGTAGGAAAGGAAACTGAAACTATATTCAACCTTATTCACCCTTTCTATTTTTAATTAATTTTAGTTCAAAAGCAGGTAAACAGTTTGAGTATCTTATTCTGATTCTCAAACCATGGCATGGGTTGATCTCTTACCTACTTTATTATACTTATTCATGCCAGACAGCCCAGTAGTTTTGGAATAAAGTATAAGAATTTTAAAGCTATTTTTTGGCCACAATCAACAATCTAAGATGGAAAAACCCATGCGGTATTTTATTGTAACATAAGGATAATATGACCTGCTTTTCCTTTCATCTCATTTATTTTAGTTTTAAACTACCATTGGTCCAGTTTTACTAATCTAATGAATGAGCAGTATTGGTTTAGGGTTTTTTTTAAAGTAAATTAATTTCAAAACTAATCTTTATACAAATGGCTTCATAATTACTGGTGGATCAAAGATTTACAAAAAAATTCAGTCAGGAAGTGTAAAAAAGTGCCTTCATGAAGAGGAGCCTCTCTGCAGATTTTTCACAAAAATATGTAATACATAAAGTTGGATATATGGAATTACTGCTCTCAGCTCCATGCTAAAGACTATTTACAGTATATAGATAATATAAGTTTAGCTGAAAAGGGTTGTTTTTAAGTTGATTTTACAGAATGATTACCAAGAAAGGAGGGATAGACTAAGAGGAGAGAGAATCCAGAATCATTAAGTTTTCAAGTTTAAGAAGTGTACCTCTTCCTCCTCCACCTGGAAGCACAGGTGAAAGTCTTAAGGGACCCTCCAATAAGGTTGGGGGGGAAAGAAAAGCTCTTGTTTCAGATGAAGGTCTGCCCATTGGTGAGGGTCCATATGGGGACTGCTCTGGAACAGTTAAAACAAAATACTAAAATTCACAAAGTTAATGTTAATGGGTGTATAGAACAACAATTATTTATCAGCTCAGATTTGTAGTTTAAATTGGAACATAATAAAGTCAACTGATTGACTTTTCTTATTGGCCCTGCAATTACAGAGGTCAGTTTTTATAAATCATTTAAGGAATTATGCAGGTTTTATTTAAAAATCACTGGGAAACAAAATTAGGTATTATAATTCAATGAAATGCAAATACTAATTAACTTGAATTGGTAGGTTAGTATATTTATTCAAAAATTAAGGAATTTAATTCTTTAAAATACACTGGAAATTAAATAAAAAGCCATACCTCTGCTAAATGCTGTGGCTGTATCATCATAAGCATAAGGATCTTTTTTCAAAAGATGGCATTTAAATTCTATTTCTGTCAAACTACAAAAAGGAACAAAAAGCTATGATTTTCCATATGACTGTTTCGACCATTTAATTTTTCTACTGCAAAGAAAAATCAGTTAATCAGATAGATCACAGGCATTGACTGATTCAATGATTTATACATACATATGATTTGGATGGCTCCTCAACTTGCAAAAATGATTCTGTGAAACTAATTTAGGACTAAAAATAAAACAAAATAAACTAGGAACATAAAACAACGTAATATAAAACAGCACAAACGGAAGTACTCAACATATCCAAAATCCCAAATCCATTTTCCAGCAGGCTCATTCATTGTACTAACCCAGAATTTGGGGGGAACACAAAAGGAGAAATACATTTTTAAAGTCTTATAGAAGACTAGACCCATCCAAATATCATAGAATATGCTGTTCTGAAAGATAGGAAATCATGACAGAGCAAGTATCATTAGATAGCATTGTTCTATGTAGTGATCTTAAGTATGCCCATGAACCAGTGGTGGGATTCAGTTGGTTCGCACCACTTTGGCAGAACTGGTAGCTATATTTTTGTTATCTAGACCCAGAATGGACTTCTGGAAGCAGCATCCACACAGAGAACCAGTTGTTCACATATTTGAATCCCACCACTGCCATGAACTGCACCCAAAAGCCTATAGGAAACCTGTTTAGCTTTAGTGTTGTTATGATGTCATCCCATTCCTGGCTACACCCCATTACATTACTGATTAATTGTGGTTTCTGGATGGTCCACAAGGGCAGCCTGATGTAGACCAAACTGCAATAGTCAACGTGTGATATGATCAAAGCATGAATGGACTTCCTGATCCAGAATCAAGTGCAATTGACATACAATATGAATTTGTGCAAAGGCTCGCTTCATCACAGCTGCATCTACTGCCATTAATTCAAGGCGACCTCCAAAATGCAAAGCAGTTATTTCTGGAGGAGAGCAACTCTATACAAAACTAAAAATGATAAGTTTTCAGAAAGGGAGAGGTCCTAAATCTCATAATCATTCTGAGTTGCTTGGATTTAGTCAAAACGTGTGCTTTCCCATTTACACCACTGCATCTTCCAGACACAAGGGACAAACCTTGACAGCATCACTTGGTTAGCCCTGAGTACAGATACAAAGCTTTATATCATCAGCATATTAATGATAATTAATTCTGTTCCAATAGATGACCTCATTCAGTGGCTTTATGTAAGTGTCAAATAGTGGTGGACAGGGAAAAACTCTGAGCACCACTGCAAAGCAGGGGTTAGGCCTATACTCCTTCCCTACCAATATCAACTGTAACACCATGGCCCTTTTATCAATATCTGAAACTGTCCAGAAAATACGATGACTGATAAAATCAAGTCACTAAGACATCACACAGGGGCAGGACAGATATATCACCCCCACTACAGCATCTAAAATATCTCTCTAAAAATGGAAAGTTGAAGACTGGAGAAAGATTACCTAGAACTGTTAGATCCAGGTATGTTTTTTTTTTTAAGAAGTGGTGGAATAACACAGAATCACCGCCTTGTTCAAAAACACATTTATAACCACCTGGATTTAACCCTGTACTGACTCTTAGGAGGCCTTGCTTTTGTTAATCAGAACTGAACTTTAAGGATTTATTTATAAATGAGAGATGAGATAAGGGGGGGAGATCATTTGTTGTGATTTAAGAGAAGGTGATAAATTATGAAAATTATTTATACATGATGAAGGGGGAAGTAATTTTTTTAAATACCATATATCTTTTTTTCTTTACTATATTATTATTACTTTCTTTTGTTTCTATTTTTTTCTTTTCTGCACTTTCTACTCTTTCCTTTTGTGTTTCAGTTGTTATCCTTTAGTAGTAATGTTTAATAAAATTACTGTTTAGAACTAACGCTAAAACTTCTAAACATGAACATCTTTATACTTACTTTTGTCTTCTGTGTAGATTTTCCTTTCTCATATCATTCAGTTGTCTTTCAGCTGCCCGGGCTGTCAACTTCAAATATATAGCACATATCAGAATTTTGTCTAAATAAATAAATGTGCTGTAATTTTTGAAAGTTCAACAAATATTCTGAAAATCAATATATAATCCTTTCACTTAAAATCTAGAATACTACCTTTAAGGCCCATGCATTACTTTAAATAACAATCAGATAAAGCATGCAGATCCAATCTTTTTTAACAAACAGGGACTATTGGTATTTAAAGAAAATAAATTCTGAAAGTCATAATTCAGAAAAGAATGTATGTAGCATCCACAAACAGAAAATGATTTTAAGATTGCACTTCTGATTTATCTTTTTAAAAAAATCTGGGAAGATATGTATTCAACTATATGGGTGACAATTCTGCACTGAAAACTTTTGAAAGCTTTGGTACCTACTCTATTTTCTTGCTCTATCTTTCTGATGTGCTATAGGAAATATGGCTAAGCTTTTTTTTTTTACAAAAGTACAGCCAAGCATTAAGAAAAAAAATTAAAAAAAATTAAGAGGGAAAAATAATCCCTTCTTTGGTGAGGTAGATGGGCAGTTTGTAAATTTGATAATTAAAATAAAATTTAACATAAAATGTAAAGAAACAGGGCCATTTTGAAACATTTATAGCCCCAAAGAGCAATCATGTGTCTTTGAGGGGAAAAAAAAATCTAACAGCTGAACATATATGTAACCTACATATTAAAAACACCTTACACCAATGCTGTATTTTTTTTCCAAATGGGCAATAAAATAGTGCTTTAACTTACCCAATTATCATGAGCTTTTTTCTCATGTGAGTTAATCTATTAAAACAAAACTATACATTAATTTAGAAATAAAATCAAACTGAGTGACATTTTATCTGTTCCTTTTAACAGATCAAAAATGGAACACAATATTTTTAAGTACTTTATACCAGTGATGGCGAACCTTTTAGAGACCGAGTGCCCAAACTGCAACCCCAAACCCACTTATACATTGTCGGGTGCCGGGTGGGTGTGGCCCATTGGGTGGGTGTGGCTATGGTGGTAACAGCAGACTGGGTGGGATTAAAAAGTTCAATCAATCAATTCCAACTTTGCAAGATCTTTTTTTTTCCTATGAGAAGTTGAAATTGACTGATTGATTTTTTATTTTTTTTTGCTACACGGTGGTGGAGGCCTAAAGCGAAAAGGTTTTATAAAACCCAGCTGAAGGCCTAGGACTGGGGTGACGGTGCGCGTGCCCACAGAGAGGGCTTTGAGTGCCGCCTCTGGCACCCGTGCCATAGGTTCACCACCATGGCTTTATACTATCGAATATAAGCCGGTAAAGCTACAACAAAATTTTGCTTCAACAAAGCTCTGCCGCTAAACCAAAAATAGTTTAAAACCACACTTCTAAATATATTTACCAGACAACAAATTTTACTGAAAGGATTCAATAAAAGTCGTATCAATTTGCTTTCATGTAGATTTGAGACTCAGTCTTAGTTTGTTGTAGTTACATATTAGCTTTAAACAAAAAATTGTGAAGTTTTAAATATGGCTAAATGGATATGAGCTCCTTAATGAAAGGAAGGATATGAATCAAAGAAAATTCCAATTGAAATAATTTAGAACACCACTGAAAAGTAATTTCAAATGATAACTTTTTTTCCTAAAAAAAGCCCAAAGAACTGAAGCCATGTTATATGAGGTAAAAAAAACTTGGAAATTTTTCAATTAAGAAAATACATACCTGTTTCTCATAAGAGCAAACAGTTCTTTCCAGTTCTTCTTCAAGATCTTTTGCCAGATGCCTATATAATATTATTACAAGGAGAAATTATGTTATTATTGTTACAAAACTTTATTAAATGATTTAAGTGTAAACAAATTGGTTTTATTTTTTATAAACCAGGTGAAGTTAGAAAGATTATTGAAAAAGGGGACCAAACATATCAGAACCTCCCTGTTGCAATCTCGTTGTTTGCCTAAAAGCGACAGGAGACATTGTGAATGGAATTACTTTTAACTGAAGTTGCTTTGAATGACGTGCTCCTATTTAAGCATGCTAGTATTTGTGATTTTAAAAAGGAATAATAAATATGTCTAACTGATTCTCAGTAATCATCAGCTATCTAAATCCTTTGTTGTCTTCCAGAGATGTTCTGAATTAAACCCCAAAAAGGATGAAGGGAACTCTTATTATCCACCAGGGTTTTTCTGACTCCTCTTTTGATTACAGTCTCTTGCATCTTTCCCAGCTGTGCCCTAGGATTCCATGGTCCTTGACTAGTGGGGAATGTACCATAAATAACATGCACAACATGCAGACAACATACACAATATGGAGATGGGAGTTCTCCTTGCATGAGTGGGATTCCCTTTCCATTTGCAAGGGTATCTTTGAAAGCAAACTTAAGTGTTTAATATTGCATCATAGATCTGTGGGCAATGCTTTTTTCCTCTGACACAAAACACTACTAGAAATATCTCAAGTACAATGCTAGATTGGTACTCTTCCAATTAATCTTCCATTTCTTTTTCAAAAATTTGGAATTGTTTAATTATAATACTTGGTGAAATTACCGATAAGTATTCAGTTCTTCAGCAGCATGATTAATTTTCTCATCAACTTTGGAAAGTTTTTCTTCTTTCTGTAAACGTTCTTTTTCTTCTACAGTTAATTTCCTTTTAAAAAGTAAATATTACGTTAGTCATAACTTTTGTTTTTTAGTTTTCATATGAAAGTCACTTTCACAAAAATTATTTCCCAAAAACTTGCAAACTTGTGTTTTGCAGTTCTGGTAATAGATGACTATTGTAAAAACTGCAAATCACTTGCACTTACTATAGAATATACCCTATAGAACAGTGTTTCTCAACCTTGACAATTTTAAGGCATGTAGACTTCAACTCCCAGAATTCCACAGCCAGCAATGCTGGCTGTGGAATTCTGGGAGTTGAAGTCCACATGCCTTAAAATTGTCAAGGTTGAGAAACACTGCTATAGAAACATGTGGAATTTCCAAATAAAAAGAGCAGTAAAAGAACTTGGATAGAGTCTTTGAATGATGCATGATTTTACTCTGAAAAGTTTTAATGCAGAACTTTGTTGGATGTGGTGTCTATAATAGTAGTAGTAAAGTTGGAAGGGACCTTGGAGGTCATCTAGTCCAACCCCCTGCTCGGGCAGGAAACCCTACACCATTTCGGACAAATGGCTGTCCAGTCTCTTCTTAAAAACTTCCAGTGTTGGAGCATTTACTGCTTCTGGAGGCAAGCTGTTCCACTGATTAATTGTTCTCACTGTCAGGAAGTTTCTCCTTAGTTCTAGGTTGCTTCTCTCCTTGATTAGTTTCCACCCGTTGCTTCTTGTCCTGCCTTCAGGTGCTTTGGAAAATAGCTTAATTCCCTCTTCTTTATGGCAGACCCTGAGATATTGGAACACTGCTATCATGTCCCCCCTTGTCCTTCTCTTCGTTAAACTAGACATACCCAATTCTAGCAACCGTTCCTTATATGTTTTAGCCTCCAGTCCCCTAATCATCTTTGTTGCTCTTCTCTGTACTCTTTCTAGAGTCTCAACATCTTTTTTACATCGTGGTGACCAAAACTGGAGGCAGTATTCCAAGTGTGGCCTTACCAAGGCATTGAAGAGTGGTATTAATACTTCACGTGATCTTGATTCTATCCCTCTGTTAATGCAGCCTAGCACTGTGGTGGCCTTTTTGGCAGCTGCAGCACACTGCTGGCTCATATTTAGGTGATTGTCTACTAGGACTCCGAGGTCCCTCTCAAAGTTACTACTATTGAGCATGGTGCCACCTATGCTGTACTTGTGCATTTGGTTTTTCTTGCCTAAATGTAGAACCTTGCTTTTTTCACCATTGAATTTCATTTTTTTAGTTAGTGCCCAGTGTTCAAGTCTGTCCAGATCCTTCTGTATCTGAAGCCTGTCTTCTGGAGTGTTTATGTGTACAGATGGTGTGTTTATGTGTACAGATAAAATGACGATGGGAAGTAAAACTAAAACTTTCACTATTTGATGTCTCTATGTTCTTTAAGTAATTGGCAGAATCAGACACATACACACACAAAAAAAGTATCCAATTTCGGTATCTAAGATCTTTATATATTCAGGCTACACAGTGAAATAACATTGGATAGGCCTTTTTAAAGAATTCAAAAGCAAAATTCAGTTCTTTGTATGACAGATTGATCATACTAGTTTAAAAAAAGATTTTGCATTCCAAAATGATTTCCAATAAACCAAAAACATAGTAAATATTATAAAAATAATTATTTTAAGGTATCCTGTAGGATTTAGAGTAACTGAATAACTCTTGTAGAGTTGAATTTAATGATATTAATCTATTCAATATTGGCACAAGAGAGTAAACTAGTAAAATAATTTGGCAAATTTAGGTTACATATTGTGCTACAAATTGAAAGCATTCAATTACAGAGAAATAACATTTAGTAACAAATTAATGTGTGATTAAATAAATCCATTGCCAGTAATACCTGTGAAGATTCATTTCATTTTCTTGATACAGTTCTGTCATGACTTTAAGCTTTTGCTGAAGCTTTTGAATTTCATTTTGAACCTCTATATTTTCTGACTGCAAAGTGACATGTTCCCTTTGTAGCCTTTCAATCCGTTCTGTCATAAAGAAATAAGTACAAATAAGCAAATACCGGAACCATAAAACTGAAATTCAGAAATTGAATGAGCTCATTCTGAAAAAAACGTGGCTTAGTTTGATCAAGAATATTTTATTCTGCTTTATTGTTACTCCACAATATTGTACATATTGCTATAGCTTTTTAAAGAAACCCTCAATATTAGTATTAATATAACAACTTAATATTAGTATTAATAGCTGAGAAATGACTTGTACTTCTACAAAAATGCAAAATATTATTTATTTCCACATGTATCTGAAGATGGAGTTTTACTGTTGGCTTACATAGGGACACACCAGTTTAAAACAGGAAACAGAGCTGTTACTCAGTGACATATTAATGTCTAAATATTTGAAATGCCAAAGTACTTGAAAGCTGATGTGCAGGATTGATCAAACAGTCATAGAAAATGTCTGCTGGAAGAGCTATTGCTTTTAAAGATATACCACCAATTATTAAATCTAAGTCTTTATATTCTTTTTCCAACAAAGACAGTCAATGCTGGTTCAATGTGTTCCATAAAAACACACCACAGCGCGGGCTTTAGAGTGCTATTAGTGAGAATTGCTTTATCTATTAATATGATTCAAATGGAAGTTCAAGTCATTCTATAGGTCACAGTTCTAAAGCATTCACTGCTAGCCACTGTTCATCAATTTGTAAAGACAAAAGCCATTAGACTATTTTTTTCCTGCTCTAGATGATATTCTATCTGTAAGAAGATTCAGCTACTCTTTATTGATTTTGAGAAGAGGAGAACAAACAGAAAAAAAATCTATTTTTTCTGCCTTAATGTTTTAGTCAGTTTTTCACTAACTTCAGTGTTTACAGATTCACTCCCATACAAAAATAAAATGATATTCATGATTCCACTTTTATCAATTCCAAATTTACCATTAAGATTTTGAGGATAACAAAAAGAAAAAAAATAACAACCTGGAAAAACCTTTACTAAAGTTAGAGCAGATGACATTTTTTCTAAATAATTGGTGAGGGATATTGTTAAAAAAAATCATTAAAAATTTAGATTCTTTCATCTTATGAGAACTGAGAAATTATTCAAAATATATTAGGGAATAAATCTCATTTAAAAGATACCTAATTATCTAAATAAAATTGCTATTATAAAAAGCTAAATCTGACATCCAATGTCCACTCATACAAAGGGACTTACTTTTCATCTGCAATTTTTCCTCAGACTATGCATAAGCAGATTTAGGAAAGGAGGAGATAACTAAGAATTGATTTTTTTTCTAAATTATTACTTTCAAAAACCCTAATTTTAAAAATAGCATATTCAGCTTACTCTTACTCACTTAAAAATCTATGGTAAAATTGTGATTACTGTACCTGTAAGTTCCTCTTTTGCTTTCTTTTCATCAGCTAACTTTGAATATATTTGATTCCTTTCTGTTTCCACAGATTTTACATGAGCATTTAGCTATACAATGAAGGAAGATAAACTAGATAAGATCGTTTTTGTTAGAAAGAATACATTTGCACCTCTAGAACAAATATCATATGAATTGTAATTAATTTTCTGTCTGTACTGTAATTTAAAGTGCAGGGAACATTGTCCAATGAAATGCAACCAATGTACCATTTTGTTTCTAAATATACTATTTAAAAATTAGCCTGAATCCAGAGTTCCAGTGAGATTTCCATTCTTGAAGGAGAGTGGAGGACAATGTTGGCAATTATAGCTCCTCCCAAAAGTCAATATCCTGACCTTCAATGTATAAAGTATTTTCTCATAGTCCAAATACTTTTTTTTACATGCTAATCTTTACAGATTTTTAAAATAGTTAAAACCTTCACAGTATTACTCAATTACCTTTGCGGCATAAATTAGCTTCTTTACTGTTTCTTTTTCTGAAACATCTGATTAAAGAAATTGAGAGAAAAAGTAAAACTCAGAGAAATAATCTTGGATTTTACAAAAATAACACTAGCACTACAAATATTCTTTTTGTCCTCTCTCTTAACATTTTAATGTGCCTTTAAACAGGAATGTGGAAGATAGCAAGGATTTATTTATTAAGCCTCTGAGAAGCAACAGAATTTCTCAGTTGGTTTTAACATTTTGTTACTTTATCCTTAAGATAAATGTAGCTGACCCCCAAGTGAATGCTGCTGATGCTGCAATTTCTACTTAAGAAATTGGGGTGTGAGTGCAAGGGAAAAGGACACCCAAAGACTTGTTTTTACTGTTGCTTTTAATCTTACTTCAAAGGATGATATTGAAAAAAAACTATTCTGATCTTAACATCATGCAGCTCTGAGAAATCCAGAATATATTAATATAAAGCTTTTGGAGAGAAAAACATTATGCCTTGAATAAAATAGGCTATTCTCTACAAGCATGTATTATAATTTATTTCTTTTTGAAGACAAAGTCTATAACGACAGTGGTTTCCTTTTTGAAATCTGAAAATATTTTTACCCAAGTGCTGCTCCTTTTCTGTTTCATTCTTTATATCATTATCCTTGTAGTTGTCACCCACAGAATCATGCTCTCCTGTTGCACAGCTCCAGTCCTTCATCCTTAACAAGCAGTCTGTCAGAGACTAAGCAGTATTTTAGAATAGAGAGAAGGGAGGTAGAAAGAGAGAGAAAGTTAGTGTGAATGAATCTTAGACTCTATATTAAATAAACAAATATCAAGGTAATATGTTTCATGCTTTTATGGGTATTGTGAATCTTAATATGACAGCTTCTTCCAAGAGAGAAAAAAAGTTTTTAGGAACTACTGTGGTAAGTCAGGATCATGTAAACATTAGCAAAATTGGATTTACAGAATGAGAGGCAAATTTCAGTTTCCATTCAATGACCATTTTAAAACAGAAGCCAAAGCATGAAAGCATTTTCTCCTTATTAGGCACCACAAATCTCTAACTAGCAGTGGTTTATTTGATTTCTGAAACAGCCACTTGCATTTAAAATCTACTGAATGTGTTTTCTGAGAACAATCTCTATAATATTTTTGCTAGACCGCTCAATGCTAAAAAATTAGAAATATGTGTACCTTGACTTGACTTTCTTTATTTTTAAGAGCTTCCTCTAGATCTGCTTGAGATGATTCATACATTTTTATCTGCTCATTTAGCTCACTAAATCGTTCACTCCATCCTTCAGCTTCTTGTAATAACTAGAGAGGGAAGTTTGCAAAATCACTATATTATATCAAAGAAATATGTTACAAATCAAACAAAAAACAAAGTGAATAGCAAAAGCTGAATTAGAGCTTAGAGACATTATGTTGCCCTTGTCTCCCCCACTCCCTTTTATGTACATGATCTTCTTTCCATTTTCAACTGACCCAGTAATCCACCAGATGGGTTATAAAAAAGCCAAAGGGCTTTTTTCATCACTACTGAATAAATTTATCTGCTGAAAAGCAAAGTCTCAAAATGCAATTAAATGCAATTATAAAAGCAGAAGCTCTGTGAAAACTTCCTTTGGATGAATTTCTTCTTTTTTGTACAATATTTAACAGTTTAAAGAATAAAAATCTAAGTATGTATAGAGACAGTGAAAAATACATACTTGTTTTTCACTTTCATGAAGATGTCTGTTTTCCTCTACTGCATCTTGCAAAGAGGTCTTCAATCTCTCTCTGTTAATTTCATATACTTTTAATGTGGTTTTGGCCTAAATGACATGGAGATCATATTAAGCAGCATGCATCAATTTATTTATTTATTTAATATTTTTGTAGCACCTTCCTTAAATTAAGGGACCTTATTTATATGTATCATATTGGCAGTGGTCTTGAAAAATCAACCACAGAAAATGCAATTCTTCTGACTCATAAATAGTTACTTGTCTGATTGCCTTTGACGGTATTTAAACAGTACCTTTCACATAAATCCCCAGAAATACTGGGATAAGAATCGTAGAAAGATTCCAAAGTAGTGCTAATATAGCTCTTGCTTTCCTTACTGGAAGACCTGCTAGGCTACACTACTAAGGAACATACACAAATCTTTTTTCAAGCAAAGGAATATTGTACAACACTGTATTTTCATGACACAGGATTAAGCAATGGGTTCAGTTCTGAAAAGGAGATAAAAAACTTTGGATAACAAAAGGATAATCTTGGTCAAATTGATCTGAAGTACTAGACAATATATCAGAACATAAATAAAGCATTCTCAATTTTTTTCCCCAAAATACCCAATTACTATCAAAACCAGACAACTAACTCCAGTAGTACTAAAGAGAGTTAATCTATTTATGATAGTATTAAAACCTTGGATACAGGCAATGCCAAGGAGATAAAATAAGCCATTCTGGGGTACATATCAAGCTCAGCTTTCCTGCCTAATCTTTTACATTAAAAAAAAATCTTTTTAAGTTAAGCAGGAAATTAACAAGTTGTCAAATATCAACATCCAGAATTAGCTTTTTTTTTCTAAGTATACTGTTTTGACGCATATGCCCACTTGCCTATACAAACATCAAGTTAAATATCAGCTTACCTCAGCAACTTGAAACTGGATAGATTTTGCTTCATTTTCTAAAGATGCCTTTTTTTTCTGTATTTCAGCCATCTACAAAAATATTAAACACTATTTTATATAAAAGTTTCTTCAATGTAATTAATACTGCCAACTCAAAATGTCTGGGCACTGGTTACCATGTAGTTTACCATTACATTTTTTTCATCTGGGCATATTGTTCAAAATTATTTTCAATTAATGTTAGGATGCCATATATGTTATATGAAAGAGTCAAGTCATTCTCTTATCCTCTTTTCACCTTTCCCTCTTTAATGTTTTAAATATTTGCAAAAAAAAAAAAATCCCCAATACTCTGACTTGATAAATAGTAACTCCTCCATTTTCCAAAAGAAATGAATAATTCATTCTAGTCATAGAGATAACCAGATTTCACTGTTTTTAATATCCTGTGATACTTAATCCCGCCACTAATCCATTCTCTTCCTAGCACAGTATTTTGGAGCCAACAGTCTTGAGCATAACACAGATAAATTCTGAGAAAATATACACAGAATCAATCAAAAGTTTGTGAAATCATAGCACTGTGTTGAAGATTAAAACTTATTCAAAATATTGTATTGTTATCTTTTTTCTAATCTTCAACTACAAGTATTTGACATTCTCTCTCACAAGCATAAGTAATTAAATTAAAATGTTTAAGAAATTGAATTATTAGACATTAAGAAATTAAAACAAAAGCAAAATTTAATGTGCTATATATATTTTCTTTGAAATGTATTTTACTTTCATCAAAATAAGCAAAACTGAATCAACCATGAGATATTATCCACTTTTTAAAAAATGAAAGAACAAGGCATTAATTTTAACATATAGCCAACTTGTATTATAATATTTTTGCCTCAGAAAGTTTGCTTTTTAATAGAAGACTTACCAAATCATCTTGTTCCAATTGTTTAGATTTCTCTTCTTTCAATTCTTTTTCTAAGTGTTCTATTTCATGCTTGAGTGCCGAGTTTGAACTGTTCAGTTCTTCATACTCTGTCTAAATTACCAAGATTTAAAACATGCTGACATTCAGACGTACATGTGATCTAGAACATAATAGTTACTAAAAACCTTTAGCTGTAATTAATAATCACAAATTAGGAGCAGCCCCATAAATAAAAAATACCCTAAAGCAAATTTATCAAACTGTGTATACGTCATAAAAAATTAACTCAAGAATATCTAGTCAAAATCTCTAAGTTGACTGAAGGGTTATGTACAAGCTTGCTTAATTGATAGCCTAATTCTATTTCAAGAACCTGTAGTAAAACAGACTTTAATATTAGGGAATATTAATAATCTATTTCCTGAACACCAATACATTATCGCTTAAGCTGCCCTATTTATTTGGAAATAGCTCAAATCTTTTCCTCAATTTTATTTACCAGAAATGCTATAATTGTCAACATTTTAGATTCTACCTTTACATAAGAAAAACTTAACTTGATTATGCTGCTCAATTAAGGGTTCTTTAATGAGCATAGTATTTAGCAAATATTTGTATTATAAACTATCATTAACTGTACTATGTGGGATTGGAATTCCACTTAACTTAGCACAAATAAATACTAAGGGACTTTTGAATAAACCATCATAGTTACATTTGAACCAGAAACCAGAATACTCTACAAGTGGTTCTGTCTCTTCCAATTTTACCTTAATATTTGATGCAATGGTTGACTCTTGTAGAAAGCTGCCGTCTTTCAGAGTGTTTTCCAATTCTGCAAACTAAATTAAGAACATCATGTTACGTTTTAAACAAAGAAGCACTTCTCATTTTGTTCCAATAGTTCAAAATAATTTGTTTTAATTCTTTATGACAGACTGATCCAAAAGCAATCTGAGATTGCACAAATGAACAATTATTTAGCACAGAAACTATCAGTTTCTAATAAATTCTCAGAAAAAATGGTTTTGGCCTAGGCCACTTGGTGGTGGAGAGATTTAAGGATCAGAATTGGAATACCTTGCTAGTTTCCATTCTTTTTAATTTCCTCAAGCCCAGAGAAGAGTTTAAAAAGAATCTGTCACTCTCTCTGATGACATCACTGTAAGGTCTCCTGCTCTAGTCAGAGCAATAACCTTTTACCTCCAACTTAGTAGAGAAGTTGCTATCTCTGTAAATGGGATAATAAACTATTCATATAGTCCCTTATACTCCTTTTGCTTATTTCAGTGAGGCTTCTTCCTTGTTAGTATGGTTAAACTCCAGTGTATTTATTGTGAGCTAAGATTTCTTAAACACAGGAAGTCATACCTTAAGAAATCTTGAAGTAGGGAAGAGTGATAAAATTACACCTTCCATCCCTAGCAAAAGTCTTAACTTTCTATAAATAATCATTGTGTAGTAATTTCAATTAATGCTAAATTAAATTTGTTAGTTTTGCACATCCCTTTTAATAAAGAACAAGAATTTCAACCTTCTCCCTTCATGGTTGTCATATTTATCCCAATTATTGTGTTTTTAGATTAAATTTAATTAATCTATTTTTATTTTATGTTCAGTAGTGTACAGTTCCACTGCCAAACTTTTTGCGGAACAGTATGATTTGACTTGTTTACTTCAAGTCAGTTCTGTGATCCCATTAAACTATCAAGCCATTTCTAAGCTAAGATAAAGATGCTAAATATCCATAGAAATTAACTTCTGACTTAAAGAAAATAAAGTGTTTTCTTTCTTTTCTTTTCCTTTTCCTAGTAATTAATGCTTTCCCCCCTTTTTTTCTTTTATGACATTTGCACAACTTCATGAGGTAGGATAGCTAGGACAGCAATAAGAACACTCTTTAATAAATGTATTCCTTCACAACAAAAATGCTGAACTGGAAAACAATATGCTTGTAGCCAAAAAATATAATGTGTAAGAGTGTTTAATTCTCTCACAGCACATTATTGATTGCTCTGCCAAAAGGAATGAATTAATCAGGTTTTGTTGATATTTATTTATTTATTTATTTATGAGACTTATATACCACTTTAAGTGCAAGCACTCTCTAAACGGTGTACACCAGTAAGCAATGTATATATATATTTACATTGCCCCCAACAATCTGGGTCCTCATTTTACCTACCCCGGAAGGATGGAAGGCTGAGTCAACCTTGAGCCGGTGAGATTTGAACCGCTGACCTGCTGAACACAGTCAGCTAAAGTGGCCTGCAGTACTGCACTCTAACTGCTGCGCCACCTCGGCTCTTGATATCCTGATCCTGGGTCTTAATGAATATGAAATGTTAAGTCTCTTTTATTATTTTGTCCTGCATTTGACAGGATAAGGAATATAAACAATTTAAGAAGGACTTTCCCTCAGATTTTGTTATCATAATTTCTAACTTCATCTTGTCTTAATAGTATCCATTTTAATCACTGAATTCTAATCCATTTGTGACTCATTAAATCAAAAATTTTCTTATACATTTTACATCAGAAAGGCACATAAAACCAAATTTACTTTCAGGGACAACCCTTATTTTAGAAAAAAAGGTGTAATTTATATCATCAAATTTGGCCATTTTGCTAACAAGTTCTGATAGTGAACCCCATAAATTGCCTACCCTTCCATACTTATTTGCTCACATTTGAAATAATTGAAATTACCTCTTTTTTGTGGAGACTGAGTTTATCCATTAATTTACATCGCTCTTCAATTAGTTCAGCAATCTCATTGGCACGTTGCTTCTCTCTTTCTAAAAAAAACAGAGATGAGTATTATAACCTTTAACAGAAAATGACTCCAACACAATCTACAAAGCCAAACCCATAGAAAATAAATTAACTTACCTACATAACGTCTACTTTTAACCTGCAAAAAAAACCAAAAGAGCAAATATTGCAATTTGTTTACAGTATCTGATGAGACTGAAACTCAATTTTCAATTTAAGTCTTAAGATTAGTGTATCATAATAAAAAATAGATTTGGGGGGTTGAAGCAAACATAACATAAAGACCTTACACTAATTCAGATAAAATATCTAAAATGGGTAGAATAATAGTATTTTCCTAGAATGCTTTTTCTTCAATTATAAGACATTAGCTGAAATAAAACAAGATTAAAGCTAACCACATTCACCCAATTAGCTAAGATTTTTAACCTGATTAGTCTCAAGCACAGGGAATAGTAGTGAAAGTAAATATTTTAAGTGAAGTTAAATAGACTTATCAAAGAAGAAAACATATTATTTTTCACAACCAGACCTCTTTTGCTCCCAAGTAGGAGAGTGGTCATTGACTTGTATTGAATTGTGCCTGAGCAGCCCCATCCCCACGATTCCACCTCATAGTATATAGAGAGGTTGGGAGAGTTAAAGTGGGCTAAGAAATGGCTAGAGTACTGCTGGCAAATGAAAGGAACTGAAGATGATCAAACATGAGCTATAGTAATCATTAGAAGCTATCTTGTGTGGTAATGGTGGGAAACATAATTATTTCTTTGTCCCTACTGCATCTGCAGATAGTTGCCCAGTGGCCCTATTTTGAGTAACAAGGTCCCCCCCTGAAGGGAACAATATTGGGTCTTACTTGCAGGGTTGCTCTGAGGAATATGCTGCATACTTAGCGGATAAAGTTGCTTGCATTCACTCTGTATTGAACTTTAAGGCAGCACAAGTAGAGGCTATAGGAATGAAGTTTTGCAAGGGTATTTGGGGGAGGAGGGGTTCATCCTGTTGCATTGTAGGAAGTGGCTGCTAGTTTGGCCAGCTCTGTGTTAGATCAGTGTCCATCCCTATTAGTTAAGGATGCCTGGGAGGGGACTAATAACTCTTTGAAGGAGGGAATGGTTCCTTTGGTTCTTAAAGAGGCAGTGCTGTGTCCTCTCCTGAAAGGGCCATCACTTGACCCAACTAGTCTAGACAGCTTTTGTCCAGTCTCCAATCTCCTCTTTTGCAGGGAGGTGGTGGTTTTCATGGTTTTTCGCAAGGCCATGAAGACTTGTTTATGTGCCCTAAGTGTATTAAGGGCCCCGTTTCCTGGCTACATTGCTATCTATAACAGGGGTCTTCAAACTTGGCCCTTTTATGACTTGTGGACTTCAACTCCCAGAATTCCTCAGCCAGGCCAAGTTTGAAGACCCCTGATCTATAGTAACAGTTTCATTTGATACTATATATATTGATTTTGTACTGTCTAATTGTCTTAATTTTTTAAATTATTCTATGTTTTATGAGACTCTCTTGGGCGGCTGTAGAAATCAAAAAATAAAAATACACTGCCTCAAAATTGCAAGCATTTCCAAAATGGAGGCAATTTTGAAATGTTGCAAAGTTTTCCCATAACTTATTTGTTGTATTATTTTGAAAATATATAAGCAAAAAGTAAACTAAATTTTGTATAATGCTTTAGATTACAAGGGGATGTTTACCAAGATATTTAAATAGGACAAGGAAGGAAGGGTTGTATAATCATCTTTTCGTAAGAGAGAGATTTTACCAAAAGCTAGTTTAAGAAGAAAGGAAAAGTGTTTATATACTTTATTATAAGTTACATTTTGCACAGTGCTGTTCTTATATAATTATAAATCACAAAATTAGATTTGAAAATGTCAAATTATGCTGTGTTAAATATTTCAAATCAAAAGAGGTTTAGTCAAAGAAAATAAAATTTGCTAATAATTCTCAAAATTTATTAAGCTTAATTTTATTTTAAAAATATTTCCAATACAAACTTTATATATTTTGATTGAAAAGAGGATCCTTCTTCTGAATCTATATAGCAGTTTAGGATTATAGTCTTTAACATGACTATCCATAAATTGACCTACTGGCAAATAAGCATACATAGGAACATGGTATAAAAATCTACTTTAGCTAGATGCTTAGCAGAATGATTTTACAGCATTCCAATTTAATGCCTTATTGCATACTTACTGACTTATACATCCTGCATAAGAACAGTAAAACAGTAAAAATGGCAACGATTATAATTTCCCATGAAAAACCAAAGAGATCCGGACCAGGTCTCATATTTTCAGGAAATGATGAGACAACCTTTAAAGAAGGAAAACAAAGTTAAAGCCTGACAGAACAATTGTTAACATAATTTCCATATTTTGATCATATTAATTCATAATCATTGCATTTAATAAAATGTTCCCCAGCTAAAATGTATAATTAACATAAAAGGGGAAAGCAGATACTTACATTACATTAATCAGGGCAATTGCACATATAAATGCCAAGTACTATTTATCAATTGAGTTGTCAGTATTTACTTTTCTTCCTTTTCTAGAAGTGACTACAGTATTATCAGAAACTCTATATTTTAGATTTGTTGAATATATGCTGGCAAATAAGACAAATATTAGTCACTTAATCATATTGTAAAGTAAGTGATATTTGACCTGATCTAATATTTCTTTACTCCAATATAAATCTATTAGGAGCTTGCAGATAAGCGTGCAAAAAAGGACTATGGCCATAAACAGTAATTCTGAACAACTTTAACAAGTAAATCAAATTAACCCCCAATTAAACATGCAACAGATTAAGCTGTTAATCTACTTCAACCTTTTGTTACCAATGATACCCAGAAAACTTTGTAGACAAAATGAGAAATATAGCTATGAAAATTAGCATTATAAATTTGTCTATTTTTAGTGCTTCAATCAGAGCTAAGGGCAAATGCTAAATAATGGATGATGCTAAGGAGAATTCTGCTAGATGCCTGAAACCAAGGATATGGCTGATAATTGAAATCAATATGTGGAATTCAGCCTCTAATCAGAATATATTACATTGGGGGGTCTCATTGCTCATCAGGGCTGTCAAGTAACATTGTTGTACTACTATAATAATAACTCACAATTGACTTTAGTACAGAAGCTGAGCAAAGGCTGTTCTGGCTACAGCATCTACCTGCTGATCTAGCAGGTACTATGAGATCAGAGAAAAACTTACAAAGTGTGCACTTGCTCCTTCATATGTTCAGATCCATATGGAATGAGGGATAGGACTAATCTGGAGCCAGAGGACTTCTATACAAACAGCAAATCCATCTTGATAAGATTCAACTTTAGCCCATGTGTCTCATCCAGTTCCCCACAGTTTCTAAGTGCTTGTTCAGTACTTCCATCCATCTACTGTTTGGCGGGGGGGGGGGGGGTGAAGGTAAACCCAAGGGTGTCAAATTTGCCACGTCACATGTCGTGATGTATTGTGACTCTTTTTGCATTGCAGGCAATAGGGTGGGCACAGCTTCGTATTGTGACTCTTTTTGCATTGCCGGCAATAGGGTGGGCATGGCTTCGGTATGATAAAACCGGCCCATCGGCCAGCAGTTTGACACCCCTGCCTCAACCCAATCTGACAAATAATTGCACTCAGATTTTTAAAAAGATTTTTTTAAAAAAGGGAAGAGGCCTCAACTCTTCTTCCCAATTTGACATGCCTGCTCAGAAGGAGTAGAACCATTGCAAAATATTTTCTCCAACTACTGCAAGCAGTCCAGAAGGATACTGCAATTAATGGTATTGAACCCTAGTAACAAATCCAGTAGGAGCAAAAGAACCACTATGTCTCCATTCAGATCCTGCCACTGATCATCAACAAAAGTGACAGGTGTGGTTTCCTTGTTTTATATACATAATCAGAATGCACATGTATAAATCCTGATTTTACAGGTACAGCTAATTAATGTTTTATTAGCTACACAGTAATTCCTGCAGTAGATTTTATGCCAAGTACAGTACATTATAATCCCCACCTCATGTGACCTCAACACAAAACTGCAGTAAATTGAAAGACAAATCTTTATTCAATTTGGAGACTTGGAAATTGTTCACAAAACACTGAGTAGTTTACAAAACAAAAAAAAACCATCCATGCAATCTGGAATAATGCAATGGTTAAACAAATCCCAGAGCAGTTAAAACTAGCAAAAGTTTGATATCCATGCTAGCCCAAGCCAGAGACCACAGTTTTAACAACCTCCAGAAAACTATAGAGTGGGAGCCATGGAGCATGAGGATGTCACTCCAGAGGGCATCTACTGCAACAGAGAAGACACACTGCCCTAGGTCTTGATAAATGATGTTGTTTCACTAAAGGAATCTGAAGCATGACCACTCTGCTCAATTACTCTGGCTGGTTAGAAAAAAATGATATCTCAAATAACAATGCCTTGAACCTGGACCTCGTTATCTATTCTCAACACAGTTCAAACATTCAAGTTTCATCAACAACATTTGTGCAAAGGTCTGATTTATAATGCCTGTTTCAGTTATAAATCATGCCCAGCATTGTCTTAACCTGATGTCCTCCAGGTATTCCGGACTTCTGTTCTCATCATTAATTTTCAAAAGCCATCAGCCTCCGTAAATTATTGGGTGTTGGTAATACGGTATGTATACCTAAACAAAAGGCAGGAGCAATTCTATAGACCTGCAAAGAATTTCAGAGGCTGAAGTTTTCTATTTTTCTAGCAAGAATAATGTGCCTTTATCTACAATTCCTAACACCAAGCTTTAGTGATGCGAAAGTTTCATCCGAATTATTGCCTCGTACAACTGTTAAAAGAATAGGGCTTAAGACACCAGGGATATTTTACCCTAGTTTCGGAGGCTTCATTTGAATCTGGTCTTTATCACAGAAACCAGGAGCAGCAACAGCAGAATATGGGGAAATTTCCTTATCCTTGCAGAACAACGGCCATCGTCTCATATGAGGAACTGGGGCTGCGCGATGTTGAAAGCTGCAGCACACAGCCACATATCTTTGCGTACTCCTGCTCCTAGAAATTACGCGTCTGCTAGAAGTTACGCCAAACCCCAGGGAACTCGGGAGGTTAGCTTCGGCCAAGGGCCGATCGACCCTCGTTCCAGATTGCTTCACAAGCGGCCCCATCTGTCCCCACACTCACGCTCCAAGCACTTTTCAAGGCCAACCCATAGTAGTGCTGAACGCAGTCCCTCAAACCCAGCCCGAAAATCCCGGCGAGAGCACCCTCCGGACTGCCCCCAGGAACGGCGACATTAAAAGACGCTGCCATCTTACTGCATCAGCTGCGATTCTACCAAAGAAGCCCAGATAGCGCTGCCAGCGCCGCCTCTTCCTGTCTCGGACGTCTATCAGAATGTACCATTGGCAGCGCCGGGGAGAGGAAGAAACCATGTCCGTTGGAAAGGGAGAAGACCAGCAAAGCAATCCCCAACTTGTGAACAAAATAATTACCCCCAAAGAAGTAGTACGGAGGAGAGGGTGAAGTACCAGACTGGCCCAGAAGGTGGTATTTATAATCCTTCGGTATATTTCCTTCTCCGAAGGACTAACCTTTACTACCTGACGCAGATTAATATTGAAAGTATCGTACTTGTTCAGAAGATAGCATAAATTCGCATTCCCTTGCCTCTGATAAAACGCAGCCCTATTTTTTTTTATGGGGAATCTCGTGAGTTATTCGAGTTGAAGCTCTGTTATCCGTGACTCGACATGGATGCATATTGATTCTAGCATTCATACGCATGATACCATGAAGACAATGCAGTACTCGGCCAATAAACGAAGATAGGGACTGACGCTAGGCACTCTCATATGCTGTATCTGCTAAGGCAGTGTTTCTCAACCATGATAAATTTAAGAACTGTGGAGCTCAAAACTCAGAATATCTCTAGTCAGCATATTGACTTGGGAATTCTGGGAGTTGAAGTTCAAACTTCTTAAAGTTGGCAAGATTGAGAAATTATGTGCTAAGACAGACTTCGAACATTCCTTGACATGTCCTTGCAAGGCAATAATGTATTTTATTCTGTTGTCTAAAATCACTTTATCATATAGTTAATAGATTGGGTTCTTTCTGGAAATTATATAGTTTTGGAAATATTATTTGTAGTTACATAATATGCTATAACACCATAAAATAATTTATATACAGTATATCTCAAATGATTTTTAGAACAATTGTTAATTGTAACATCTTTGAAGTTTAATAAAAAATATAAGAATGCTTATGCTATAAAATAGTGAAGATCTTTTAATCAGTTATGACAGAGAATGTCAACATGTCTTTAGATCAGATACTTCCATTTAAATCTGAAGAGTTGGAAGGCATAAGCTCTTTGCATGAGGTAAGATGATATCTTTAAATACACCATTTTCTTTAATGCTTTGCTAACATAATCATGCCGCCTTAGCATAAAAACCTGAATGAAGGAGTAAACTTTTAACAAAAAGGGCTAGGGACCAAAAAGTTAAAGCCACCATCAATAAGATGAATTCAGACGTGAAACAGTATGTCCAGCAAGTAAATATTCTGACTTTGAAATACAGGTTGAGGATAGTTACAATATAACACTGCTATATATAGTTCTATAGTTGTTGCTTTATACACAGCATCCACTGCTGGGATATGTTTTGTTTGCATGGAAGGGAATGTTTTGCATTTGGCAAAAAATAATTTTATGCTACGTACTTTATAAGATCAATATCAATATTTGAAACGTGTCTCTGCTTTTTATCCTTATGATTAATTACTAATCAATGGTATTTAAATATAAAGCAAGAAACCAAGCATAATAACAGGTTCAGATAGAACATTAAACTTGTATAACAAGTTCTTGCCTCAATGTCATTCATTCCTCTAAGGAGATTATATCTCAGATACGGCATTTTACTTCTAAATACACACATCTCCCATTCTGAATAAACTGAGGTCCTAGGTTTATGTCATTTTTGCCCACAAGCATACATGGACAGGGCAGTAAGAATTTGATCTGGTGTTCTGAATGGTACATAGAATTTTATTCAAATAGTTTAATTGTTTTTAAATTTGGTATATTACTCTCCAGAACAGATTACACAGATCTGACACAGTACCCTCCAGAATAGAGGCTTACATGTTGTAAAATAACATTTAAAATTTAAAATGAATTAATATGCAATATGTAAATACCAGGGTAGACAATAGGGATGCAAAAGTAAAATGCTAAAGCATACAATTAACTTCTAATAAAAAAAAAGCCTAAGAGAAGTGAAGGCGTTTTGCCTGATACAAGAGATACTGTAAAGGAACATCACTAAATAAAAACATCCTTTCTAAAGTTGCCTAGAAGGAAATTAAAGACGACTGTTTTCGATGATATGATACCTACAAAGCAAACTATACATAAGGTTCACATTGCTGATCTTGCTCATTGAACAAAGGAGAAGAGGAGAGAGCAAGAGATGTTAAAAGGTAGGAAATTATTAGTGAATAGATGTTAAAAGGGGACTGAGATGCATAGCATGAATTACAACATGTTAGTCACAGATTTATGTATAGTGTGTTTGTCTATACATAAATTTGTTTTCATACCCCAAAAAGAAACCAACACTTCATACTCTAACATTATAGGATAGATATAATAGAAAAATTAACTGAAGCAACCTCCCGCCACTCACAAATTGAAAAAAGATAAAAAACAGTAAAACGTATATAGTGACTGTGGCAGTCCAACAGGTTGGTATCTTTTAGATAAAAAAAATCAAAATCTCATCTTCCCTTATAAAGTTTAACTGTATCACATACCTCTTTTCCCATTTGTAGAATGGGAAGTGTAGCTCTATACGATGTTATAAAAGCATTAAATTGTTTCTAATTTTTTAGAAGCTCATAATTCAGATGATAAGATCTCAGTAATAGCTTCCAAATGGACAGGAGATTCTCCCCTGATTTTAATGCTTTTCATGCAAGGGAGTGCAAAAGGGAAGTTTATGACGAACAATCTTTTAGTTTATATACTATACTATACTATACTATACTATAATTGGAAAATATAGAATTATATATTTATAGCAAATATTTTAATAGCAGAGACGTTTCGTAGTACTGTTCTACCCTCCCCCAACCTGCAAGTAAAACATTTAGACTTAGGACCGTATTGGAAAAAAACAGATGATCAGATTGACAATTCTTGAAATAGAAAAGTTGATCTGCAATAATAATGCATATATCCCCCTTACATGGCAACGCTAGTTCATAACTATTCCTTTTTACATGATTGCTAAAGTATTACAATGCCAAATTTGCAGGTTTCATTCCTAAGCATACTTATTGAAAACTTACTGGAAAAGATCCACTGGATTTGAATTTTACTTCTACTTTAGGGCTATTTAAGAAGCATGGAGTGAGGCTGTGTAGGGAAAACTGTTTTCCCTGCCAGAATTTTGAGTCCTTTAATTCCCATCAGGCAATTTAAATTCATACATTTTGCAAAGTACATTGAAATTATAATTATTATAATTTTGTGTATTCCCTTGTCATCTTATCCCAAGGAGTTTGGGCAGGCTATGGATAGTACTAATTTTTTAATTTGATCCTGACAATATTTTTAATAAAATTTGGGACTTTCAAACAAGGTATTTATGTCGCATTATACACAGCTCTGTGCCCATGTGATCATAAAACATCATCAACGCTGAATAATTTTTCTGATTTTGTTGTGGAAAAAAGGAACTGCTGGGAATTTAATTTTGCAGCTGTAATTTGAGCGCTGGTATTACCAATGTCAGGAATTCCCACTTCCTGGTCTGTCCCTTCTCCATAATTGCTAAGCTATGTTATTCTTGCACAGTCCTTTTAAATTACCCTAATTTCCCCCCATTCTTTTTGTTCCTGTTTGACATGGATGTGAATGGGAAAAATTGGAGTACAAATGCAGTGTAAAATGAGGTTCCTCTGCTTTTGGATACCAGAAGAAAGGTGTCTGACTAATCTTGCTGTCATGGCCCCAATGGTTCCCAGTTCGGAAGAGGAGGAGGAATTGGAACTGGGACCGTCTAATGTTTGGAGAGGCCAGGGGGCTGAGGACGATGCTGTCCAAGGCCCCTCAGGCATTGGGAAAGGTGGTTGCTACTGGATGGAGAGCTGCCTGCCCTCACAGATATGGGGAGGATCAGCTGCAGACAGGCAGTAGTGCTGAGAGGCAGCAGATCCCCTCTGATGAGGAACAGCTGCCTCCCCCACTCGATCTAAGGGCACAGGGAGGCAAGCTCAAAAAAGGTCTGCAAGGCTGCTGGGGAAAAGGTTACCCCCTCCTCCTCACAAGGAACACCTGGCATGAATTGACTTAAGCAGAAGCTATGGGAGATTGTCGGGAACAATACACTCCCCTGGCTTTGGAAAAATTCAAGCCTTGACTCGTGTTTCTGCCTCTGCCTTATTCCTTTGCCTGGTGGATTTGCCTTTTGCCTTGTGGACTTGCCACTTGCCTATGGCCCTTGACCCATGAGCTTGCACTTTCTTTTTGGACTTCCTCTCTGCTTTTGTGAATGGGTTTATTTTTTGCTTGCTGGCTTTTGTTTGTGGGACTGAGGTGTCTGCTTTCAGGAAGTATGAAAGTATGAAAGCCTTACCCGGCAGTTGTAGGACTTTTTGTTGTGGAATTTAACAGAGCAATAAAAGACTCTATCAAAGCCTGCCTCTGCCTAGGCGACCTGGGTCATAATACTAAGGTGACCAACTTTTTTACAATGAAAAGGAGGACACAAATAAATTGAAGAAAAAAATATTGTAAATAAAAGAAACATTTTATTCATTGCAACAATAATACAGACAACTTGCATGTGCAAAGTTTGCCAGCCTGGTGTTTTGGCATGCTCAGCAGCAATTCCTACTGGCTTTCAAAAGCCAATAGTAGGAGTAGCACAGCTCATGCAAAAGTTGAAAAAAAAAAAACATCAAAAAAAGGTGCCAGAACACAATTCTGAGCATTCCAAATATCGAAAAGGAGGACATGTAGGAGGACACTTTTCAAGGGAGGACAGAACTTACAAAAGGAGGACTGTCCTTCCTAAAGGAGGACAGTTGGTCACCTTAATAATACTTGCTTTGTGATACCAAACACTAAAAGCTGTTCAACATAAATTATTTACGTTTAATTTAGTTAAAGTGGAATATGTTAATTATAATTTGAATTGTAGTTCAGGTCCATAAGACAAACTACATCTACCTTTAACCTATCTTGAAAAATATAAGCTTAAAAGGCAACACTTTAAATGCTGAAAAAATATTTTTTTAAAACTGCCGTACATGGATTGCAAAAATCTTGATAAACATTAGAGAACAATAGAGAGCAAGAACATTATGTGTCTCTTTGCTGATCTCTATTTGTCCAGATTTTTCCATCCTAGACATGGTAGCCATACTATTTTTTTTATGATTAGCATGAGAAAGTAGGCTCATATTAAAGAAACATACCTTTTTACCTATCGATATCATAGATGAAAAAATAGAAGTTATAATGGCACAGAGTTTGTTCAGATCTGGGGTTATCTGGAGTGGCCATTCATTTTCTGTTTCATGTACAAGAAAAAGAAAAAAAACAGTTTTTAACGATTATCTTCTTTACAGATGAAATATTCTTTAAAATCTGGTCTTTTAATATTTAGATTAGGTTTGCTTACCATTAATGATACAACTTTGATTCATTAGATTGTTCTCTTGTACTTCTTTGACATCCTGTTGATTTAGATAACTTTTTCCTGAAGCATTTGGCTTTTTCTTAGTATTTGTGGGAGGTGGGGTTTTTTCAGAATACTGATCATTCTTAGGTTCCTTATTTGAATTCAAAGGAGTTTTTTCTTTGAGACCATTGCCAGGTAATCTTCCATTATCTGCAAAGAATTACATATTATACATTTTAGCTGGTTGTATTCTGCATCATTATCTTGAAAAAATCTGGGGTTTCCTCTTCCATAATTTTCTGGCTGAAAGCTAACAAGAAAATAATTTAGAAAAATAGAATGTTATTATTAAAATTGATGCTAAATTGCTAAAATTTGCCATCCAGCGTCATCTCAAGGTGAGATGGGTGACAAATAAGTTAGAAAACTATATAAATAAAATTATATATGAAAGCAGCAGTCCTCTATTCATTTACTTGGGTACTGAGGAATTTCTGATTGAATATTTATTGAATGTGCTGTAAAGTATTAGATAACCATTTAAACTTCAACAGCTAAGTAAATTGTAACCATACACACACACTTACAGGTATCTTTGAACCTTGGGCGGGAGGAAGTTGGAATTAACAAGCATGGGATAGATTAGGTAGTCCTTTCCATTTTTTTTTATTCCGATATTGTGGTAGAAATAATTTTGGTTAATTAAGTTTGCCATGAATTTGGATTCACAATTCATGCTATGAAACTGTTTGTTTAATTAGAATATATTTGGGCTTGCTCAATATGTAGTTGGGCTTGGGCTGGCTCAATATGTTAAGATTCATCATTTACAAACAAAATGACTAGATCCACATGTTATGCTCAATCCAGCACAAGCAAATTACATTTGGGTTTATTTTGTATTTATTTAACAATATTTAGAGCACCATGTTTCGACCCAAGTTTCCTCAGTAATGAACAACAAGCACATATAATAATGACATGATTCCCAAGGATCCCCCAGAATCAGAACTGATTTTTGAGGGAAGGTCCTTGGGGACTAAGGAATAAGAAAGAGATATAAAATCCATATAAGCAAAATATCCCTAATACTGTAATTGTTAGAGTCCAGGCCACTATCACTGTCAAGATATTTAGAAGGTCCTAAAAATCAGGAAAATATGTTGAGTAAAACAATAACTATTATTTATCATACTTATGAATATAAAATACGCCTTATTAAAAAAGAAATAAAGAAAATTAAAATAAGGATTTTCAGACTTATGGGAATGATTCTAGAATCTAAAGCATTCCACTTGAATTGTTCATATTTGGAAAACTTATTATCTTCTGTTCATTACGATGACAGGAAATATATTAGAGTCCTGATTTCCAAACTGATGCAGAAGAATTAAGTGTAGTGTTTTTTTCTAATATATTCAATCAGTTAAAATCCAAACGTTTAAGAGTTACAATGCATTTAATAGTCCAAGTCATGTATAAATAATACATCTACTTATTTTGTGGAAATATTGCACTTTTTCTAATGATTAAAAACATCCCTTTGTTTTTTATTTTAAATCACGTTGCTTCATTCAAAATAAAACTACACTTAGGATAGGATATTATCTTGAAGTTCTGTCAGTGTAAAAGAACCATCAATTTTTTGTCGTATTCTGCCTAAAAAACCCCACCACATAGGCTCTTTGCTTTATTTAAAAGCAAAAATTTTCAGGAATTTTTGATTTATCTACTTTTATTACCAAAACAGTGTCCTAGTACCTGTCTTTTGGCTTCCACAGTTGTTTCTGATGTCCCACATAAGATTTTGAACTTCTGGCAATAAATGCATTTTGGTCTTCATACACTTCTCATGCCCAATATTTAATTTATGTTTATGCTCCACCAAAGCTGTTGCTTGTTTCCTTTTCTTGTAAATTTCTTCAAATGGAGAAATGGAGGTGTTGTACTGAAGCTTCTCAAATTCTTGCTGTAGGTGCTGCAATTCATCTACGCAAATGTTTCCTTGAATAATCTTTTTTGATTCCTCAACTAGCTTTAAATTAAATTCCTGGACACTTCTGGAGGAACAGGCACCTTTCCAATCTAAGTCTGCATTAGTTATCAATTTACCATTTTGAATTGCATTCTGGAAAACAGACTGTGTTTCCAGAATTGGGAATCTGTCAGTGTTTCTGTTATCATTTTCTGAATCTGCACTAACAGTTTTTTTCCATTTGATTACTTTATTATTAAAATAACAAAAAGCATTCACATCCTGACATTCATATTTTGTTTGGTCATGGGCATGTTTAGCCTTATGTCTCTCTGTTTTAATATTTTTATTAGTTTCATGTTTTGTGAAATAATCATTATCATTAATTTTTTGAAATATCTTTCCAAAATAATATGAAGTTTTATCAAAAATATTGTTTATAACACTTTGCCCTATATTAAAACTTCTCCCATTTTTGTTCATATGTGCTATGTTTTTCTCACTTTTCTCATATTCCTGGCTCTTTTCTGGCTTAACTTTTTCATGCCCATAAATAAATAGTTTATCTACATGGTGTAAGTTTTTAAAACAAACTGTTTTGTCTTGTGTAAATATTTCATTATCAGGATTAACACCTAAACTACCTTTCATGCACATAGGGGTGCGATCTATAATATGATTTATAGACTCAAGATGATGGGGGATCTCATCTGAGGAAAATTTGCTAGGATTAATCCTAAGACCTGATTTGGAACCTTCCTTCTGAATGTCTAAATGTTGCACTAGATCTTCACTGGCAAAAGTGTCTGCTAGTCCATGCTTTTTAAGAAGTAAATTATTATAGTCCGTGATTAAACTGCATTTAGTTTTCTTCTGAGATGCTACTACAGATAACATTAGTGGTACTATTTCTTGATGAAATTCCGGTTCGGTATCTCCAGTATTTAAAATGCCATCTTTTTGTTTATGTTGAGCTAAAATTTTAAACTCCTTTTCTTCTAAATTAGGTGTTAAATACGTTTTTGTGGTATATTCTATCTGATTTATATGCTTTATATCAGGCCTTGTACTTGTTATAATGCTTTTCTTGCTATCTGATTGATCAACATGAGAAACTAAAACCTTTTGTTCACTTTTTAATTCTTTTTTATCTTCTTTTGAATATATTAGACTTTCATGCATGTATGGTAAATACATATTTTTCTTAGAAAAAGCATGAAAATCAGGATAATGTGAGATAGTTTGTTCTTGGAGAGCATAATTTTCAATAGTTTCTGCTACTGAAGAAATATCACAACTTTGAGCACTATCAGAATATTCTTCCATTGTTTCTGAACTGTTTACTTCATTGCTTCTTTCACCTATCTGCATTTGTGGATCCTGAAAGTATTCCTTTGGCACATTGTGTGTGACAAAATTCAAATTATGTTTGACATGTCCATAAAATTCTTTTTCACATTGAAGCGATTCTTGACCTGCAGCGACTGGAGATAGCCCTTGCTGCTTTAATTTATTTGGATATTTTTCAGTTGTTCGCATCTTTGTGCTATCTTGTTGACTGTCAACAGTCAATTGCAAAATTTGTTTTGAAACATGAATTTGTACTTTTCCTCTTTTTTGAGAAAACTGAATCATACTTTCCTTAGTTATACTTTTGTTCCATTGATAGTCTTTATTATAACTTATGGAAAAAATGTTCACAGTACCAGATAACATGCTTGCTACATTCTTCACTTCAACAAATTCCTTTTTTTTATAAGAATCTGTAACATCTTCTTCTGTATCATTGTTTGTATATTTTTCTGAATACAAACAAATCAACGGATCTGAAATATCAGTTTCCTTCATAACATCAGTATAGTGTATGACAGATATACTTTCATCCAAACCTTTTAGGTTTAAATGTTTAATTTTGTTTATATATTGTTTTCTAGATAAGGAAACTCTCTTCACAGATTTATACTGTTTTGTTGATCTTTGCAGACTGAGTTGTAATTCTAAGGTTTTATATGGCTTGTTTTTATTACATGTTATTTGATCCTGGAATAAACGTTCTACTACACATTCTGAAAAATGTTTTTCAGATGGAGGAAAAATTGTTTCTGATAATAACCTAGCATATTTAGTTACATTTGCACTGTCTGCATTGTTTTGCATTATTGATGAAAATAAAAAAATATCTTTGTTGAAAATATATTCCTTCAGATTTGCTTCCTTTGCTGTTTTCTGATATAACATGTTTTTTATTTTTTTGTTCTCTTGTAGTGATTCAACACTATTTTTAGATTGGCTATTTTCCACCTGGGTTCTTTTAATTTCTTGTAAAGAATTTTTGGTTTTGCCTGGAAAGTTCTGAAAACTAAAGAGATCTTTATAGTAGTTAAAAGAAGAAATGCACTGGAGCTCTTCAGCTTCACTGTACTGTACTTCAGAATGTATGTCTGAATCTGGAGAAAAACAAATAGAAAATGGAGACTGAGCTAACTTCCTTGCATCCTCAGTAACACCTTGCTTTTCTTTTTCATTATTAACATAACTTGCTTTAATATTTGCAACATCATTGGAGTAGTTTTCATTAAAATCTTCATTACAATATTCTTCATTAGTATTTTTGGCTTTTTGCTCTCTATTTCTCTCTTTTATTCCACACTTTTCTATTATAAGTCTTATTTCTTCTCTATTATAGCTGATTTCCCACTGTCTAAAACAATAATAGATATTTCATTGTCATCTGGAATATCCTTGAACTGTGAAAAATTCCTTAAGGGTCATCCAGCTCTTTGAAAAACAATTTCTCATGCATTTCCAGACTAATTTAAATTTTTTTCTTGCATACTTTTAGACCTTCTTTCTACAGATGTTTTTTGACACCTACAAAAGTGAATTTTCTACTTGTCCTTATTTTATCTGGTCCAGCTATTTTCCCAACGTTTTTTTTTTTGTTGTTGTTTGTTTGTTTGTTTCATAGCTTGTTGCTTGGTGGTGAATTAGTTACATTTTCTACCTCTAGATGAAACTGTTTCTTGAATTCTAGAATGTGAATAATCTTATTTTCAGTATTAAAGTGTTCCTATATTTTCAAACTCTTCTGATCCTGACCCTTTTTATAATTAGTTATTTGTATATATTGATAGGAAAAACAGTATTTTAACTTAGAATTCTCTAACAGAAAGTGTGTTTTATTAACCTATTAATTCAACCACTTTCAGTGGTTTCTATATTTTACTAGCTTTTGCTGCTAAAGAAGACAAGAGAATGTTTTCCTGAAAAGTATCAGTATATTCTGTGTTTTCTAATTACATTTCGATAATATTCTGATTTAGTAAGAACTACTTTTTATTTTCTTTATCTATACAAAATTTTGCTTCACTACTTTTAGGTTGTCAGTTGTACTCATTAGATTTATTGATCTATCTCCAAAGTGTCTGCATTTTCTTTAGCTCTAATACATTGAAAATCTAGTATATTTGTAAAAGAGCTAATGGAGTAGAAAAACTAGAGCTTTTAAGAGCCTTTTTGATTTTCTTCTCCTGTAATTTGAGTATCTATTGGAATAAAATTATCTATACTGTGAGAAGATTGAAGCTGATCTACAACTGAGCTCTGAATAGCTGGAGACTCATGCCCTAGCCAATTAACTGATGTAACCTTATTAACTTCAGTTATATTATTATATACGCTTTCATACAAACCTGACTGGCTTTTTATTCTTTCTGACTCCGGAGTATTTTCAATGATTTGGTTCCCTGATACTGAATCTTGTTCTGTATTGGAAGATTTTAGATTTTCAGCAAATTCAGTGGAAAAAGAAGCAGCTTCTGCATTCATGAAATCAGGATGTTCATTTCCTAGAGGAAAGTCAGTATCTGTAATATCTGGGCTGGTAATTTCTTCATGATATTTTTCTTTCTCTTCATCTACTACCGATTCAGTCGTTTGCTCTATGTTCTTTTTAACATATGTGCCTTGTTCTTCATAGAGCATTTGCTCTACTGCTGTTTCTCTCAAACCATCCTCCACTGAGACCGATTGTATGTTAGGAGGCAGTGGGTCTTTATTTTGACCTTCTTCTCCATTTGCAAGCTGTTCTTTGTTTTTATGAGCATACCCAAAAGTTAAAATGTCATTTAACTTCAGATCAAACCAGTTTGATTCAGACAGTTCATTGTCATTCGGTTTTTCTGTTCTTGCTTCAGAAGCTGCACTTCTGCCATGGTGACCAGTATTAGAAGCAGTGTTGGAACTGCTATGGAGAATTGGATCATTATCTTTGTACAGCAGATTACGTCCTGATTTTTCATTTCCAAAATGAAGCAAATCTGTCAAAGTGTTCTGAAACCAGCTATGTGGCTCCATTTTACTTTGTTTGGATTGTTTTTTAAAATCAGCATTGTCAGCTATTGCTGTTTTTCTATGTCTAAATGTAATTTGTTCCGAAATCTCTGAGGATTTTCCAAAAGCCTCCTTATTTTCTTCTCTTCCCAAACCAAGCCAACCTGCGATACCAGAAACAGTCCAAGTTGACTGAGTTGGCACCAGGTTCAGAGCCTGGGTGATTGGATCCTCTTGCTGGTTAGACTCATCTTGGTCAGTCTTGCTATGACTGCTATATTCTTTTGGGATAGAAGTATCTGGGACCCTCATGATTTCATCCTCGGGCATGTTAAAGTCTGAGTCTTCACCATCAGTGAAAAGAGATGCATGTTCATTTTCTTTAGCACGACGATTAAATATGCTATCTTCATTTTCAAAAATATATTCCTCACCATCAAGACAAAGGAAATCAGTTTCCTAAAAATTAAAGTACACATAACATGAATGTATTATTTTTTTACTTATTTAAAACATTTATCATTTACCTAGCTTTCCTCACCCATAAAAAAATCTGAAAGCTCTCTTTCTCTCTCTCTCTCTGTAGTATATAATTATTATACATAAATATAAATAGCAGCAATTAAATGGAATTTTGTCCTATAACTTTGTATCATCATCAATAAAGGATAAAAAGTGATGTGGAAAGGAGCTCTGTCACTGCAATGAGTAATTTCAGCTTGAGCTATTAAATATTTTTCAGATTTTTTGAAATAGTTTAATGCTGTTCTAGAATAATGTTGCTTTCCAGAATAGTGTTATTTTGGAACAACACAAAACCTTGCTATTAGCTGATGGGTTCCCTTTGATTACACTGATGCTAAACCTTTCAGTAAAACCTGAGCAAGTTTTGACAAATAAACATAATTGTCTAACCATCTGTCAGAACCTGCCTTCTCCTCCTCCCTATCCCTCCTTAAGGTGGATGGTGATGTTTGGTGGAAGAGGAAATGAAGCTAGCACAATCCACAGTCATTTCCCTGAACTTATAAAAACTTATAAAAGCCTAGTCTAGTACAGTATCAATGAAGAAGAAAAATAACAACTCTCTTAACTGACATGATGTTTGTTATATTTGTCCCATGTAGAATTGGTTGTGACAAACATCATATCAGTTAAAAATCAGGATCCACGAACATTGGCAGTCAAATGCCACCTTCCCAAATCCTTAATCTCTACCCACACCGATAGCAAACAATACCAGTTTGATTGGAGCAACACTAAAATCATTGATCACACTACCACCTGCCATGTTTGTGAGTTCATCAAAGCCTGGCACGCCACAAGCAATTCCATCAACAGATGCGTTGACCTACAACAAGCCTATGAACCCCTCAGAATCCAAATCAACTGCACAGCCAACCAGAGATAGCACCGACCCTCAACCAACCCACACAAGCCCCTCCCCCACCAATTCATCTTCTAATGATCCTGACCTGATATATCCTCCCCATCACAAGACCCATCACAAGCCTCTCACTGATGACTCACACCTGACACATCACAAGATCCTCACTTTTTTTTTTGTAAAAAAAAAATTATTTTCAATTTTGCATTGCATTACATTCATAAAAATACTTCAGATAAAGAGTAAAATAAATTCATACACACAACTTTCGGTATTGCTCACCCATTTCCCCCCAAACCGCATCCACCCTCTAACCTACTTCCCTCTTTCCCTCTTCTTCCTCACTCTCCCCCTCTCCTCCTTCTCCTCAACCTTCCTACTTACTTCTCCCCTTCCTCCTATCTTCTCACTCTGGATGCAGTCCAGGGAAAATGCCCGAGCAATTCCTCTCTCCAAATTAAAACATCAATATTATATACAATAAAACTATTTCTACTTATCTTAGCTACTTTTAAGCTTCAACCCATTCTCCCCCCACCCCCCTCCCCCCGACTTCCCAGAGCCAAGTACAGGGTTATACAAACATATTAAACAATCTATTTAAGTTTATTAATTATACAATAACCAAAATCATACTAATCCTTAACTCTCTTCAAACTTTAACATCATAAGTTTATAAACAAATCCATTACTCATAAAATAAATGAAACTTTGTAGTTCCATATTTCTTCTGAACATATTCTATCCATCTTCTCCATACAATAACATATCTCTCTTGTGGATGGTCCTTTAAATAAGCAGAAATTTTAGCCATTTCTGCTAAATTAGAAACCTTAAATACCCATTCTTCTAAAGAAGGCAGAGTATCCTTCTTCCAATATTGACCCACCAATAATCTTGCTGCTGTTATTAAATTCAACATTAAGATAGTTTCTTTAGCATCAAAATCCACAAAAATACCCAAAAGAAACAACTGGGGAGTAAACTTAATCTTCCTTTTAAAAACCTTTTGAATGTTCCACCAAATCATAATCCAAAAGGCTTTAATATTTTTACAAGTCCACCAAACATGAAAATACGTTGCATCCAAGCAACCACATCTCCAACATTTAGGTTGCAGGTTCGGGTACATACAAGACAACTTTTTAGGATCCAGATGCCATCTATAAAACATTTTATAAAAATTTTCCCTCAAATTTTGAGCCTGCGTAAATTTAACATTTCTAATCCAAATTACCTCCCATAAATCCAATGAAATCGGTTCCTGAATATTCTGGGCCCATTTAATCGTACAATCTTTTACTAACTCTGTTTCCGAATCCAATTTTATTAACTCATTGTAAGTTCTTTTAATATGAGCGTATTTCTGATCTTTAATCTGAATTACCAAATTTTCATCTACTAAAGTAATTCCCACTTTCTTATCTAAAGTCCACCTCTCCACTATTTGCAAATATTGAAACCATGATTGTAAAATATTTTCTTGCCTTAGCACGTCTGAAGACTTTAGTTGCCAATCAGTACCTGACCAAATAAGTAACTCTTTGTACAAAATATTATCAAAATTCACCCCCTTAGAAACCCCCTCACAAGATCCTCACTTGACACACCCACACCTGAAGCCCTTATAAACAGAAGAGCACTGACACAGACATCCCCTAAATTCTGCTGAAGATGTTACCTAGCTTGGTAATGAAACTTTCGGAAACCAACCCACAAGCTCAGAGAATGAACATTCACCCTCATGTAGAACCATGGTGACAGATGATTTCACCCAATGGCTTCTTATAGAAGTTAAATAGAAGAGCAGAGAGTATCGAGTTTTGCAGGACATTGCAAGCAAGCAATTGTGGGCTGGATCCCTCATTCCCTATTAATACCAATTGGGACCGACCTTGGAGAAAGGAACTGAGCCAGCACAAAAGTGTATTGCCCAGCCCCAACTCATGTAGTTGACCCAAAAGGATACCAGGGTTGATGGCATTGAACGCTGAGAGATCAAAGAGAGAGAGAATGGTTGCACTACCACCATCCCACTCTCGCCAGAGATCATCCATAAGTGCAACCAAAGTGTTTCTGTCCCATAGCTAAGCCAGAATCCTGATTGAAAGGTGCCCAGGAAATCCATTTCATCTAGGCCCTGGAGCTGTGAAGCAACCACCTTTTTTACCACTTTCCCTAAAAGAGGAAAATGGGACTTTGGATGAAAGTTATCCAGGGAGATCGGGTCAAGTGATGGTTTTCCTCTTCAGTCAGTGTGGCCCAGGCAAGCCTAAAGGTTGGACACCTATGATTTATATGAACAGATCAATACACCAAATTAACTTCTTGGGTTTTTGTTTGAAATAATCTGCTAGAGAATTTGTGATGTTCATGAAACATTTTAATTTACCTTTGTGGGCACTTCTATTTCTTTTGTAACAAATACTTCTTCTGTTTGGACAGCATCCATTGGGAAATAACCAAATTCTTTGCCTTTCTGTAATAAAAGGGAAAATTGCATTTATGAACACCGTGATTTCCACTTAAATATTTGTGGAAAAAAAATTATAAGAGGAACCTCTAGAATTTTTTCCTCTTATATTTAGTGAATAAAATTATTTTTTCCATCAGAAAATTTGCTCCCTTCTGTTGTTTTTTTTAAATAGAGAAACATTTGTTTTTAGTTTACATGCCATAGGACATTATCAAGAGTAGTCATGCTATTTCATCATCAGTAATTTTTCTTGAAATTATGTCAATAGATCTCAGTTTCAGTTTAGAAGGAAATAGTTTTATCATACCACCAATTGTTATGTTTTATCATAACAATTCTGTTTAAATTAAAGAGAAATTAGGATATGAACTACTGGCTAAAAAAAAAACCAGAATTGTATAGATTAATAGTGAGGATCTACTCTTTATCTCTAATGTATTTTATCAGAAACACTGTCAATTGAAAGCATTCAAAAAGATACTAATCACCATATCGATAAGATATCAAAAACTATCACCATTAACACTATTAAGGCAGATATTAAAATCTGTGCAGTACAAAAATATTTTGATCCACCAGATCAAGAGACAAAATGACACAATGCTAAGCCTGTTAATCTAATATTTAGCAATTAGATCCTTACATCTGTTTGTTGGACTATCATGTTACTTTTGGTTATAATTGCTAGACAAGATGGAAGTAACTTCCCTGTACATTTGGAGGGTACCAATTTTAGCATGCTGTTAGTCCATGTGAATTAACCTCTGTGGTTAAGAGGTGACAAGCAACAAGAGGCATCTGCAGAAGAGGAGCAAATTATGAAAGCTATAAGCTTCTAATTTATACATGTACCATAATGTTAAATATACAAAAGAGTTTGTGTTGTGATAATGCAATGTTGCCTTCCTCCTTTTCATAAAAGTATCAGAACCTGTGAATTCTGAACAGCAGGTAAATCAGATCTTCTCTGGCTTTCAATAAGCCAAAGGATGCCCAGCTGCAGTTGTGTGCATAGGCAAAAGGAATGTTCGATGATCTTAAACTTCCGAATGTATCCTCCTGCAAAAAAGAATGGATACCCCTGACAGAGAGATACTTCTATGATGCTTCTGTAAGTCAATTAGAATGTTAGGTACTGTACATACATGCCAATAGAATAATTCTGTCTCAGTCTGCATGGAAAGATCCCAGAAATCTAACTTCTTCAGCAACACAATTTTACTTAGAAGAAATCCACTATAATCAGTAGGATTAATTGCTACTAAAAGTGTAGGATTGAAGCTTAAATTAAAAACAATCAAAACCCAGTATCTTCCCCAAAGCATTTCAAATGAATTATAAATGAGGCATTAAATGTTTCAGCTTTTATGAGAAGAGCTGTAGAGACAGCCTTAATAATTGGTGATGTGTGTGTATGTGTGTGTGTGTGTGTGTGTGTGTGTGTGTGTGTGTGTGTGAGAGAGAGAGAGAGAGAGAGAGAGAGAGAGAGAGAGAGAGAGAGAGAGAGAGATTAACTAAGCCTTTAAAGATTAAGGAAAAAGGGGAATCTTAGAAGTTGGCAGGCTGATCTCTAAATTTGGAAGCTAATTAGGCTTAGTTAGTACTTCAATGGAAACCACCAAGGAATAAAATGGAAACATAAAAAATATTTGGAAGAAAGCAATTGCAAACTATTTTGTCAAGACAACTGCATGATTGTACCCAGGTATTTACCAGAAGCAAAGATCAAAAGGAGTCTCTACTCTTTTTTTTAGCTTACTAAGGCAAGCAGTAAGAGTGTCTTTTCTCCCAAGTCAAGAATGTAGCCTTTCTCCCACTACCAGGTAATTAAAGAAATAACAATAAATTCAAAAACAAGCCTTTTCATGGTAGGCAATTGAGTATGAACTGAGTCAGGTAGAACCTTCATTCTGCCTAGACAGAGACTCCTCTGTTTGAACTGAGCTCAAAATGCAATGATTAAAAAAAAACAAAACTTTCAAAGAGAACCACAATTACTTTTTAAGTAGTTGGTTGCACACATTAAGTTTTGTGTGCTTGCTGCCTAGAATGCAAATAACTGTTTGTAGCAATATTTTTTTAAAGCATTGCATCAAAGTATATTTTGTCTAAGACCTAGAATATTCTGGGATTTCTGTTACTGAATCTAGAACAGGTGTCAAATTGCTGGCCCGTGGGCCAGTTGCATCATACGGAGGCCACACCCACCCCAGCTCTGGCAATGCAAAAAAAAAAGTTGCAGTACGTTGCGACATGTCATGTGACACGGTGAATTTGACACTTGTGATCTAGAATAAGAATTATGACTGAAAGAAGTATGAATTTTAGCTAGTTCATGGGTTTTCTCTGACTTTTAAAGTCTTTGAGATTCCCGAGGAGACAGCCTATTTCAGTGATGGCGAACCTTTTAGAGACCGAATGCCCAAAAACTGGCCCGGCCCCCACTCTACCCCTGCCCTGCCCCGCCCCCACCTTGTCCCCCACTCTGTCTGCCTGCAGGGCCACTCACCGCCTCCAGGGCCCGCCGCAGATCACTCAGGCAGCCCAGCAGCGCCATGGTGGCCACGCCCTCTGCCCACACCCTGCAGCATCAACTGTGCGGGATGGGGCGTGAGGGCAGAGTCTTGTCTACGCTGCCTGGATGCCATATCCTTGGCTGCGCTGCTCTGTATGGGCCACGCTCAAGGGCAACTCTCCTCCAGGGGGGCTGCTGGTGAGGGGGTTGTGGGAGGAGGTGAGAGTGGGGCAACGGCACGTGTGCCCATAGAGAGGGCTCCGAGTGCCACCTCTGGCATGCATGCCATAGGTTTGCCACCACTGGTCTACTTTATAACTATATCCTACATCAATCTGATTCTTTCCTCATTGTTTTTATTATTGAAGTGAATTGCCCAGGAAATAGAAATATTCAGCAAGACCAAAAATATATTATTGATTTGTTTATAATTTTAAATGAAAAGTATTGCTCCATCTATTCTAGCCATTTAAAATATTCACTCAAATTGGAAAGCCTTCTCTCCTGTCTGCAGGATGGGGCAATTCTTCCCCTCTCCCCATGTCCTAACTTTCTTAAAACCCTTAAGGTTGTAGTCATAAATAAAAATAGGCATTCTCAGGCAAATTGCTGCCTAATACTTACACTTCCTGCCCACAAATCTTCCCTTTCCCTGGAAAGTTTGAAGTATACCATTATTTCTTCCCCACTTTTGAAGTTCAGGTAGCGGCAGTCAGGCCCAGTGTGGTCTTTAATGGCTAATACTCTGCTCATAGTTGCTGGATAAAAATTGGAAATAGAGGTGATATTTTAAAGACTTTTCTCACATTATTTACAAACACAAAATATAATGCACTAGTCAATATGGCGACTCTTTAAATTAGATCTGTTTCTTCTCAGGACTGCGCAAAGCATTTATGTGATCTTGGAAAAAGATGCAGCTACTTAAGATACTGTTTGCATGTGCACTGAAACACAAACATGTTCTCCTTATGTAATATGTAAAATGGTTTAACTTTTAATCTTAAATTATCCACACTTGTCCTATTACTAGAAGCAAACAATCATAGAGTCACTTAGAATGAGTTGGGCAGCTATATACATTTTCTTAATACTTCTGAGTAAGTTTTTCTTAATAATTAGTCTATTTATTCTGCCATTAGGACTGTAGATATTATTTGACAAGATAATTTACCCTTCCAAAATTATTTTATCATTTATTATACAGAAGTGAATATAAAAATTCTATACACCCCTGTTAAAATGCAAGGTTTTTGAATTGTAAAAAATCAAACCAAGATAAATCATTTCAGAATTTTTTCCACCTTTAATATAATATATAGACTGTACAATTCAATTGAAAAACAAACTGAAATCTTTTAGGGGAAAATAAAAAACTTAACAATACTGATTGCATAAATGTGCACATTCTTAAATCAATACTTTGTTGAAGCACCTTTGATTTTAGGACAGCGTTGTACAGATTATATTCATTAACAATTCTGTATAGACTTTTTACATCTTCTGTGTTTCCAAATATGCACAGTTGATTTAATAGGGTTTACTTTTTGCAAATTAAGTAACTTGCATAAAAATGTTGCAGGATTTTTTAATAATGTTCTGACTGAAATACTAAAAAAGAAAGCTAGCCAAATATATTCTCCTTATATGTTCTATAATTTACCAATAATTAATATTAATAGAAATATAAACATTACATTATTAACTTCATAGCTAGTAGATACAAATACACAATTAATGCTGTTGTAATCTGAGGTTCTATTTCTAGGATCTGTTAACAATTTGCTATTGAATTTTATCAATTAAAATCTTTGAACACTTAATTTTTCAGGCTATGGAACTTGTTAAAAAAATTTCAGAGCTCCATATCATGAAGCAAAGAAAATTGGCTGAGATTGATTTCTAATCTAATTATTTCTTTTGCCTTTAGTCTCTCTTGGAATCCCATCAAGTTCTCCTAGAACCATGAGGATATGCGACAGTTTGAAAAAAGAGTTGCATTATTTATAGCCTCAGCAAATGACTTCTCTTTTTTAAAAAATCCACGTTAGAAAATTATTAATTTATCTTTCATAAAGTGGACATATTGGTAGCACTTTTCCTTATAATTTCAAATTATAGCTTTTCAAATTAACTTCCCAAACTTTTCAAATAAATATATTGGTAGAGTTTTGCAATATTAATACACTGTTGAATAGATTTGGTTAAAGCAAAGATCTTTGTACTTACTTTCGCATTCTGAATCTCCACACTTTTTCTGTGCTGAAAGCACTTTAGTACTCTTTGTGTTTGTTGACAATGAAATAATTAATAGTATAAGACTAATGTCTAAAATTTTCAACATTCTTAAAAAATATTACTCCTGAAAGAATGTTTAAAAATGAGAGTCTCATGAGCAGAATAGTTTTTCAATTCCTTTAGTTAATAGGCTGTAAAGATAAAAAGAACTGGTCAATTCATTTTCTTCTGTTCTTTAGACTCTGCTCCCACAAATGCCCTTTCAACACTATTTTGAGTCAGCTGTCCTGCTTTAATAATTAACCATGCTCAATACATGGATTAAGGTTTTAAAACAAAAAAGTTATTCCCAAAAGTTACTTTAATTAGAGAATTCTGCTTTACCAGCATACTAATCTGAAAATGCAAATTGTGTGACTTGTACATTATAGGAAGAAATGTTTCTAGTAAGATTAATATGTGATTTTTTTCAAAATCGCTTGAGTTCTGTAGTTGTTTGAATCTCTGTCTTTCAAGCCCTATAGCTGAATTTATATGTTTGTTTTAGAGTTTGATCCTGGACCTGGGCAAATTCACTTGGACATTATTCCATGTTTGGTGGTTATTTCTGTCAATTAAGCATGAATAATAGGACTGTAGCTTCAATTTAGTACAGGAGTCAGTTTACTGAGTGGTTTCTTTTGTTTGTTAGCTATATTATAATGATGATGATGATGTTAGAAGGGACCTTGGAGGTCATCTAGTCCAACCCCCTGCTCAAGCAGGAAGCCCTATACCATTTCAGACAAATGGCTGTCCAGTCTCTTCTTAAAAACTTCCAATGTTGGAGCATTCACAACTTCTGGAGGCAGGTTGTTCCACTGATTAATTGTTCTAACTGTCAGAGAAAGTTCTCCTTAGTTCTAGGTTGCTTCTCTCTTTGATTAATTTCCATCCATTGCTTCTTGTCCTGCCCTCAGGTGCTTTGGAGAACAGCCCCTCTTCTTTGTGGCAACCCCTGAGATATTGGAACACTGCTGTTGTTGAAGGAAAAGTCTTCATCATGGTTCAGTCCAAGCCGAGAATAAACAACATGGCGACTGCTTTAGGAAGAAGGTGAGCCAGACAGAAAGATGGCTCTGGAAGAAAAGAGAGTGAGCACATGTAGGGAGTGGGTTTTTATACCCTCTGGAGCCTTTTGTTTGGGGTTGTTCCTATGACATGGACTTTGACCTGAATCTGAGTGTGCCTTTCTGGTATTCTGATGGTGGTGGGTTAATCCTATTATGTCCCAAAGGTTATATCCTGCTTCCCTGTGGCTGTGGCTGATGACTCTTAGATTTTTTTGGTGTTGATTCTAGGGATCTTTCTTCCTAATCCCAGTTTCCTGACTCCAGTCTTTCTGACAAGATTATCATCTGCATTTCTACAGAGCTGGTTTCTGCTTGAGGGAGGGAGACCTGGGGCTATTAAGAAAAACTGGGCATGCTTTTCTGCCTCTTTAAGATCCTTTGAGAAAATATATTTTTCTGCCATTTTAATATTTCCTTCTCTGGGGGGCTGACTTCCCACACTATCATGTCACCCCTCGTCCTTCTCTTCATTAAACTAGACATACCCAATTCCAGCAACCGTTCCTTATGTTTTAGCCTCCAGTCCCCTAATAATCTTTGTTGCTTTTCTCTGTACTTTTTCTAGAGTCTCAACATCTTTTTTACATCGTGGTGACCAAAACTGGATGCAGTATTCCAAGTGTGGCCTTACCAAGGCATTATAAAGTGGTATTAAAACTTCACGTGATCTTGATTCTATCCCTCTGTTAATACTACCAAGACTTAAGCATGCATGTGCATGTATATGCACATAAACCTACCCAGACACATCTATATATTTTTAACTGATAAGAGGACAGCCATACTTCCCAATTGAAATAAATTATAAAATCAGACCATATATTTAAAAATACTTTGGCTTCAACTTGATGTGAACAAGATTGCAATATACCGGAGGTTTTTAAGAAAAGATTGGACAACGATTTGTCTGAAATGGTATAGGGTTTCCTGCTTGAAGATCTCCAAGGTTCCTTCCAACTCTGTTATTCTGTTACTAAACATTTTAAAACAGTTATTTTATTTTTTCCGTTTCTATCTACACACAGCTTATCCAGCTGACAACCAAATACTGCCAAGTCTTTAGACATAATATCTCTATTGATACCAAGGAATTTTGATTTTATTTTAGTTAAATTTCTAGACTGTTCAATTCCAAAATGATTCATGAGATTAAAAAGCACCCCCCCAACATTACATAAAAAGAAGAAAAAATCACTCAAGAGTACAGATTAAAAAAGCACTTTTCCTCATTGTTCCTAATCTAACAGTGCAAGTATGCACTGTTTAATATATTTAATATATGAATTTATCAACATCTGAAAAAAACAAGACAAAAATGGCACAGTGGAATGAACCCCACAGATGAAAATATATCTCCCTTTCTCTGCAGCTGTTACAGAGAAACTTTGTTTCTTCATGCATGCTAATTTATAGAGAGTTCAATTGATCAAATAATTGAAGAATATCATCTGCACTTTAGACATAAAATGCCAGTTTTCCATTTCAATGTTTTATTCCCATCTTGGTTATCACCAGTCGCAAATCTTTTTCCCAGAGCATAAAAGTATTATAAAATTTTGAAAGAAGGCTTTTAGATGCATCTGGAATATTCAGTTACCAGTGATTCAAAAATTCAAATAGTATTCAAAATTTATTTGCTTGGTTTTTATTTTTTTATTAAATAATTTGTACTGCAAATAAAACAGCAAGGAACAATCTAAGGAAGCCTACTGGTCAGTTACAAAGTTTAACAAAATTCTGACCTGTTGTTTCATCCTTATCTGCTTCCTGTCTATTCTTCAACTGTCTTTCAATAGTACTCAATTGCCTTTCTCCAAGGTTCCATTGTTTTCCTATTTAAATCTGACCTCTCATTAGTCAATACAGAAGTTCCAAGTGAGATTGTATAGCAGGGCACTATACTGATTCCCCAAATAATGAAAGAAACAAAAGCTCTGAAGATTATATTGAAGTATCAGGTTCAAACAAATCTTAACAGGCTAATTTTCATCTCCTTCTTTGATAAAGTTAATAGCTTCATAGATCATTTTGTAGACATCATGTATCCGGGCCTCAGCAAAATCTTTACATCTTTCAGGATGCTCATCTTGAAATAGTAATTTTTATTTGTTTTTATCAAACTTTTATTTTTATAGATAACTCAAGGTGGTGAATATACCTAATACTCCCGCCTTCTCCTGTTTTCCGCATAACTCTGTGAGGTGAGTTGGGCTGAGAGAGAGTGACTGACCCAACGTCACCAGTGAGTCTATGGTGGGATTAGAACTGACAGTCTCCTGGTTGTACTCCAAAAGTGCTAGTTAATGGTTCAATTTCAGACTTAGAGGGAAATTTTGAGTGAAGTGTCTCTGTGCTCTCCTGGGCTCTCTGCTGTTTAACATTTTATCAATAATTTAGATGACTGAATACAGACAATACTTGCAGAATTTGGAGGTGATACAAAGCTCAGAAGAAAGATCCAAAAAGATGTAAAGAGAATTGTTGCCTCCATACTCAAGAGTGTGGCATGAAGCTTTGAGAACTTGATCCCTGAATTTGAGAGACATTTTTACCTTTGCAAAAGGCCTTTTTGTCCATCTGGAAATACGAATCATGATAATTCAGACAAATCAAAACACATTTATTGGGGGCGGGGCGAAGTCTTTTTATAGAAACAAGTGACATATATCTTTAGTATATGTGATACATCAGAAAACAAGTGATCAAACATATTGTTTATATGGGAGGCTTAGCACACTATTAGTTCATATCTACCACCTATGTGTAAAACCTTACTTTGCTTATCATTGAATTGCATTTTGTTGGATGGGACCCAGTGTTCAAGTCTATCTAAATCCTTCTAAATCTTGAGCCTATCTTTTAAAGTGTTGTCTATTCCCAGATAGGTGTCATCTGAAAATTTGATGAGTTCCCCTTCTATTCCCTCATCTAAATTGTTTATGAAGATATTGAAGAGTACTGGGCCTAAGTCAGAACCTTGGGTTACCTACTGCATGCTTTCTTCCATATAGATGTAGTTCCATTGCGTACTACACATTGTGTATGGTTGGTCAGTCAGTTATGAATCTATCTGGTGGTGATGTTGTCTATCCCACATTTTTCTCTTACCAAGAAATAGGTTGTAGTCTACTTTCTGAAATGCCTCATGAAGTCTACACTATGTCCACAGCATTTTGCTGGTCCACTACTGTAATTTAGTCTTTGTCAATGAACGCAATAAGGTTTGTCTGGTGTGAATTGTATTTGACAAATCCATACAGGCTTCTAGTAATCAAAAGAGGTATAGTATCAGGGTCACATGAAGTGTTAATACTGTTTTACATTGCTTTGGTAAGACCACACTTGGAATACTGTGTCGTTTTGGTCACCATGATACAAAAAAGATGTTGAAACTCTAAGAGTATAGAGAAGAGCAACAAAGATGATTGGGGGGGCTGGGAGTTGAAGTCCACAAGTCTTAAAGTTGCCAAGGTTGAGAACCCCCGGGGTAGATGATAGCAGTCTTCCAGTACTTGAGGGGCTATCACAGAGAAGAGGGGGTCAACCTATCTCCAAAGCACCTGACAGTAGGGCAAGAAATGATACTGGTATGTGAAAACTTATCAAGAAGAGATCCAATCTAGAACTAAGAAGAAATTTCCTGACAGAACAATTAACTAATGGAATGGTTTACCTCAAGAAGTTGCGGGTGCTCCATCAGTATAGATTTTTAACAAGAGATTAACAGCTAGAATGGGTCTCCTGCTTGAGCAGGGGGTTGGACTAGTAGACCTCCAAGGTCCCTTCCAACTCTGTTACTCTGGCAGATTTATGAGTTACATACTCCCTTTTTTAGTTGAGTTTGAATCTCTCCTGAAACTTGCCCGTGTATTCAATGACTAAAAAATACATTTTCTATAGCAGAGATCCGTAACCTTTTGGGCACCAAGGAACAGTTCCATGAAGATTTTTCTATGGACCGGAGAGTACGTAGTTTTATGTGCTGCCTGCATCTTGTGGATAGAGCTTTGCTTGTTTATGCACCCCTGTTGCTGGCATACTGCAGCCCAGTACTGGTCCACAGACTGGGGGCTGGGGACCCCTGTTCTATAGTGTTTTTGCTGAAAAAACAAAATCTCATATACTAGAAGAAATGGCCTTGGCTAAGAATAGAAAAATATTTCCCTGAAGTTAAAAAAGATGCCTAGACTGCCATGTTAAAAGTGCTAATGTTGACTTTTCAAATGCCAATAATGAAGCCTAAAATTGCAGGTAACAATTCCATTTGGGTTTTCAAACTATTTACAGTTGGTTGACCAGATTCTTGTGTATAGGTTTGAGCAGTAAATCTTCTGAATTGGAACATATATGTGATCCTGAATCTTGGCACCCAAGAGTTAAACTAATATAAGTATGGCAGAAACTGTCAGGCATGAAAGACTAGGTCTACACTTGAAGGTTCAAGTTAACTGATTTATTGCTAAAATTAGTACTTAGAGCACAGGAAAAAAAGGCACAAATCTTTTGCATAGATTAGCTGAAGGTTGCGGTTTTGACACTATACATCTTGCAAATGGGTTCCCGTTACTGAAATCAAGGATGATAACAATAGCAATAAGACTTCTATACTGCTTCATAGTGCTTTACAGTCCTCTTTAAATAGAGTCAGCATATTGCCCCCAACAATCTGGGTCCTCATTTTATCAACCTCGGAAGGTTGAGCTGGTGAGAATTGAACTGCTGGTAATCAGCAAAAATAGCCTGTAATACTGCATTCCAACCAGAGATAAGCAAACTTAAGTGATAATGAAGTAGAATTAAATAATTAATGGAGTATTTTATGGGTCCTATGGCTTCTTTCTCTCCCAGCTTTTACCAAAAACTTCCTGCCACATGAACCTAAAACGGACATAGTTAGCTCCTTCCTGATGGTATAGTTAAAATGTAAAAACGAAGTGTGTGTCTTGCCCCTTTGATTGATTTTAAAAGTTTTAGTAGTTTCACATTACCAGAATTTTTATATTGACAGATAACCAAAAAGAACATTTAATTAAATAGTAGAAAATACAAGCAATGTAGATAAAGCTAATTTTATTTGGACTATTACAGAACAGGCTAACAAATACACTAATTGTATAAAAAGCTTAAAAACAGAATACCATTCCACACCAACTAAACTGCCATCTATTTGCTTTATTACAAAAAAAGTCCAAGTTCACGTTCCTCACTCAACACGCATTTTTAAGCACAACATTAGCCCCAAACGAACTATGCAACCCATTTATACTGCAATTTGAAAAGGTGTGGATGGCCAATAATCATCTAGCTTTACAAGAGACACATGGCATTCTTCTATCATACAGCAAAACACAGAAAGGCAAGTTTTTTTTTAATAAAAAAAAAAGCTACACTGAGTATCATTATCCTAGAGAAAGGCAAAGTTTATGTAACTATAGGAATCACAAAATAGAACATTATGTGTTCAAAAAAATTATAATTAGCCTGATGTACTTATTTTGCTTTCATACATGGGTAGTTATCTTAAGAAACAATAGTAAAAGCTTGAATCAAATTTAACTGAAAGCAGACACATCTTCATGGGATTTGGAAATTCACTTTCTTCTTTACAATTAAGTAGGAAAGGCTAACGTGCAGAATATTAAACACTCTGCATGGGGTTTGCCAATAAAAGGAGAAAGTTTTCTATGCAAGTTGAAGCAGCAACAGGCTCTCACAAACCTCTGTAAAAGACATTTATTTCTACAAAAAGAGACTTATGATACAATTGAATCACACAAATTTAACTATGTACCTTTTAAAATATACAAGAAACTTTGAAGTAGAGGATACTTAAAAAATGGAGGGGTTTCAATATTTTATTTTACACATCTGCATCTTCACATAATTTGATAAGTAACCTTTTACAAAATCATGTAAAAAGCACAATTGCCTGGTAAAGAGTCTTCAAAAGATTTTACACAGCATGCAATTAAAGCAGCCTTTTCTTCCTTATATGGACTCTCTTCACTCAAGTAATCTTCTGCTGCAAAAATTAGGGTAGGTGCCTGGTCTCTTCTGTTAACGCCTTTTGTCTTTCCTGTCTGATTTACGGTCTCTTTCATTCCGTGAAGTCCTTTTGCCTGACCAACTACTTTCTGATATAGACCTTTTTCTGTCCGACCTTGAGCTTTTATCCTTTGATCCTTTTGCATCTCTTCTGCTACCTTTTGAAGACTTGTGACTTCTATCTACTCCTGAATTGTCCCTTCGCTTCCGTTCCAAACTCCTTCTATGCTTTCTATCTCTATTATGTCCTCGCCCCCTGCTTCGACTTCTACTCTCACTGCTGCTAGAACTACTAGTACTTTCTCGACTACTAGTACCACTGCTACTGCTGCTGCTGGAACTGCTCCGACTACTGCTTGTACCACTGCTAGAACTGCTCCCACTGCTACTACTTGTAGAACTAGTACTACTAGTGCTACTACTAGTACTCCGACTTCGACTCTTACTGGTTTTGTTTCTTGCTCTACCCCTGCTTCTGCTCCTAATTTTGTTTTTAATTTCTACACTTACTGCCTGCACTTGATCTGCCTGTATTTCAGGCAGCTTTTCAGACACTAGAGCTTCTTTATCTAATTGTGGTGCTTGGTCTTGAGTGGATTCCAAAAGTGGCAAAGGCTGTGGCCAAATCACAGACTCTGACTGAGGCTGGACCTCAGCCTCCGATACTGGAATGGATTCAGGCTCCTTCTCTTCTGACTCCTCTGGTTCAGCATCAACTTCTGGCTTGCCGGGTTCCTCTTTTTCAAGGACCACAATGAGCCCTTCCTGTTCTGGCTGAGCATTACATTCCACTTCTGGTTCAACCTCTGTGCTAATTTCATTTTCTAACGGCTCTGTTTCTAATGGCTCTGTACAATCTGTCTCATTGATTTCCATTACATCCTGCTCACCATCTATTGGCTGAATACCTTCACTTTCTCCCTTCACTACCTCAACTTCCTCAGTTGGGTTATCTGTCTGCCTGTCATTCTCTTTAACTTCAGCTTCCTCTTCTACTTTAACTTCCATTTCCTCTTTTTGCTCTTCCTCTTCCTGTTCTATCTCCCCATCACTATGACTAGCACCTACCTCCTTTTCTTCCCTTACCTCTTCCATTTCTATATCATTGCTCTTATTACCTGTCTCCATCTCCTCCACCTGCTGTACCACCTTACCCACTTCCTGCTCCTTGTTCTGGTCTTCCTTCTTTTCTTCTTTCTGTACCTCCTGGTGTTCTTTTTCCTTCACAGACTGTCGTCTGGGCCTGGCTTCCATTTTATTAATTTGCTCAGCAAATTCAGTGCGTCTATTTTCAAACAGTGCTGAAGAATAGGGAAGGTATAATAAACAGCAATTAGAGTCATAGTTTGAATAAATCACTTTACATAACGGTATCAGAGTACATAATATCAGTATCAGAGAAATTATAATCTATGTAGGAAAGTCAAGAATTCCATCAGTCATCGTATGACCAGCACATTTGTTATTTTGCCACATCTACTTGCATACAGAAGTACATGTTTTACGTTAAGATTCTATATACATGAAAGCCAAGTTTGTAAGACATCTGAGAGAAAACCTACATGCAAGTAGATGCAGCTAACAATCTACTATGGCAATACAGAAATAAAAATACAACAACATACCATTTAACTTTTTTTGGGAATCATCAAACATCTTCTGGGAAGCAGGGCACATTCTGCCAGGTTTATAGAACAAATGAGGTTTTGTCTTCGTTCTTATATATTTAATTATTTTGGCATTATGTTCATTCCATTCTTCTTGCTGGAAAAATATATATGATTTTTTTAAATATTTCTGGTGCCATCCAGAAGAGAAATATGCAATAGCTACTAAATTTCCACTCACCAACTGAGCAAGTTCAACTTTTTGTTCCAATAGTCGTAGTTCTGTTTGTTTAGCACGTCTTTCCTCAAAGAGTTCTCGTCTTTCATTTTCAACCTGCTTTCTCTCTTCTTCTGCCTGCACTTCAAGTTTCTGCTCAATTTCTTGTCTTCTTTTTTGCTAAAATAGAACAGCTTAAACTTAATTCAATAGTAGCATTCTTAGTTAAGTAGGTCATCATAATGCACAAATTGAATCAATTCAATTGTTTTAAGTTAAACAAAAGTATTCTTTCCCAAAATACATACTGTAGATGGGGATCTGGTTTAAGGAAATTAATACTGAAATAAAGATCATCCCCAATGTTCTGTAGAACACCATAATCAAAAGTAATATAGAATTTTATAAAATATAACCTAAGATCAAATATATTTCAGAGGTTTCTTCTAATATTATGCTGATGGAGTTCAAAATTTATTTTCCTGCTCTGTCTTTCCTTTGCCAGCCCTTAGAATGAACTCATAAGAAATTATATACAGAAATTCCCTTAAATAGGATGAATTATGGCATAAGAAACTGAGATCAACATTTTCAGTAATCAGATGGAAGTAAATTCTGTTACTGGAAGCTTGTTCCAAGTGACGCTACAATCTACAGGACTTGTTCCCTGTCACTTCTAATGACTAGTAGAAGCTTGCTCTCTCACTTCCTGCTTCGCTAAAATAAAACAGTTCAGATCTGTTATATCATGGCAAATGCATTATTGGTTTCCCTACTACTAAAGTTAAATTTTGATGATCTCATATCCTTGTTTGTAAATATGAAAAAATGTACCAAAACATTTTGCTTTCTCTGATAATTAAACATGTCCTCCTAAAAGTTGTTTCAAAATAAAACATATACATGGCTGGAATTGATATGGCCGCCAGATTGTGTATTTTTCTATTACACAGAAGTACTATTTTTTTCCTGCACAATTTACTAAATGTGAAATTAATACCCTCTCAGTAGCAACTGTTGATTCTTGTTTAAACTTCTGAAGAGTACCCATCAACAGGCCAAATATACGCCGATTCCTGGCAGAATACAGAAAGAAAATATATAATTATACCACAAATATTGGTATTGTATTATGTATACATGGCAGTTTTTTCAAAAATTTCCAAGGTTATTAGCAGCTATAAATATTTATTGTAAAATACCAGGGCTATGTGGCTGAGCTGGTGGTTATAAATGTGATTATTAACTAACCAAATAAAATTATTTTTTAAAATCAGCAACCAGTAGACTTAGTTTATATAATATTAAATGCTAACCAGAAAATAGGTATTCCAGGATTGTTGCTGGTGCAGTGGTTAAGTGCAGTATTGCAGGCAAACTCTGCCCACGGCCTGGAGTTCAATCCTGACAGCACTCAAAGTTGAATCAGTCTTCCATCTTTCTGAGATTGTTAAAATGGGGAGCCAGATTGTTGGGGGTGCTATGCAAATATTAGTTACATCAAAAAGTGCTGTAAAGTGCTATAGGGCAGTATATAAGCCTAAATGCTCTTGCTATATCCCACAGTCTATGTTAATACAGGTAGTCCTCGACTTATAAAAGGTTCATTTATAGTGACCATTCAAAGTTACGGCATTGAAAAAAGTAACGTATAATCATTTTTCACTTATGACCATTGCAGCATCCCCACGATCACATGGTTTAGATTCGGCTACTTGACAACTGACTCACATTTTGACGGTTACAGTGTTCTGGAGTCATGTGATTTCCTTTTTCAATCTTCTGACAAGCAAAGTCAATGAGGAAATCAGATTCAATTAACAGTTGTATTATTAAGAACTGCAGTGATTCACTTAACAAATGTGGCGAGAAAAGTTGTAAAATGGGGCAAAAGTCACTTAACAAATTTCTCACTTAGCAACCTAAACTTTGGGCTCAATTGTGGGTATAAGTTGACGACTACCTGTACATTTTAATTAAATATTGCAGTATTTTTCCACTCAGAAACTGGATTGGATCATTGTTTTTGATGTAATAGATTTTGGGGGGAACTGATAATATCTTTGCAGATTTCCCATTCTCTCTGTAATGCCCTATTTCTTCCCTAAAAGCAGCTTCTGACAGATGAATACCATATCCAAACCCCTTCTGTCTAAAGCCAAAAGAAAAATATAGCTGTAAGCTACAAAAAGAAATAATAAAATTGCCTTTCTTTTCTGCTAGCAGAAGTGCACAGAGCAGTTCTGTTTGGTAGCAATCTTATTCACAGAATAAAAAGTTCTGAATCCAACTCACTAAGTTAAAAAAAACTGATTTTAACATCCTGATTAAATTATTTTTTCATAACATAAATTGATTAGATGGATATTCATTACACGGCATTGGTCTCTGAAAATCATGTTTAAAATATGGCATCTACCCTTTTAATTCGTATAAAATACCAGGATCCAAAAATGTGTATACTGTAAGATATAACTGCTAAATGTTACTTGTAATGATAAAATGTAAGATGATGGTATTCACCTTTACAGCTGGAATAATTCAAGACCTATCTATTTAAATGTCTGCTTCTTCCATGATGTACCTGTCCATTGAAATCTGTAGAAAAGGCCCTTCTTAAGAGACATTAGCAGTAAAATGTGATAGGACAAACTCATACCTAACTCAGAAATATACATTTTACAGGCATTTTGTAAAATATCTCTATTCTCAGTTCAGACCAAGCTGAGATGAAACAAATAGCAAAAACATCCATTCCTAATATCAAACATATTTGATATTTGGAATGTTGGTGGGTACCAAATGTTATTTTGGCTTATGTATGATCAGGTATTCTGTGGCTCTGCTTGTTGGAAAGACAGTTATAGGTGATCTAGTAAACAACAGCTTCAGCTAAATTGCTTAGCATAATTCACAGCACGGAATACTGTCAGCATGTCTTATCAACATATTCTACTGTTCTTCAAAGTGAGATTGCTTTTGTTTCTTGCTGCTGGAATTGGGAAAATTTAAAACATGAAAGATCATGCAATACCTTTGTTTCCCCTTTTCATCCATAGTTTGATCTTGAATAAGGTCTCGGCGTGTTCGCTCTTTGGAGGTAGCAACAACAGAGGACTGCAACGCTGGCTGAAGAAATAGGTTAATAGAAACCCATTTATTAAACTTATATGCTGCTCATCTTGCCAAAGGCAACCCTTGCATTTTACATTTCTCTGTTCTTAAGCCCCCAATAACATTTCAAATATACTTTACTTTTTTAACATCATCATCCTCTGCGTCGCTTTCATGGCGTGATTCTCTCCTTGTCCGACGTTCACCAGCCAATCTAAATGTAATACAAAGTGTTAGAAGCAAGCAATATATTTGAGATAATCAAACTTTTGCACTTATGCAGAATTCCAGAACTTGGCATTAGCTGATAGTTTCTTTTATTAAATTGCATTGTGGAAGGAATGTTTTTAAAACAAACAGTTGTATGCTCACTTCTGATAGAAACTAGTAATGAGGGATGCTGCTCATCTCACAACTGTTCATTTAAGAAGCATGCACTTTCAGCTGTCACAAATGTTGCAAACTCCACACACATATCTGTAATCATGTTTGTGATTTTGTCACCTGGCAACTGGCTCACATTTACCATTGGTTACAGCATCTGCAGTCACATTATCACAATTTGTGATCTTTTTGCTGGTTTTTAGCAAAAAATGTCCATTAGGGAGAATGAATTTCTTTAAGCATTGTGTGATTTGCCATAAAATGATTGATCTGGCAAAATTGGGGTGCTCCAGGTTCCTTCAATTAAACAATGCTATCTACTGGGACTCAGGAAACACACCTTCTCAGCAGCAATACCTGCCCTCTGGAATGGATTTTCCCCCAAGATTCAAACAGCCCCTACCCTCCTAGTGTTTTAAAAGGCCCTGAAGACCTGGCTCCTTGTCCAGTCATTTGGCATGTATAATGACCCCCTTTTCTTCTTTTGAGCCCCTCTTTCTTCTTCTTTTGTTCTTATCAGAGAGGTTTGCAGTCTTAAAAAAAAAATTAAAATATATTGCTCACAAAAATAAAGGGAACACAAACGTATAGGATCCTATACGTTTGTGTTCCCTTTATTTTTTTGAGCAGTATATTTTTAAACTGCCTAGAATTGATTGGAGTCGGGCAAGATATAAATACCAGTACTTAATGAGACGTGCAAACCTGCCAAATGAAGCTACACACTGTGTGTAAACTAATCACCGTGGCATATTCTACAGTACATAGCATATGGATCTTGGCAGAAAATTAACCAAAATGTAGCAAAGAGATACACTGAATATGGTAAGATATGAAAATAATTTGATTCTTCAATCTAAGTGTAAGTATTCTTTGCTCACCTATTCGTCGACCCTTCTAGATCCCTCTGTTTGGCTGGGGGTCCTCCGCCGCTATCCGAGAATCCACGCCTACCATAAAAACAGAAAATTAGCTTTCTCTAAACAAATGCATATATTCAGAAACATATAATGTTCTATGAAGATGTATGCAGTATTTAAAAAATAGCCAACTATTAGTTTTTTCATGAAAGGTGAAACAGAAATGCAATAAGTGAAGCTATTAGTATTAAGCAAGACAATACAAGAAACATTTTTCTATTTAAAATGAATAAAACTTATAATGGGTAGAGAGTAATAATTACACACAAGCACACACATATATATTTACTAAAGCTTCTGACTCTATCCCTATTGTGGGCATCATGGTAGTAGACTACAGCAGCATAATAAGTTTGAATTTCACTGATTTTTTTTAGAAAATTTATTAGCCGCCTATCCGCTCACAGTGACTCTAGGCCAGTGGTTCTCAACCTGTGGGTCAGGACCCCATTTGGGGTCAAATGACCATTTCACGGGGGTCGCCAAACCACGCTGTCGGCCATTTTTTTCCCTTTTCCCTAGCTGCCCTACTCCCTCTTATTGGTGGCCACACCCACTTGGGGGTCACCACAACATGGGGAACTGTATTATGGGGTCACAGCATTAGAAAGGTTGAGAACCACTGCTCTAGGCAGCTTATAAACAATGATCATTCTTGATTGTTTGCTTGTCTACTCTAGAATTATAATAGAAGCCTACAGATCAATTGAAGTCATTTCTGCACTGGATTTTCTGCAGTCTTGTATAATTCCAGTATGCTAATCCAAAGTGCAGTTGATTATAGCTTTTTTTCCTAACTTGAACTATCCCCATACAATATTTTTCGGGCAGCAGCAGTAGTCCAAAGGTTGAACCTCCCGAACAATAACACAGTGGTCGCTTTCAAGTGTACACTGCTTGCCACCCAGAACACAGTTATGACTATCACAAACACACACTGTACATGGCACTTGTTTAAAACTGCTAAGTCAGACTTAAATATATACCGATAAATCAGTTAAAACGGAAGCTGAATTTCCACAGTAGAAGATTTGCGGGCAGTATGAAATAGTTCTTTCCTCTCGCAGGTCCTCGAACACTCACCTCAGCAATAGGCTTCCGCGCCCCCTACCTCCACCAGGGCCTGTGATGGCCAACAATCTACCTTGAGCGGGCCTAGAAGGGAGGAGACACACAATGAAATCGTGATCGCCAAGAGGATGAAGGAAGTACAGTAAAGAAACATCCGCCTCTCAAAGAGCAACGCCAGGGGCCTCGTGTTTGCAGAGAGCTGCAGCGTTTCCCAGCTCATGCCGGCACCATTAACTGATGCACCGCCAAGCTGCCCTCTAAGCAAAATTCCTCCGTCCTTCCGGGTGCCTCCACTCTTTTTTGGCCCTCTGGTCATTTCCATCCGGGCGCGGGGAAAAAAATCGGTGAGGACGCTCACAGAGGGCCTCTTCTATGGAAGAAGGCGCCCGATCTGCTTCGATTAGTAACGGGTAGAAACTGCAAGCCACCTACCCCCCCCCCCCGGACTGGTTTTTGAAGGGAGGGCGCAAACAAGGCCTCGCGGTCAGAAGTCAACCGCAAAGCAGCCTTTAAGTAAGCAAGCCTCTTCCAAACCCCACGACCCTTCTTCCCCCGCTATGGGCTTACCGCACATCGTTGGGGTCCCGCCCCGTGAGTTTGCGGATATTTTCATCGACGTGCTTGAGGCTTTCCTTGGCTTTCTCCAGCTGTTCTTGTAGAGCCCGCACAGCTACCGCCATGCTTGCCGCCACAACCACGGCCTAGCCAACCGGAACCCAACGGAAAGCACGATTAAGGGGGGCAAGGAGATAGCCCAGCTTCACGTAACGTGGCTCCAAGAAACTCACCAATGAGAACTCGACGTTTGGAGTGATACCTTTTTTACCCAAGAGCTATTCGTAACCTCTAGCGAATGGCCAACCGATTAGTATGAGTGGCATTGCATTGCTTCAATCAACGATCAAGTTCTTAACCAATGAAGAACTGACATTAAGGACGCAACGTTACTTCAAGCACTTAATCCCTTTGCTTCTGTAATCCTGCCAATAGCTAAATGCTTGAGTAGAATGATATCTTTACAACCAATCAAATGATACTTACCTTTCAGCACAGCCAATCAGTGATCGGCGAAAATGTTAATGCCCTTTTTCCACACTAGGATAATCCCTGCTAAAGTTCGCGCGCCTCTCTGGCTTTCAGTAGTTTGAGGGGGGGGCGGTTTCCTCTGTTCGTGATTTGAATTTCAAAGCATATACCGCAATAAAGATCGTTTTTATTTACGTCTAGATGGAATTAAGTGTCAGTGACTTCATGTTGCTATCTTTGTATTTTATTTATAGTTTGCAGTATTATGCTTTTGTTTGTGCTACGTTTGATTGTTTCGTATGTGAGCCTTCGTTTTGATTGTGGTAGCATAGAGATGTAAAATACTTTTGGGGCTGCTTTCAAGCCAGTCTCGACTCTTGGCAATTGCCCGACAATGTTCCTATGGTTTTCTTGGAAAGATTTTGGAGTGGTTTTCCCTTGCCTTTTCCTCCCCCCCCCCCCCAAAAAAAGCTGAGATTGACAGGCCCAAGGTCATGCAGCTGGCTTTATGCTCAAAGGAGGGACTAAAAATATTGGCTTCTAGTCAATTAGGAACCATCGATCCACAGCACTATAATTAATATATTTCTCTTACGGTTCTTTTTTCTTTTCTGCAAGAAAATTATCCATTATTTCGAAACGAACCCAGCGCGTGTTCCGCAAACGTTTTAATACTACCCTTTGCCTATTAGCGCATTTGCTAGAAGAACGCTCCACACTACAGTATCCACCGGTTGCGGTAACTAACCGAGGCCGGAGCGTCCGGAAGCTCCGCCCCGACGCTGACGCCGGTTGCCTTGTTACGCCGCCTCGGATCTTAACGAAGAGGTCCTGGGGTTGGTTTGTATTCCGTCGGGGTGGGCTGGGGCTTTCAGTCCCTTCTCTAGGTGGGAGCTGCTCGGCATGAATAAGTCGGAGATGGCGGACGAAGCTCTCTTCCTCTTGTTGCACAACGAAATGGTGTCCGGCCTGTACCGCGCTGCCGAGCAAGGCGATGGGGTGAGTGCGAGTTTCCAGCCCGACGCTTCTCGCGTGTTCGGAAAAAGAGGGGAGCCCTTTGGGATTCTGGTTGGAGAGTAGCTGCTCCCACTCCGACTCCTCCCCCTCTCCCTGAGGACCAAGCGGGGCTTCCGATTTTCAGGCAGCTCTTTAGGCTGAGGAAGCGGTGCGCCCCTTTGGGGATCGTGCGGAGGCCCTGTCCGGAGTTTTTTCCAGGAATCAGTGGCTGAACAGGTAACTTAGACGGCGGTCTTGGCGGTCTTTTTGGACAAATCCTAGCAGGCGGGGGAGGGGGAAGCGCTGGATTCATACGCTTCGTTTCCGGTTGTCGGCTGCGGAGGCTCTGGGTAACACGGAATACTAGCGGGAGGGATGATTTGAAGAGAACGGAAAGGCCTTGTTGTCACTTATTTTAGCGTAGGAAATAGTCTGGTTTATTTTTTTAAATTAATGTCCAACCTTTTCTAATGGTCAATGTATGGCTTTATTTTTACCGACCCGATTACAGGTAGTTCTTGACTTATGACCACAATTGAGCCCAAAATTTCTGTTGCTAAGCAAGACAGTTAACTAAGTTGTGCCTCATTTTATGTCCTTTCTTGACACCCTTGTTAAGTGAACCACTGCAGTTAAGTTGGTAACCAGGGTTGTTAGGTGAATCTGGCTTCCCCATTGACTTGGCTTGACAGAAAAAGTTGATCAAATGACCCCAGGACACTGCAACCGTCATAAATATGAGTTAGTTGCCAAGTATCTCAATTTTGATCACCTAACCATAGGGATGCAGCAATTATAAATGTGAGAACTGGTCATAAGTCACTTTTTTCAGTGCCGCTGTAACTTTGAACAGTCACTAAATGAACTGTTGTAAGTGAAGGACTGCCTATACTTAATTCTGAAGTTCCTTTAATGCACCATACCTGCTTTTTTTTTTTTTGGAGAGTAGATCTGTCATTTGAATGACAAAAACTGCCCTTTTGGAGGAGTTGTAAATCCCTACTCCTGCCACATCCTGTTGGATGACTTATAGGGAGAGGCAAAGCCTGATAGAGTTGACTTCTCATGAAAGGTTGACAGGGTCTTGTTTCTCTTCCTAATGGAACTGACTTTGCTATTCAATGAAGTGGCTTTGGGTACTCACCTTCCCCCACCCCCAATTTTACTGACAGTAGCAGCCTTTCAAATGCCACATGACTATTTTTTTTTTTTGGTACAAACACTAACAATTGTCCCTTATTAGCACAATACAGTAAAAGGATAATACAAGCAATGTTTATCTCAGATGTACTGCTCTTGCATGACAAAGTCACAATTGCTTTCATTTTGATTCTACTTTAAAATAGTTAAGAGAGAATAAAAAGAATCATTTAAAACCATTTAAAAATAGAGTATTTGCAACTGCAAGGTTCTCTTTTTGTAATTATAGGAAAATGGACGTTGTATTACAAAATTGGAAAACATGGGGTTTAGAGTAGGACAAGGATTAATAGAAAGGTGAGTGCAATGTTTATTTTCTCTTTTGACTATTTTCTTTCTTTTACAGTGGGGTTGTGTAATCTGTGGTGCCAGGGTCAAATGCAACTTCCCCAACCCCTTTCAGTAGTCCTTGAACCACCTTGAACTAAAAACTGAACTGTTTTTATTCGGAATGAGAAATAGCTGAAATTGTAGTGCAATGCCTAAAATAGGTGTGTTACACTGAGAATAAACTTTTGGGGCTCTTGCTGACATTACCCAGTTTGTAGACCTTTGAGCTTCTAAAATTATTAAGTATGGCTAATGGCCTCCTTATTTTAAAGAATCGAGGTTGGTAAAATACTAAAGCTAGATCTTATATTGCCAGTTAGGAAGAAAGTGATTTGGACTGGAGGAATGAAGGGAAGTACTACTGTGATATATGTTCTCTTAATTCCATATTTTAATTTTATGGATGGTTCTCATTGCTCTTAATATAATCCTATCTACATTTTTTCCAGCTAGATTCCTTTTGTCTTTAGAAATATATTTTTTTTTCATTCATACTGTATTATATATTCAAACACTGTTTTTATTACTGTAGGATACATGTTATATTTTATAATTAATGTTAAAGAAATTTAAAAAATGAAAAATAGCTCACATTGCTTTAATTTAACTTTAAGAGAAAAAGTTGGTAAATAATATGCAAAAAGTAATTGCATATTGTATGTATTATAATATAATTTAGTGGTTGCAATAGCAATGAAGCTGTATTTTTTCAATATAGCCCATGGAGTTTTCTATATTCTGCATGCAAAATATATATTCAGTCACTTTCGTCATCTATCTCCTGTTATAAAATCAGTTGGCGTATTTTAGATTTGATTGGGTTGTGCACATTTTTTAAACTGATTGTAAACAGTTAAGTGTATTATTACCCTGTGTGAAGGTGATTAAATGCTGCTGCTATTTGGGTTGCTTTCTCTTAGGTTCACGAAAGATACTGCCCGATTCAAAGATGAATTAGATATAATGAAGTTTATCTGTAAAGATTTTTGGACTACTGTATTCAAAAAACAAATTGATAATCTCAGGACCAATCATCAGGTATTAGAATGAATAATGACTTGTAGAACAAGGAGTCAAACTATGTTCCATTGCTGTGCTATTCTGTTCCTTTTCAAACATTTCAGTTCAATGCATAGATGTTAGCTAAGTAAATGAATGTTATAAATAAGAGCAGTATGTATATAGGAGTCAAGTTATTTTTATTTAACAATAGCAATGCAGTTATTTTTCTTGATGAGTTTCAGCAGTACTTATAGTCTTGAATAATATTTGTCTACACTTTCATTGCAGTTTTAAAAACATTAAAAACTTATAGTGAATATTGTTTTGAATATAAAAATCTGCTAATATGAAGTTTACTATGGTCAATTTGATCATGATAAGGCTAAGTTGATGATACATTACACAGAATAATCCACTGACCTCTGCTGTCCACATATCTTCTGTCCTGAAAGGAAATGTCCATATTTCTGTGAACCTAAGAAGTATTCCAGTTCTGCTAAATACATATAGATGCATATTAAATCACTTTAATGCCCTTCCCATAAAACATTGATTTGAAGATTTTAAATGATACAGAGATTCTTTGTCTTTCTAGTTACAATTATAAAGTCATAAATACAAATTACTGCTTCATTTGGCATATTTAAATCTCAGTTTGCATGTATAAACTAGTACAATGTATATATTCTGCTTTTCAAATACATCTTTGATTTCCTAGCAAATTTCTTAGCTCATGTTTGATTACTAGTCTCCTTTCTACCCCTTTATTATCTTTTTTCAATCCTTCTCAAATTGAGCCATTCCATAACCATTAGCTCTTCTACTACTCTGAAAACTTTTTTTTAAACTTTTGTCTCTTTAATCACTGACGTGATTCTCCCATACTTTTTGGAACATGAGTCCAGTTGGACTCATAAACTCTGACAGCTAGACACTGACTGATTAATTTTTAAAACGTAAAACGTTCTAAGTTGATTGAGGGTAAAGACTCTATAGTTTCAGTAATAAAACTGCTAATGCATACCTAATGAAAAATGTACAAACACTAATTTGGCTGCATATGGGCAATCTTAACAAATTCTGTTGATGTGTGGATCAGCTTTCTAAGAAATGTTTTAGTGTAACATTAAAATTAATAGTAGGGTATAAATGTATTAAATAAAATTTAAAATGGAAAATGTTCATTTCTGCAGGGTATTTACGTACTTCAGGATAATAAATTTCGTCTTTTGACTCAAATGTCTGCAGGAAAGCAATACTTGGAACATGCCCCTAAGGTATATGTATTGTAGCTTTAAAATGTCAGTTCTTTAATGGATTGTTATTAAGCCTTCTGTCTCTCCACATGTGTGGGGAGGAAGATCAAATTGCGGTTTCCTGCTCCTTCCTATTTTCTATGTGCTATGTGCACAGGTTGTATATTATGTATATTATGCATAACATACATAATATGCAACCTGTGTTTTATGCCTTTTATGCATACTGTGCTAATTTGTCTGAATATATGAGAAGCTAAAGCCTGGTAAAATGAGGAACTATGTAGTGCCTGCCAATCTTTCTCTCTTCACATCCAATTGAGAGAGAGTTCTGTTTTGACTCAATGGAATGTGAGTAGAAATCTCTGCAGATTTTGCTACTGAATGGGGCAAAATCTTAAGACATGGGGAGAAATGTGGGAAGGACCTAGGATATTATGCTAGCATGTGCAGTCCTTTGAACAGTATAATCACCATACTGTTGTTTTTAATTTGTGAGACTGTTGTGTGAAATTTGGAAGATAAATATTGATGGGAAACATGTATCTATAAAGTATCTAAAATTTAAATGCATTCTAGCTATTAGATATGCATCTTTGTTCTTATACCAATATAACAGAAGAGAGATTTTTGGTTCTCTTTATAGGTTCTTTATCACTCCTTTTTATTTGGAACTGCATTCAATCTATTTTGAAAAGGCTCTGAAATATAACATTAACTGTTAGAAAATCTTATTTTGTTATTGGAAAAAGAGCCAAATGGTCTTTGCAGTATGGCAGTGGTGGCGAACCTATGGCACGAGTGCCAGAGGCGGCACTCGGAGCCCTCTCTGTGGGCACACGTGCCGTTGCCCCAGCCTTGCCTCCCCCCGCGACCCCCTCCTTTCCAGCAGCCCCCCTGAAGGAGAGTCACCCTCGAGCGTGGCCCACACGGAGCAGCGCAGCCAAGGACATGGCAGCCAGGCAGTGTAGACAAGATTCTGCCCTCACACCCCATCATGCAGTTGATGCTGCAGGGCACGGGCAGAAGGTGTGACCGCCATAGTGCTACTAGGCTGCCTGGGCGATCTGCGGTGGGCCCTGAGGCGGTGAATGGTCCTGTGGGCAGGTGGGGCAGGGGATGGGAGGGCAGAGCGGAGCCGCGGAGCGGGGGGTGGAGCAGAGGTAGGGCCAGTTTTGGGGCATTCGGTCTCTAAAAGGTTCGCCATCACTGCAGTATGGGATCCTTTCAACATATATAATTAATATGCTGATTCCAAACTCCTGAACAGCCTGGCTATTATTTTCCCTATTCTGATAACCTTTAAGGTGGACAATAGCATTATATAATATACATTTAAGCTAGCTAAATATGCAATCTTCTGCCTATAGTAGTTGATTGCAAAGTAAACATGAGGTAGAAGACTGATATGGCTGCAGAAAAAAAAACCCAATGTAATTTTACATTGTATCAACAGAACTCTAATTTCCAAATTGGAGGAAATAACCCACATATCACCATTCCACATCAGTCAGAGTCCAATTTTCAGAGAAATTGGAAGGGAAACAGATAATTAGGAGATTACAAATCAAGATATATAAAGATACATATTGTTTAGCTCTAAAAAAAAGATGATGGGGAATTATTATCACATTTTTAAGTACCTGAAAGGTTGTTACATAGAAAATAAAGGCAGTTCTTTTTTTTTATTGAAAATTTTTTAAATTTTACAAAACAAATCCCCTCCCCGAACCCCCCCCTCCCATACCCTCCCCCCCTCCCCAAACCTCCCAAACCCTCCCCCAACCTTCCCAGAGTTGAGTACAGGCTTAGTTAAAATTTTTCAAAAAAAAGAAAAGAAAAACTTAAAACACATATAAATCCTAAACAAATCTAAATACCTTAAATTAAATAGGTTATCTTCTCTAAAAAAATAATAATTACAGTCCTTAAACACATTATAATATACTCTAAACATTTTCTAACATCATACTTATAATATTATTCATCATTCTGTATAAACTCCCTCCAAGACACAAATTTAAACATTACTTTCTTTGAACATCTATACATCTATATAAATCTAATCTCTCCCTCTTTCTTTATCATAAAACAAAAAAATAAACATAAAAAGGCAGTTCTTATTTGTCGCAGAATGGAGGGCATAGACTAAAGGACTTAAGTTACATAAAATTGAATTTGGTTAAATTTTATAAAAAAAAAAACATTTTAAAACAGCTTGACAGTGAAATCTATTACCCAAAGATATAGTGTGCTTGTGTTCATTGGATGTGCTTAAGTAAAGGGTAAATAGCCATTTGTCAGGAATGCTTTAAATTGAATTCATGTACTAAATAGGGGATTGGGTTTGATGATCTAAATCATTGATTATCAACTGGGGCCCTAGGATATTTCAAGGTGGCTACAGATGAAAAACATGTAATGGGGGGTCATGGCATGTGTCAAGGGGGCTACTGAAATGTATTACTGTGTCTTGTTGATGCCAGAAAATGCACCAATTACTCTACCATATATGTTTCTGGGAAGGGGGGGGGGACATAGGAAGAAAATTGGAAGAGGGCCACGAGTGAAAAAGAGTTGAGAAACACTGGCTTAAACAATAGCTTTCTGACCCTGTCATCCTCTATTTCTTAGAAAATGTCTTACAAAGACATTTATAATATAACTTCCATTGGAACTTGGGCAGAAAGCTAAAAAAAAAAATGTGTTTCAGACATGGATTAGGATCCAAACCTTTCCATTTTCCGTACATTCCCTCCATCCCATCCCTTTTACTATTATGGGAGGAAAAACTATGCTAGCCCTATTATGCTATAATTTATTGTCCTTCTATCGGAATAATAATAAAAAATATTTTAAATGAAGTCTGAAACAGAAGCAAATAACATTAAAAGTGTCTCTAGCTTTTACCTCATTGAACCATTAATGGTTTGAAATTTGGTGCAAGCTTCTTTCTTTCTAGGCTATAAAAATAAGTTTGTATTCCTCAGAATGAGTTTTATAAATTATTTTAAGATTAGAGTTTTATTGTGAGTATTCTGCCTTGACATATCTTGCAGTATTTGGCATTTACATGTGGACTAATTAGAGGCGCTTTATCAAATTTGGGAATAAAAAGTATTGTGACAGCTGAAGTTTCAACAATGCCTGCATGTAAGTATGTTTTGTATTAGCAAAATGAGATAAATCTGCTCTCTTCTGTGTATTATATAAGATAAAATAAGTGAAATTACAAAACAGTTGCTTTAAAATGGTGCTAGAATAGAAAAGTATACTGTACCTTAATGTAAAATTAGTGAGCTGCCTAAGAAATAAGGTGACAGTAGTTATTGGCAGTAGTTATTGGCAGTAATGTCCAGCTAAAATGGTTGAGTTGAACAGGACATCTGCTTCAATTCATAAATCTTTCCTAAATCTCACCGAGAATGTTTTTTCTCTATGTGGTACAAAGCCACATACAGGACATTTGTGGCACTAGGAACCAGATGTAGCTGTTAGTTCTCTACTATCTTCCACAATTCAATTAGAATAGTTTCTCTAATTGAATTATGAATTCAAATTGAATTATGTTCAAATTAAGATAAGGAAAAATGGGATTTTCAGAATGTGAAAGTAATCGAGGAGGAAACAGACTGTAGTCTCACCAGATAGGTTCTACTCATCAAGGCAGTGAACAGATTGCATTGTAAAATGTATTTTGATATGCTTGAACCTGAAGTCTAGTAGAATTTTTAGAAGTACATAAGATTGTTTCTGATAAAACAAATATTCCTTAATATTTTTTTTGCAGGTAAATTTCAAGTGATGATACAGAAGACGTAAATATAAAATCCATTGTCTTGCTCTGTAAAATGGCAAAATGAACTATTTTATTTATAAATCATGTGAAGCTATCCTTTATTGTATTAGTGTCCGCTTTGTCAAATACATTTTTTCCAGAGGCGATTAATTGACATTTTCCACAATTTGCTGGTAGATTTTTAATTGTCTTCAATTTTGACCCATGCAGATGAATGTTTGTTAGGATGAATAGAATATCTTAAATAAATGCTAAGGTTTACTATCTGGCTAATCCTATACAATTTCAGTTTTGCAATGTTGAAATGGGTCATGGCCGTAGAGCTGAGAACGGGACTCCTGTTTTTCAGTTCCAGAAAGATAGTTTAGGTATTCCATAGACAATAAAATTGCTTCAAGATGATCTTTCATAGTTTTAAAAATGATGCACTTGCTTATCTAGCTGAAAGTTTCAAAACTACATAAACAATGTTAATGTAACAATTAGGGTTGAACTGGGTAGTTATTGCTCCAAATCATATTTAATGTGTATGTTGGCAGAAATTCTAGCCCACTGAATAATACCAAACAGCAAGTTGAAATTAAACGGAGATTTATTGGATACAACGGTTTACAAAGCGTGGTGGACTCCAAATCAATATTTGAGCCACACCTTTTTCACAGTAAAAGCACATATTTTATACATTCTATCCCGACGCCTTGGTCCCTCCCCTTTGGCCTCATTGGCTCGGCTTTAGAGATTACAATCTTATCAGGATCGCCTAAACAAAATACATTATCCCTGCCCCTGCTATTTTGCTTCACCTATTCCCTTATATCTACTTTGACACATACCAGGAAATCCTATGGCTTACGTGTGGAAATCCTATGTGGAAACCCTATAGCTTACGTGTGGAAATCCTATAGCTTACGTGTCACTTAGCCTCACTCATATTCTAAAATTTTGATTCCTTACATGTAGATATATAAGATGTTGTCTGTTAGCTATTCATGTAATACAGATACATCTTACACATAGTTAGATTTTATATTTTGATTTACTCTGATTTTCTTTATAAGGTTGAGACTTCAAATAAGGGCTTTGAATTAATGGTTTTGACATGTTGGAATTAAAAACAGTGAAGTGGGCATGTCCGAATTCTATTTAGAAATCTTGTCCATCAAACTGAAACTGATAGATTAATAAGTATAGGAAGGTAGAATGATCAAAGACCTTGTATTCAAGAAGTAACCTTTTGTTCATAGCCGAATACATCCCTCAGAAACAGATGCATAAACATTGATCGGGATTGGCTAAGGAATTTGATTTAATGGTCAGAATCTAGCATAAATGTTGACAACAGAGGAATATTGTTCATTCTTACCTGTTTCTAATCATATGAAAAAGGTTATTGCAGTGTTTCTGAACAAGCAATAGTTTGGGAAGGTAGACATAAGCAATGTTTAGTGCAGTTGCTTGTAAAGATCAGTAGAAAAGAATATACAGTATGTATATGATATATATGTTGTTGGTATGCAATTCGCAAATTCCTGCTCAAAGAGCAGCTGGCAGGCATGGCTAGGAGATCCTTTGTACAGATTATTTTGGAGAGTCAATTGCATCCTTTCCTGGACTGGAAGGAAATTTGCTCAATTACTCAAGCCTTGGTTACCACCTGGATTACTGCAGTACCCTCTACGTGGGACTGCCCTTGAAGACTTGGAAGTTATAACTGATCCAGAATGTGATGATGCATGCAGTGATGAGGGCACCTAGGTTTACTCATATAACATGTATTGTGTGATCTGCATTGGCTGCCAGTTTCCTTTTGGGTGCAGTTCAAAGTGTTGATTATTACCTTTAAAGTCTTACATGGCACAAGGCTAGGTCATCTGTAGGACTGTCTCTTCTGAAAGACATTTACTCATCTTACCAGAGTTCCTTAAGCATTGCATCTTATAGGATCTAAAACAGGGGTCCCCAACCCCTGGTCCACAGACCAGCACCAGGCCATGGCATGCCAGCAACTGGTCCACACAAACAAGAAAAGCCCCATCCACAGGATGTAGGCAGCACACAAAGCCAGTCCCTGCGTTTGGAAGCACTCCATAGGTGCTGAAACATTTTTTATCCCAATGGAGACCTGACAGAGACTGGAAGCTCTGCGTGGCTGCCAGTAGGGCACTTGAACAGAGCATTCCTTTCCGTGCAGTCACACAGGGTGCTTCAAAACACAAGGAATCCCTGCGTTTTGAATAGCCCCACCAGAACACAAACACTCCACAATCCCAAATCCTAACCCCTACTACACCTCCGACAACCACATTCCTTCACTAACCTCCTTTCCAGCTCCATTCTGTTTGCAGAGCAACAAAAGAATGAATCAAACACTCCCCCCCCCCCTGAGAATCAAAGCTTTTGTAGACCATGATCTTTTTTGCAGAGAATTTGTGTTTGAACTCGCACAATATTACGGCACCCAGGGGTTTCCATTATTGGCATGACAAGTATTTCCAAGCCGACTTTCCTCTTCCTCAAAGAGAAAGAAACTGCGGCAGAGAAGAGACAGATTTTGTAAGGTGAGTCCCGCGCAGCAGGAAGAGAGAGAGAAGCAGTTGTGGGGAGAGGAATAGGGTAAATATTGCAGAAGCCTCTGCAGTCACTTGTAAGGACAAGGACTGCTGTGCTGATCACGTAACACTGAACTAGTCTTAAGAGAATGCTCGTAACTTGGGGATTACCTGTATTGTTCAACATAAATAGCCTTTTTGATTAGTTTCTTCAGTTCTGCTGGGTTTTAATAAGATAGATACATTGATTCATTGTGTAGTACCTTAAATACCAAGAGGCACACATAGTTTATATGTAGATCAAACAAGCTGAGTTATGGACAATAATTTGTAAGAAAGTATTTTATTAACATCTTCACTTGCTAAAATCAGTGTTTTCAAAAAAAAAAAAAAAAAAAGTATAGAAGACACCATATTCACTAAGGTCACATTGGAACGTGTGGTGTATCCATTTTTCATAGTTCAGTCATGAAAGTACTGCCTGCCTGAGAAAGATTTACAACTCGTGCATGTATAGTTTCCAGATGTTTATCAGGATGCCTCGTCAGCCAAGTCATATTGGTCAAAATACCTGTTAGGTGGGAGAAAAGAAACCCCATAATTATAAATATTAATAAAATCTTCAGACAAATCTTGAACAAATGTATCAAAGAAAGGCAGTACTTCACTGTATAGCTTGTCTAGATTTCCATTTAGTTGAATACTAACGTAATATGAGAATTATACTATTTTAACTACTATTCAGGTGCTTTCCAGTCCAGGATATTCTGAATTGATCTTTGCATGGAATCACAGAGCATGTGACTCCAGACGTAGTATTGAAGTTTAAGACAGCATGGAGAGACCTTACAAAGGAAGTTGCAATCATCGAATTTCATTATGCAATGTTAAGCTTTCTTCTTTTTATACAATACTGGATGAGGAAACATGAGAAAGGCACAAGTGAAATCAGAGAAATTATATGGCTGTATATAGTTGTAGCCAGTGTATGTTGTAATATTATATAACACAATCCAACAATTGGTTACTGCCTTTTATGTCTCTGGAAACAGAATATAGAAGGGTAAAAATTACAAGTTATTATTGCAAAATAATGCTCATGTAAGTAATGGTGCAGACTCTTGAGGATAAAGGTGAAGAGATTGATTTAATTTTTGTTAAATAGCCAACTTAGTACACTAATTAAAAAAAATTGCCATACCTTCCAACCAAACAAATTAACAAGTTTAGAGCAGACATTTTTTCCTCATTCTTGTTCTCCTGTGTTAGAAGGAAGAAAAGCATTAATGTGCTTTACTAAATTTCAAGCAATTGCTTTATGTCAGACATGTCAAACACAAGGCCCGGGGGCCAGATGTGGCCCGCGAAGCCATCCTTGAAACAGTAAGGGAACGGCCCCCACTGCCTTGGTCCTGGCCCAGGCCGGCCGGCCGGCCGGGAGTCAATGTACAATTTTGTGGTGGCCATCTATACTGAAATACATTCAGTTTCCCTCTGACTTTGCCCTGGTACCCATCATGAACAACCTGGCTAAAGAGAACAAGCACAGCAGCAGCCTTGAGGAGGAGGAGGTAAGTGCAGCTGGGCAAGTGGGGCTGGGCTTAGTGCCACGGGTGCTCGAGGGCCAGGCTGGGCGTTGGACCTCTGCTGCCCAGGGCTCCGGGCAGCCCGCACCACTATCCAGCCCCCTCACATGGCCTGAGAGGAACAGTGAGGCTCCTCCAGTGGACCATGCCTTGACACTTGCCCCGGTCCCACCCCCTTCTGCCAGAGATCCTCAGATCTGTCCTACTCCTGCCCAGGCCCCCACAGGCACCCTTGACGCGAATGATGTAGAGCTGGCCATGCCCACTCCCTCCACGCCCACCCAGTAGGCCACACCCACCCTGGCCACACACCCCCGGACCCCCCCAAGGGCAACTGCAATGCTGATAACGGCCCTCAATGAAATTGAGTTTGTCACCCCTGCTTTATGTTACAAATTTCCAACAAATTGCAATGATTTTGACAACTGATTAATAGCTCTAGTAAATATATTTCTAGAAAACACAACCATCTTTTAGATCAGCGGTTCTCAACCTATGGGTCGCGACCCCATTTGGGGTCGAACGACCATTTTACGGGGGTCGCCAAACAATGTGATCCGCCATTTTTCCCCCTCGGGGCGGCGCTGCGCATGCCGTCACACAAAGGTTGAGAACCGCTGTTTTAGATATTCACTAAATTCATCAAAGATATAACAATAACAGCAACATTTTGAACATTTAGTATAACTGGTACTGCCCCTTTCTCAAGTTTTGATTACCATTCTGAAATATCAAAATAACAAGTGAAAAATGTACATATTTCAGAGAAATGATGGCTTCAAGCTATTAGCATGATCAGGATCTTCTAGTATTCCCCTTCAATGATCAACTAGTTAAGCTTACCTCCAGTACCCTCACTTCAGAGCATTGTCTAGCCAGTTGTCGAATTAGAGAGTGAGCCTCTGGTAACAATGGTTTCTCTAGACAAGCTAACAAAGCATAAAGCCATCTGCCCTAGAGAAATTTTAAGAAATTGCAATAAGAATTTAAAGATGAAATCATCTTTGTATTGCTTCTTTGAACACATCAATATGTTTGTTCGTAATGATACAAATACAATAATTTCCCTTGTCATGTGGGTTTTTTTCTCTACTGTCTACTTTTCTATTTTCCAACATAGATTTTGGATTTCCTAGAGGTCCCTGCTTCTAGCAGTAACTAGATTCAGTCTGGTTATTAAATTTTTTAAAAATGAGATTTTAAGAAACCAGTAAACTTCACTTAGAGCAGGGGTCCCCAACCCGATCTGTGGACCAATACTGGGCTGCGGCATGCCAGCAACTGGTCCACACAAACAAGCAAAACCTGATCCGCAGAATGCAGGCAGCACACAAAACCATGCACTCTCTGGTCCGCGGAAAAACTTCTCTCCCCAGAACCTGTCCCTGGTGCCCAAAAGATTGGGGACATCTGACTTAGAGGGAAAGCTTAGTTTATCAACATGTATTTGAAGCAATGGTAATAAGACCACAGATAAATAGGCACAAATTCTGTATTTCTTAGATCAAAATAAATTCATGCAGCTATTTAATAGCGCTTATAGATGGATCAGTCTTTTCTGGAGATGAATGCACAAGACTGTACACATTTTTAAGAAAACTTTATACAATAAATTATGAAGCTTTAAATGACAATTTACAGATTTCACATGAGAAGTATAATATTTTGAATTTGATGGTTCAAAAGATTTAATGAGAAGGACTGTGGGGAACCAATTCAGGAGATAGTAGATGCTGACTTGCTATTCGGAGAATGAACTAACATGAATTATAGAAATTAAAATATTCAGTGGTCTAACAATAAATTTAAAATTTAGTTTTAGAGACATACTTAAAACTTATAGGTTTAATTTAGCTTTTTATACAACTATGGGATACATTGAATCTATATGGAAGTAATATAGATACTAAGAAATGAAGGCAATTCAAAACATTCACCTTAGGGCAGTGGTTCTCAACCTTTTTAATGCTGCGACCCCCAACCGGTCGTAAGTCGAGGACTACCCAACCGGTCATAAGTTGAAGACTACCCGACCGGTCGTTAAGTCGAGGACTTTCCCTGCCCGGGGGCGCCGCGCATGCGCGGTGCTGCCCCCTGTGCCGGCTGAGGCGTAGCTGGCAAGCGGTAGAGACGGCGCAGGCCGACCACCGGCTGGGCCATCAGCTGGCCCAGCCCAAGGCAGGTAAGGCACCCGCCGGGCCCCATGCACGCCAGCAACCCTCCCTGCGCCCCCCGGCCTCCCACCCCAGGCCCTCTTTTCCTTACATTTTTAGTAGTTGCTCAGAGGGAGGGGTGGAAACTTCCAGACAGCTCGCCTTCGCTACAGACAACTTGCAGTACCGTTTGCAGAATGGGACTTTTGGCGGGCTCAGCAGGGCAGAGATAGTCTGGACAATTCCTATTGGCTTTTGAAAGCCAATAGAATTAGACTCTATTCAAGAAAGTCTATTCTATTGGCTTTCAAAAGCCAATAGAATAAAAGGGAGTAGCACAGCTAAGGAAAAGGGGAGAAAAAATGGCGGACTGCGTTGTTTTGCGACCCCCGTGAAATGGTCATTCGACCCCAAATGGGGTCCCAACCCACAGGTTCAGAACCACTGCCTTAGGGGGACATAGCTTTACTAAAAGCCAGGCAAGCACTCATGTTGACAATTCCAGATTAAAAGAAATTATTAATAAAGAGATTAGTTTCCTTCAATTTAATTTCAATGGGAATAATGCCTCTTAAAACATAAAACTTCAAGTTACCAGTTCTGGAGTAAATTCTTTTTCCACAAGCCAGTTTTTCAAGTATTCCAAGACACTGGTCACTGTTGCCTTTTAGGACAGAAAAACAGCTATTAAATTTTTGCATGGTGGCAGTTTCTAGTGCACCGCACAGATTTATAATTAAGTATTTTATACAAATGCTAGAAGAATTCAATATATGAGTAATAACTAGTACAAAAAAGTAATATTTTACAATCTTATGACAGTTGCTGAAACAGCTTGTCCTAAAAAGAATTTTAAAAAATATGTAATATAATAAAAATATATAATATAGTTTTTATATATTAAAGCAAATTTAAGATTCAAGCAAATTAAAGATTCACAAGAATTACAGACAAAAAAAAATCAAAACTGCTTTCACTCCTTCTATTAATCTATTGTTTTATTTGTATCTTTTTCATATCACTGTCTCTTTTCTAGTGAATGTTTCTGGATTTTTTGGGTTATAGGCTCTCCTAATCATTTTTTTTATATTCACAGAAAAATGGAAAATTGTTTTGTTGCAAGTGAAAGGGGCTCATGTAAACTTATATAAAAATGGAAATAACAGATTGTATGCCACCAACTGATTCCTAGTAGGATACTTTCTATTATAATTATTATTAGGATTATTATTAGGAGATTTGAGAGAGGCCTGAGGCCAGAAAACATTGCTTCTCCATCACAGAACCTATGTTACAAAACAACCTATATTCAGCAGAGAAGAATCTCTAAGAAATGGTTATTTGCCACCTGTATGTTATGATTTTACTCTAGGCTTGTTTTTATATGCACTGCTTTCTGTTATTCTTAATTGTGTAAAATTTTAATTTGTTGTCAGTTGTCATAAGTATAGAAAATTCAAAGACCAATTAAAACAATTGATCTATATCTGAATAAATGATAGAATAGCTGTAAAAATTTGGCCATCAGTCACAACAAGGCAATATTACTTTACTGAACTCTCTGAAGTTCCTGAGGCCTAGTTAGCTGCAGCCTAGCTGGTCAAAAAGGGAAATGGAGAATTTTGTGTGTCTCTCCATCTTTTCTGGGCCTTTTAAAAATCTTTTCTCTTAATACAAAACAATTTAGATCTAACATATTTAAAACATACTTATCACTATTTTAAGGCTAAGAATCTTTAGGGTTCTTCAGATCTTGAGCAGTACATTTCTATTTGGGATTACAAGTAGTCCTTGACTTACAACCATTTGTTTAATGGCCATTCAAAGTTACAACGGCACTGAAAAAAAGTGATTTACGACCATTTTTCACACAACCATTTCAGCATACCTATGGTCACATGATCAAAATTCAGCTGCTTGGCAACTAGTTCATATTTATGACAGTTGCTGTGTTCTGGAGTCAAGTGATCACCTTTTGCGATCCTCTGACAAGCAAATTCAATGGAAAGTCAAATTCACTTAACAACTGTGTTATTAATGACTGCAATGATTCACTTAACAACTATAGCAAGAAAGATCATAAAATGAGGCAAAACTAACTTAACTGTCTCACTTAGCAACAGAAATGTTGGGCTCAATATGATCATAAGTCGAGGACTACCTTGTATCCAAGTCCAGGTTTTTTAAGCAAGCTATGGAGGCAGGTAGGAAAAAAAGGTAAAGCTGGATTCACCACCCCAAGACTGAATGGAAATGAAACCGACAATAAAAGTAAAGTACCTGATTCATTCTGCTAACAATGCTCAGCAATGGAGGAAAGCCAATCTGAATGAAAAGATACCAGAATATATTGGATTTTTAAAAATGGTTGGAAATCTAAATACTTAATTTTAGATCTGAACATTAGTGTGCAATTGTCATTCTTTAGGAGACATTGTATAGATATTTCTAATGTTTAGAGCTTTATTAAAAGTATATTTTGTATCAATTTCTGTGTGGCTTCCATAATATAATTAAAATCTAGAAATATATGCAATTACCATTTGCTTCTCTTGAAGCTTAAGAAATTTCCAAAAACAGTTCCTAATATCTATTTATCTAAACATTAAAGCCTACCTTTCTAATGTATATGCATAGCCATGTTCCCCACAAGTAAAACCAGTACATAATTAAATTCATTTGAAGGAGAAATACAAAAAATACAATCTCCATTACAATGTTATTCTTTTTAGTAATAGTTTTTTAAAAGGGTTCCCAGAGTAGTGTGGCCATTGGGAAGACCTGTCTAACCCTACCAAATGTGCCTCTAGCATCATTGGGACTCTGAATATTTTTCTATTTAATATATAAAATCAATATTGTAGATATATGTAGCAACATTTTGTTGGACAAGGGACTGTATTGTAAATATTTTAAGGATGATCATCATATGTACAAACTTCATTATTTCAGAACATGCATAGAAACTATGGCTCAAAATACAACTATTTAAAGATGTTACAATTATTCAGGCCAGATTTAACACTCACCTGTACATAATCAATTCCTGGATTTTCATCACTTAAGATTTGATCTGTTAGCTCTAGATACAGCTTTTCACCTAAGCAGAATTTTTTCCAACCTTCTTCATCATCTGTTCTGGGCTGAACAATTGAAAAAAAAAAGTCAAGTTATTCCTATTTAATAAGCTGATTTGGGTTGTTCCCCTCTCCCCCCCCCCCAATATTTTCTTTTGTTCAAGGTTCTCCAGCCTTTAATTTTAATTTAAAATAGTTAACGTAGAGTTGACACAACAGATCCAGGGCTGGGCTGGCTGGGCATCAGTAGCAATAGAAGCCACTACAAAGATACGAGGGAGGGGAAGGATGCTATCAGGAGAAAAAAAATTCATTATTTTTAGTTGAAGAATGCTATTAATATATACAAGCCTACACATGAAACAAATATAATAACTTCTGAGCTCTATTTGAGTCTGAATGTCTAGGGCTGCAAGGCATCAGGATAGAAACCAGGAACTGAATTCCAATGCTGTCTTAGGCACAAAGCCAGCTGGGGAACCTTGGGCTAGTTATTCTCAGCCCTAGAAAGGAGACAATGGCAAAGCACTTTTGAAAAACCTTGCCAACCAAACTGTATGGACTTGTCCAGGCAGTCTTCGAGAATCGGATACAATTGAATAGAAGGAAAAAAAAAAGCTTATATGTAAATTGACAGTATACTGAAAATATTACATTTTACTTGCCATTGTTACATTGCTGTCCAAATGCTGTGCTTTCCAGTGATCCCTGTGCTTGTTCACACTCTAAAAGATAAACTTTTGATCAATTAAAAAAACTCTAATTAATACACAGTTGATCACTTTAACATATACTTGCAGGTGGCAGACACTATACATAGAAATGGCATTTTCACATAAAACAAATATCTTTTCTGTGATTATGCTTGCTGAACTATTCGTTTGGATTGATAAACATTCCTTTCTGCTTTAATTAATTCCTTAATTTATACAATTAAATTTAAACCAGATTACAATCCTATTATTAAATAGGATTTAGTAGGGAAGGCATGCTCCAAATTCCTTAAAACTTGAATTAAACTTGCAATCTTAGATTGTGAATCTAGCTGTAGATTACCCCACATAATAATCAACAGTCCCATGACATTTGGGGATTGATACTGACCACTTAACAGAATCCTATTGTATATTATCCAGTGTCACCTTTTTATAAGTTGTATAAATAAAGTTATTTCCTTTTGGTGTGATCTTTATAACTGATGTTTAAGCCTTCAAAGTTGAATATTAGTACTTCTTGTAGTATTTTTAGTACTATTTTATTACATATGCATTTATATGTAAATTCAGTATAAAACCTAACTTTTCCCATAATATGCGGGCAATTCAGAAATAAACCTCCATTTGGTTATCAATAAGAGGCACTTGCAGATGCAGAACTTTTATTATACACATTATAAAACTACAACATTACATTACTTTTTGACATAATCACCATTCAAATTGAGGCACTTGTCATAATGTCTTATAAGTTTTGAAATTCCTTAGTAGTAGTTACTCAGTGCCAAATCTGAGCTATAGGAGGGGTGATCAAAAACATTCCAACAGAACTGCTTCAAAAGTTCTTGGGTGTGTCTAGTGGTTGTGGGTAAGCATTATTGTGAACCAACACAACAATGGAAGTGGTGCCATAGAAAATCCCGCCAAATGTGAAGATGCCAAAGGAGTACTGCTAGTGAAGTTCATGGAGCGTGGCTCGACCATCAATTCAGAAGTCTACTGTGAAACGTTATGAAAACTTGGATGAGCCATCCATAACAAGTGTCGGGGCATGCTGACTTCCGGTGTGGTGTTGGTTCATGATAATGCTCGCCCGCACACCGCTAGACACACCCAAGACCTTTTCAAGCAGTTCCGTTGGGATGTTTTTGATAATCCCACATAGCCCAGATTTGGCGCCGAGCGACTACTACTAAGGAATTTCAAACCTTGTAAGATGTTATAGCAAGTTCCTCAATTTGAATGGCAATTAGCAATGTAATGTTGTAATTTTCTAACATGTATAATAAAAGTTCTGTATCTGCGAGTGTGTGTCATTGATAACCAAATGGAGGTTTATTTCCGAATTGCCCTCGTATCAAGTTTGTCAGGTAAATTTGGCTGAGAAGCATCCAATGAGTTCTATACTTTGGGAATTCTTGTTGACAGCAAACAACTACAGTAGTAAAGTGCCATCTTCCTAAAAATGGGAATTATGACTGCAAAGACCAGAATTAGCATTGTCTTAAAAAACACTCCACATAAAGTCATTGAATTTGTATATTTAGTTACCTGGCGAATGGCTGAAAAATGAGCCACTTGTTGCTGTTGCCATTTCAGAGTTGGAGAGTATCCTTCAGGAGGAGGTTGACACCCTGAAAGCTAAGAAAACAGACAACACAATGAAAATATTAAGAATGTCATGTTATTTGTATATCTATAAAGATTTCTGAAAAAAGGAGAACTATTACAATGAAAGATTGTACTGTAAAGATGAAAGAATTAGCAGAAATGGCAAAATTAACCTGTTTGATCATGGAGAAAGCAATAAGTACTTTTCTAAACCCATCGAGTTTTTGTTGAAAATTAATAAAAATGCCTTGATGATTTTGAAGTTGTTAATTGAAAAGGATTAAATATGGAAAGAAGTGAATTATGTGATGTAACTTGATGGGGAGAGGAGTGATATTAAGTATGCTTATAACTGCTGTAAAAAAGTTTGGAAGTTGCTTCTTTAAATATTTTTCTTTTTCTAGTTTACTGCACTTTTTAATCTTTTTTTCTTAATTCTATTTTCGATATTTTTCTATGTATCTTCTATCTGTTTAAAAATTATAATAGTAATAATAAAAGAATGTCATATTCAATTTTAAAACTGCCACTTTCATTTTGTAGGACTAGCCACCATGCAGGCAGATTATGTAGAGTGCTTAATTATAAAACTGGCAATCTCTAAACAGTATTGTACTGTTCACATCCAATCATGAGAAGTGTATTTTATAATGCTTATAATAATGATTTTTAAAAACCTACTGAAATATTTATAGTCTGCTTCTTTTTCAATTTCTTGGGATCAATCTGGGCCACAACAACATCAGGACATTTTGCAGCTTCAATCCTACAAAATAAAAATATTTGAAACTTTAAGTGCTTTTTAATTTCTAATCAAACCTAATTTCAGAATTAAAGAATTAAGTCTGAAAAAGCATTAAAATCATTCTGGCTTTATCTGAGTATCAGTCTGGGTTTTTAAAAATGAGACAAAGTGGGTGGGTTTGTTACATACCTAAAGACTACAGTCCATAATGGATTAGTTTGAACAAAACTAGGCTAGATGATGTATTCTCTGAAATGTTGCCATCATGAATTCAGTTTTAAAATTGATTTAAATTCATAGCACAATGCAGAAATGTTTCAGGTGTTTTTCATTCCATTTAATCCAAGACTGCAAATCATTTAATTATACCGGGTCTGCATGTCTTATTTATTATTTGGAGAGGATGGATAACCAATATTATTAGAGTTTTAAAAAAACTGGCAAAACTCAAATAAATCACTATGAAAAGGACAGTACGAGTGGATTTAAAGCAGAATTTCACTATTAACTTTCCTTACATTAATGCAGGAAATCCACCATCACAAAAACCAAACCGCCATACTGCATTATCAGTAGCAAGACTATACCAGTCTTGCTACCAGCAAGGCGAACCAGTCTAAAGTAATTTGTCAAGTCCTACCAGAACCGTTCATCATTATAGAAGAAACGCTTGTTGCATTTACTCCTATGCAAGCCGCATAGGAATAAATATAAATATAGCGGGCATTTCATATAAATATTAACGTCGGATTGACCGGATCCAACTTCGCCGACTCATCAAGCACAGCTCCATCCCCAACCGGCCTCCCCCTCTCACGGCGGGCGCCACCACCGATCCACTTACTGGACCCGCTTTAAGTACTCTTGGGGAGTTCGGGGGGGCACCGTGGGGTCGAAGTCTTCTGCGAGGTCGCAGTCCTCTACAGGCAAGAGGCGGGGCATCAACTCCTCCACCGCCGACTCCATCAAGCCGCTTGAAAAGCGCCGCGGCCTCGCCCCGCACCGGCAATGCTCACGCGCAGGAACATCGACGCTCCTGGCGGCGCCACGGTTGCGCCGGGCGAGTCGAACCCAATCGAGTGCGCACGCGCGTCTTTTTTGCTCGTCGGAGGGGGCTAAATCGGAGTGGTGAGCGGGTTGATTGCTCTTCTTTTAAACTTCTGTTTCGGAACTGATAACTCGGTGCGGCGTTTTATTTTAATTCTGGAAGCTTTTCTGATTGCAGTTCTAGTTCTAAAGAGTGGAATTTCCTCCAGGGAGTTTGTGTAAATCAATTACATTCACACCTGCTCGTTTGAAGGGTATTTCTATACAGGAACCTTTACAGTAGTTTCCGAGGCAGAGAGGGGCACATTCTAACCTGGATTGTAAGGCAGGATCCCGTGATGCGACAGCTGTACCATCACGAGTTCCGCTGTTAACCGGGAGAAAAGGGACTGCTTGTCAGTTCTCACAAACGGCTTGAATCAGTGTGTGCCCAGCCTACTTCCGCGTATAGGCTTTTATGACGATGCAGGAAATATGCTAAATGAAGCATTACCTTTTTTCAGAAGTCACAGTAAATTAAGAGCTTATAAGAGCTTTTATTTATTTATTGAATTTGTTTCCCATCTCGGTCACAAGGCAGCTCTGCTATGAATTTTAGTGCTTCTCCCCCATCTCAAGATGTTCAACTGACAGTTATGCCAAAGGAATCCTAAGCAAACAATGGCCATCAAATGTTAGTAAGCCAGATTGTGATTTAAAAAAAAGCAGAAATTTTTAAGTTGCTGTTTTGGAGTGAAACATGGCACTGAATCTAGGTAGGATCTTCCAACTCTACATTCCACAGCAATGTTTGTTAGCACCCTGGGAGACACTTTCCAACCTATATGTAGCATGCTTCTATGAATACAAAAAAAATACATCATTGTCTGAAATGCTTTCCTGCTTGAGCAGGGGGTTGGACTAGAAGACCTCCAAGGTCTCTTCCAACTCTAAGATTCATTGGGGAGACTTGTTCCTACTGAAAGAAAGAGCTGCGCAGGAAAACCAATATATGAAGGAAGCGTGCATAGATTGAGAGGAAAGGGAAGGCTGAGAAAATTGTGTTTGGAGTTGATGAGAAAATGAAAGAGGTGAAAAATTTAGAAAGAAGCAGTATATGAATACTGTAGAAGCGAAGATGGTTGCAATGATACTGGTGTACGCTAGTTTTAGTTAAAATTCCTTTTTATATCCAATAGCTTTCATTCTTTACTATTTCTTTTTGTGTTCTGCATAACATTGGTTATTCTAAAAAGGAATGGTCTGAATAGCTTGGATATATGTGCACATGTACACTAGTATGGGTAGTAGCAGGGATAAGAGGCAATTTGATTTAACAGCAGTGACTTTTGCTGTAGAATGACTAAACTGGATATTCATCTTGTATTAAATTGTTTGTATTAATTTATTATGTAAAAAATTACTCAAAGGCAGGTTTGTAAAGAACTGTTTATTCAGTCTATTTTAGAAACATCATTGCTATTCATTTTATTAAAAAAATATAAAAATACAGCTATGTACATATTAGCATTCTCCATACCTGCTTACCTATGGAAAACTTCTACATTAGTAATACTATTCAGTAGACTTTCATCTTTAGAAAAAACATTAAGCTATGCACTGCAACAAAGTGCATTAAGTTCACATTAAAATTTTAACATCAAGTATATCTACTATAAATCTAAAATATGATCAAAATTATTTTAAGAGCTAATATGGGGCAGGGGTTATATTCATCACTAGAAATGTTAAATCAAGGCTGATGAAGCTGTATCTTTTAGCTGTTGATGAACTATAATTCCCAGCAGCCTTTTAAAGCATAGTCATCATTTAAAGGATGTTAGGAACTACAATACAGGTAGTCCTCGACTTACATCAGTTCATTTAGTAACTGTTCAAAGTTATAACAGCACTGAAAAAAGTGACTTATGACTATTTTTCACACTTATGACCAGTGAAGCATTCCATGGACACATGATCAAAATTCAGACCCTTGGCAACTGACTTGTATTTATGAACACTGCAGTGTCGTAGAGTCATGTGATCATCTTTTGCAATCTTCTGACAAGTAAAGTCAAAGGGAAGCCAGATTCATTTAACAACTGTGTTACTAATTTAACAATTCAACAACTGTGTTACTAATTTAACAACTCAGCAACTGTGGCGGAAAGGTCCTGAAATGGGGCAAAACTCACTTAACAAATGCTTCATTAGCAACACAAATTTTAGGCTCAATTGTGATCTTAAGTTGAGGACTACCTGTATAAGAACAGCTGAAGAGTCATAACTTTCCCAGGAGTTATACGAAATAGTACAGAAGACTTTATTAAAATAGCAACAGTGTTATATTGCACAATTCATAATTAGAATAATTAATTGGTCTTAATTTCAAAAAGCCAATATAATAAATGTATTTCATTATTTTGGCTTTCCCCCCCCTCCGTTACTAAAAAGAGTCTGTAGGAAAACCCAGCTCTACCTATTTAAAAATTTAAAATGTTCAGAATTTAACCGCATAGTTTATTCAAATCTGACATTATGTGCATTTGTTTTGTTGTCATAAATAAAGTGAATACTTGATTCACAAATCCCAAACTCTTCAATATATTTTATTATATTTGATGGGCTATATTAGACCCATTAGTAGTGTTATTACCAGTGCCTTGTTCATGAATTGGATAAAAACATTTATTATGAAACATAAACTATAATCTACAAAATGTATTTGCTACTGATTGAAGGAAACTGTACACTTAATCTGAAGTTACACATTAAAAAAATACATACCTACAGCAGGCTTCTGGTATCCTAGAAGACTGAACAAATTAATGATGGGAGGTAGATCGCTAAAACAAAGTTAAAACAGCTTTCCCTACTTAATACCTTCCAGGTGTGTTGGAATTACTACTTCAAAAACACAGCTATTCTGAAGCTGAAATGCCAAGACATCCTGAAGGTATCACCATGGAAAGGCCTGAGACAAATTGTTAAGTAGTAGAACTTTCAATAACAAGTACAGGTAGTCCTCTACTTGCAACCATTTGTTTAGCAACTATTTGAAATTACAACGATGCTGAAAAGGTAACTTACAACCAGTCCCTGCAGTCATGTGATTGCAATCTGGGTGTTTGTCTTGCATTTCTAACAGTTGCAGTGTCCTCCAATCATTTGATCACCATGTGCAACTTTCCCTGCCAGCTTCTGATAAGCAAAGTCAATGGTGAAGCCTGCAGGAGATTGCAAGTCACAGTCATCTGATGTTTCAATGACTGATGGAGATTTGCTTCAAGATTTAATGGCAAAGGTTGTAAATTGGATGCAGTCATGTGATGCCTCACTTAACCATTTCATAATGTATTCCCAGTCCCTGTTATGGTTCTAAGCTGAGGGCTACCTGCATCAGAGTAAATAGCAATGGATAAGCAATTTTTAAAAAGAATGAACAAAAAATTAGAATTGATTCTATAGAACAAGGCAGAAAGTTCTGAGGAGTGCAAATCCGCTCAGCCTAAATAAAGTAGGCAGATGCACAAGATTAAACTCCTAAAAAAAGTTGAGGGGGGATAGATAGGGAGTTTGAACTACATTTTTAAATCAGTACCTATACCTCATGCATTGCAGTGTTTTTTAACAATCTGTAAAACACTGGTATGACAGCAAAAACAATTTTTTTCAATGATCCAGTTATTCTAGATTTTAAAAATCTTACCTGAATCAAAGTATCCTCAGAGTTTACTACGAAAAATGAAATAAAGACTTCCTAGGGTTATTGATATGAAAGTAAAAAAAAAAGGCCAATTCTGATACCATTTCAGCAACAGTTACTGTTGTTGGAATCTCTCTTGAATGATATGTTCTGAAAATGTGTTTTCTGAAGGAAGCATCATAAGCTTTTAGAGCATTTTTCTTCATAGCTGAAACTGATGTTCATTATTGCCATCCAGTCTGGGGAAGACTTGCCTGCACTGAAAAAGGTGTTCCAGGTGTTCCTGCTGCTGGGGGATATGCACTGAAACCCTCAGATTGAGAAGCATAGTTTTCTAGAGCAGAAGCAGAGTGTATCTTTAAAGAAACAAACAAGAAATTAATGGTATGTCTACAAGCTGGATCCTTGGTCCTTCCAAAATCCAAATTTGCCAGCAAGGAAGGTAAAATACAACGCTTAGAAAGTTTAATTCAGTGTTTCAGAATATGTAAATGAAAGTTACATTGCTTACATGCATCTGCACAAATTTGACACTTTGTTCCTAATGTAAATATAAATGGATGAGGACATTTTATGATACAGCCAAACAGTAGCACTGGTATATTGATAGAGGAATACAGTTACAACTGTAATAAAAATGAGGCAATGAACTTGGATGTTCAGTATCTGTTATCTCGTACAGAGTAAAAAGTGTGACTTCTAGAGGTGTTGAATAGTTCTAAGAATTCCCAGTTAAAGGCCACATTGACAGAATTCCAGCAGTGTATATGAAGGATGCTGGCTTAGAAAAATCATGTTAAAATTTATAACCACAGTATCAGAAACTTGCATCAAATGCCCGATTTCATGCAACATTGCACAAGTACGCATCTTTATTGCAGGCAAGTGACTGTTCTGTTGTTAAGGGCTTTATTATAGGAAGGATTTCTGGGGGCTGATGATCTGACTATTTGACTTCAAGCACCTACTGGAAATCCATAAGAGATCCAGAAGGTACCTGGGGCAGACCATCTTAGCGGATCCGTTCTGCACAGAGATCATTAATTCCAACGAGGCTATGGAAATGTAGCAATTTATATACATATAAATGAACTATTAATTCCACATAATAGCCTATATGTAAAACTACACATTTTATAAAAAATTAGATATTTTTCCACCAAAATTCTCTGCTTCCACATATAATCCCTGCTGTTTCTTCCTCGCATCAAATTTTAAATAACCAAAATAAAATAAAAACTTAATGTGTTTTTGTAGATAAAATACTTTTATTCTCACTGTAGATGTCAGACACTGTATTTGTTACTTATCATTTCTCTATTCCTGATGTCTATCTTTTCTATTTATATATTGTTTTACCTGCAGTAATGCTGACTGCGCAGCTGCACTATGCTGAAGTTCCTGAAGGGAAGACTGCGTTGCACTCTGAGCAAGTCCAGGGATGGCAGGAAGAGACAGAAGTCCTGGAAAAACTGTATTTCCAGGGGCCTGGAGTCCAGACGTCAGGCTAAAAATGCAGAAGCAGAACATTTTCAAATTCACACAGTCAACAGTACAAAAAAAAATGATAATTGTTACATTCCAATCTATGACCGTACTGCTTATATAGATACAATGTATGGAAGCAATCAACATTTGATCAAGAAGTGTTTTTAATGTGAATATTTTATTTTATTTATTTATATTTCACCTTTATTATTTTCATAAATTCAAGGTGGCAAATCTATCTATCTATCTATCTATCTATCTATCTATCTATCTATCTATCTATCTATCTATCTATCATCTATCTAGATATCCCTTCCTCTTCCTATTTTTCCCACCACAACCCTGTGTGGTGGTTTGGGCTGAAAGTGAGTGACTGACCCAAAGTCATGCTAATTTGGAATTGGCTATTTCAGTATATGTAGTAGAAATATCCCAATATTTTATCCCTAATTAGAAAATCTTTCAAAGATTCCAATCAATTTAAAACAATTATATATCCTCTGTTAGGCTAAAGCTTTCCCTGCTAGAATAAGGGAATTAAGAAAAAAAAACATAGATAGGATCTGTCAACATTTAACAAGAGAACTGACAGAATTCTCTGTCTGAAGAGAATTCAGAAAGCAAGCATAATATCAGTATTTTATCACTCATACTTAAGACTTCATATTGCACATTGTAAGAAATGTGCCAAAACGACTTTTGACTGTTTGGAGTAAACGTACCCAGCCTGTGCAACCAGTGCAGAGTTGAAGTTTGAGCTAAAGGCCGAGGCAAACCCTGGCAGCACCGGAGCTGGAGATGGGGCTGTGGCAGCTGCTGGCAGTGGTGCAACTGCTGCTATTGTAGAGGATGCCTGGAGCCCAGGGAAAGAAGGGAGAGCAGGAGTGACAGAGGGTGTGTTAGAGACAGGGAAAGGAGGGAAGGATGAATTGCATGAGCCTAGGGGCACTTGAGGAACAGAAAACAGGGAAGAGACAGCACTGCACAAGTTAAGGGAGAATGGTGGAGCCGGGGCAGCTGCTGTGGCAATTAGTGGTGGAAGAACGGGGGCCGAGGAACTGACGTGTGTGGCAGAAGTAGTTGTAGGTGGAATGGACAACAGAGGCCCAGTTGGGGTAAGTGCTGGATTGCCAGTAAAAGCAAAACTATTGGTCAAAGAAGTGAAAGGAGGAAGTGCATTGTATACTGGCGTGGATGAAGCGTGAGAGGGAATAGATGGGGAACTGTTCAGATGAGAGGTCAAAGCGGGAAGTGCTGAATTGAGGGAACTAGTTAAGCTGCATGGTAATGAAGTAGCTGAGGAATAGGCGTGTCCAAGGGCTGGCAGGCCTGAAGTGCTGTGATTGAGCCCAGCAGAAAGGGTTGGGATTTTGAGACCTGAAAGAGTCGGGCTTGTGGGTTCTGTTTTAACTAGAGCCGGGGCTACTGGAATGGAGGAAACTTGCTGTTCAGGATTGGCAGGGCTTGGACAATGCACAAGACCCACTGAGGAGCCACAGCTGACTGGCAAGTTGGATGATGACATTGTTATTGAAGGGGACTGCGATGACAATGCAGGAGAAGTTGCACTACTGCTCCCTCCTGGCTGACAGGGGAGGCCTGAGAAAATGGAGAGTCCTGGAGTGGAAGGATGCTGAATAGAAGAGGTAACAGTTGGAGCGTAACATTTGCTACTGGATGAAGAGGCAGCTTCAGAATTCTGACTGAGAAGACCAGATAAAGAAGCAAGCTCAGCAGTCACAGTCGAAGGCAGAGCACTTGAATTAATTAATGAGCTATCGTTTACTGAGAGAAACCCCTTTAAAGCAGATAAAAGTGGGTTGGGTAAATTAACTGGGCAAGATAAACTAGTGGCAGGAGAACAGGCAATGGTCGATGAAATGGAGCTAGCTACTCCCTGAGAATTGGGGGTCAAGGATAAAGGCAGGCCAGCTAAAGCAGATGACAATGAGTTAGGATTATTAGCTGGGGCAGTGACAGACGCTGCAGAAAAAGGAAGGCTGGCGAAGGGAGCAGGGGCAGATGCAAAAGCTTCATTAGGTGCAGGGGTGGCACACAATGTGGAGAGCCCTTGGGGTGCTGCAGCGGCAGGCAGCACAGAAGCCAGTCCAGAGAAAGAAGCAGGGAGAGGAGCAGAGGTGGCACTGTGAGCAGATGTGGCAGGAACTGCAGGCAGTGAATGGGATTTGATAACAGTAGGGATGGGAGTGGATGGTTGAGGCGGATGGACGGAGGAGATAACCTGCCCAGGGAAGACAGGAAAGACAGGGTTGGACACACTTATCCCTGGGACAGCTGTAGATGGAAGTGCTGATGAGTGGCTTATTGCCTTAACCGATGATGGGGTTGGGGCTGGAGTAGCAGCAGGATTAGAACCATGAGGTGCAAAGAGATGATTCATTTGTGTGGCAAAAGCTGGAAAGAAACAAAACCAGTAAGAATTCTTGGGAAGCAGTAGAAATGTTTGTTTTCAACATGAATGCATTTTAATACAGTTTACATAGCAATGGATCAGCACAGGAGCAAAATAAAAGATGCTACTACAACTACCAAAAAGCAAAATGGTATGCAAAACGAGACAAAATCACTGGTTCAATTATTCTGCTGTGTGAACTGTTACACTGCAGTCCAATCACAATCAATCTGGTATTAATTTTAGTCCCATATCCCCATTCTAGCTTTTGTTGCTTTAGTAATACGACCATTTTAAAAATGTACGGTTCTGCATGTTTGGATTCTAGTATACATGTTTTCTCTAGATGTTTATTTTTTTTATTATTTCTTGTTTCATTTTATTTATTAGGTGCCCAAAATAATCTGGAGTTGAGCATTTTAAAAATCCAAATGAATCAATGTTCACACAGCCTTCATGAGTTGAAGCTTCTGTGGCTGTCCATTTCTTATTTGAAAGAAAGCAAGTTTCCTATTTTGAACTTTATTTTTCCAAAATAGAAAGAACTAGTGTGAATATTTAGAGGGTTTTATACTATAAAATTAGGTACCTTAAGATTTTTCAAAAATTGAGGGCCTACTTTATCTCCATAATTCCTTCTTACCATCTCTCCCTCCTTCCCTCTTTCTCTCATCTGAGCTAATACCTATGATTATTGGTTATTAGACAATCTATGACCCATTGGGTTATTGTTTCAGAAATACCTTCTTTCTTAAGCAGAGAAACGGAATGACCATGTGCTGGCAAAAAAGCAGTGAGAATAGAAGCAACTTTGTGTCAGCTTCCCCACTGCCTTCCCTTGGAGAAACTGGCAAGAAGTGTTGGAAATAATAAACACATGACTGCGGCTGACTGTGGCAGCATACTGCATTGAAGAGGCAACAACTTTGCCAAATTTTAATCCCAAAAGAGTAATGGGTCCCAGCTTTTGTATGCATTCTTTAAGTCAGCTCATTGATTCAAAAACTGTTTACAATGCATCATTTTGCCTAATTAAAGGTTATAAACAGATGTACAGGAGAGTTTTAGTAGTATATAGATTATTTTATGGCTCTACTTTAGTAATTTTATTTTAATTTTGTCTGTACAGTGTTGTGAGTCAATCTTGTGGTATATAAGCATAAATACTAAATATCACTGAAAGTAGAAGGAATTCAATTTTGCTAAATAGGCCTCATGAACTAATAATGGTTTAGAAACTCTGGAGTTTTTATAGTTTAGAAAGAATAGAGAAAAGCAGAATTACTCCAGAAAATATAATGGAAAGGAGTTGTACAGCAGAACTGGTGAACCATTAATTTGAGATAAAAATAATAGTTATTAAGGAACCGCATTACAGAACATACCTCTGACTAATTCTGCTAAACAGGAGAAAAAAAGGAAACCTTTCTGACTTTAAAGCAATCTTTTTAAGTACAGTAATTGGATCCATGACTGTTGCCAATGTGTCCTAATTTTCTTGTGAGATAGTGTTAGGAATTTTCAAATGGCAAGTATATTCAGTTCTTTTCACTCTGGGAAGGGTAAATGAATACAAGGGGACAAAATTGCAATTATCCATGAAACCCATTATTGCTGGCTAGAATTAGAAATTGTATTGTCTCATAGAAAGTCCATCAATGGAGATTTTAAAAAGTTAGTGGTGCATCAGGCACTTTGTGTAAGGCACAGCCATTCACTTTTCCAGCAAGCAGTAGGAAATCATTTGACTCTCATCTGTGATTCGATGCTAGAATAATAAAATGCCATACATGTTGTACCATTCACATTTGAGACATACTGCAGAGGAAAGTATGCAAAAGCACGTGAAAGGCAGGATGACTTTTATACACATTTTCATTCTCCTGATTTATTCCTGGTTTACCCCAAGTTTATTTTAATAGTTTAATCTTAATCATTAAACAAAAGCTTAATGATTGTTCAATTGATACTTTAATTGGTCTTGGATACTTTAATAAAAAATAAGGTTACATGTATTCACTTTTATACTATATTCATTGTATTGTAAATAGTTAAAGAAAGAATTTTTTAAAAAGTACAATTCTGTGCATGTTTACCCAGATATAAGCTCATTGGGGTTTACTTTCAAAGCACAACTATTTTTTTTTGAAGAATCTAAAAGAGAACTTGCATCTTATTCTTGTTTTAAGTAGAAATTCAGCTACCTATTAATGAGATCAAATACAGTTTTTACCCACGTGCTAAGCAAAAGCTTTCAATTAATAAAGTCAAGTCATCTCACTGCAGAAAAAAAGACTCAGCACTAACTGTACTTGGATTTGGAGTCTACCCAAGTCTTATTATCGAATCAAACCTAGGAACAAACACAATGATTTTCTCACAATAATTCTCAATGTGATATATATCCAGGATTGAATATGTATATACATATGAGATCCACTATCAGAGAAAAAAACCTCTAACCAGTTAGTAAATTTGGCACATTTGTACTTTATCTTAAAATTGCTATTTTGTAAAAAATCTGCAAACATATATCTTAGATTTATGTATTTTAAATTACAGTAGCTTGTCTTTGTAAATGCATAGCTTACCTTGACTTTGGGAAGATTTTGCTTGATTGGAAAGTTCTTCATTTTCTATTGAGTATAATGAATTAAGGAAGAAGTGAATACTAAACAGATTACTTATCAAATGCAAACAAAAATCTAGGGCTTTCTTTAAGCTGGTTTGATTACCAACTGATCTGAAAAAAACAAAAAAACAACCCAACCTTTCTGCTGAAGCCTAGTACAAGTAGTCCTCGACTTACAACCACAAATGAGCCTGAAATTTCTGTTGCTAAGCGAGACATTTGTTAAGTGAATTCCGCCCCATTTTATGACCTTTCTTATCATAATTGTTAAGTGAATCACTGCAGTTGGTAAGTTAGTAACACGGTTGTTAAGTGAATCTGGCTTCCCCACTGACATTGCTTGTCGGAAGGTTGCAAAAGGGGATCACATGACCCCGGGGCACTGCAACCCGTCATAAATACCAGTCAGTTGCCAAGCAGCTGAATTTTGATCATGTGTCTGTGGAGATGTCATAAATATGAAAAACAGTCATAAGTCACTTTTTTCAGTGCTGTTGTTGAACAGTGACTAAATGAATGGTTATAAGTTGAGGACTACCTCTAAAGTATCTTGCCAGTAAAATCTGGATTCAAAATATTAGGGAGAATAACAATTTACTTTTGCTATAATTTGAGTAATTGGCTCAAATAACTTCTAGGCATTATCTAGTTAAAAAAAAAGCCCATTGTCCTGGCTCAAGTTTCCTTTTTACTAAAGTTCTGAGGTGCCAATTCCCCCCAGTGATTTTTTCCAAGCAGAAGCATCTCCTGGTGAAGTGGTGAAAAAAAAACCAACTGACAGAGGCCTCTCATTTGACATTTCCTTTTCAGAATAGCAGCCAGGGATGGGCTGAAGGAGCCTGGCATCCACCCACCCACCCACCTATCTCCCCCCCCTTATTTTTACAAATAATTCAAGGTGGTGAACATGTTCCATATACTTTCCTCTTACTGTTTTCCACACAATAACCTTGTGAGTTGGGTTGGGCTGAGAGAATATGAGTTGCTTTAGACTGGTGCCTTAACCACTAGACCATACTGGCTTTGTCTCATGTTCTTTCTCATTTATATGTTCTTTCTCATTTCTTGGCTTGGTTGAAACATAAACCAGTCACCCTGGGCTTTCCAAGGATACCTGTTTTACCTGTTCCCACAGTACTAGAAGCATACGATGGTGGAGTTGGCAAACCAGGAGCTATAACGTTAGCCAGTGGAACAAGACCTGCATTGTTGTAAGCACCTGGTAAGGAAACAGAAACAGAATAATAAACCAGTGTATAATCCTATTGGGTTGCTCTGATTATTGTCTCACCCTAAGTAGCACATGTGAAAATCACAGCTCCTCCACAAGGCTTTAAAAATATTTTAACATTATTTACTTGTGTAAAACTATTCAACAATGTTATACATTACCTGTATGCTGTCTGAAAAAAAATAAATAAAAATAGCTTAACTTGTATTATACTGGGTGGCATAATACATAAAACACTATTGTTGATTTGGCCTGGAAGAAAAATGAAATGTTCATCTGTATTCAATAAATTGAAAAAGATGGTGGGCAAGAATTATCACATTGTTGGCTCTCTTTCCTTTTATTCTTTTTATTGCTAGAAAATGTGGTAGCATCAATTCCTAGCAAATAACAGATACTTTGCTTAAATGTCAATAAGACTCTCTGGGGGCGAAAAGAGTTTTCATCTCTGAGCACCACTCATTATTACAGGCAGGCACGCTGGCTGAGGAATTCTGGGAGTTGAAGTCCACAAGTCATAAAAGGGCCAAGTTTGAAGACCCCTGTTACAGGCTATTAACTCATCAGAAAAGATTAGAGACAACTATAAAAGAAACCGTAGAGAAAGCAAGCAATCTCAAAGAAAACAATTTCAGGCAAGCAACCTCAGAGAAAACAAATTTATTCATTTATAAATAATGCATATGAGGCTACCTATGAGATGTACCAATTAGGTCACATTAGAACCAATGTCAAATAACAGGACCAAAGCTTACTTGGTGCAATTGTTGCATGTGGTCGGCAAGGAGGAATTGGGTAAGGAACAGGCTTGTGTGGATTGTATGTTGCTGGAGCCTACACAAAAGGAAACGAGATTATATGCAAAGCTATCATGAAAGACAGCGTGTAACCAGGGCACATTTGGCTTTGGCAAAGATGCTTCTTTCCTGTGTTCCTTTCACTGGTATTCTTTTATTGGTAAATCTGTTCATTATTTGGCTCATCCTCCTCCTATAGATTTCTTTTCTGTCTAGATACTGCCTCTGTGGTCAGCTAATCTAAACTGTGGCTTCTTTTTTTATTTTCATTTCTGCCCCTTTCTTTGGACCTCAGTAACTTTAGTAACTGCATGGCGAGAGAAATTAGGGCTGCACCTCGTGCCCAGCACCATGACGTGCAATTATACGATGAACCTACAACTCATTAGGCTGTAACAAAGCCTCACAATAGTCACTGTCTGCCTAAGTGCACTTCCCTAACTTACAGTTGTATTGGACTGCAATTCTCACATTCTTCATGCACAATGTTGGGCACAAATTATAAAAATTATAATCCTTAGTAACTGGAAGATGCCAAATTAGGAACGTTTGTTCTTAATGATCAAACTTCTGCTTTCTTGCATTTAAAATATACTTGAAATACTTTCTTTTCATTCCTTTTATGCAAGTTATTCTTTCTTAATAGCTAATATTATAGACATCTGAACAGGGTTAAACAGGGAACAAAATCTTAGATTTATATATCAACTGCTATCTGTAATAAAACAGGGGCTGTATTTGTCACATTTGCATTCTCAGCTAATTCTTTTCCCTACTAAATTTATCCGGTTTTCAACAGCAAAGTCAATGGTACTTTTTGATCACTGCATTAATGTGACTTACTGGTTTTGATGGTCCAAGAATGCGAGCTGCTATTCCCTTGCCTTCACTAATATAATCCTCATTTTCCTTCTTAATGGGGGAACCCTATAAAATAAAGATTTTCCATTAGTGAATATATAACACTATGTTAGAAGCAAAAATATAGATCTGGTTCAAGGAATACAGGTAGTCCTCCACGTACAGCAGTTCATTTAGTGCCTATGAAGTTACAACAGCACTGAAAAAAATGACTTATGGCTGTTTTTTCATATTTACAAGCACTGCAGTGTCCCCATGGTCACATGATCAAAATTCAGTTGCTTGGCAACTGACTCATATTTATGATGACTGCAGTCTTCCAGGGTCATGTGATCACCGTTTGCCAGCTTCTGACAAGCAAAGCCAGTGGGAAAGCCAGATTCACTTAACCATGTTAATAATAATAATAATAATAATAATAATAATAATAATAATAATAATAATAATAATAAGTTGGAAGGGACCTTGGAGGTCATCTAGTCCAACCCCCTGCTCAGGCAGGAACCCTACACCATTTCAGACAAATGGCTGTCCAGTCTCTTCTTAAAAACTTTCAGTGTTGGAGCATTCACCGCTTCTGGAGGCAGGTTGTTCCACTGGTTAATTGTTCTAACTGTCAGGAAGTTTCTCCTTAGTTCTAAGTTGCTTCTCTTGCTTAGCAACAGAAATTTTGGACTCAATCATGTACAGGACCACCTGTACAGTTAAGTCATGATTTACATAATCATGGCTTATGAAATAAATTAGCTGATTAATGGATAAATCATAAAATAGCTTTACAAACTACCATGGTTATGTTCACACCACACACTAAGCTAAATTTAACTAAAATAAATTAGACTATTCTAAACCTGACTAGACTAGACTAAAGGCTTGGTACAATATGTGAACACAACCACAGTACGTACAGAAATATCCATGGAAATTATTAATACACACACACACACACACAGTCTGAAACCTGAATGAAATATATTTTCCATTTATCAGACAAGGGAAAATATATATGATGACAAACAGCATGACAAGACTGCTTCCTCTACATTTAATCAGCATGAATCCAGCTCTATGAGATAAGCTAGATTCAAACTTGGCCCTTTTATGACTTGTGGACTTCAACTCCCAGAATTCCTCAGCCAGGCACATTAGCTGAGGAATTCTGGGAGTTGAAGTCCACAAGTCATAAAACAGCTAAGTTTGAAGACCCCTGAGCTACAAGTTAAATAACATGACTTCTTTGAGATAACCTGAGCAGAATAAAACGTCACAGAGGATAAAATATTCCACAAAACATGAGTGATACGTTAAAAGATATTCAATAGAAAATTCAAACCAACAGAAAGTTCAGTAAGACCATACGTACAGGAAAAATCCCATTGATACGGCTGGGCTTCCCTTTGGGGTAAGGGTTCCCAGGAATCATGCCACAGGAAGATATCATAGCATGAGGTGCTTTGCATCCTGCTTTGGAAGCCTAAAATATAAAGAAACCAAACCAAACCACACATACACAAAGAATGGGCATTTCACTACTGTGAGATAACCCAGCATGTTCTATAAAACACATGAAAGAGAATATTAGTGTAATATTCCTATTTCCAGACTCTAGATGAATTATGGTTACTGCCACAAGATCAAGACAAGCAAACCCTCTACTGCAGGGCCGGGCATATCTTGTTTTTACATGCTCCTCTTTCTTTTTTCAAAGGCCTTCAACTTACACTGCAGCAGTAAAGGAAAAGGTGGCAGTGGTGGGCAAAGGCCAGCAAGGTTTTTCTTTTCTGTTATCCAGAGACTAGGAATACCATTTTAGAATCCTAGGCAAGTTAATATTTTGCATAAAAACCCTATCTGGGGATGATATTCCCTATGCTGACTCAGGAATTCTGGGAGTTGAAGTCCATGAGTCATAAAAGAGCCGAGGTTGCCTACCCCTGACCTAGGTGCATCTTAGTACCTATTGATATCATCTTTTTTTGCCCTACCTGAAAGTAGTTCTGGAATTTGTGGCAGGGCAAGGCAATGTCAGTATCAATTAGGCAAGTTCACAAGAAAAGATCTTCTAATAATCATTGTTGAAGAAAAATAAGGAAACCGCAGTGAAGGTATTTCAGTGATTGCTATATAGTATAAACCCTATGTATGGAAACTGATTTTTTTTTTTAAAAAAATGTGCTCTTTTCTTTCCAACTTATGAAACAGGCTGCTTTTTCCCCTTACTTGAGTGCGACGGCCTGTTTCATCTATCTTTTGTTTTTCATAATCAGATTTCCTGGCATTTATTTTCCATTCACTGTGTGAAAAGTAGCATTCACATCTTACAAGCACTGCCTGAACTCTCAAAACATTTGAAACAATTGCTTCAGCCTCTGAGATCGTGCTCAGCTGGACTATCTGGGTGAGCAGTAAGATACTTCTGAGTTCCCTCAGTCAACTTTAGTTTGAACAGCTCCAGTTTTTAAATTATGTTCTATTATGGATCCTCCCAAGTGATTTTTTTTGACTCTTTAAATAGGATACTTCCTATTTATTGAGCGAAAATGCCTCACATATGTTGGTGTCTTAAGAATTAAGTCAACTGTATCCTTCAACAATCTTTCAAAATGCCTTTTCTTAACTTTAATCTCTAGCAGGCATCTCCCAATTTTTTTCTGGCCATATACTCTTGGTGACTTCCACTTATAAGAGTGCAATTCTCAGTATTCGTAATTATCAAGCAGGCTGAAATTTCCTCACGGCTAGAGGGGTGTGGAAGATCTGTTTACAAACATTTTCCACAGTCCCATTGTGGATATAATGACTAATTTATATTTGTTAAAAATTAAGTGAACAGTTTTGTAAAGCTCAGAAAATTATTTTTCTTTTTTAAACAATTGGAACATTTCCACACCATTAACATTCTTCCCACGTACATTTGCTATATTTCTCCTGAGAAGAGCTGATGGATCTCTTTCTTTGACTAGTTTTATAAAAAAGCTCTAAATCATACATGTTTCTTGCCTTAATACCTGCTCAAGAATTCTTCTGCATCTCTTCTTCTCAGACATATTAACTCTGAAGAGGTCTTCAATAAGACGATAATTCTGAGCATCAATTATATTGCTAAAAAAAAGAGTTTTAAAAGCTATTTATAATCTTTACAGCCACAATCCATCTTATAATTTAATATTGCTTCACTATATTTTTCTAAAAGAAAATAATAAACAAAATGCTAATATGAATATGAAGCAAAGTGCTGTATTTTTATCTAAATATTTATTGTTCATTTAACAAAAAACAGTTGTACAGAGCAAAATAGTTACAGCCTTTTAGAAAAAGTGCCTTAATCAATCAGATTTTTATCCAACTAAATATCAATAAGACTTAAGCTAGTATTAATAAGAGTATACATAATCAACAGCAAATACTTACAAAGCCAACAATTCTAGTGCAATAAGCTTGTCTTTACTAAAAGTGAAGCAGTTGAGGATATTAACCACTTTTGCTGCAGAAACAGCTACCATTTTCTAGAAACAAAAGAAAAGTGGCCTTAGTTTATATTACATTCTTGCTTAGGTTCAAAGTACAAACATTTTAATATTATAAACTGCTCAGAGTTACCTTGTGGTAAGATGGGGGATCAATAAGTTTAATAAATAAATAAAAATATTTCAGCTTCTGTTAATATAAATTTGGATCAGAGAACAACTACTACTACTACTACTACTACTAGAGTTGGAAGGGACCTTGGAGGTCTTCTAGTCCAACCCCCTGCTCAGGCAGGAAACCCTATACCATTTCAGACAAGTGTTAATGATACAATAAGTATGAAAATATGCTGTCCTCAGAAAAGAGACAATGCAATAAACTAAATGAAAGCAGGAGAGGCAAATAAAAAAAAATCTCCAGCTGGATAAAATTATTACATTATAGAAGTGATTGATTCTTCAGAAACTTACATGCTGTAATGCCTTCATTGCTTTCAATTGTGGTTCAGCCCAAGAGAAACACCTCAGCAGCTCAACAATCTGCAACAGAAGCCATTCTATCATATACGCTATGTACACTGACAATTTATTTTGTACTGTCTTCTCTTGAAATAAAAGCATTTTCTCTCATCTTCGAGGCTTCTAAATGAAGCTTTAATAGGTAATAGCAAATTCACTATGATCTGAGCATTTGCTATCATATCTTTGTGACATAAACATTTGGAATAATTAGAATGTAAAATTTTACTCAGATTTAATTGATAAGTGAATAATTGATTTCTATAACTTGAAATTTGAATGTGGATATTAGAGGTAATCCTTGAATTTTGACTGCACTTGGGAGTGGGATTGTCAAGAGAATCCCAGATGAGAAGTGCAGGGTTTCAAGGGAGGAGGCCACATGCAAATTAGTGTGGTATTGCAGTGTGAGAAAAGCTGAAGGAGGGAGAGGAGAGTGCAGGGTGTGTTTGTGTGTGCAAGGGGAGGCTCGGGAAAGAGGGCCTGGGGTGCATGTATGTGTGTAATCATAGACATTGGAGACAGAAAGCATGGGGCGTGTGCATAAGAATGCTGGTAAACCTATGGAAGGAGGGCACTGGGGCATGCATTTGGGCAAGTGTAGGGAGGCTGGGGAAGGAGGGTGCTGGTGGGTGCAAATGAGTGAAGGAAGAAGGAAGACATAGTGCTTGTAAGTGCTTGAAGGCGGGAGGGGGGTGGTGGAACTTGTTCAAGCAACTTGTGATGTTCCCTGCTAGCTTCTCCATTGACTTTGCTTGTGGGAAGCTGGCAGAGAAGGTCAGCAATGGAGATTATGAGTGCAGGATACTGCAACTGGTCTTAAGTGCAAACTAGTTGCCAAGTCCTTGAATTTTGATCAAGTAACTGCAAGGGCACTGAAACAGCTGGAATTTTGAGTACGGTGAGCATTCAGTGTTAAGTCTGTATCAGTTCCCACATTCAGCACAGCACAAATCAGAATATATAAAGTATAAACATCTTGTATTGTTTTTTCATATATTTCTTACAATGCTAGATTAATCAAGGTTACTCTCATGAGATCTTTGCACAATCCACTGTCAAATGCTGAAAGGAAAACAAAATACCCTTAAGTGCCTTTTTCAAGCTGCAGTAAATGTCCCTTAGTTGTAATGGTTTATAAAATACTTCATCTCCCTTACCTGTTCACTAGAAAAGTATCCATGTACATATTCAATTGCTTTTAATTTGTATTCCATCAAAACAGCCTATAAATACAGAAATAGCATTTGTCAAACTTACAGGAATTAAAATGGAAATTTCTGACAAGTCTGTTGGGTGGTCTGAACATGTATCAGAAATGAAGATTCTATAAGTTTTGTAATTTATTTTCTCTTCAGTGTTAGCTATTTCAAGTACAATTATTTGGTAAAAAGGGAGGGTACATAGGTAGTCCTCAACTTACAACAGTTCATTTACTGAGCTTCAAAGTTGCAACAGAACTGAAAAAAGTGACTTGTGACTGTTTTTCATACATATGACCCTCACATTATCATGTGATCAAAATTGAGCCACTTATGATGGTTACAATGTCCTGGGATCATGCGATCCTTTGACAAACAAAATCAACGGGAAGCCAGATTCACTTAACAACCATGTTACTAACTTAACAATTTAACAGCAATGATTCATGTAACAAGTGTGGAAAGAAAGGTTATAAAATGGGGCAAAACTCACTTAACAAATGTCTTGCTCTGCAACAGAATTTTTGGGCTCAATTTTGGTTCTAAGTTGAGGACTACCTGTAAATTCCTTAAATAATTGGGCCAAAAGTATCAGTATAATAATTCCAACCTGTTTCCCAAATTCAGTGGAGCTCTCACCTTCTATATATCTTTATTGTACAAAAATTGATTACCTTTCTAATTTCATCAAGAACTGTCTCAAATGCTTTTTTATCCATCTTGTTTTCTTCAGTTACAGCCTTTTGTCTGTTCCAGTCACCTTTTATTGCAGAACTGTCTCCTACTGAAGGAATAGAGAGGTGGTAGGAAATTTTTTTTAGGATGAGCCATTCATAGAATGGTCATATAATACAGTTGTCTCTGTTAGAATAAAGAAACTTCTCAAGACAAACATACATTCCTACCCAGCTTGATACAAGCATCTTATACATTATGGTCTTAAGCAGATGCAACAAGATAAACTGTTTGCAACTGTCTTGTGAAAGATGCCTTATATTAATAATGGAATTCAATGTGTTTTAGATGGGTAAAGTCTTTGAATATAACAGGACTCACCTTGTAATAAAACCGAACCGAACTGGTAAACTATTATGCTAACTCATAATGTGATTGGCTAAGTATGTTTTATGGACCCAACCTCTGTTCTTGTAAACCTTGTTTTGGCACACTAATACAGACTCAATCACTTGTTTATTCAGTACACTACATAAAGAAATCACGGCCAAATGTGACATGTGAACGTCATGGACATGAGGACATGAGTGGCGCGATTGTTCCAGACTGAATTCCTGCAGCGATAGGTTCGGCATGCTAATAGGAAGTAAGACCCCAAGACTGAATAGTTTTACTCGTAGGTCAAGTCTTCCTGGGTGGGTTTGCCTTTAAGGAGCAGCATCAGGTATGAAAGCGACCTCCAAGAAATTTTGCACTGCTGGGAAAGCACCGCTTCAGATGACAACCTTCGAGCGAGCGAGGCAGGCAGGCCCCAAACCCTGCCCGCGAAAAAGGGGAAGCCTCGAAGCTGTCCCCGTTTCTCCTGTCGTCGGTCCTCCAAGCCCGCGCTCGGCTCTACTTACCATCCGAGGCGGACCAGGAAGCAGGAAGAAAAGACTGAACTGGCTGGCGACTGAACCGCCCGCGCAAGTCCCCCTTCGCTGGCACTAAACTTCGCCTCTCGCCGCGCTTCGGTGACGTCATCGGACAGGCGCCTCCAATGAGGATCCTGCTCGCCGGCCTTCATTTCACAAGGGATGCCGGGAAAGCTGCTCCAGTGCCTGCAGCCCGTAGCGGGCAAAGTGTGGGGCTCCGGACGAAAAAAAAGGACGCCCAGAGCGCATAGGAGGGACTTAGTAGTCTCGGTGATCCCTAGCGGTTGGAAGCCAGGATGCTTCAGAATAACGAGCCGTATTCAGCGAGCGCGCATTTTCAGAGCTGGGTTTGCCCTCCTCTAAATCAGGTCGGCTTCAGATCTCACCGCCCCACCTATTGCCTAGAAATGACAGGAATTGAAGTTTCGTATGGAGGGCACCGGGTTGGAGAAGCCTAATGGGGCTGCTTTCCTGTTCACCCAACTCAGGGATAAAATGTCAATTATTGAGCCAGAGACCAGCCAATTACGCTTTGGCATAGCATCTTATATTAACCCACCTTTGTTTGCGCAGTCAATGTTGGCTCCTGGCAATCACCTGAGATGGTCTGCAGTTTTCTTGGCAAGAATTCGTTAGTGATTTGTCATGGTCTGCTTCCTAGGGCTGAGAGGGAGTAAGTGGCCCAAAGTCATCCAGCTATTTTAATGCCTAAGGTTGGACTAAACTCAGCTTCGTAGTTTCTAGTGTGGTGCCTAAACCACTAGCCCAAATTAGTCTCATCAATCCAGTTTAGCTAATATTTATGGCAGGGTTCACAGAACAGGCAGGCTGCAATTCCTGGTATTTCACATCACATTTAAGCTATACACAATTTCAGACCACATTAGCTGGATTTATACAAAATGCAAATAAACTATTTTACTTTTTCTGTGCTTTGAGACACTTGCACCTTAAAAGAAATGAAAATTAAAGATATTGAAATTGATTATTTAATTTGGTAACAGATTTTGCACAAGGCTATTTTATTCATTAGCTCTTTTCCAGGGATAATAGCTTTAAAACACAGTAACAATCTTGTGTCACTACTGAAGTTTTAAAGATGGTATGTGTAGGTATACTTGGACAAGAGCTGGAGATTTGTTGGATTTAACATTTCACATTGAAGATCAATTATGAATATGCTTCTCTTTCATGTTCCCAATACTGTTACAATTGGCTAGGATTATATAGATCAGCATATTGGAATATTGATTCAAATTGTGGAATAATAGATTAATAACATAACTGAATAGCCAGGCTGTAGAAGACAAGTAGAAATCGTTTACTGTATGCTGCATGCATTCACTGCCATTCCTCTTTATTAGCAACTAAGGATCTTGAAAAAGTAAAGCTGGATTAAGCCATATGTACATTTAATGTGGCCCTGACACACTGGCATCTGAATGCATTTGAAAACTGACAAATCTGAATTGGTTGCATGTTTGTTGCTTCCCAGCAAGGAGATTTACAGCATGGTGTCTCAAGGATGGTAATGAACAGCCATCAATATTAATAGACATTGATGAACTGATTCTTCATAACCCACTTCCTGTTTCAAGAATGTCCGGATTGTCTGCCTTTAGCATCTCTGGGCTGCAAATTCCATAGTTTAACTATGTGGTGTATTTATATATAAGATACATAAATATTATCTTCTGCTGAGTCCTGAATCTGTTTGCATTCAGCTTGGATCCCTGGATCTGCAGGCTGTGCAAAAGAGAAAAGCTGCTCCGTAGCTCCAGTCTAGTGCGCCTCTCTTTACTCTCCTCCTTCCCAGCCGAAGAGCTCAACTTGCGGCGTTCCTTCTTTGGAAGGCAGCCGGTAACCCTCGGCCACGTCAGGCATCCGACGAAAAGATGCCGCCTCGGAGTTGCGGAAGCAAAGAATTTAGTCCCGTTCAGCAGACGGGTAAGCGCCGAGCTGCAAGCGGCCGATAGAGAAGATGCCTTTTCCATTCCCTCAGTGGCTGCATAACGGCGGTTCGGAGCACCCTCCCCCTCCTCCCGCGTCCAACTCGCTCTTCAGAAGGACAAGCGAGAGCCAATCGCAGAGCTGGAGAAGGTACATGCAAATAAGCATTCCCGCAGAGCATTGTGGGAACAGCGCGAACGGGAGCTCGCCTCCGCTGGCGACGCGGCGGAGCCTCCGAGAATCTGATCCGCACAGGAATGAACGTTCGCAAGCGTGGGAGAAAGAGTCCGGTGGAATAGTGCGGGCCACTGTGACATGAAATGAATGGAGCAGAGGCGGGAGCGCGTCCCGGCGCCAAGCAAAGCATACTTACCTGGCAGGGGAGACACCTTGATCACGAAGGAGGTTTTCCCAGGGTGAGGCTCATCCATTGCACTGCGGGTGTGCTGACCCCTGCGATTTCCCCAAATGCGGGAAACTCGACTGCATAATTTGTGGTAGTGGGGGACTGCGTTCGCGCTTTCCCCTGATTATTTGGTCTAAAAACAGAAAAATTGTACGTTACTTCTTCCTCAGTTTTCAGCAGTCATGGATTTTGAGCAATGTCATTGTGTTTTTCGTATACAAACCCTTCATGAAAAATTATTTCAACGATGCATTTTTCTACTTTCCAAAAAGTCCACATTTTGGACAGACAGGACTGCTAGTTTGAAAACGGGTCAGCCAGGCCATCTTATGTCAAATTTGAATAGCTTTCAGCATAGGAGTGATAAACAGCATCTATCTTCAGCCTACAATAGAGGTCACCAACCTTTCTTGGTTGCCGGACTGGAGGGAAAGGGAGGGGACAGCACTTTACAAGCCCACGTGCACACAAACAGACAAAAACAGGACCGTGAGAACAGGACCGTGAGCACATGTGCAACACAAATGGGGTGGTGCTACTGCCCACGTGATACTAGCACTGCCCCATTCTTGTGCGTCATTTTCCCATTTTCACAGCCCAAGGGTTGATATAGGGTGTTGATCTCCTTAGGTCACATCCTTCCTCATTACACAAATACACATCACCTACTATGTTTATATCCAGTAAGCGTTCAGGACCCCTTTATGGATTACTGCCTTGTCGTGGCGAAGGGACTTGCGTAACTCAATGAAGCTATAAGCTATGCCGTGCAGGGCCACCCAAGACGGACAGGTTATAGCAGAGAGTTCTGACAAAATGTGATCCACTGGAGAAGGAAATGGCAAACCACTCCAGTATCTTTGCCATGAAAACCCCATGGACAGTACTAAAAGGAAAAAAGATATGACGCTGGAAGATGAGCCCCTCAGGTCGGAAGGTGTCCAATATGCTACTGGGGAAGAGCAGAGGGCTAGTACTAGTAGCGCCAGAAAGAATGAAGCGACTGGGCCAAAGCCGAAAGGACGCTCAGCTGTGGATATATCTGGTGGTGAAAGGAAAGTCCGATGCTGTAAAGATTTTTTCTCCATAGGAACCTGGAATGTAAGATCCATGAATCAAGGCAAGCTAGACGTAGTCAAAAAAGAGATGACAAGACTGAACATCGACATCTTAGGAATCAGCGAACTAAAATGGACAGGAATGGGTGAATTTAACTCAGATGACCATCAGGTATACTACTGTGGGCAAGAATCCCTCAGAAGAAATGGAGTAGCCTTCATAGTCAATAAAAGAATAGGAAAAGCAATACTGGGATACAATCCCCAAAATGACAGAATGATCTCAATTCGAATCCAAGGCAAACCATTCAATATCACAGTAGTCCAAATCTATGCCCCAACCACTGGTGCTGAAGAGGATGAAATTGACCGGTTCTATGAAGCCCTACAGCACCTTATAGAATTAACACCAAAAAATGATGTCCTTATCATCATGGGGGATTGGAATGCTAAGGTAGGAAGCCAAAAGATAACCGGAATAACAGGCAAGTTTGGCCTTGGAGTACAAAATGAAGCAGGGCACAGGCTAATAGAATTTTGTCAAGAGAATACGATGGTCATAACAAACACTCTTTTCCAACAACCCAAGAGACGGCTCTACACATGGACATCACCAGACGGTCAACATAGAAATCAGATTGACTATGTGCTCTGCAGCCAAAGATGGAGAAGCTGTATACAGTCAGTAAAAACAAGACCAGGAGCTGACTGTGGCTCATGAGCTTCTCGTTGCAAAATTTAGGCTTAAATTGAAAAAAGTAGGGAAAAGCACTAGGCCACTCAGGTATGAACTAAATCATATTCCTGATGAATATACAGTAGAGGTGACAAATAGATTTAAGGAACTGGATCTGATAGACAGAGTGCCTGAAGAACTATGGATGGAAGTTCGCAACATTGTACAAGAGGTAGCAACTAAAACCATCCCAAAGAAAAAGAAATGCAAGAAAGCAAAATGGCTGTCTGAGGAAGCTTTGCAAATAGCTGAGGAAAGAAGGGAAGCGAAAGGCAAAGGAGAAAGAGAAAGATACACCCAATTGAATACAGAATTCCAGAGAATAGCTAGAAGAGATAAGAATACCTTCTTAAATGAACAGTGCAAAGAAATAGAAGAAAACAACAGAATAGGGAGGACCAGAGATCTCTTCAAGAAAATTGGAGATATGAAGGGAACGTTTCATGCAAAGATGGGCATGATAAAGGACCAAAATGGCAGAGACCTAACAGAGGCAGAAGAGATTAAGAAGAGATGGCAAAACTACACAGAAGAACTATACAAGAATGAGCTTAACATCCCAGATAACCACAATGAGATGGTCACTGACCTCGAACCAGACATCCTAGAATGTGAAGTGAAATGGGCCTTAGAAAATCTGAGCAACAACAAAGCTAGTGGAGGTGACAGTATTCCAGCTGAGCTATTCAAAATCTTAAAAGACGATGCAGTAAAAGTGCTACACTCAATTTGCCAGCAAATTTGGAAAACTCAACAGTGGCCACAGGATTGGAAAAGGTCAGTTTACATTCCAATTCCAAAGAAAGGCAATGCCAAAGAATGTTCAAACTATCGCACCATTGCACTCATTTCACATGCTAGTAAAGTTATGCTTAAAATCCTACAAGCTAGACTCCAGCAGTATGTGGATCGAGAACTACCAGAAGTACAGGCAGGATTTCGAAGAGGCAGAGGAACTAGAGATCAAATTGCCAACATACGCTGGATCATGGAGAAAGCTAGGGAGTTCCAGAAAAACATCTACTTCTGCTTCATTGACTATGCAAAAGCCTTTGATTGTGTGGATCACAACAAATTGTGGCAAGTTCTTAAAGAGATGGGAGTACCAGACCATCTCATTTGTCTCCTAAGAAACCTATATGCGGGTCAAGAAGCAACAGTGAGAACCGAACACGGAACCACTGATTGGTTCAAAATTGGAAAAGGAGTCCGGCAAGGCTGTATACTGTCGCCCTGCCTATTTAACTTATATGCAGAGCACATCATGAGAAAGGCAGGGCTAGATGAATCAAAAGTTGGAATTAAGATTGCCGGGAGAAATATCAACAACCTAAGATATGCAGATGATACCACTCTAATGGCAGAAAGTGAAGAGGAACTAAAGAGCCTCTTGATGCGGGTGAAGAAGGAGAGTGCAAAAGTTGGCTTGAAACTCAACATTAAGAAAACCAAAATCATGGCATCCGGCCCTCTCAATTCCTGGCAAATAGATGGGGAAGAAATGGAGGTAGTGACAGATTTTATTTTTCTGGGCTCAAAGATCACCTCAGATGGGGACTGCAGCCAAGAAATTAAAAGACGCTTGCTCCTGGGGAGGAAAGCTATGGCAAATCTAGACAGCATTCTAAAAAGCAGAGACATCACCCTGCCAACAAAAGTGCGTATAGTCCAGGCCATGGTTTTCCCAGTTGCAATGTATGGCTGTGAAAGTTGGACCATAAGAAAGGCTGAGCGCCAAAGAATTGAGGCCTTTGAACTATGGTGCTGGAGAAGACTCCTGCGAGTCCCTTGGACTGCAAGGCGTTCAAACCGGTCAGTCCTAGAAGAGATCAACCCCGACTGCTCTTTAGAAGGCCAGATCCTGAAGTTGAAACTCAAGTACTTTGGCCACCTAATGAGAAGGAAGGATTCACTGGAGAAGAGCCTAATGCTGGGAAAGATTGAGGGCAATAGAAGAAGGGGACGACAGAGAATGAGATGGCTGGATGGAGTCACTGAAGCAGTAGGTGTGAATTTAAATGGACTCCAGAAGATGGTAGAGGACAGGAAGACCTGGAGGAACATTGTCCATGGGGTCGCGACGGGTCGGACACGACTTCGCAATTAACAACAACAACAAGCGTTCAGGTTTATACATCTTGGAAGTGGAAAATATGCATGAAAATGATATGGTTAAAATACTCAGTTGCCTAATATTGTTTCACACGGTGTACTCTACTCATCTGTAAATTATATGATGCTTGACTCTTTAGAAAAGTTAACTCTCTAAAAACTCCATCCAAGAGGCCAGGGGAACAATATTTTCTTCTGCTGCATCCCGAATCTGTTTGCATTCAGCTTGGATCCCTGATCTCTGTTGTAGGCTGAAGATAGATGCTGTTTATCACTCCTATGCTGAAAGCTATTCAAATTTGACATAAGATGGCCTGGCTGACCCGTTTTCAAACTAGCAGTCCTGTCTGTCCAAAATGTGGACTTTTTGGAAAGTGGAAAAGTGCATCGTTGAAATAATTTTTCATGAAGGGTTTGTATACGAAAAACACAATGACATTGCTCAAAATCCATGACTGCTGAAAACTGAGGAAGAAGTAACGTACAATTTTTCTGTTTTTAGACCAAATAATCAGGGGAAAGCGCGAACGCAGTCCCCCACTACCACAAATTATGCAGTCGAGTTTCCCGCATTTGGGGAAATCGCAGGGGTCAGCACACCCGCAGTGCAATGGATGAGCCTCACCCTGGGAAAACCTCCTTCGTGATCAAGGTGTCTCCCCTGCCAGGTAAGTATGCTTTGCTTGGCGCCGGGACGCGCTCCCGCCTCTGCTCCATTCATTTCATGTCACAGTGGCCCGCACTATTCCACCGGACTCTTTCTCCCACGCTTGCGAACGTTCATTCCTGTGCGGATCAGATTCTCGGAGGCTCCGCCGCGTCGCCAGCGGAGGCGAGCTCCCGTTCGCGCTGTTCCCACAATGCTCTGCGGGAATGCTTATTTGCATGTACCTTCTCCAGCTCTGCGATTGGCTCTCGCTTGTCCTTCTGAAGAGCGAGTTGGACGCGGGAGGAGGGGGAGGGTGCTCCGAACCGCCGTTATGCAGCCACTGAGGGAATGGAAAAGGCATCTTCTCTATCGGCCGCTTGCAGCTCGGCGCTTACCCGTCTGCTGAACGGGACTAAATTCTTTGCTTCCGCAACTCCGAGGCGGCATCTTTTCGTCGGATGCCTGACGTGGCCGAGGGTTACCGGCTGCCTTCCAAAGAAGGAACGCCGCAAGTTGAGCTCTTCGGCTGGGAAGGAGGAGAGTAAAGAGAGGCGCACTAGACTGGAGCTACGGAGCAGCTTTTCTCTTTTGCACAGCCTGCAGATCCAGGGATCCAAGCTGAATGCAAACAGATTCAGGACTCAGCAGAAGATAATATTCTGTTCCCCTGGCCTCTCGGATGGAGTTTTTAGAGAGTTAACTTTTCTAAAGAGTCAAGCATCATATAATTTACAGATGAGTAGAGTACACTGTGTGAACCATTATTAGGCAACTGAGCATTTTAACCATATCATTTTCATGCATATTTTCCACTTCCAAGATGTATAAACCTGAACGCTTACTGGATATAAACATAGCAGGTGATGTGTATTTGTGTAATGAAGGATGTGGCCTAAGGAGATCAACACCCTATATCAAGGTGTGCATAATTATTTAGGCATAATTATTTCCTCAGGGAAAATGGGCCAAAAAAGAGATTTAACTGATTCTGAAAAGTCAAGAATTGTAAAAACTTTTTCGGAGGGATGCAGCACTCTTGAAATTGCTAAGATATTGGAGCGTGATCACAGAACCATCAAACGTTTTGTTGTAAATAGCCAATAGGGTTGCAAGAAACGTGTTGAGAAAAAAAGATACATATTGACTGCCAAAGATTTGACAAGAATCAAACATGAAGCTACCAGGAAACCATTATGCTCCAGTGTTGTCATATTCCAGAACTGCAATCTACCTGGAGTGCCCAGAAGTATAAGGTGTTCAGTGCTCAGAGAAATGGCCAAGGTAAGAAAGGATGAAACCCGACCACCACTGAACAACACATAAGTTGAAACGGCAAGACTGGGCCAAGAAATAGCTAAAGACAGATTTTTCAAAGGTTTTATGGACTGCTGAGATGAGAGTGACTCTTGATAGACCAGAGGGATGGGCCCAGGGCTTGATCTATAAAACGGGTACAGAGCTTCACTTCGACTCAGATCCCAGTAAGGTGGATGTTGGGTACTTGTATGGGCTGGTATTATTGAAGATGAGTTAGTTGGATGTTTTCGGGTTGAAGATGGACTCAAAATCAACTTCCAAACCTACTGCCAGTTTTTAGAAGGCCCTTTCTTCAAGCAGTGGTACAGGAAAAAGTCTGCATCTTTCAAGAAGACCATAATTTTTATGCTGAGCATTGCTTCATCGCATGCATCAAAGTACTCCGCTGCATGGCTAGTCAGTAAAGGCCTTAAAGATGAAAGAATAATGACATGACCCTCTTCCTCACCTGACCTAAACCCTATTGAGAACTTGTGGGCCCTTCTTAAATGGGAGATTTACGGTGAAGGAAAACAGTACACCTCTCTGAACAGTGTCTGGGAGGCTGTGGTTGCTGCTGCACAAAACGTTGATAGTCAACAAATCAAGAAACTGACAGACTCCATGAATGGAAGGATTATGACTATTAGTGACAAGAAGAGTGGAATATTAGTCATTGATTTTTTTTTGAAATGTAAAATATTTATTTGTGCATTTTGAGTTGTTTATTATTCTCACTTTAACAGATGCAAATAAACGAGTGAGATGGGCAAATTTTCATTTTTCATTTAGTTGTATGATAATTCTGCACACTAATAGCTGCCCAATAATTGTGCACAGATATTCTCCTAAGAAAGCCAAAACCTCACTTTTACTTTCTTAAATATTCAGGTTTGAAGTTTATTAGCATTTTGGATTGACCAAGAGCACTGTAGTTGTTCAAATAAGAAAATCCTCCAAAATACAACTTTCCTAATAATTGTGCCCACAATGTAGAGTAGAATAGACTAGTGTGGCCAAGTGTGATTAGACATACAAGGAATTTGTTTCTGGTGCAGAAGCTCTCAATGTAAGTGTAAAACAACAGAGTAATAATATTACTCTATTACTCTAACAGAGTAAAAGGGGGTAGTAATAATATTACTCTGTTATATTACTACCCCCTCTTACAGAGTAAGGGGGTAGTAAAGAAGATAAGGATAATAATGCTACAGCTATATAACATAGGTAAATGTATGTAGATTTAGACAGTACTGTGAGAATTATGTGTTCAGTAAAGGTATGACGAAAGAAATTGTCCTGTGTCTAGTTCTTTCGGCATGCAATGGCCTATAGTGGCATCTCAAGGGGAGGAGTAGAAACAGTTTATGTCTAGGATGTGAGGGGTCTATAAATATTTTCTTAGCCCTCCTACTGACCTGCACAATATACAGGTCTTCTATGGAAGGCAGGCTGGTTACAGTTGTTCTTTTTGCAGTCCTATCTATCTGTTGAAATCTGTACCTGTCCTGTTTGGTTGCTGTACCAAACCAGACAGCTAGAGAAATATAAATGACAAACTCAATAATTTGTCAGTAGAACTGTATCAACAGCTCCTGGGGCAGTCTGAACTTTCTGAGTTGCAGGAAGAACATTCTTTGTTGTGCTTTTTTAATGACAGTTCTAATGTTAGGTGTCCATTTCAAGTCCTGGGATATTATAGAACCCAAAAACTTGAAGATCTGTACTGTTGATATTGTGTTGTCTAATATTGTAAGAGATGGTAGAGCTCCTCCTAAAATCCACTCTCATCTCTATAGTTTTAAGCATGTTCAGCTTCAGATTGTTCTGGGTGCACACACAGGGCCAGTATTCAACCTGCTGTCTATATGCAGACTCATCACCATCTTGAATGAGACCAACGACTGTTGTTATCATCTGCAAACTTTAGTACTTTAACAGAGAGATTCTAAATAATAAAAACTTTACTAAAATGGTTAAAATTATAATTGAAACTAAATATGAACTGATTATGAAAACCCTATCTTATGCAACTTGTGCTTCTTTGAATAATGTTGGACTACGATTCCAGATTGGCAATAGAAATTCTATATTTTGGGAGCCCGTTGTTGGGGAAGCTGTGAATTGCTTTGGCATATGACTTTACAGCAGTAAATGCAATAAATTGCAGAACAAGTAAGTGGTACCACCACTATTTGTTCCCCAGTGATGATAATCAGAAATGTTGGTTGTGCTGCCTAAACAAGCCTACTGGATTATTGTAATCCAGTTTTCTGGATTTGCATGATATACTGGATCATAAATTTACCCTATCAGAAGAATTGAACAACCCTCCATGCTAAAATGTGGTTGGCTATTTTGGTGCATGAAGATAGCCATGGTTTGAGGACACACTAATTTAGCTTTTTGCATGTTGGCATCCCCCAAAGTATGATTTTCATTACTATCAGCCAACAAAGTTTCATGACAGTCAATGATGCAAATTGTAGGGCCTTTTTCAGATGCTGAGGTAATGGTCTCCCCTGGTTCTTGAGTTTCAGAAAAACTTGAGGGCCGTTAACCCTGTGAAAACTCTCACAGGCAGGAGTATAAGGTGAAGACAACATAGCATGGCAGGAACAAATGTCAGTGGATGATGGCGCTGGGAGTTTGTGCCAAGGGGAAAGGCCTCATTGAAGAAAACATCTACAGGTAATCTTTGATTTACAACCATTTGTTTAGCAACTGTTACAATGCCACTGAAAAAAGTGACTTACAACAGTTCTCTCATAAATATTATAGCATCTCCCATAGTTATGTGATCAAAATTTGGGTGCTTGGCAACCAACACGTACAGTATTTACAATGGTTGCTGCTTCCCAGGGTCATGTGATCATCCTTTGTGAATTTTTCAACAGACTTCTAACAAGCAAAGTTAATGAGGGAAACCAGATTTAGTTAAGGATTGCATGATTCACTTAGCAATTGTGACAAAAACAGTAAAATTGGGCATGATTCACTTAACCACTGCCTTGCTTAGCAAGAAAATTCTGGTTGCAATTGTGATCTTCTGTTGAGGACTACTTGCAGAAGATACAAAGTTACAGAAGGCAGGGATAAACAGCACTGAATCTAATGATTCCTCAACACCAGGGGTCTTCAAACCTGGCCCTTTTATGACTTGTGGACTTCAACTCCCAGAATTCCTCAGCCAGGCATGCTGGCTGAGGAATTCTGGGAATTGAAGTCCACAAGTCATAAAAGGGCCAAGTTTGAAGACCTCTGCTCAACACCAAGGTATTGAATGTGAATCCGTCTGATCATCACAGCAGCCTTTTGGACTCTCTAATATAGTGTTTTTCAAACTTGGTGACTTTAAGATGTGTGGTCTTCACGCATGCTGGCTGGAATTCTGGGTGTTGAAGTCCACATAATGTAAAGTCTCCAAGTTTGAAAAACAGTATATGTACATGTTGTATACAGCAATGTATATGTTGTCTTTTAATTCTGTGGTTAGAATTTCAACAGTTTACATCGGAAGTGGGGAACTATGGCTCCTTTATGACTTGTGGACTTCAATTCCTAGAATTCCTGAGCCAGCATGGCTGGCTAGGAATTCTAGGAGTTAAAAGTCCACAAGTCATACAGGGGCCATAATTCCCGCCCGCGGTTTATATGAACGCCCAGTTAGAAGATGCACTGAAGAAAAAGGCTGCTGGTCTTAAAGTCCTGGCAGTGACGGGGCGTTTAAAGAGAGGCGACGCAGCTCATAGACTGCGACGGCCTGGCGCTGAAGGAGGCGGGGCCCCAAACAATGTAGAAAGCGAAAACACCCGCCCTTCGAGTTCATGTAATGACAGAGCCTCGCTTGCATTTTCGCAACCACCCCAGACGGCTCCGCCGGCTTCCCTCTGCTTTTTTTCCCCCTCACCGGGTGAGGGCCGGCCTACTCGGCTCCAGACCTGCCCCACACTCACGGTCCCGCCCTTCTCGCGCGCTCTCTGCCCTTTGACGTGGCACGGGTCCCCCCCCCCCCAGCCATGATTGTTGCGTCGGCGGCGCTTAGCCTGCTGGGTTCCGTGTGCGCGAGGGCGAAGTGAGAGAGTCGGTTGGAGGCTCCCGGAGCTGAGGTGAGTCGCGGGAACGGAAGGCAGGCAGGCAGGCAGGAAGAATGAATAGAGTGGGCACCGAGGAGGCTCGGTCCTCGCCGTCTGGCCCGAGGAAGCTGAGGGGGTCCACCGTCGGGGAGAAACCCACAGTCCGATGTAGGGCGCGGGAAAGGAGGGGGACTTTGACTTCTTCCGAGCCCATCGACTCTCTTGGAGTTTACCGGGGATGCTGTCACGCTCCTTTGCCCAGTAACCTGAGATGTCGTCGTGGACTAAAGCTGGAGGGGTTCCCTTCCTTTAAGATCGTTTAGCCCAGTGTTGTAGAGGTTTCGTTTTCAGAATATCCTGCCCACCTTTAGCCCTTCTTCTCCCTTCCTCTTCTTTCAGTCACTTCCCCCGGGATAGTTTGAAAAGCCAAACTGGTTTCTGACATTCGAAGAGAGAGAGTTTCCCAACGTGGGAATGAAGGTATTGTGGATATGAACTGGGCAGATCAGTGAGTGGTGCTTCTCTATCGAAGTGGGTGTGTTTGAACGTTAGAGCATTGGGAGACATGGAACAGTCATGTGGAGTGGGACTCCCGGTTTTTTCTCTCTCTGACCATCCCATATTCTCTGGAAGTGTATCTAAAATCTGATGCCCCTAGTTGCATTGAGTTGTATCTCTGCAACTTAATTTGCGACATCATCCCTAGATGACATTGTGTATATTAAGCCTATTTCTAAATCAGAAAGGGGGAGAGAGAGAGAGATCAGTGTCTTTTTTAAAAGGAAGTAGCTGTCGGCAAAAGTGTTGTCAGTAAAAAAGGGAGTTGAATAATGTAAAGGGGGTTCTTAAAATCAAAACATTAAATGGGAAAGGAAGAAGAGAGGACTTAGAGTAGATTACGTTTTTTTGGGTGGGTGGGGAAAGAAGCTTAGTAGATTTTTGTAAACTTGAATACTTATTTTTTGTAAATTCAAGTGTATCTGCTGCTAGTGGCAAATACTGTCAGTTGTACAAGTTCTGAATCAGACAGTAGCAAATATATTATGGCTTGAGCTTTTGTGAATTAGAGCCAAGATGTTAGATGCATGAAGAGGAACTTTATAGAATCATAGGATTTGAAGGGACCTTGGAGATCTTATAGTCCAACCTTCCTCCAAGATTAGGATTCCTTGTACCATCTTGGACAAGTGATTATCCTATCCTTTCTTGAAAACTTCCAGCAATGGACCACCCACAAGTCTGGGAGGCAGGTTGTTTTGTTGATTACTGTTCTCACTGTCAGAAAATTCCTTCTTATTGCCAGGTTGCTTCTTGTCCTAACTTCAGGTGCTATGGAGAATAAGTCGATGTCTCTTCCCTTCGCCTTCAAGTATTATCATGTCTGTCTTCTCTTTGTTAAGCTAAACATACCTAGTTTTTTCAGCCATTCTAAAGAAACCATAGAAAGGATTTAGCTTCCAGATCTCTTATAATCTTTGTTGCTCTTTTCTGTACTCTTTCTAGGGCCTCAGTATCTTTTTTGTGTGTAGTGTCAGAACTGGACAAAGTATTCCAAATGTGGCCTTACCAGTGCCCTTGATCTTGATACTATGCTTCTGTTGATGCAGCCCAGCCTGGGACTGTGTTATCTGTTTTGACAACTGTAGCACATAGCTGACCCATACTTCAATGGTGGTCCACCAGGACATCTAGATCCTCCTTATAAGTACTACTGTTGAGCCAAGTACTGCCTATCCTGTATCGGTGCATCTGGTTTTTACTGCTTACGTGCAGGATATTACTTTTCTTGCCATTGAACTTCAACTTGTTGGATAGGCCCCAATGCTCAAATCTGTCAAGATTCAAAATCTGAATTATGACTCTATCTTCTGAACTGTTAGCAGTTCCCACCAGCTTTGTGGTGGGAAAAAATTTGATGTGCCCTTCAATCCCCTCATCTAGGTCATTTATGAAGATATTGAAGAGCAGTAGTCCCAAAATAAAACCTTGAGAAAGCCCATTGCATACTTCCCTCCATGTAGATGTAGTTCCATTAAGGACCACAAGCTGAGTGTGTTTGGTAGCAGTACTGTCTGTCTTACATTGTTCTATTTTACTGAGAAATAGGCTGTGGTCTACTTTACAAAATTCCTTACTGAAATCTAAGTATGCTATATCCACAGCATTTTTTTTGGTTCACTAATTTAGTCACTTTATCAAACAAGGCAGTAAAAATTGTTTGACATGTTCTGTTCTTAACAAACCAGCTGCTTGATTATGTTTTCCAGGATTTTCCCAGGTATTCATGCCAAGCTGATTGGTCTGTGGTTTCTTGACTACCCCCCTCCTCCCTTTTTAAAAAAGTTTGGAACCACACTAGCTTTTTCCAGTCTTGGTAGTTCAGTGCTTCAGGAGCTCTCAGAGATTTCATTCAATGGTTCCGAGATCACATTTGTCAGCTCCTTCAGTACCCTGTGATGTAACGTATCCAGTCCAGGAGACTTGAACTCATTCAGAGCAATTAGTTTCTAACCTTTTTTTTTTAAACATTTTTTAGCCAACATTTCTCTTTTGTCTCCCAGGGTGCTGTTTTTGATAGGTTGGACTATTTTTTTTCCTTTTGCAGAAAGACTGGTGCAAAAAAGGAATTGAGCAGTTCTGCCTTCTCTTTGCTGTCACCTTTTTGTTACCTTCTCCTATTAGTGAACCAACCATGTCCTTGACTTTCCTCTTGCTACTTACCTATTGAATTTTGTTCTTATTTTTAATATTTGTTGCAGGTCTTAGCTCATTCTGAGCCTTAGCTGTCCTGACCGTCATTGCAGATTTGGGCTATTTTCTGGTATTCTGCTCTAATTACAAGTCCCTCTGTCTTTTCTTTATACTTGTCCTTTTTGTCCCTCAGCTGGTTTGTGCATGTTTGTGCAAACATGCTGGTCTTGTCAAGTGTTTCTTGTTTTACTTGCTATATGATATTGTTTTTGTTTGGGCCTTTATTATCTCAGTTTTCAGAATTTCCTATGCACCCTGAACTGTTTTTCCAGCTAGAATTTCCATCCATGGAATGCTTCTTATTCTTTTTCTTAGTTTGTTGAAATCATCTCTCTTAAAATCTAGAACACTAGTCCTTTAGTTACCCTGAATCCTCAAATGACATGGTTACTCTCTTCCAAAATTCCTACAGTTTCCAATTCCTTGACCACTTCATCTCTATTAGTAATTATCCAATATAGCTGATCCTTTAGTACCCCCTCCCTCTTTTGGGTCATAAAGTTGTCAGCTCTGCATGTTAGGAATCTGTCAGTGTAGTTAAAGTCCCCCTTTACTACAGTGGTGTTTCTTGGAAACCTCAACTAACTGATTTATGGAGAAATTAATCTATTTCCCTACTTGGCTGTGTGGCTTATAATTCTATACAATGTCATTTCTTTTTCCTTTGTATTTTCATGTGCCTTAAACTTACATTTTTAAAGAATGAAAAATAGGCAAGATGCAAGGTTATGGAATATCTGTGATATATTTTTTTGATAAAACACAGTAACAATCAGATTTTAAAATATGACAAATTAAGATCTTATGTATTTAATTAAATTTTAGGGATTGAAAGACATTAATAGTAACTATGTGTAACATATTCCATGGGGATTTTCAGAAAAAAACAAGTTATACCCCAAGGTACTATTTGTAGTCATCTGTTTTCCAGCTTCACTAGGCATATTGAAATAGAATTAAATATTGTTTTTAAAAGGATAGCTGAATATATGCAGGAGGTTGTTTCCTGGACTTTGGATTGTTTGTTTAATTGACTATAGTAATAAATAGACATACAGCTGATAAACCTGTTTAGAAAGAAGTAAGTCCATGAAAGAGAACAGGTTGATGTAGTGGTTTATTTTTTATTTATTAAATTTCTATGCCATCCATCTCCCCTACAAGGTGACTCTGGCTGACTTAAAAATTATAGAAACAAGTGAAAAAAATTAAAAGATTGAAGTGAACCAACATTAAAATATTAGTAAAAACTGTGCTAAAACCGCACCTACAAGAGCCAAGAGATGACGATGAGATCTTCTTATCCCTTTAGCCACCTCCAGCGGTGAGCGTCCTCTTCTGGGCCCAACTAGTAAAGCCAGGTTTTGATACCCTTCCGGAAGGCCAAAAAGGAGGGGGCAGTTCTCACCTCCAATGGAAGAATGTTGGGGCCACAGCAGAAAAAGGCTCTTCTTGATCCGCCTGCAGACATGATCCTTGATTCCTTAGCAAATGAAATCCATACTAGGCCTCTGCCACTGGCACTAGTGGGGTAGGGTTGTCCCATTGGGGAGAGACAGCTTGTCAGATACCTTAGACCCATGCCATGTAGGGCTTTAAAGGTAACGATCCACAGCTTGAATTGGATCCAGAAGCAAACTGGCAACCAATGCACCTTGCATAGCAACGGTATTATATGTGCAGCCCTAGGAGCTACCAGGAATGTGCAGGCTGCTGCATTCTGCACCAGGTACAGCTTCTGAATACTGTTCAAAGGTAACGCCATGCAGAGCGCATTACAGTAATCCAGCTGACACATGATTATGGTATGAGTAACCATGGCATCCTAATGAGAAGGAAGGACTCACTGGAGAAGAGCCTAATGCTGGGAAAGATTGAGGGCAATAGAAGAAAGGGACGACAAAGAATGAGGTGGCTGGATGGAGTCACTGAAACAGTAGGCGTGAGCTTAAATGGACTCCAGAAGATGGTAGAGGACAGGAAGGCCTGGAGGAACGTTGTCCATGGGGTCGCGATGGGTTGGACACAATTTCACAACTAACAACAACAACCATGGCATGATCCAGGAAAGGCCACAAGTGGTACAAAATGCAAAGTGGCACAAAGGCCCTACTAGCCACTTTTTGAGCAGGAATTGTGAATCCTGGAGGACTCCCAAGTTGTGCACTGAATCTGTCTGGGGTAGTGTAATCCCATGCAGAATTAATGAGTTAATGATGATAAATCACCAGATCCAGAAATCCCTTGCACAAATTTGAAATTTATGGCAATGTACTGCGGTACAGTGGCACCATTTTCTGCTTAAAAGGAAAAAATAGCCGTGTTAACTTCTGATAGCTGTAGTACAAGTATTTTGCTGAAAAAAATCCAAGAAACTGAAACAACCATATCACAACTGCAGGCATCGGTACATGATTCATTTTCCCTTTACTAATTCCTCAAAGAGCAATGAGGATGCAAAATGGTTACCTACCTGCTTCTAGGGAATTTTAGATACAACCAACTATCATGAAGCTTAGTAACTCTTAAATATGACCAGCATTTTATTCTGCCTTTTTCCGATTTGTACTTCAAATGCCTATTTGAATAAGAAATTCTTATTTATTTTATCTTAATATAATACATAATACTGTTGTAGTTAGATAGTTACTTTTATTTAATTCATTCTGTCCAATAGAAGAGGTGGGCTCTGGTTTCTGCTTCTATTGCATACTGCTTGCACTAAATAGTTTCCAAGTTTTGTGTAGTATAACAGTTGATCTTGATTAGCACCTAAGAATGTATGATGTACAGTGGATAGTAAACTACACTGAATTTGTTAATTTAAACGCAGTTCTTTTAGGCTATTTTCAAATGGATGCAAGTGATAACCATGATAATTTGTCAAAATAAGATTTTTCAAATTGAAGCTACTTTGGAGGGCAGTGATGGCGAACATTTTAGAGACTGAGTGCCCAAACTGCGATCCAAAACCCACTTATTTATCACAAAGTCCCAGGGCTGCATCAGCATTGTGGTGCCCTCGGGGGGGGCAGTGGGTGGGCATGGCTGCAGTGGTCACAGCAGACTGGATGAGCGGGCCAGGGCCATCTAATGCGGCTTGCTCACTCACTTCCTGCCCTGTCACTTCCAAACACCACGTGTTCGCTACTCTGACAAACTGCTGGGGCAACGGCACGCGTGCCCACAGAGAGGGCTCTGAGTGCCGCCTCTGGCACGTGTGCCATAGGTTCGTCATCCCTGTTGTAGGGTAACAGCTTTCAGAATTGCTGTAATGTTTAGGAGTGAAACCGTTGCTTAAGGTACGTGTGCTTGTGCATTTGGAAATTTCCAAATTTGCATTTCACTAAGGAGTGAAACAGTTACTAAACAGAACAGAGACTCTTAATTGTTATTCATTTTCTTTCTATAGTTTTATGAACAGACAAGAATTTTCATATTTTCCAGATAACTAATAGTGAAAATACATGAATTCCCTAAAACAGTGGTCCCCATCCTTTGGCTCGGCTGGAGGGGGAGAGGGGAACTGGGCCGCGGGAGTGGTGGGCTGGCGCATACGCAACCCTTATGCTAATGGTGGGCCAGCACACACGTGCACGCAGCCCATGCTTGAACAGCAGGCCCACATGCAGGTGCCCGCCGGCCCGCCACTCAGACAAGGTGAGCTGCACATGCATGCGCTCCGGCCAGCACGTCACATGATCCAATTCCGAAGAGGTCACAGGCCAGTAGTAGGCCGCGACCAGGGGGTTGGGGACCCCTGCCCTTAAATTATTGTATTGCTTTTAATTTATCCTCAAGAACTTGCATGGTTAAATTCAATATATATTTTTGCAACAGATACGAGAGCTTCATAATGACAACCTTCTTGGAGTTCATTCAACAAAATGAAGATAGAGATGGTGTTAGATTCAGCTGGAATGTGTGGCCTTCCAGTCGTCTTGAAGCCACAAGAATGGTGGTTCCAGTTGCTTCTCTTTTCACTCCACTAAAAGAGCGTCCTGATTTGCCTCCCATTCAGTACGAGCCAGTTCTCTGCAGTCGCACTACCTGCCGTGCTGTTCTAAATCCGTTATGGTAATTTCAATAAATATTGCTGACATGTTATTAGTCTTGTGATTAAAAGATTGCATTGTCCCAATTTTACCAATTATGTACAGTCGCTCTTTGTATAGCATTATAGCTGTTTCCTAGAAATTCAGGTGCTATGCACTTTTATGCAATATGAATAACAGAGCTTATAGAAAAAAGTGGGGTTGGGCAGATCATTCAAGAATGACAACACATTCACAACCCAAATATTACCAAACACAACAAATAATCCTATTAAAGTACTTACATAGTTGAAAAATATATTAAATTCATAAGTAATGCAAATTTAGACTCATCTTGACAAAAAGTGAAAATGGCTTGAGGGATAAAATAAGAAATTGAGGCTGCAGACAATGGAAGTAAAGGATGATGACAACGATGACGATTAGCAGAAGGACAGATGCAGGATTTAGATGAATATGGTCACATCACATGCTTCTTTTGTAAATAGCTGTTTATATGGCTTCAAATAAGATTAAATTCCATGGACTATCTGCTCCTTTCTGCACTGTGATTGTTGTGTTCTAACCATTGCAAATTCTTCCCATATGCCATTAGAACTGAAGAAATCTCTGAAGCAGAATGCTTTTTTTGTTGGCTTGATGGACAATGACTTCTACTTGACTCTCATAAATTGTTGCGGATCTTTGGTTGAAAATTATTTTGCATGGGATTGAAACAGCTTCTCTAAGTCCTCTTCCTCCACTTTGTCGAACTTAGCCTGCTTAGTGAGAACAGTACAATGTGCTCTTATTTGGAAAACTGTTTTATGTGGTCAATGCCTTTCAAATCATAAAATCAGAAGGGCCATCAAGAACTATGACAGTAGTCTGTTTTAACCTCATTTTGAGCTTACAGTAGTACAAATTGCATTCTTTATGTTGAATTGCTGCAAAAAATTAGGAACTGTGCATTTTTATCTTCAGTAGTTGTGCTTGCCATCTTATATAACAATGTATAAAGTCAACAATAACTCTGAAGGTCTTGATGCTCTCCTTGGTAGTTCCTTGATTGGAGTATTGTTTTCTGCTTGACCTCATCCCCACCAACACTGGCAGGGCAAACTACAGTATATGCACAGGTGGCAGCCTCTCCCTTCACTAGCACCGATTATGTTACCTAGTTGGGTAATGAAATATACTGCAAGAAACTACCAAACTCAGAGACTACCAAGGACTCCACAGTTCAGCCCTAAGCAATATATTCTCTTCTCTTGGCAGCAGTAATTCTCTGATTGAGAGGCCGGAAGAGAATTGTTGTATTAGGAAACAAAAAAAAAAATTGTAATGGCCAAAGGATGATTTGGTATACAGGTAGTCCTTGACTTACAATTATTTGTTTAGTGACTGTTTGAAGTTACAAAGGCATTGAAGAAAGTGACATGACCATTTTTCACACTTAGGACCATTGCAGCATCCCCTATGGTCATGTTATCAAAATTCAGACACTTGGCAACTGGTTTGCATTTATGATGGTTGTATAGTCCTGGGGATCCTATGATCACTTTCTATGACCTTCTGACAAGCAAGGTCAATGGGGAAGCCAGATTTATTTTACAACTGTGTTACTAACTTAACAATTGCAGCAATTCACTTAACAACTGTGGAAGAAAAGTTGTAAAATGGAAAAAAAATCACTTAACTGTCTTGCTTAGTAGCAGAAAGTTTGGGCTCAATTGTGATCATAAGTCGAGGACTACTTGTATTGTCCAAAACAACTAGATTCATAAAATCCACATTTTTGTTCTTACAAACACTTCAGTTTGTTTTCTTCAACTTAAGATATCCTCAGATGTATTGAGTAGAACATAAATTAAAGTCTGCTCTATCATTTCTCCCCCCCCCCCTTGCTGTGTCTGATATGGACCCCAACAGTAGATCCATTTTAAGGCTTGGTAATTGGCTGCATGATAAAAAGTAACAGGCTTCAGTTTTCAGGTTGCTGCTTTAATCGTTATAGTCAATTTATCCTTAACAACTTTGCATCCTGGAGCTCATGCTTCCTTCCCTGATGTGATGGCTTGTTTTCCAATGAAAACCAATTACATCAAAGCTAAATACCTGAATAATGTAATCTTTGTAGTCAATTGTTATTTTTTTATTATTGCACAAAATAGCTTCAGCAAAAAACTTCCCATTATTTTCTCAGCATTTCTTCTGATTGTCTGTAATATTGCTAATAGCACACACAATGTCACATATTTCATTTATTTCAAAAAAGTTTGAAAATTTCAAAGTTTTTCTGTGATGCTAAAGCTTTTCTGTTTCTTTCTCTGCCTGAAATTTTATCACCAGTATGTTTCTTTGGTATATTTTTTTAACTAGTGTACTTATTTGAAGGGGGGAGAAGTATAGTTGAGCTGTAGTAATAATACCCCAAAACTGAGGAGAGAGCTGCAACAGACAGTAACAAAATACCATACATGTGGTAACTGATTTGAGTAGACAGTGAATAAAGCAACAAACTATTGTTTTTAACTGGTTATAGCTTGCTATGTTCATTTGACATTTCTGATTAGTGCCATATTGAAGTTCAGGAAAATTATGTATAAATCATGCTATGCTAACACCATTATCTTATCAATTGTGTATGAGTGAATTAGTATTGCATATATACTGTATATGCTACAGTATATGAGAACCACTCTACAGTGAACTTAGCCAGCTCAGCAAATACTGATTAGAGAGGAGCTAAAATAGAACATCCAAAGAGTTAAACTTATTAATAAGTTTGGTTAAATAAAATCTAGAGATGAAAGTATATAATGAATATAGAAAGTAATCTATATTCAGATTTGAGCCTGAAACTGCTTTATCTCATTTGTATTCATAATTTATTGAAACATTTAATATTATGTTTGTAGCCAGGTTGATTATCGAGCAAAACTATGGGCTTGCAATTTTTGTTATCAGAGAAATCAGGTAAGTCAACATTTATATTTGTCCCAGCTATTCTAACGTGGATTTTTTTTTTTGCTTTATTAAACATACAGATACTATAGTGATAGCACGGTGCAAATAAAAAGATGCAAAAATCATTTTGATATGTAGAAATGAATCAGTGTTAAATCTGAAATAGTAGTTAACAAAGCAAACATTGAATAAGTAAAGAAAAAGGAATTGTAAATCCTGGAAAAGACGTGTCATTTTCTTCTTTGTTGAAAAAGGATTACATTTTTTGAGAAGCAACATTGTATTAGTAATTTTTTACATGTCAAATGTAGATTAATCGTTCTGATGATGTCTATGGGTAATCTTCACTTAATGACTAGAACAGTGTTTCTCAACCTTGACAATTTTAAGGCATGTGGACTTCAACTCCCAGAATTCCACAGCCAGCATTGCTGGCTGTGGAATTCTGGGAGTTGAAGTCCACATGCCTTAAAATTGTCAAGGTTGAGAAACACTGGACTAGAATTTCCATCATTAAGCAAAACGGTAAATAGGCAAAGCACCATGTGACCACTCTTTAGTGATGGCAGTTCCTATAGTCCCAACTGTGGTTGTTAGGCCAGGACCATGCCAACATTTGGTAAGGATCTCCTGCCTACCATGCTCGCTTCCACTTCAACTCTCTCCATCTATTCATATCTCCATCACTGTTGTTTTGGCCACCCTGCATTTTGCTGGTCTTATTCCTACTCTCCAGCTGATCTTCGTTATCTTGTTTCCTCTGCTGCTGGCTTGGGATCCAGGCGTTGGGCAAGGGTAAAGCCCTGCAGTGGAGCCTTGCCTGCTAAAGGGAGCTTGCTGGGCTTGTCTGATGGACCGGCAAGCCACGGTGTGCTCCATTACCAGGCGAGACAGGAAAAACTACAGTGAAGGTGGGGGCAATAAGGGAGGTGCTATTCAAGGTGACAGCAGAATTGGGGGAAGCTGAAGGCTAGGGACTTCCTGGAGGTGAAGTGTGTGGAAGCACTCCTGGAGAACCAGCCTGCCAGGTTTCAGCAAGGAGTGGAGGCAAGCCTGCTGTGAACAGAACTTAGGCACTGTCCCTCTGTTCTCTGTGGCTCAGCCTTCCTTCTGCAAAGCCTTGCAAAGGACTAGCAGCTTCCAATGCACTGAAGCTCACAGACCTGTTCTCCCATGGCACTTCTGACATGTGTTCTGTAGCTCTTGTCCATCCACTTCCTCCAATTATGCTGTCACCCTGAGCAGCATCTCCTGCACAGTCTCCACCTTTATCCGGGAGTCACTGCCTTTTCTGCATAGCCTAGCAATGGAGATGTCCTCCCTTTGCCATCCTGCTGCCTCTTCCCTTACAGGGCCTGGCATCCTCCCTTCAGCTGACAAAGCTTGCCATCCTGCTGTACTTTCTGTGTTCATCCCAGGGCTGCATCCTGGGCCTATAGGAGGAGGAAGAAGGCTGTGAAGATTGGCTAGGGGCAATGGCAGTGGCGGGTGAGGGGAGGTAGCAGGAGTATGTGGCAGAGTGCAGGTGATGAAAAGGATAGAATCCAAATATTGATCATGTGACTGGGCGGGTCTTGCATTGGCCAGAACTCCAAGGACGACTGGTTAACTACCAGTTATTCAACGACACTGTAACTTTGAATGGTCACTGAATAAACCAAATAACACAAATAGCAATTTGTTGTTGTCGTCAGCCATTCAGCTGTGTCCAATCCTCAGCCACTCTAATTAATATCAAATTAAGTCCAAAAATAAATTGACAACTGGCATTCCTTATTTTGATGTGCACCCCAGGCTAAAATGATAAATGGTTATGTCTGAAAGATTTCAGGTAGAGTGATATGGTATTGATACTAAGATGCACAGATAGAAATAAAGATAGTAATAAAATTCAGTGTGATGTGTTAGGTTTATATAAACATTTCTGTCATTTTTCTTTCAGTTTCCTCCTACATATGCTGGCATATCTGAGATGAACCAGCCTGCAGAACTTCTACCGCAATTTTCTAGTATTGAATATGTTGTACAGGTAAATATATGACTAAAAATTTAGAGATGAATGTTGAGCTAGTGAACGATAGTAGAGGGGGAAGATGTGATGAACAGTATGGCAGCATATTATAACAATATGCATTATCACTTGTTAATATAGTGGAATAAATCAGAATTATGCTCTTCATTGTTTGGCATAATTTGATGTGATTTGTAAGAATAGCATAGATATTTCTCATGCTCAGCATTATAGATGTTACCTATCACATTTGTTTTTAACTCATGGAACAATATAATAACACAAATCTGAATTGCACAGAAATATGCTCAAATTCTACATTTGCAAAACTCAACACATAACACTTTGTGAATATTTCTTTATTGTTAAAAAAACCCCTAACTGTGAAATTAGCATAATAGGAAAGCAAAAAATCAATAAGAGTATTACAAATATTATAAAACTGAAAAACATTTTCAAAGTAATCTTAGTCTATATATTAAGATATGTCAATTTAACAATTCATATATCATAAAAATAAAGATAATATGCAAGAATTAATAGCAATAAACAATATAGTATATTTTTAAAACCAAGATGAGCAAATAATAATTTCTCTCTACTCTAAAAATTCTATGCTTGTTTAGCAAGTCATTGAGAAACTCAGCTACTAAAAGTTTAATGTTAGAAGAAATCTTAACACTCATAATTATGGGAAATTATAATCTGGTAATGCTTTCCATGTTGAACTAGATAGTTCACTGGATAGTTTTTCATCCAATTTGTTTTTGTTTTAACATTGATGCATACTCCCAATCTAAACTTAATTTGCCATTTGGATTATACATAATTTCCAGTGGGAAACATAGATTATTCTAAAATTGTAATCAGTTTGATATATTTTGTGAGAATCTGTGATGTTAATGTAAAAATAGTAGGTGGGAAAGAGAACTCTTCAGAATTTGTTTTATTTGGTTACAAATTATTTTCTAGAATTATTGGGCTTTGTAGTATTCTTACCAAATAGGAGAAAATGATGTGACTTGAATATTACATTTATAACAATTTTTAGAGAATGAATTATATACTATATTATTTGTAGTGCAATATCAAACATTTAAATGTTTTGATCAGTAAAAAAGATAACAAACACTCCAAAATTGGTTTTGGCATTATTAGTCTAATAACACTATTGACTTTGATTTGTATTACATGCTAATTTGTCATGGTTTTTTTGTGAATTGATAATATTATTACAATGTTTTTCATTTTACTTAAAGCGTGGACCTCAGATGCCTTTGATATTTCTTTATGTTGTTGACACTTGTATGGAAGATGAAGATTTGCAAGCTTTGAAAGAATCCATGCAAATGTCATTAAGTCTCCTACCTCCTACTGCTTTGGTAGGGCTTATTACTTTTGGGAGAATGGTACAAGTTCACGAGCTTGGCTGTGAAGGAATTTCCAAAAGTTATGTGTTCAGAGGGACAAAGGATCTATCTGCAAAACAACTTCAGGTAGATATCTGTTATTTAATTTGATTACTTTATGATTGTTGTGTCTTGGAAAATAGAAGAAGAAAATGTCTACTGAACAAAGTATTATAGTTTAGGAGTTAAAATGCATTTTCTGATTTTAACTACATTTGATTTTAAAAATGTTGAAATGACATTCTTAAATCTCGGGGGAGATATTATAAAGGTTGAATTACCTGTTCAGTACTGTCAATGTACCATACTCAACTTCAAAGCTGCCATTAGTATTCATAATCTTCCACTTTAAGATTATTAAAAATAGTAGAAAGGTGTAATACAGATTTTATACACACAAACCTGCAGTCTAATACTGAAGTAGGAAGATGTATTAGCTAGACTCATAGTTCCATCTAGTCAGGCTTTCCTCCTCCCAGGAATCCTTTTCCTTTTTCTTCTTGAGACTTGAAAGCTCAGTAATGAGTGATTTGTATAAGCAGATGGGAAGAGAAGCCTTGGACAGGTATGTCAGAAACTCATGCTCAAACTTGATTCTTAATTATAAGGGGAACTAAAAGGATTCAGAAAAGGAAGCCAGATAAGTGCTTGAAAATGAAAACAAAAAGCTAATCTTACTAATCTATAATAAACTTCAAGGTAGCGTAGCAATGAACAGCTTAGACAGAAAGCTAGGTATCATCCTTAAACAAGCCTAGACTATATATCAGTTGGGAGCTAGGAAAATATACTTTTTTTAATTCAAGGGAATGGTATAATAGAGCTGTTGATCTAAAAGAGGGTTTTGACCCACTTTGGCAGATTTGATATACAAGTTGGATTATGGATGGCAGCTCTCTTGGTCAATAATGCTTGGTTTTTTGTTTTTGTTTTGTTTTTTAAAAGCATTGTTGATATAATGAATAGAAGGAATAATCTTGAGGACCAAGAAGAATTGCAACAAGACAATGGTCAGATAAAAGTAATCTGAATCTGGGACAGAATGTAATTTCAGAAAGCATCTCAGATATGATCCTCCCTAATTCACATGAAGAAAAAAAAAGAGGGAGGGGAAAAGCACATTCAGACTTGCAAGATTTTGTTGCCATAACCCTGTACTAAAACCCTAGTACTGTATTGGTTTGCATGTCTTTGATTCCCAAGTTGGTCTATCTTGGAGACCTTCATGAGAACTAGGGAAGATCATCTCTCAAATTACCATATATGCCGGCGTATAAGACGACTTCCGGAAGTGCTAAACTCAGCGCCAAAGATGGGGGTCGTCTTATATGCCGAGTCATCTTATATGCCGGAAATACTGGTAGTTTCTGGCGTATAAGACGACGTTCTAGGAATGCGGCTCGGCGACAAAGATGGGGGTCGTCTTATATGCCGAGTCGCCTAATACGCCGGCATATACGGTATATTTTTGCCCCAAACTCAGATTTCTTTTATCTGATCCTTGTCTTGATTACAGCTCTTCCTCTCCTCAAGGTTATTCTTTCTGCTGATTTCATATGGATAGTTATTATTTTGAGTGATTTGCCAAATATATAACTGTTCTGTTATGCACTGTTCATAGGAAATGCTAGGACTTACAAAAATCAATGTATCACAAGTTGGTCGTGGTCCTCAGGTACAACAGCCACCACCATCTAACAGGTATCAATTTTTATTTTAAAAAAGTGCACTCTAAATTGCTTTACACTAACTTCTGCTTTGTTATGTATCTCCATAATTTATTTTATCAGTGCTGAACCCTTATGAACCAGCATCAATCAATTTATTCATTTATTTTGGCTAAGAACCAAAAAGATCAGAGTGGTCTACTAATAAAACATTATATTATTTTGGTTTGGTCTATGTTGGTCTCTTCAATAATTTGGGTTATATCCATTGTTATCATGGTGACTATGAATTCCTGAATGGGCCCAGTTTCCATCCCATCTAGGAGCAGATTGAGTCTCCAACAACTATAAACCTTGGAGACTTTGCTGCCAATCTGCTGAAAGAATTTAGCAACCCAGATAGAAATTTTGCTGTGGAGCAGGGAGACTGGTATAGCAATTATTCCCTAGAGCCCAGCTTCAACCAGAGTGTTTCACACCTGTTTATCTGTGGAAAAGGGTTGCTGAAAGTGTTTGAAGTCTCATGGATGACCAACTGCCATTTTAACCCACGGCACCCCACCTGGGCTTTTGGCTGGTGCCAAACCTGACACCTAGGTGGTAATATCATTGAGAGGGGAATCCCTCCCTTCCAAACCATCCAGGTCTTGGTTATACATGCTAGGTCAGCTGCTTCATCCACAATCTTATGGTGGATGTGCATGATCTTACTGCATGCCAACTTGATGTTGAGTTACAGCAGACAGAGCTGAAGACCTCAATGACCCCATGATGTGGACTCAAGGATGACTACTAATACATGGAAGGCAAGACACATCTTAATCACAGACTTCATCATTCTTGCAAGCAGCCCATCCTTAGCTTCTCTCCATATTTTCCTCTTTTAAAGTATATAGTAATATAGAACAACTTTTTAAAAGAACATGCTGGTAAGATTTTAAGTGTGTTTGAGTAGACATTGCATATGCTGTTTCTGTAGATTGAACAGCTTTCAGCAGGTGTCTTCTTCCAAATGATCAGCATGTTAAATAAAAACAAAATAAATACAGATTGAGAATTTTATCCAGTCATGAGTTATAATTTTGTTCATTTGTATAATAGATTACAGTTTTACAAGCTTGATAACTGCAGAATGAATGTTAAATCATGTTTGAGAAATTGAAATTATAGAACAGTATATTAGTATATTCATATTTTCCAAAATGAAATCCAAAATATTTTTTTTGTTAGAACTGCTCTCATTGGCATTATTCTCTCATTGGCATTATTCTTTTCTTTTCCTTTGACTTGTTGCTCATTGTCAAAACATTCTTTAGAACAAATTTTGGGTGGGAGACAGATGTAGTTAAATGGGAAGAGCTCATAGGATGGGTTTTTTCTTGTGTGAGGCTGGATTTCCCCTCCCAGTTGAAAAAATAAAATTTTAAATGGTTTCCCTGAGAGCAAAACTGTTTTTATTCTTTCTAGATTCTTACAACCAGTACAGAAAATAGACATGAATCTCACAGATCTCTTGGGTGAACTGCAACGAGATCCTTGGCCTGTTCCACAGGGGAAAAGACCTTTGCGATCTTCTGGAGTGGCTCTTTCCATAGCTGTAGGACTGCTAGAGGTAACAAGTTATCTCTGATATAGGAGAATAATTAAGTTAATGTGGGTTTGATTTAAATTAGAAAGATAACTATTTTTTAAAGATGGTAAATAATTTTCTGAAACACTTTATCACAGGTATTAAATTTACTAAAATTTGAGCAATAATTATTTTTTCAACTCTAGATATCTAATTTGGACAGTGAGAGGGACAGCAAATTTAATACATAATTAAATAAATAATTGATACTGCAGTTTCTTTTAGAACATGAATAAACAGTTCTAAATATCAATGGAATGGCTTCAGGAAGCTCATTTGTTTCTTGACTTGTATTTATTATCCTGTAGTGTACTTTCCCTAATACTGGTGCTCACATAATGATGTTTATTGGTGGACCGGCTACCCAGGGGCCTGGGATGGTTGTGGGAGATGAACTTAAGCTCCCTATAAGATCTTGGCATGACATTGAAAAAGATAATGCCAAATATGTTAAAAAAGGTACTAAGGTAAGAGACTCTATAAATGTTACTTTCCATTAATGTTATCTAAGAAGTGTGTTTGATACATTCCAAAATGACTTGGTCTTTAGATTATACATATTTTCCAGAATTAAAAAAGTCTTTAAATGTTTACAGTCTTTCTAAAAATATTCTTGAGAAACATTCTAATAGTTATAGGGTTCAGATGGTTTACTAAAAAAATACCGATGGACAGTATATCAATTTAAATTAAAATATGTTTCAAGAGCTGTGTTTGTATAAACATGCTTAATAGATACAATTTTGAATATTTTGTTGACATTTTTGTTTATCTTACATAATCGGGGAAAGAAATACAATAAGTCAATACTATAAAAATATACTGAGAAGGATTAAAAGGGTGTACAGCATTTAATCTTCATCTTTTTGTCATAGAGTTGAATACCTTGTGTTAACATATGGCTATAGAAACTCAAGTAATTGGAATAAATTATATTTTTGTATAGCATTTTGAAGCTCTTGCAAATCGTGCTGCTACAACAGGTCATGTTATTGACATCTATGCTTGTGCATTGGATCAGACGGGTCTTTTGGAGATGAAATGTTGTGCTAACTACACAGGGTAGGTAATATATGAAAGTATATATGTAGGAATAATATAATTTACTGAAGAAATATTATTTCAATAAACTGTTAAAGAAAATCATTCACATGCCAACTGGACTTGCATCTATGAGCATATGTAGTTAGCATACAAGCCAAAACTTTTGATGCTTCTGAATAGATTCATAAATATGTTTTTTTTTCATATATCGTAAAATATGTGTATCATTTAATTCTAGAGCCCTATTAGGTTAAAATGCCTGTGCTCACATTGCTAAATAGGACCCATGGATAACGCTTGACTTACGACCAAAATTGGGACCGTCCACCCATCTCTTCCTCTCAGTCAGTGCTTTGGGCGAGCATTTAATTTTGATCACATGACCGCAGGGGTGCTGCGACAACTGTCCATTTGTTTAGCGCCTTCATAGCTTTGAATGGTCACTGAATGAATGGTTGTAAGTTCAGTGCTCTCGGCAGCTGTTCTTCAAATGAATCCTGCTTGGTGAATTTTATTTCTTCACTAGACAACCCCTTGGGCCAATCTTTTGAGCACCAGGGACCGGTTCCGTGGAGAGATTTTTTTCTGCAGACTGGAGGGGGCATGGTTTCATGTACTGCCTGCATCCCGCGGATGGGGCTTTGCTTGTTTGTGCGGCCCAGTTTCAGGCATGCCGCGGCCCAGTGCCGGTCCACGGACCAGGGGTTGGGGACCCCTGCCTTGGGCCATTGCTTCAGAGATGCTTCCTTATCAGATTCCTCAGTGCCTTTAACAACAGTAGAGCTTCTAATATTTTTTAAAAATTCTTAAAAGTTCAGGGAGGTACAGTATTCAGAGATGTATTTGCCTTGAAAGTCCATGTTGAACTGTACAGCAACATCAGGAGTTCACCATAGGAAATGTTTTATGACATTTTGTAGTATGTCATAATGCTTTATGATAATTCTATATTATGAACAGTTTTAATTTTTTTTTTTGTCAAATTTCAATTTCATGGAAGTCATGGGTCATAGATTTTGAATGCATTTTGTAATGTAGCTATTCTGTAACTTGAGACACCTTGCTCAAAATTAGTTACCCTATGATGCACTGTTTCACCCATTTAAAGGTTATGGGAATCAGAGTTTTTATAGTATATAGATTACGTATGTTCTTGAATAAATTGTATATTAAAAATCAGTTTACATAAAGTAAAGTGACAGATGCCACATCATTTGTTTATGTCTGATGACCACTTTTAAACATTACATTCACAAATATGAAAAAATTGTAAAGAAATATAAAAGGGTAGAGGTTTTTCCAGATGCAGATATGTGCAGTTGTGGTAGGAGACCAGGTTTTGAAAGCAATAAATGACAATGTAACTGTTCTTTAGGACTATCCATCTCTGTGTCTTACTTTTTTTTTGTCTTCATTTAGCGGTTACATGGTAATGGGAGACTCTTTCAATACATCTTTGTTCAAACAAACATTTCAGCGGGTGTTCACAAAAGATGCACAAGGGCAATTCAAAATGGGATTCGGAGGTACCTTAGAAATCAAGGTAAGGAATGACATTTACTATAAAAAAAGAAGGTTCTGGTGTTCTTATCTTGTAAAATCTTACTGTGCACTCAGAGCTAAACAGACTTTTGTGGAAAGGGAGTATTCTAGCAGTAACATTCAGCTTCAATTTTTAATCCTTGGATTGAAGTACTTTATTTCACTGTGAAAATAAACTGTTTAAATTGAACAGCTTCTTTTCAGAATGAAGTAAAACACTGACTGATGTCCTTGGGTTAAAGACGCAAAGTAAATGTCCTTGGCTTAAAGATGCAAAGTAAACTTTTAACTGTGCAGGTGTAATACTGCATTCATTGTTTGGCTAAACTCTATTAATTTTATTTCTTACTAGCCCACAAAATAAATTGCTAAATATATTTTATGTTCCTGTGCAGTTACAGCAAACTCTCTAGTGCATGGGAATATAATCATACATAGGATATTTAGATTACATTCACATGATGTACTGAATATTTAATAGAAACGTTTCTCGCTGTGAGCATTTTTTCCCCGTCTGCCATTTCAACAGTTGAGCAGCAGCATATGAAATCAAAGTACTATTATATGGTTACCCATATTTTGCTGGAGTAATGAAATGCTGCTTGAGAAATAAAATAATATTGAAAAGAGGCAATAGATTTAGTAGTAAATGCAGATTTTTCATACCGAGGGCTAAGTCTAAGTTCTGGATTCCCAGTTTAAAAATATCTCATCCTGGTGAGCCAGTACCACTGAGAATTCTATAACAACTGGCCTCTATGCATCAGTAGTTATGATTTGATATAATGCTGAATTTGTAAATTAGAAGGCTTCAAAGGACAATAGAAATACTCTAATTCAGATTCCTCCTCCTAGAGATCATCCAACCTCTGTAACCTATCACTCCTCTAAAGGAAAATAAATATTTTAAATTTAAAGAAAACTGAGTCATTTGATATAATATGAGAAAGTTGTGCATAAACACCCAAAAAACTTTAATGCAAAATATATAGTTTTGAGAAAGAAACATGACCATTTGTTTAGCAAAATCATAGATGCTATTTTTCAGAGATTGACTGGTTCTGTTCCAAATTTATTCTAGATAGAACAGTTACTTAGTTTCACTTTTACAGGGTATGGTAAAATTACTAAAGTGAATTTTAATCCACTTTTTTATATTATTCTCTTTTACTTTGAAATCTATATAGACTTCAAGAGAAATAAAGGTATCTGGAGCAATTGGACCCTGTATATCTCTCAATTCAAAGAGCCCTTGTGTATCAGAAAATGTAAGTTATCTAAAATGAAAATCAGGTATCATAAATCCACACCGTTGCTCTTTTTAACATACGAAATACAATAGAAATTTTATACTTTGTTAAATATCCTAAATAATTATTTTGTTACTTAGATACATGATTGATTATATGCCATCAAGTCAGTGTCAGTTTTTAGTGACCACATAGATTTTCTCCTGAAGGAACTCTTCCCAATCTGGTCCTTCATCTCTTCCAATGATGCAGTCACTGCCATAGTAACTGAGTCCACCTTACTACTGGTCCTCTTTTCTTTACACTTTTCCCAGCATTAAAGATTTCTCCAAGGGTATCTTGGTCTTCACATAATGTGTCTGAATTAAGATAATTTGAACTGGCATTTGTATCTCGAGCAAGAATGCTGTGTTTATTTTGTTTGATGGTTCATTTTTTTTCATTTTCTTGGCTATTCATAGTATTCTAAGAAGTCGTCTCCAACATCAAAGTTTCAAAATATCAATACTCTTTCTATGCTGCTTCTTCAAAGTCCAGTTTTCGCTTCTATAGTGTTATAGAACATGACATCTCAATATCTTTTCTTTCATTGCTACTCTAGTAAGTGCTGGTCTCTGACATATTTCTTGATTGCTGGTTACTTTACTGTTGCTAATTGATCCTAAAAGGTAGAAGCTATCCAGCATTTCAATATTTACACTGCCAATTCTAAGGCTGGTTGCTTTTGCCATTAGGTTGGTCTTTAATCTTATTCCCACTGCTTTCATTACTAGTCCTTGGGGATCATTTGCATTTTCAATTATCAGAGTAGTGTCATCAGAATAGCACAGGCTATTGATTTTCCTCCTTTCATTTTAAAAACACTGATATCTTCTTCCAAACAAGCTTCCCCCAATATGTATTCCACATGTAGGAAGAATATGACAGTTTGGGGAACTAGTTCTGGCCTAGAAATCAGGAAATTGTGAGTTTTAGGCATCTCTTAGTCATGAAAGCCAGGTAGGTGTCTTTTGAGTCAATCATTCCCTCAGCCCAACTCACCTCGCAGGATTGCTGTTGAGGATAAATAAAAGGCAGGAAGTATTAGGTGTGTTCATAGTCATATACAGTATATCTAAAACTAGCAGGATAAATATATAACAATAATAGAATGCACAGTCTTGTTTCACTCTTTTGCCATCCTGCAGCCAATCTGTTTCGCCAAGTTCTGTCTGTACAGTATTGTGGCTTCCTAACCTGTGGATAGGATTTTTGCATGAGGACAATGAGATGTTCTGGAAAAGCCTTTTAATTGTCTGCATAAAATTTTCCTTTCCTTTTTCTTGTGGTAACTTCCATATCCTCAAAATCTCCTCAGAAATGGTGGAAAGCTCCAATCTTCTAGAGCAAATTCTGAGGTACCTAGGGAGCTATGGGTAAAAAGAAAACAAATGGTCTGCCCATGTGACTTTGGATTCCATCTACTATTATTTTGATCTACTGTCATCTAGTGTAATTTTTAATATATACTTTTAAAACAAAAATTTGACTTGTCTTAAATTTTAGGCAACAATAGCAATAGCACTTAGACTTATATACTGCTTCACATTGCTCTGCGGCTCTCTCTAAGCAGTTTATAGAGTCAGCATATTGCCCCCAACAATCTGGGTCCTCGTTTTACTGACCTTGGAAGGATGGAAGGCTGAGTCAACCTTGAACCGGTGAGAATCAAACTGCTGGTAGTCAGCAGAATTAGCCTGCAATACAGCATCCCAACAACTGCACCATCATGACTCCTAATTTCAAAAATGGATATTTTTTAAATTGCATTCTGCTTTCTCTTTCTTAACATTCAGAGTCATTGGGAGTTGGTTGGTGTATACACCATCATTATTCACTAGATTCTTTTTTTATAGATTAGCCTGAGTGGCATCTAAAGGTGTGATTGAAATTTTCTCTTTTCTTCTCCTGGCCTCCCTGTGTCCTCCAAATCCACCGTAGAGGATTATGGAATCCTCTGGACCAGATTTGGTGGACAAATAGTGGAAGGCAAGAAGAGAAATACTGGTGAAACATTGAATTTATTCTTTGATTAAGGATTCATGTACACTGCATCATGAAATATAACTGCAGGAATTAGTCCAGGCAATTATCAGGAATCAAAACTGACTCCAAGGTGCACACACAAACACAGACTTCATTTCATATCACACATATATTACATTAGCAACATTCTTATGAAGCTGTTAGAGGTAAGGTAGATAAAGTCTGGGTTCATTTACTTTACCCCTTATGCTGTCTTTCTAGTTACTATCACTGAAATAGCTGTTGTATAACTGTTCAGGGCATTTGTAACTTCATTATTACAGAACTTACTATTTTGTTTATTTTTTCTGTCTGCACAAGGAACACCTTGCTAAGTATTAGCATAGATACTCTGTTGTTTTCTCTTTGGCCATAAGGTGGCATTTTGTTGCTTCCATTTTAAGATATTCCATCAGGCATCTGAAGTAGGCTTTAGTCTCTCAAAATGTTTTTTAAATATAGAATGAGTTAAGTCTTTGAAAACTTTTATTCTTTTTGGATAGGGCATTATTAGAGTTCTAGAAATAATGATTCTGTGGATTTTGCTTGAAGGGAAACATGCACTAGATATGGAATCTTTAGGGAGGAAACTAAAAAAATAATAATCTTTTATTTGCTTTTTATTTTTTCCTTCTGAATGATTAATTAGTAGTTGTTGCTGATTTGTATTATCTAGGGTATCATGAAAAAGTCTCATAAGGTGGCTGTATCAAAGAAGAGGTGTTCTAATGTAATACATCTAAAATCACTTAAGTTTTACTAGTATGTAGCAGATTGTATTATTACTACAAATTCATTTGCGATCTCCTTACAGGAAATAGGAACAGGGGGTACTTGTCAATGGAAGATTTGTGGACTTAATCCCACTACAACTTTAGCTTTGTATTTTGAGGTGGTTAATCAGGTAAGAGAAAAGTAGCTGAATATCCTTTATTGAGAATAACAGGGTTGTAAAAAGGGAATTATTGTAGTTTTACAATTATGTGTTTCTACAAGGATATTGTTACTATTTTTTATGAAAATAGACTAATGTCTAGCCTTGATTGGCTTTGGGTAATATTATTTAAATATGGATATTAATGAAAATGAAATCTAGCAAAATTTTATTTTAAAAAATATATTTTATTGATTTTTTTTAATGTAATCACCTTAATATTTGGTAAATAAAATCAAGCAAAGCTACCATGTGGACTATAGAATTATAGAAACTAATTGTTAATTGATTTTTTAAAAATATAAACCCTAGCAAAATTTTAGAGAAGGTGGCCTGTAGTAATCTATGTGCTGAGTTTCTAAAATACATCTTTCAGTGCTTTTTAAAAAATGTTGCTTTACTGAAAATTATTTTTAAAAGAAACATCACTAGAAACACTAAGTAATTATGCTATGTGGTATATGACTAACTAAACTTAGTTCCCTAATATTTGCATCTTCAAATAAGGCTGGTCAAACTGGCAATTATTATATAACAGTTTGCAAAGAAGAAGAGCAGCAGTTACTTTGTTTTCTGCCTTGATCCTATTCTGCTACTTCCATCAATTATAGTTTCCTATTTGTAAAATATATTTTAGAAATAATAGATTAAAGTTATTTTAATCAGATCAGAATCACAACATAAAATTAGACTGTGAAGAAAATGTGGATAAAATTGCTTTGTTTGACCATCAAAGATGAAGAAAAGCAAATTCTATGTTTGTTCTTCATTTGAATTGTGCCAATTTGATGAGATAAATAAATAAATAAATATTGTAAAAACTCCTGTTTGATAAATAATAGGAAACAGGAAGGTCCCATTTTATCTTACCTGTGCCATAAATTCAATAGATGTGTGCAGACAAATCAACATCAACAGTCCCAGCACCTCCATATATAATATGAGAAAAATAGTATTATTTATCTTAACCTGTTACAATTACAGTATAGCACTTAGATATTTTTCTATGTTAAGAATTGTTAACTTGTCCAATTTAATATAAAGCAGGCTGTATTCTCAGTGTTGATTAAAAACCATTTTTGTTTTGAGAAATCTGTGTGTATTTCAAAGTTACTCTGGTTTTAGATATATTTAGATATATATCTAAATATATATAGATAGATATATTAGATATATTGTAGCTAAAGATGATTAAAATTTACTGATTTGTTAATTTAGCTAGCTTTTGGCAGATAATTTTTGGAATGGGTTGGGTAATACAGTTATCTTAAGTTCCTTTCTCAGTGTCTTTGTGATTCTCTCTACCTTTCCACTTGTCAAAACAGCACAATGCTCCAATTCCTCAAGGTGGACGGGGTGCAATTCAGTTTGTGACTCAATATCAACATTCAAGCGGACAAAAGCGTATTAGAGTAACCACTATTGCCAGAAAGTAAGCATTAATTTTTGATATAGCATTCCAGATATCTGAATGATATGTACATTAGTTAATAGTATTCAATGGGGAAATGATGCTTTGATAGACAAGTTGAAACCTTGCATCTAGGTCAGACATGTCAAACACAAGGCCCGCAGGCCGAATACAGCCCGCTAAGGGCCCAAATTTGGCCCCTGGAGCTGTTCACAGAAATGGCAAGGAACCAGCCCCTGCTGCCCCAGCCCTGGCCCAACCCAATCCGGCTGGGCGGTCTCCCAGCGCACGCACAGGAAATGGTGAGCACTCGGAGGCTGGTGGTGCGCAGGAGCAGCTGCAGCTCATTTGCCTCACCCTGCCCCACCCGGCCTCACCCCACCCCTCCCAGCCTCGCCCGTCACACTTTCACTGGGATTGGTAAGGCATTCAAAATGTTTTAGAAACTGTTTCCTTTCAAGGGTGAGGCCTTTTCAGAGATGTTTATCCTGAGCTTACACTTAGGAAGAGTTATTGTTCTATATTTGTTTCTCAACTGTTTGTTTTCATTATTGTAGATAGAAAAGAACAAGGAGGGGATTACAACGAGAGAGAGGGAGGGTCTGAGGGAAGTGCTGTCTTAGCATTTGGCCACCAGCAGCCCTGCTGCCCTTTTGCCATCCCCTTGTCTCCTCATCTTGATCTCTCCTGGTGGTCTCCCATCCTATTGCTGAGGATACTTTAGTTACAAAGCCAGGTTTCCTCATATGGAGAGAGAGTGGGCCTCCCTCTGACCCACATACTTTGCCCTCCCACACATATCATGGCCAAGGAGAGCAAGAACAGCAGCAGCAGCTTTGCGGAGGAGATAAGTGCAGCAGAACGCCCACTTGGGATAGCAGGGCTGGGCTAGGCTCTGGGGTCCCAGTGCCCTGGGAGCTCGAGGACCAGGCTGGATCCCCCCAGCCCTGCTCAGAGCACACAGGTACCCCCCAACACAAGCGATGTTGAGCTGACCACGCCCACCCTGACCACGCCCACCTGGCCCCCTGAGGTGAACCACAACCCTGATGTGGCCCTCAGTGAAATTGAGTTTGACACCCCTGATCTAGGTTGCAATATTAAACCAAATTTATACGCTTGAGAAGTTAGTTTTTTTTATAAAGCAGAGTTTGTTGGGGGGAGAGAGAGAGTGAGCGCAAACACATTGTAAAACAGTTGTTCAGAATTCATTTTGAATCAGACATGTATACAATTCTGTTGAAGTACAAATTGATTAGCAAAAGACAAATCCACAAGATTGGGACATACAAGCTCTCTGTATAGAATTATACAAATTAGAATGTTCATATGATTGTAACACCAAAACATTTGCTTAGATAGTGAGATTAATGAGCTAGCATTTAACTATGAGATAATCAGGTAGGACTACAAAGCAGTAATAGTTTTATAAAGACAGTATTTGATGAATATAATTTCCTTCTAGAGAGTTCTTGTTATGGTTTTTATCAAAGTATACCTCATTCCTCTTAAGTCTATTCCTGGAATCTTTTTCTAGTTTATCAGCATTCTTTCACTTTGCAAATGGTTTGTGGTTTTGCTGTTTATTTTTCTCTGGAAAAGTATATTTGGAGAGGGGTATAAATATTTATCTACCCTAATGCCATATTTTCTCCTTCAATATACATTTGTGGATTGTTTTTAATTATAAAAGAGTAGAATTCAAATTTCATAAAACAAATATAAGTGTTTCTGCTGAAATTGTAATGCTTGATAACATTATTTAAAATAGCAACATTCTGCTTGCAGTACAGATCTAATATGCATTTGGAATCATGCCAAACTACCCATGTGAATTAGGAAGGGCTTTCCCTACATTGGATTCTAATTTGACTTATTTTGGTGGGTAATACTTAGAATTATCAATATTTATCATGTAATAGACGTAAATAATAAATACTGGCTATTATGTAGAAAGTGAAGTTGGATAAGGAATTAAAAAACCTGAATTACTTTTTTTGTGCAAAAAATATACTTTAGGATAAAAGTCATGAGTTTTGCTGGGACAGGTTTTGTTGCTAGTACAGTATGCAGTAATCCACATCAGGTACTACTTTCTTCTGGGAAGTATTAATTGCTGGTTGTTCTGCGAAGAATGCTCTGCTATATTGTTAAAAATGAATATGAAGAAAAGTTCAAATTTGTTCAAGGCACAAAATTATAAAATGCTCTTTCTGCTGCTATTTGGCTAAAGTTGTGATAAAATAGTTGTTGTTTTTCATTTCGCAGCTGGGCAGATGCTCAGACACAAATTCAAAACATTGCAGCTTCTTTTGACCAGGAAGCAGCTGCTATCCTTATGGCAAGATTAGCAGTCTACAGAGCTGAGACTGAAGAAGGACCTGATGTGCTTAGGTGGTTGGATAGACAGCTTATCAGATTGGTAAGGCATTCAAAATGTTTTAGAAACTGTTTCCTTTCAAGGGTGAGGCCTCTTCAGAGATGTTTATCCTGAGCTTACACTTAGGAAGAGTTATTGTTCTATATTTGTTTCTCAACTGTTTGTTTTCATTATTGTAGATAGAAAAGAACAATTAAGAGTCTATGTTTAAATATAGGCACCATGGCAGTGATCTTGTATGATTAATTATTGTTAACTACTTCAAAAATCTCTGTAGAAATCAGAGAATTAGTAGAGCTTCTTTTGGGCAGAGTAACAATTCAGAAAGCCTTTCTGAATATTAATGGATAATAAAAGTTTTTAGCCCACTTTTAGTTGATTAAACAATTCCTGTAATAGGAGTTTTCAGAGGTAAATATTGAGCTGGATCCAGATCTTCTGTAAGCAGAGGTTGGCTGCAGACACAGAGCATTTCTGCTCCTGAATAATTGGCTAGGAGGTAGTTTTTATTATTCCTTTGTTACCCATAATCTATTTTAGGGCATGGAACCCCTTTAGAACACTATAGAACACTAATGGAGAATTAGCAAAAATCACTTCCCTCCTTTTCTTTGATTGCTGAATCAGAGATTTCTGCCTAGAGCTTTTCTTGGGCTATGGACAGAGTGGTTTCTTTGAATTCAATCTATTGAGATTAGGCTAGTGTATATGCTAATAATGCTAATAATATTTAATGATATGTAAAGAGCAGTGTTTTGTTATTGTTAATCCTTTGCTCATTTGTATTTAAGCATGAAATAGTTCTCAAATAGTAAAATATCTTTTTAAGAACAAGTAGGTTCTGCACATACTAACAATCCAATTTAATATGCTATTTATAAAATAGCAGTTGCATTAACAATGACTTTAAATAGCTTTTGTGAGTCCAGTGGATTATGAACCTAGTAAAGAAGTAGGTATTTTTTGTTCTAGCTCATGTCCAAAGTGAGGCTCTCATTTTGGTCACTTGCCAGCAGAAAAATTCCCACACTATGAAGCAGCTTCTGAATTGGATCTTCTGAATATTCTGACTGCCACCTGCAATACTCTTTCCTAAAGTTGTGCTTTTTAATTTCTTTTAGAACTGATCATGTTCCTCTATTAGGTCTGATGCAAATCCAGTGCTTTAAAAATACTAAAACCATAGTTGGAAATAATAAACACCTGAAAATCTGCTCACTGGATGATGAAAAATATTAGGAAAATTGACACTTGGTTTTTAACCTGACATATTTTGTATAATGACATGTTAATGTAAGAAATATTTATTTGAAGGTGATTGCTACTTGTATAATTTTTATATTAACAGAGTTTCTCTCCAAATATGTAAGTTGTCATAGTTTTTTTCAATTGCTGCATCATTCAAGTAACATTTTATTGTCTGGAAATCATAGTTGTGAACATAACTGAGAGCAAAAAAGTAGCGTAAAAATAGAGAAACTATTTAGAAATATTCCTAACTATTAAAGTTGATGGAACTTTTGTCAGTAATATTAATGGATACAGAATGACTCAAGCCTTAATACTTTTCTGAAATCTGGTTTTCAGACTTTTAGAGGAAAATATAGTACATATTATTTTACAACATAATAATATTAAAAATGCCATACTGAACACATTGACTTTGTTTTTAAATTTCCCAGTGCCAGAAATTTGGAGAATATCATAAAGATGACCCAAATTCCTTCAGATTTTCAGAAACTTTCTCCCTTTACCCACAGGTGAGTAAGAATAAAGCATGATTAAAGTCTGACAAAAAACATGTGAACGCAGAGTAGTGTATCTTATGACAGATTAGGAGTGAAATGCAATAGATAAAGTGGAAAATTATTGTAACCTATATCTTGGAGATTTTGAGGCAAGCAACTCAGTTAATGGAAGTGGAAGTACCTGTCTCTAGGTTTCTGTAAAAACGTTAGAGATGAGAAAGGCAAGGATTTAAAAAAATTGATAGAGGCAACCATGAGCAGTTCTGGAAGGGGCAAAACAGTAGGTTGCTTTCAGCTTTATGACATTTCAGTAAAATTGGGTGCTGCATATTTTATGCATGACTTTTTTTTTGGTAATGGGATTTAAACCTCTGTGGAGAGGTTGCAGTTATTATAATAGAAATCGGAGTCTTAGCAATCAGACTGGAAAAGCAAAACTGTTTTATTCTCTTAAAGCAGGGGTGTCAAACTGCCGGCCGGTTGTATCATACAGAGACCATGCCCACCCCAGTTCCAGCAATGCAAAAAAAGTCGCGAGTTTGACACCCATGTCCTAAAGAATATTACTTGCAACTTTTCAAGATTAAATTGATTGTATGATATTTTTGGAAACTGCTTGATTTCATCATGAACTAAAAGATTCATTAAGTTTAAAAGTTTGAGTATAAGATCTATATATTCAGAAGTATTATATGCATCAATCTATACTGTAACTGTTTCAAGAGGGGAATCCAAAAATATTTCTCATTCAGATAATACAGTATTAGTGTGCTGATCTGAATTTGATGCACAATTAGCTTAAACATTTGCTATAATAGAGTTAAGTTGGACTTGTTTTCTTTTGTAGTTTATGTTCCATTTAAGAAGATCTCCTTTCTTACAAGTTTTCAATAACAGTCCCGATGAAAGTTCTTATTATCGTCATCACTTCATGCGTCAAGATCTGACTCAGTCACTTATAATGATTCAACCAATTCTTTATGCCTATTCTTTTAATGGACCTCCAGAGGTATAGCACATAAATATTACTTTAATATAAAGTAATATAAATATTACTTTATTTCTTAACTAATTGGCACAAAACTGTCTTTGAAGCTTTTTGATGGTTTCGAGCATATTTAATGAATTGTGTTTTCTCTTTATATTAGCCTGTTCTTTTAGACAGCAGCAGTATTCTGCCTGATCGCATACTTCTCATGGACACTTTTTTCCAAATTCTTATTTATCATGGCGAGGTAAGAAGAAATCATTTTTGTTTTCATTACAAAAGTCTTTGAGTAGTAATTATAGCCAATATTTGCTATTATTGAAATGGTACTCAGTCTCTGAGAAAATTTACCATATAGTCTGGGGAAAATGTAGATCTGAAATCAGCAATGGGCAGGTTCAGAGCCAGAAGTGATCTTTACAGAAGTGATCATTATCACTTTTTTGTCTTTTCTTTTCCCTGCTATTTCTCTATTCACCTCTGTGTAGAAGGGACAGATAGACACATATGCTGTACACTGTAACACATTCCATAAATGGTTACATATAAAGATTCTTTTTTTGTCATTACTTTTTCCTTTCTTTGCACTTTTATCTTGGTTTTTGTCTGATTCTTTTTTTTTACTTTTTTTTTACCTTTTACTTTTAATGTTAATTTTTATTCATTTTTAAATTTAATAAAAATCATATTAAAAAGAGATTTTGACAACTGATAAAAAGTGCTATCTAGTATAGTTAGTAAAAATCTACTACTAGTAAGTTATATATTTTTTAAAGTTTTGATCAATTTGAATTAACACATGGCATGCATGGAACTAAGTAGGCACATGGCATGCATGGAACTTAGTAAGTAATTTATGACATAAGTGTATTAAAGATACATGAATATTAAACAATTGTTGAGTTGCTATTAATAAAGATTGCAATACTAAAATTAATCAATAGATAATCTATTGTGGTATTATCCTCAGTGTACTCTTTCAGTGTTTGTATTTGATTTGTAGTTGTTATTTACTTGTTTTAATCCTGTTGCCCAAGTCCCTTTGTAACTGAGGCAGTATATGAATAATTGAATAATAATAATAATAATAATAATAATAGTAGTAGTAGTAGTAGTAGTAATAATAATAGCAAAAACAATTTTAATTGATTTACCTTGATCTAGTAATCTCACTATTAAATGATTTATATTAAATTTTCACTAAGCAGTTAATGTTGAATAATTGTCTCTAGACTATAGCTCAGTGGCGCAAATCAGGCTATCAGGATATGCCAGAATATGAAAACTTTCGTCATTTGCTCCAAGCTCCATTTGATGATGCACAAGAAATTCTTCATTCAAGATTTCCAATGCCACGATACATTGATACTGAACATGGGGGTAGTCAAGTAAGTTACTTTGATTTCTACTTGGGGGATTATCTGATAAATAAAAACCAGATTGTTTTGGTAGAGTTCTTTGGTAAGCTTTATTTCATATAATTAAAGGGAGCATGATTCAGTATGTATTATCCTGCATGTTGAGCTTGGGAGGGGCATTCTTTCGTATAATCAAAACATACAAACAATAGCCTTATTCCCAGTTGGGAACCACTTATAGAACACCCAATAGATACTTTAATTTCTGTCATGCTTTCTCCAGTGCAGTATTGGAATGATGTGAAACCTTTAATGTATTGAATTAGCACATTGTTGCTCAAAGATGTGCTATTTGGTTGTTAAAGAAAAACATCATTGTTTGGGGGTGTGCAGCTCTTTTGATATACATTAGTACTTAAGAGTAGTATATTTATATACATGATAGGTAGAAAACTGTTAATACTAGTATGCATTGATCTTGTTTTTTGATGTATAAGGAATTATGTAGATGAGGGCACAATGTAGCAAAAGACTCACAGATTGTCACAAAGTCTCATACAAATGCAAATGCTATGAAAAATGACCTTGCTATAGGAATCTGATAGGTGTACATGATGTGATTGAAACAATTTTAACTGTTATTTAATAAAATAATGTTTTTCTTTATTTCTTTCAAGGCCCGTTTTCTACTTTCTAAAGTAAATCCATCTCAAACACATAATAATATGTATGCTTGGGGACAGGTGAGTCTTAGCATGATTAATCAAACTGCATAGATTAACTAAAATTATATTATTTCCTGTAATAACTTTCTGAGCATCTTCTTCAAATTAAGGACTAAAGGTAGATACTAAGATGGAGTAGTAAATTAATTACTTATTAAATTAAGAAATTATTAGTTTTTTCTAGAATCACATACATTTTTGATAGAAAGTCTTCTCTGAGACTTTTTAAATAGGGCAGATCTTCAAAGTCCTTAAGGAAGTGTACATTTTTAAAAACCTGCTTTTTCCCATCATTTTAAGAATTTGATAAAACGATATTGCATATATGTACTGAAAAATAGATCAATAATTTTATTGTACTATAGATTATTATTCTAGTAGATACAGAGGGTCAAAAACCTGACTCACTTTTTTAGAAGACAGATTTGTGAAATGAAAGTACAACATGCTCATGAACTAAACTGCAAAGCAAATGTGAGATCTGAATCCAAGATACACAGCATCTGTTTTCAAGTAATTTTCTATTCTTACATGTATTTTGCAAAAGGCAAACCTTTATATTTTGAGACAATTATTTTGATGGGGAAACTAAATATGAAGTGTAAAGCATAACACCAGAAACTTCTAGTAACAGATGTCTGTACCACAGCACAAAAGATGTCCATTCATTGATGGCAAACTGATTAAGTTTAAAGGAATGGAACCCTGAGGCTAGGACACATTCTTAGAAATAAGGATGTTGCTGTAACTCAATGTTTGTTTTGCATGATGCTCGCCTCACAATATTTTTAAATCTATAAAAAATGACCAGGAGGGCAGCATTCCTGACAGGTCCACGTGTTTGAAGGAAGAGTAGTTGCACATAGGCAACCCAACTGGGGACTCCCATTTTTCACAGCTTCTTTTGATTCCTTATAATAAATTTATGTGACACAAAAGGCTTTCTTATTTATGAGGAAAATGTATATAGCTGCCCATCAACTAAAAGGAACACTGAGTGGTGAACAGAATAAAAATACATTACATTAAAAACCACAATTTAAAACAATAAACCGGTTAAAGTCCGAGTAAAACTTACATCCATTCACCTGGCTCCTATGCCTGGGGGGAAAAGCCAGATACGTACTGCTTTTCTGAAGGCCAACAAGGCCAGGACTGTCTGAATCTCTGGGGGGAGGCTACCGTATATCATAAGGCAGGCACCCTGACAGAGAAGGCTGCTAACATCTTCCATTCTGCAATAGGAATCTGGAGCACCAATTCTTACAGATGATGTCAGTCTGCAAGTCTTCATGGATCATTTGAAGAAACTAGCTGTATCAAGTGCTGCTTGAAAAAACGTGGAATTTCAGACACACTGACAAGTTGAAACATTTTCACTTTATTCTTTGTATGTAATTGTAAAACTGAATGCCCAAGCTGCCTAACTACATCTTACAACAATGTAATTTTCAAGAGAGATTGTTTATTATCAAAGGCCTAAGAACAAACATAGTTTTAAAAAAATAAATGAAATAGAGAGAAATTGAGAGAAGACTTTTAGGTTGCCTTAATCCATTGATACTAGCTTTTTAAAAATATTCTAATGGTGGAAAGTATTCTGGTTTGCACTGCAAAAATATGGCATAATCATGCTTATTCCTTTTCACTAGCAGAACAAAGAAATTGATAAAATATTACAAATCCAACTTGGTAATATCTGAAAATATTTATTTTCTCTGTTTAGCTATACATGGATGTTTTAGTAGTTTTGTTTTTCATTGTTTGGTAGATAAATTGTTTCTAAATGAAGAAACCAAGCAAACAGAATGAAAAAAAAATGTTATCCAGTTGTTATCCAGATCTTACATTTTGATAGTCTTCTAGTGTTCTGTATCAATCTTGCTACAATTATTCAAATACTATAAAACTGAGTGGGTTCAAGAAATGAAAATTAATATCCAAATGTCTTTGCAGGAGAATACAGAAATTGTACTATAAATAAAAAACATTGTTATCTGTTTCCCAAATATACTTTTTTGTTATAATCATGTAACAGTATAAATTTGTGTGGTTTTGTGCTATGATCTCTGTTTTGCTATTAAATTATATAGGTAGCAATTCTTTTCAAAACAGTATTATACACTACACGCCATGATTACTACAAATCTGATAATATTTAACTCTGTTTTTTTAGAAAATCTATATTTACACACATATACATATCTTTAATAAAATTTTTCTGTTTGAATACAGATTGGCTTGTTGAAACTATTTCTATACTTGAAAAATGACTTGATAAAGGAACAAAGATCTTTTTAAATATAGATACCCAGACATATCCTGTGGCCTTGCAAGCTATATTGTAATGCATGAGTTCCTTGGCCCTCAAAAGAACTTGAGCCTAAGGAGGAGTTTGACAATACATTTCAAGAGACAATCTCCTTAGCAACCTGGACTTAAGCATCCTTCATTTCAACTCTAGCACAGCGGTTCTCAACCTGTGGGTCGCAACCCCTTTGGGGGCTGAACGGCCCTTTCACAGGGGTCGCCTAAGATCATCGGAAAACACATATTTCCGATGGTCTTAGGAACCGATTGGCGCGCTTGAGCCCGATTTTTGAAACACACTCAAATAAAGGTGGTGACGTTACAAAAGCTAAGGCGGTGGGGGCGGGAGAGGAAGAGTCAGCGAGCCCCAGCCAGCGAGTAAGCCGAGCCAGCCAGTCAGGCTGAAAAGAAAGGGGGGGGCTCCCGAACCCCAACTTTTTCCCCCTCCCTTCCTTTCCTTTGCAACTTGCAAAGGAAAGGTACCCCCAGATTGAAGCCCAGGAAAGCTGGAGAGCTTTGCAGGGGGTCCTGATTCCCCTTTACTCCACCACCAGCACCGCTGCCAGACCAGCCAACTGCTGGGGAGAATTTCCCTTCCCCCCCCTTCTCCCTCTTTTTTTAGTGCAATAAAAAAAAGTCCTAGTCTGTTTTTTTTTTTCCTTTTCTTTCCCTCTTCTCGGCTTTTTAAAAATAGCAGCCGGGGGATCCTCAAGCCAAGAGTCATTGCTGGGGCATTTTTTTTTTTAAAAAAAAGTCCTTCCCAGGTGGGGAATCTTTCTGCACTTCTTCGGCTTTTCTGAGCCGGGGAGGGGAGAGCTGATTGGACGGGGGCCTAGGAAGAAGGGAAAGACCCACCGGAGAGGTTCGCCTGCTTTTCTGCTCAAGCAGCCGGCAAGGAAAAAGCCCCGGAGGGTCGGGTGTCTGGGTTTTTCAATCGCTTATTAAATATGCAATGGCTTGGCCGTTTAATAGTTTGCTCAAACTTTTTAACCTCCCGGATTTATCACCTTCAAATATCAACGAATAAATGGCATATTAAAAAAAAGAAGTAAATCACAGGAAGAGCCCATTTAGGAACGCGAGAGAAATAATATTCAAGAGGAGAAGATCGGGTGAATTTGATGCCCCCTAACAGAAGGTGGGGGAGAAAAGTTGGAGAGCGGCTTGTTTTATTTGCTCAAAATGCTTTTCAAAGGCTCCAATATGCAAAAGAGGGGAGGGGGGTTGTCAAAAGAAGGCAGCATATCCAGACTTCTGCCAGATTCAGACTGTGTGATCCCCTCGTTTTTTCCAGTCCAGCTTCTCCCCGCCTTACTTTTTCTGCAGAGAAAAACCAAGCCTACTTATTTTAGAAATTAGTTTCTGTCCATCAGGAAGAGAATGTAAAATGAGAAAAAGATCTCACGAGTTTCAGGAAAAAACCTTTGGAGAGGTCTGAGAGTTTAAGATTGGGAGGCTTTTGTTGAAATTCCCTCTCCACTCCCCCCAGCCAAATCTATCCCACCTGGAGACCTATACTTAAGGCAGAATATCCTTGAGGATTCCCTGGTAAAAACTGTCTTTCACATTAACCCAGTTGGTCTCCCTCCGGGACAGGATCCTGCTGACTCTATTTGTGTTATTTGCTAAAGTTATTGGCCATCATTTTAGGCTTCGGGTTTTTTTTTCTTTTGCAGGGAGGGGATTAGATGCCATGCAAAGCCAGCCCTCTCCCTTGCTTTAATTTACTGCTGGATGCATTAAACCAGTGGTTCTCAACCTGTGGGTTGGCTTTTTATGCATACTGTCGCAAAATGTAGCAATGTAGTTTACTGTTGTTATGTTAAGACTGTTACCCATGCTACACCATGCTTCAAGACAAAATTTCATTTATTTGTAATTAGAAATAAATATTTCACAATATATAATTACATATTGTTTTTGTGATTAATCACTATGCTTTAATTCTGTTCAATTTGTAACAATGAAAATATATCCTGCATATCAGATATCTACATTATGATTCATAATAGTAGCAAAATTACAGTTATGAAGTAGCAATGAAAATAATTTTATGGTTGGGGGTTACCACAACATGAGGAACTGTATTAAAGGGTCGCGGCATTAGGAAGGTTGAAAGAGGGCATTTGTAGTTTGATTGTGAAAGGACAAGTTTGCTTGACAGTTCCTCATTTTAGTTGATCCTATAAGAACTGTTATTTGAGATGAATACTTGTGGGTTTTTTTTTCCAGAATGTAAGGGTGCAGGCCCAAGCTATGCTTTTTACCTTGTTAAAAAGTAGGGTAAAATGTTTCAAATATTAGATGAAGCAAACTGTGCTTCATTCTTATAGGTTGAAGTTAATAAGTGAACATCAATACTCAAGTTAATGTATTGTCAGGTCTTTAAATGAGGGTAAAAAGAGTCTTAGTAAATCAGCCAAAAATTCTGTCTAGCTGAGCATTCGTTTTTCCCATCTATGTGAAGTCCATAAAAACTTGAGAATGAATGCATGGATCTTAGGAACAACTTCTGTGATTCCAATATCACAAAAAGGAAACTCATTTTTACTGATTTAACTACCACAATTTCTTGATTACTTTATGCCAGTTTAGGATGTGAGATTACTTTTTTTTAGTTTAGTTTTCACATAATTTAAACCAAGTTTTATTTTAAAGGTAGTTTGTTTGAATGAATTCCACCTATTTTATTGAAATCCCCAACTGGACTTTCTTGTGAATTGTTTATGGAAACAATTTACACTTTTGCAGTTGGGTTATGAATATTGGCATATTTTATTTATGGTTTGTATCTGAATCCAGAATCCTCTCCTGTTCCTGGTTTTCTGTCCCCAACACACCTTTTGCTAATTCACAGATATATACAGTAAAGTTTATCCACAAAACATAGGCAAAAAAGCCCCTTATCTAACATAAAATACTACGAATATGCATGCAAATTTGTGATTCTTTGGTTAGGATCTTTGAGATGTCATCAGTAACAACAATTGATAGCAATCATACTAAACCCACAATCATTTTGCTGATATAGATGGGTACCGTAAATGCCGGCGTATAAGACGACTTCCGCGAGTGCTGAAATCGGCGCCAAAGACGGGGGTCATCTTATACGCTGAGTCGTCTTATATGCCGGAAATACTGGTAGTTTCCAGCGTATAAGACGACGTTCTAGGAATGCGGCCCGGCTATAAAGACGGGGGTCGTCTTATACGCTGGGTCGCCTTGTACGCCGGCATTTACGGTAATTCTGGTTTGTTGAATATATTTAAGATAACTTTGGTGTAAAGTTATTTGCATATATAGCCAATGTATTATTTTAATTTTGATTCCCTTTTAATGTATCTGCTATTTTAGTGCTCATTTCTCATGATACAGAGACTTTTTCCAGTACTTTACTATCCCTTTCAGTTTTACCCACTCTAAATAATTTGGAGTCATCTCCTAACAGCAAGTTTTCTGTTAATGGATAGGATGACTCTTCACAGCTGGACTGGGAGTGTTGACAGAAGAGGCTGTGGGGTGCTCGCCTTGGGTGGTAGCAAGTTGAATTCCTATCCAAGACTGTAGCTGCCTGAATGCTGTGCAGAGTGTCTTAGAGCCCATTATTCTCCCCATTCCTATTTTACATTTGGGAAAGGTCATTTGGGAGGCATGGTCAGGTATTAGCCATAAGCAGATGATCTATCTCAATCCATGATTGATCAAATAAGGTTCTGTCCTGGTGCCTGGAGGTTTTTAGAGTTTGGAACAGGTGGAACAGACTTGGACTCAGACTGAATGTCTATGAGTTTAATAAGCTTCTGTTTCCAGGGATTTTCCAAAATTAATTACTGATGGGATTCTATTATCTCGAACAGCATTTGTATATAGTTTTGGTGTTCTGGATTTTCTGTTCTTCCTTAGTAAGCAAATGGCAACTGTGCCAGGGGGCCTTTGCTCAGTTATGTTTGGCACTCCAATTCTAGATTGGGTAATCTGTTTATGCCTAAATCATTTTGTTTGGACTAATGTATGCTTGATGATTATCTGGGAGCTACAGCTGGTCTAAAATGAAGCTGTACAATGAGTAATGAGAATGTGTCATTTTGCTACATCTCTATTTTATAAGCTGCACTGGTTACTAATTGGCTTTCAGATGTAATTCAAGATGTTGATTGTCATTTATAAAACCCTTCATAGCTTGGGCCTTAGGTACCTAAGAGAATCCCTTTTCTTCTTTGTTTCTGCTTATCTGGTAAGATCTCACAGGGTCAGCATGCTCCACTGTCCCATGAGCAAAGCAGTGCCATTTTACAGCTCCCCAGAGACATGGTTGCTCCTGTCTCCTGAAGTCTGCATGGCTCAAACTCAGTTGCCCCTACCAGTGTTTCTCAACCTTGACAATTTTAAGGCATGTGGACTTCAACTCCCAGAATTCCACAGCCAGCAATGCTGGCTGTGGAATTCTGGGAGTTGAAGTCCACATGCCTTAAAATTGTCAAGGTTGAGAAACACTGCTTTAGACCCTTGAAAACCGGGCTTTTTACCTAGTCCTGAAGCAGGATTTTGTGACTTAAATGGTGATATGTATGTGCTGTATCATTTTTATTGGTTTTCCCCACTTCAGATGTTTATTATCTTCTTCCAACTGGATTTTTTTGTGTGGATTTTAATACAGTTATATTGCTTTATGCTGCCTAGAGTTGTTTCAGTGATTGAGGCAGCTAATATTGTTTAAATAGACAGTTTGGTAAACTCTTTCCCTTGAGTCCAAATCAATTAAAACCAATTAAAATGCATAACTGTGGATTGTTCTAGTGCTTACATCCCTTCTGTTTATTAAGGTTGTGCAACGCTTTTGAAAGAGGTGTTTTATTCTGTGGCTTTACTTTTGTTTGGGTAACAGACCTAAAGAGTACAAAGTACTGGGGATTTCTGAAAGCTTCCCAGGCTTTCCAAAGCATGCGTCTGCTTTTATATTTTGCGAAGGAATACTATTCCCACAGTAACATGTTTTTTCAAGGAATTTCTTTTGGGTGTTTTCCACAACCGCACTATGCATTTATTCTGAATCTTTGCTTCTTATTCTAGGACAGTTTTTAGAAGGAGATCTTTTCTTATTCCATTAATTCTGGAAGAATTAGCAAGCAACAATTTTTTTTGTATGCCTTATATCATTTGACAACTCAGTTTATTTAACCATGGTTACTGAATAATCCACAGACACTATATTAACATAACAATTATATACCATTATTTACATACCACATACTTAGCCCCAATGCATCAATTGTAGCTTGGTATAATGTGTGAATGAAGTCACAATTAGTGCAAAAGCTTATTTAGCCCCAGTTGTCACCTGCTCCACATGTAGGACCTATGAGCCTACAAGGACCCCCAAATTGTGTACCTTCTCAGATGGGGATTGCCATCCCATCCAGAATCAAAGATGACATATCACCTGGGTGTGGACGGCGATCAAAGATGCAGAACCACTCCATCTTGCCAGGGTTGAGCTGGAGCTGACTTCTCTTCATAAGATCCTTACCACCTCTAGATACTCGGTCAGCAACAGAACATCACTTGCCCAGCAAGTGGCACAGGTGTATAGCTGGTTATCATTAGTATATTGAAGATCTCATATTTGGTGATATCTGGAGCAGGACCCTGAGTGGCCATCAGAAATTCATGCATAACAACTAGCCAACCCTATCTTGTAATGTACTTCTGATTCTACTTGGCTACTTACATGGTTCAAGTTTTAAAAAAAGCAGATTTTTTTATAGCAGGTGCAAATTATTTTGGAGGAATTTATTAATAGCAGACAGCAAATGCAGAAAACAGCTAGGGAGATGTTTGGATTGTAGATTTACAAATGAATTAAAGGACAATTAAAGAAAAATAAAGAGACCGTGGAGAGATAGAATGTTTTTTTTTGGTCTGCAAAAACATGTAAAAGAGATTCCTGTCTCTAAAATGTAATATACTCTTTGTAGACCTCAACTATCTTGAAGATAAATCTGATGCAGAGGGCAGCAGCCAGATTTGGAAGTAGATGATAGATTATAGCACTGATCTTGCTACCAATACACTAGTTGTCAAGATACTTTCAGGTCAAATTCAAATTGCTAGCCATTGCCTATAAAGTCCCCTATGGCATGGTGCCAGGTTACATTAGAAACTCCTGGATTCAAAATAATTCTGTACATTCAGTAAGATGATCTAGAAAAGGTTTATTTAAGGATCTTCCCCAAGACAAGTGGGAAGATCAGGCATTGAATGTTCTCACCAGTTGCCCCAGTGCCGAGAAATGCACTGCCTAATGAAGTATGGATAGTTTTTTGCTTTGAAAACAGTGAAGGCATCTTTTAAAGTGGGCATTTGACACAGAGTCCAGTGGTGACTACACAGTTATTATAGTTCATGTTTTGCTGCAATTTTTATATTGCAATTGGCTGGGTTAATTTTTCTGGGAAGTTAAGTGATAGTAGATAGGAACTTGTTTAATATTGATATTTTAGACGAAATACCATCCAGCCATTTGAGTGGGCATATAGAGATATCCAAACAAAAGCACACATAAGCAAGCAGGAAGGAAGCTGATATTTTCAGGAAGGGACTTTGTAGAAATAAAAAAGCAATTGGCAAATGTAATTGATAATGAAAAAAATAGAAAACAACAATAAAATAATAATGCCCAAATGCTATCCATTTGAATGGAATTTATTCATTGCTTATTTTGTAATAAAATAGGAAACATAACTCTGTGATTAGTTATTTCATCAGACCATTGGTGGCTTATATACCACCAAGTTTTAATATTCAGGAGAGATTCAGGAAATATCAGGTTATTTTGTTTACTCGCTGTTCTAGGTAAATTGATGGAAAGCATTCTTAAAGAGAAAAATTATCAAATTTTATTTAATAAAACAAAATAAAAATATAATTTTTATTTAATTATTCTGTAGATCATTAGGAATGAAATTGAACTAAAACTGACCATAACATATTGTCTTTCTACAAATCTATGATATGCATTTTAGAAATATATATGCAATATTCAATAAAAAGATAAAGTTTTCTTTGAATTGCATTTCATTCCTGATGACTTCTTGAACACATTTCTGTATCACAAAATGGATATTGTAGATCTTTTTTCTGGACTTTTAATCATCTTGTCGGATGGAGAGTTTTTGGAATCTTGAATACTTGTAACCATTTATAAACCATATATAAACTGTTGGTTGAGCTAAAAAACATCATGCTTCAATGTATTATTTTAAAGTGTCTCTGTTTCCATAGTGTTCATTTTCATCAATAAATGTTACATGTTAAATTGCTATGCTTTTATTTTTTATAGCTAATTTGCATGTTAAAATATGCATTATGGGAATGAAAACTGTAACCTTATGAGTGTATACAATAACATGTTTGTTCTACTTTAATAATGATAGTAGTTTGAAATAATGATTTAATCAAACAAAACATATTGCAATGAATGGGAAAAAGTTAAAGCTGATTAAGGTAAAACTAACTTTAATTACATTAAGCCTTAATTTACATCTCATTTCCCAGATTATTCACAAAGTATCCACTAATTAGAACTTCATGTAATCATACATACAGATAATAAGGCCACAAATTAAGGTAAGAAATTACAAGCTGAAGAAAATGAGATCCTCAGCACAATAGGCACTATAAACACAGAAGTCTGCTTGAAGATAAGGAAATTAGAACCAGACTTGAAGCTTTTTTACTTTGCCAAAAAAGATAACAACAACAACAACAACAACAATAATAATAATAATTTGGAAGGGACCTTGGAGATCTTCTAGTCCAATACCTGCTCAGGCAGGAAATCCTATACCATTTCAGAAAAACGGTTGTCCAGTCTCCTCTTAAAAACTTCCAGTGTTGGAGCATTCACAGCTTTTGGAGGCAGGTTGTTCTACTGTTCCACTGATTAATTGTTCTAATTGTCAGGAAATTTCTCCTTAGTACCGTATATGCCGGCGTATTAGGCGACCACGCATATAAGACGACCCCCGTCTTTATAGCCGGGCCGCATTCCTAGAACGTCGTCTTATACGCCGGAAACCACCAGTATTTCCGGCGTATAAGACGACTCGGCGTATAAGACGACCCCCGTCTTTGGCGCCGATTTCAGCGCTCGCGGAAGTCGTCTTATACGGCATTTACGGTACTAGATTGTATCTCTCTTTGATTAGTTTCCATCTGTTGCTTCTTGTCTTGCCTTCAGGTGCTTTGGAGAATAGCTTGACTCCCTCTTCTTTGTGGCAATCCCTGAGATAGTTGAATGAAGAATGACTCCGAAATGTAAACAGCACTTGGCATCAGTAAAGTAGTTAAAATATGTCTTCTGTAGCCTTCATACCCTCATTGCAGTTGCTGTAATCAGGTTTGTGCAATAATTTAGCTCCACAGCTTAAATTTGGATAAGAGCTCTGTTTTATTGCCACAAAATACATGAAAAGTGGGGCTTCACAAGTATCTCTATCATAGTAATGTTTTTTTTTCCTCACTATATTCCTAGATATTTTGCTTGATGTCTTCAGGAATTGTTGCAGTTGAGAAAACAAACTTCCTCTTGAGATGGGCAATCTTCGTGTCACGTGAGCAGGACCTGCTAGACTGATGGCTTTGTATGAAACAGGTCTGTGGTAATTCTTTATATTCTTTTTGGCATTCTTATAGGAAATCTGAAAGAGCCTTATCTAAGCTTTCTATAGCAATGTTTGCCAATCTCACTGGCATTAGTAGCTCAGTAAGATGGCTTGAATTTTCAAGGCCAGGTTAAATACTGAGCCTAGGCTACAAAGATAAGAGTTGGGATCATTATGTCTGGAACAAAACTGATTTTATAAGTAGAAGTCTGAGGCTACAACCTAAGCAGAAAAAGGAAAATTCAGAGAACATTTTAAAGAGTTAATCACTGCATCTACCCTTTTAATAAAGAGTGAGCAATTATCATTTTTGGTATTTATGCCATTATTAATATCAATATTGATATCTTTTTGTTGTTCTTTCATGTGAAAACTCCTCCAAAAATATCTCTTCATCAGACATACAATCCACTGAGTCATTTCAATTAAGCCTTTTTATAATATGTATCAAAAACCAACTCTTCCTCAGAGCTTCTCTGGGAATGTCATGAGTCATAATCATAGTCATAGCCTTACACTTTCACAGGTGCTGGTTGCTTCTGTTAGGCTTTACCAATAGAGCTTTTTATACATGTGTTGCAGATTCTCATATTTCCTTTGATTTCAAAAAGAACAAGTGACTGGAAAGAGACTTTTTTTGATTAACAACAGCAATCTTATATAGCCTGAAAAGAAGGAAAGGAAAATGGTGGTGACGAACTGACAAGGATAATGCACTTGTTTGTGTCTCATTTTATTCTATTTTATTTATTTCATTCTCATTTTATTTTACTACAGTAGCCTATTTCAGCTATCTTTACTGCCCTCTGAAGATAATTAAAATGTCATAACATCCTGAGCATCTTGGAATTTAATTTAAAACCTGTAAGAAAAGATGACAGAATAAAGAAAAAAAAATCATAACACAGCAAGCCTACTCTTGGACTTCCCCTAAACCAGTGTTTCTCAACCTTGACAATTTTAAGGCATGTGGACTTTAACTCCCAGAATTCCACAGCCAGCAACGCTGGCTGTGGAATTCTGGGAGTTGAAGTCCACATGCCTTAAAATTGTCAAGGTTGAGAAACACTGCCCTAAACTAACAAAGCAGCCCAACATCAGCCAGGCAAGAAATTCTTGAGTACAACTAATAACAAAACAAATCTTATCCTCTTTATTTACACCTTAAACAGATAGGACATCCTGAATTGGGATTTGGAAACAGAACTAGAAAAATAACAACATACAGAGTTCTCTTTAAGAGGCATTAAGCCATCAGAAGGAATCCCTGCACTTATTAGTTTCTCCCTGTGAAATAGCTGTTATTTCTCCAATAAATTTATTCCCAGTGCCAGATGAACAAGTTATGCAACCTTTAAAGGAGTTCACAGCAGACCTGATGGCCAGAGACTGTTTACTGATTGCACAAAAAATATTTTCTATCTCTGAATATTCAACATTTATAAACAAAAATGTGGATGCTCTAAAAATAGCTTTTGGAAACTCTGTGCTAAGTAATGCAGATAAATTAGCAGCTCTCTCATAAGCTCAAGGAATGAGCAGTTTATGGCTAGTTAGGAAAACAAACTAGTGGGTGAAAACAATTTAAGATAAGTAAGAAGGAGAAACACAAGGAGACATTTGAGTAATGCATCCCATAAAAGTGACAAACCTAAAGAAGCATAATTGATTACTTCAAATGTTTTTAGAAGCCTTATGGATTGCACGTAATGGAATTAAGAGTGGCCTCTGGCTTACCAGAGAAGTTGTCAATTTATCATTTAGTTCTCTTTTCCGATATCAACACCATAAAATTGACTTAAATGCTATTAAAGGATTTGCCTTGACCATTCCACAATTCCCCATGAGCTGCTTAAAATGGAAACTTTTCAGAGATATCTTCTGTGAGTATGTCAGAATGAAAAAAGGAGGGCTTGACTCAATACACTACTCTGAGCTGAGTCTGTCATGCCTAATGTCAAGGACAAGGTGGCAAATGATTAAAAATGATGGCAGTCTAGAATTACCAGCATCCTTGACAAGGTAGTTTGTCAGTAATAACCCTGAGATTACACAAGAAAAGACTGTCACAGATCAAGCACTAGAATTAATTACCTCTTTGAAGCCTTACCAATAGTGAAGAAGAAGCAATACCGAAAAGTTTCCATTAATGAACACTGCTGATGAGGTAGCACCCAAAACTAATAATTCAAATGCCCCCCAAACAGCTGAAACTTTGGAGATTTTAGAGATCGGATACACTTCAGGTCAATCATCAGAAGGCTCAAGATTTAGAAAGAAGACACAACACCTTGATATACATCAGCCAAGGTCCACAGCCCTTGAATGTATCAAACAATACAAGGCCAGATAATCTTTGGTTCCAGTTTGTTGCATAGTTTTTCATCCCTCATAGTTGCTATATCAGTTCCATAATAGGAGAAAGAAGGAATGGGTAACATGGTGCTATTAGTACGAAGCTATCAAATGCTTTAGGAATAAATCGAATATCTGAGTGAAGATGTTTTTCCATTGACCTCAGTAGAAGAGATGAGTGACAAATTTTCTTTGCATAGTTGCAGATTTTCTGGTTTCTGCAATTAAAGAAAGTGTTAGAATTGCATGTGCAACTCCTATGGCAACAAGGAATGATTGTGTAGTTGGATATAATTTTCTTAAAACTTTCAGTTAGAATTCTATCAGGTATAAATAATAGGGAAAATGGGTGTTAGAAGAAAAATCAGGTCCGGTTCCAAGCCGGGAGAAAGATGCTGAAATAAAGATGCTGAAATAAAATGAAGGAAGGAAAGAAGATCTCTGTTTATTTGGTAGCCAGAAACTTCAGTGCAACAGCATGTTTCTGGGGTGGCTGAAAAAATGGGGTTGAGAGTGAGTAGGTTTTTATATATTCTTTGGAGCTTTGTGATTGAGATGCTTGTTCTCTGTAAGAATATGTCCTTTAATATTTTATGCCAGATTTCTCTGAGATCATGTAGGGGTCATGGCTGGTTCTTCAGGCAAGAGGGGAAATGCAAATCCTAGGTGTTTTGTTTGTCTGAGCTAATCTTGTCAGTTTGGGCTCCTTGCATATTGTGTTCTTATTTAGGGTTTCTGGTTATTCTTTGTTTATGAATAGTATGACCCAGCTTTCTGAATGGATGCAAAATATCAATTCCAACAGACTAGCCTCTTCAAGCGTCTGTTTGAGGCTATTTTCCTATAGCAGGAAGACGGGGGATGCTTTTTGCCTTTGTTAAGATTTTTCTCCTCTCCTCCTTTAGGGAGAATATTTTTATTCTCGGGAGGGGTTTTTTTTCCACATGGGATAATAAAAAGTCAAGCCACTTAAATTGAGCTTGACTCCTGGTTTCCAAATAGACAGGTCCAGTGCCCACATGGATATGTCCACCTAACACTTTTATCAATAATACCAATAATGCTATTGTCTTCTTCTGGACTTTTAACAAACTTCCCAGCAAAACTGCAGTTCTGCAATTTACAGTGATTCTCCTGTTCAAATGCAACCAAATCCAATCTTGTGAGATCAGACAACTGGTGTTGTTACCCTCTTTGGAGGCGAAGAAGAAGAAATAGAGGGATAGAGATGCATATATGTGTATGAAAAAAATAAACACATCTGGCTGGTTGCTTGAATGTTAATGATCCATATGGATGGCCACAATATTTTGATGATTTTCATAATAGTTTGATAATGGCAGTTACTTTGCACGGAAGCCAGAGCAATCAGGAAGCAAGGAGATGGCATTTTCAAGCAAATTATACATCCAGGTAAACAGTCTAAACAGGCTGCATGCTTCTTATGCATAAAAGCCTTTTCTCCAGTTCTTTTGTCCTAATTTCTCCACTTACAAAATTCTATTTTGGCGGCATTGCAGGTAATGTCAAAACTGCAAGGAAATAACAAACTGAAGAGATCTATGGAGATGATTTTGGAGAACCCATCTAGAAGCCATTAAGATAACAGGAGCAGAAGAAATATGTTTTAAGTTAAGGTGGGAAGGCAGGAAGACTTATTACAAGTATCAGAGACTTATATGGCTGCTCCCTAACTCCACAGTATAAGACGAAGGAAGGGAACACAGAGGCAGACTTGCAAGATTTCTGTTTCTATATCCTCTCTCAATAACTATGGTTCTAATCTTCCCATGGAATCTGTTTCTTGACCTGGTCTACTTGGTAGAGATGACACTGCCTTAGCCTGCTTCACTCATTCTGACTGGGATCAGCATGTGAGTCAGGCAATAAGTTTTTGAGCTGAGAAATATAACTGTTTAAGATCTCTTTTTTCAGCTTAAAATATTGCTTCCCAGCATTGTCATATTGCATCAATAGTATTTTTTTCCCCAATTTATATATAAAGCTATACATTTATTTCATCTCCCATTCCTCAGATATAACTTTTTTTTTTAAAAAAGTATAGATTTTCCCCATGCCTGTAATGGTTAGATATGCTTCTTGGAAACATGAAAATTGGAAGCCCACTCAGCCATTTTTAGTCTTTCTGACTTTGCAGTAGAATTGTTGAATACAAAATACTGTTTAAAATACTTGAAGCCATTGATGCAATTCTGTCTCTATTATAAAAGGTGGATTAGCCACAAGTAAGCTTCACTGGCTTTTTTCCTCCCTAGGACATTATTTAATGCTTTAATATTTAGAATATGGCAGGAAAGTTGTTACCTCTTCTTGGATTATAGCAAAGTGCAACCCAAGTTTACATCCTTTCTTCCCCAAGACTACATTACTTGTTCTGCTTTGGTCATAAACTACAGTATATTTACAAAAGGCCTCTAATTTCCTGATATTCAAATATCAAATTGAACTGTAGACTAATCTATGGGGTTGAAGCTACCTGCTTTTATGTTCTCTTATCAATGTCAGACAGCTTTCTAAACACAAATCTGCTTATTGACCCATTAGACGAAATAGCTAACCAACATCTGTTGGCTTTTATTTTCTGACTAATTAATAAATAAATAGCTGCTTTTTTTTTTCTCCATTGAAAAGGTGGCCTATCTTATCTACGATAGCCTATTTCTAATGCCTATTTTTCTCAGTTCATGCTGCGATAAAAAGAGTTATTAATGACAGCATGTCCATGGTTGAGGTATAAGTATTGTGTATCAGTTCTGTGCTGTGATTTGAGGCCTCAGGTACCCATGTTTTGCTTTTAAAGCAGGATATTATCCTGAAATGACATACATACATACATACATACATACATACATACATACATACATACATACATATATATATAAAGTGCTCAAGCAGCACGAAAGAATATATATGAAATGAACCATCCCAGGAGCTTTTCTTTTTCATTCTAATAGATTAACAATGATATATGGCAGTAGTTTTCACAGGAAATTGTCACTATATACAGGAGGATGCTAGGCATATTCCAATATAAAATACACAAAGTTGTGAGTGCATCACAATAGGAGGATCACGTCACATTAGTACATGTTAGAATTGTCACTTTCCTAGAGGAACAAAGCACACAATAAACTATAGAGGGCCTACTTGCTCAATAATAAAGTTTCAGTGATTGCCGATGGTTGTTTTTATTAAATAATAGCTCTTGTTAAAATTTATAGATACGAAGTAAAAACTAATATAGAGAATATGAACAAGAAAAAAAATATAATAGAAAAGAAAAAAATGACTCCTGCCTCCCTCTAAACAAATCCAAACCATTTCAATAACTTACCATCTTCTGTGAGAGTTCAATACAAGCTCTCTTCTTCTTATCGATAGACAAATTATGAAATCTCATCATCATGCATGTCCATTAAGAGTTACTAGGAATAAAATTTTCATTTTTTATTAACAGCAGAAATAAATCTGCCAATCAAGAAGGTTTACAGCTGCACTTTTATTAAAAATATAAACAAAACTAGACTCATAAGTTATAATTCCTTTGTGCTACATGGTGTTTGTGCTAGATAGTTTGTGCTCTGAATGTTACAGTTGTTGCATGCTGTCTTTACCCACAGGAAACAACATATAGACATCCCTATAATAAATCACAGCTCCCTTTCAACTTTTGAGGAGCAGGTCATTGTTTTTAGGATAATACAGAATAATAGAGTCAAAGGGATCTTGGAGGTTTTCTAGTCCAGTGGTCCCCAATCTTTGGGGCACCGATCTTGAAACCCTGTCTGGTTATTATATTTTTCTAAGTTTAGAACAATTATAAATCAAATGTTTATAAATGTTAACATGCTGCTTATTAGTATATTACAGTTTTAGAGCAACTATAACTAAAATAATATCTGCAAACACATATAAAATCTTTAATTTTTCTTCATAGTCAGTATATAGAGCCTAATTACACTATCTGTGATCTCCACTTCCTGATCAGCTAATAGGAGGTTAAGTTAGTCAGCTTCAGTACCGTTTAAAAATTGTCCATGAATTGGGAATATATGTTTGTCTGTCTCTCCATCAACTACTATCTAATCTTGAAAATCTCTATTAAAGAGGCAATACAATTTCATCCTCTATATAGTACAAAACCAGCCTTTCAAAAGACTAGACCAAGGCATTATAACGCCCTAATTTAAGTGATCTTTTGGTATTTTTCAATTTGATATTAAATAAATAATGGCAGGTATAATACATTTTTTGCCTCACTAAGATTAATAAAATGGGGCCTGACATTATTTTGGAGGTCAGTATCTTTGGCACATTGCTTAAGTACGGTTTAGCCTCCTCCAAAACCCACTTAGATCAGTACATTAATTAAAAGTCTATAATACCTTATTTCCAGCAAGAAGATTGAAACTACCTAGAAGAGTCTGAATAGCTAAACTGCTTGGGTTAAAAATTAATTTATGGCAATAACTAAGACATGCTATGGATGAAGGTACTGTATGTGCTGATCCCACCAGATTGGATAGGGTGGGCACTGTCTAAGTCCATTAAATAATGTGATCTGACAGGACCCAGAAGATGGGCCTTCTCCATAGTGAAATTGATCTTCCAGAACAGCTTCCATTGGAGATCTGGAAGGTTCCTACTCTGTTGGCCTTCTGGAAGGCCATGGAGGACCTAGTTCTTTCCCCTCTACTGAGTTGGTTTGGGAATTGAGCCCTTGTTTAGTATCATTTTAACTTTGAATGGTTACTGAAAGACTGGTTGTCAAATGAAGACTACCTGTCCAATCCTCCTTATCCTGGTCACTGTGTAAAGAATATAGAAAACAATCCCTTGATTTCCAGACTTTCTATTTATTTTTATTCAGCTTTCTTCACATATCTCTAAAGGAGTTTTGCAGACTGGATTGGGTATTGATTTTCATATAATAATAAAATATAATCTATTTCTGTTTTTTAAAAAATATAGAATAGTCCAATTCAGAAAGACATTAATACTGAAAAAGATTGGTACACTTCTGCTGTAATGTTTAAGAAATGCTTGTTGGCAAAAATACATGAATTAATTGCTGGACTATAGCTATGGATTTCAGTTTAATTAACAGGATTAAAACCGGTTCTGATGAAGTAATCTTTCATAAAATAAGGATCATTTTCAGACATTTAAATATATTGTAATAGTGACAGGGTGTGTGGAGGGGGTTGGCAAAAAGGTGAAGATGAAGGCCAGAGCAAAAGTTTAAGAAGATCTGCATTTTGGAAAATGTTTCTCTTATGCAGAACTCAAAAGTGTGCCACAGGTGTAGCCTTACTATGCCATAACACGAAGCAGACTGTTTCAGATTGTGGGATATTGTAGAAACACAAAAGCCAAAAATGGACCTGATGTCTGCATGCATTAACGAGACTTGAAAAGTGCTTTCCTTAGACTGTAATAATACAAGAGTTGGTGCTTTGCTTCACCCAGTTCAAATCTTTGGGGCTGTCATTGCTGTAGCAACATGACAGTGTATTAGAGAACCCTGCTGTGAGCTGCATTTGTTTTGCTATTTATACAGAGAGCTGGTTGATGTGACTATAAAGGATTTTTATCTCCTCTTCCCTCTCTGGCTTTTATACATGGTGAACTAGTTGCATGAATCATCCAAGAGTGCTTTGCCTTATGGCAAACCACATGATCAATGTGCTTTGTGAGAACCAGCAAAAAATCTAGAGTTTTATCTCCTTTAAACAGAAATGACCTTTCCTTCTCAGGCTTGGCTGATAAGATTTTTGTAAGCATTTTGAAATATGTTGGCAATCTATTAGCTATGTAGAGAAAGGCTTGTGTATGAGGAGTGGTGGGTCTGACTCAGAACAAACTGATCCTTTTCACCAACTTCTGAACAATTATAATTAGACCAGTTGACCGTTGTGCCATTTGATGTATGCTTGCAGAGGTTTGGTGAACACACAAACTATTTCTGGTGGGAAAGAATACTTGTATGAAGGACAAACCTTTAAGTATGGGTTTGGGCAAACTTTTAAGCCCAGAGAACACACTTGCTTCTATGTCAGGGGCTCTGTTTACACAAAATACATACACTATAACTAATTTGGCACAAATTTACTGAGAGAGGAAGAAGACTCACCTTTTCCAATCCCAGCAAGTTCTGTCAAAGTTGATTTATTTCTGCTGCTGATTTGTAATCTAAGCAGCTGGACTACAGATTGGAAAAAAAGAGACAAATACACCTTTGTACCATTTTCTCTGAAACGGTAGGGTAGGCAGTTTCCTCCCTCTAATAGCCAAGGCCACACTTTGCCACTATCCCCACCTTCTCCCTCCTATCTTTGAAGGCGTGGCTCCTATCTTAGGAGCCTGGTTGTTGGCTTAAATGTATTTCTACATTGCCCTAAAATGTCAAGAGCAGAAGCAGGGCAATAGATAACGTTCATTTTTTGCACTTCCTACTGACGGCTGGAAGGAGAACTGCTCAGCATCATGGGACGAAGAAGGACCAATAATGGTGGCATACACACATGCCCAAATCTACAGGCTGTGGGGCTAGTATGACAACCAAGTCTCACATGACAACCATTTTGGGATGGCAACCACCACCTGCTATCAATGTTCAGATTTATCCTCCAAAGTTTATGTTTTTATTTATTTGATTTTGATGCTGACTGATTCCAATGGATTCTGTGCTTCACCGGCATTATTGGTGGGTTGTTTGTTACTGTAATAAGTGAGTAATAAACAGACCCTCCTTAACCTTTGCCTTGCCTAAGTGACCTGGGTCAGAACACTTTCTTCTTTAATTCAAGACAAGTCTTTAACATGTAATAAATATTAGGTAGTAGGGATAATTGAAAGAATGGGTAATTGAGAAAAAAATTGAGAAAAGCAAGAAAACTCTCATTGTTAAAAAATTTATTGGTTCCTACAATAGCTTTGCTTTTCAGTTGTAGTAACAAGATGAAAAAGTTAATTCATATTGACTTTGTATTTTATTTAAAAGAAAATGTAGAATGATTTATAAAGATTATATCTCTGAGAAAATAATCATATAAGCCCCCAAATAAATGTGAATTCTAAATTTAGCTTGATTAAGTTTTTAGCAACTCAATATTCATTCATTCATGTACCCAGGGTTATTTATAAAAAGATAAATAAGGCTTTTAATTGAGCCATCAGATTATAATACTCTCTGGGTTTGTTTGACTGTTTGATGATAATGAAACTTTTAATTTATTAATCATACCTTTGAATTAGACTGTGGTACTTGTCCCAACCTTTCTTTTTAACTTCATGTAATAGCTTTCTCAGCCCTAGAGGCAAGTATTTTTAATTTCCTGTGAAATGGTCACTCAAAGGCTGGCCTGAAGAAAGGAAAACAGTATTCATTATAAAATGGTAAGTTGGTATCATTTTCTGAAATTAATAACTATCCAGAGTCACTTGGTATCTCTGTTTAGATTCCTGTCTCATTGTTTTTTCTCCTCTCTAATGCAGAGATATCCAGCCTTGGCAAGTTTAAGACTTGTGGACTTCAACTCCCAGGATTTCTCAGCCAGCCATGGGAGTTGAGATTTGAAGAATTGAAGTCCACAAATCTTAAAGTTGTCAAGATTGGACATCCCTGTCTAAGGGGTACCCCGAGCCTTGGTTCTTCTGCTGATCTCTCCTTTCCACTGCATCATCCCCATCCTGAACTGCCTATGTCCACTTCAACCCTTGTGTAGCAAAAAGCACCATTCTGGCTTTCTCCCAGACCTGCCCAATCTCGTCTGAAGCATGTTCTTCCTGAATCAGTGGGTCTGGAACTTCCCTACCCCAAATTCTATTGTTACCTCAACTTCTCCTTACTGGGCAGCCACAGTAGGATCAATCTACTATTTCCTTTTTTTTTTTAACTTAAAATGATGAGGAATTCTTTAAAGCAAAATGCTGGTCTCCAACACATGCCATTTTTTTACTTCCTGAGAAAGTCTCTGGACTCGGTAATGAGAAGTGTAATGGTGCCTCATCCAATAAGGCAGCCCTGAAGGATTTATTGCATTCAGCTTTCTCCTGACTGCTCTGATCGTCTCTCCCTTCCCAAAACCAGAGTTATACAAACAAGGCTAAAAGAAGGATTCTCCCCCCTACCTCTGCAATCTGAGGAATATAAGGGCATCTTAAATCCAGTGTCTGGCAGTTAATTAGAGAGGCTGAGACCTTCATGTTAGCAGATTACAATTTTCCAAGATAAATCAGGTACACTTACTTAACAACCAGCTTGCTTAGCAATAGAAATTCTGGTTTCAGTCAAAGTCATAGATTGAGCACTATCAGAAAATCAGGATTTGCCTAACCTGTGGAACACTTAACTGTAAGAACTATTTAACATTACAAAAATTGTTCTTCGATATGGAAGACTCATTTTTGCTGGTGATATTTAAACAGAAGTTGGATGTCCATTTGTCTGGTTTGCTCTAACTCACACTACCTTTGCAGTTACAATATATTCTTTCCATTTAATTACAACTGGGACGCTGCGGGATACTTACTATTCATACTTGCTAATGCTGATGAAACATGGACTTTGCCCCAAACAGCTTTTCTTTTCTTGCTGAATTTGTGAACTTTCACATTCCTCACCTGGGCCAAATCTTGTTACTACCTTTAAGTTGATGAAAACATTGCAATCGGTACTTACTCCCCAATTGTGTATATACGTGATTATATGCAGCACTGTTTGAAACAGTACAGTGAAAGTGTATGGGTTCTTTCGAGAAAATATTGAGAAAACCAAATGTTGTTTTTTTTAACCTAATAGATATGTCTGTTCTCTGGAGTATATATGTCTATGACTTTTAAAGATCTTTCATGAACTGCCTCCATAATAAAGACTAAACTAGAATATTTTAAAAAGTCTGGCTAGGTATTTGCACAGCTATCTCTGCAGAAATGTAAATAATTTCAATTTCATTTCGTTGAACTGATATAATGGCTTGAATTTAAAGAGTAGCAAGTATTTTTTTTTTCTGTTTTATCAATGTAGGCCCACAGTTACTTGATATCTATTGTCTAAATGTCAACATCCAGCTTGAGAATCCAAATAAAACTCCAGGTTCATTCCGTCTCAGAAAATTTTATTGTTTGTTGAATACACTGCATGGTAGTCAAAGCAAAACTGAGGTCCTAATACCAGTTCATAGACTTAAACAATAATTTTCCCAGCCAACCAACAATATATCACAAACAAACAGCAAAAGTGATTGTAAATGGAGATTATACAGAGAATTTCAACATAAGAAAAGGCACAAGACAAGGATTTAGGAAGAATTGCTACGGTGAAAATGAATATATTACCAAAAATATTGTTTCTATTTCAAACAATACCTATAAAACTGGAGAAAAAATTCTTTGAAGACTTAAATTCTCTAATTTTAAATTTTATTTGGCAAGGAAAGAAAGCTAGCATTAAATTGAAAATGTTACAAGAAGCTAAGGAAAATGGAGGTTTTGGCTTGCCAAAGTGGATTTTATATTATCAAGCATCAGTACTAACATGGGTAAAAGAATGGATAGATAGATTGTTGCATTTGGAGGGATGTGATTTACAACTTGCTTGGCATGCTTTCTTATGGTATGGGAAAATAAAATTCATAGATATTTTCAAAACCACTATATTAGAAATGCATTATCATTAACATGGGAAAAAATAAAATGTAAAATATACTTGAAAATTCCAGGATGGCTCTCAACAATGAAAGCATTTGTACATCCAAATGTAGTCAGTCTTGAGAAAATGGATATATAAAGATATTCTAGAGGACTTCCAGTTTTGCATGGTAGTGACCGGTCACAGGCTTGTGGATTTCCACACCCCTGTGGCTAATTTTGCCCTGCCAGGGGGACCCTAAATGGGTCTAAGTTTCCCCGGAGAGGTGGCAAAGAAAGAAGGGTGCCCCGGCAATTCTGGAATGACAGCAGTCATTCCATTCAACTTGGGGAAAGCCTTCTAACCCGACAGGACAAAGGCTGGCCATACTTCATCGACCAAGCTACTTGCAACCAAAGTCCAAAAGTACTAACCAGCACAACTGTAAACAGCATGTTTGAAACTGGGTGAGTAATTTGATCTTCTCTTTTCTATTCTATATTTAATTTCCTGGAAAAGATCCCCAAGAAGCAAAATACCTCCAAAAGGGAAGGAGGGGGATTTCTGCCCCACTCTTAGAGTAACGGAAGTCGCAAACTAATCTTTTTATGGAGGATCAAAATATATGGAAGTGAAATAAATACAAAACCTGAAATTTAAAACTTAAATTTGGATAAATCTAAAATTGTTGAATGGTTAAGACTCTCATTCTAAAGATAACTGTTCATTTTGGAAATTGAAAAACAAATAGATGCTGATACTTAGTGGTGGATCAATACTATGACAGCTATGACTTTCATATAAGACTGGGAAAAGCTAATCTGTGTTTGTGACCTTCAACGCTTTAACAACAAAGAACATCTGTGACAAAAAAGACAATAATCTGGGCTGTAGACAAAGAGAAAATTATAAATTTCAGAAAAAAATCTTTTTTGAACTCTTTGGATTACAAATATTTATTTAACTGGGACTCTAAACCTATTTGCAGAGCAAATAAAAGAGAAAAACTCAAATTCTTGGCCATCATGGATCAGAGACATGTACAAAGAACATATCAAGAAAACATAAATACTCCTTAGGAGGAGATATATAGTATACTGCAACTAATTCAAACAACAATGATTTTAAACCATGAAGAAATCCAAAATAACTTTGAAAATATAAATCAATCTATTTCCAAGTTAACTCTACAACAAAAAAATTCCCAGAAAACAACAACAGAGAAGGAGAAGATAAAATAGATGAGTGGATACAAAATTGAGAATAGAGACTTAAAGGTGGAACTTAACAAAACAAGGAAACATGATTTAATCCTAATGGAAAACAATTCACAACAATTGGAAAAAACAACTTATCCCTTAACACTACAAAATAAATCTGAGTACAAGAACACAGATTGGAAAAAATGGACTGTGGAGATGTCAGGAATATCAGAGAGAAAGGAAATGATAAGAGAAGTGGAGAGAAAGAAAAAGATTTTCAACAAACATGGAAAGGCAAAAGCCCTGTACAAAGACATTTCACCTGATTTACTTTTTATATTTACAGTAACATTTATGAATATATGGAAAGACGTTTCAACTCAGCAAAATACACTGATCCAGAAAGATACTGGGCAAAGGAAAAAGACTAAAGTGGAAATCAAGAAAATAGATGATGGGACCTACCAGAGAGAATACTTAAAAAAAGAAACATTTGTTTGAATATGGTTAAAGAAATAGAAAAGATTTGGAATATACATGTCATTCTAAGAGGGATGTATCCCTTAAATAATATCGTATGCTTCCCCCCCTTTTTTATTCTATTTCTTGATATGTAATATAAAAAAGTTGAAATGGCTTAGATAAAGGAAATGTTTTAGATATTTAAATGTGATTGAATTTAAGAAAATTATAATGGAAAAAAATGTTTTGAATAAGAATTAAAGGACTAGATGACTAGATGGAATATTTAAAGATTAAACATATTTTTAATTATGGTTAAAAAGAATAAAAAATCTTGGAAACAAATATATATTAGCTTAGGAGGGATATATATTTTAAGTAGTATGTTATTTTTTATGTTTCTTCACTTTTGCTTTCCTTTCTTTTTTATCTATCCCTTAAGAAATGTAAAAGTGCTGAGATGGTTCATATGGAAAAAATAGACTTAAATTTTTATCTGTAATTAATTTTTGAGAAAATCTTAACCAGTAAGAATACTTTGAATTTTGTGGGAGAAACAAATTTAAATAAGGACTGTAACAGGGTCTATGATGAAGCAACCAGAATGATTGGATAGAAAAGAAATATTATATTGATGTGATTATTATTTTTAGGAATATTGGGAAAATATATATTTAATTGTTATCTATCAAAACAATAAGAATTTTATTAACTTAATGTTTACAAAAGAGGACATTTTGGGGAAAAGAGGAAATCAACTAAAACCATTATGTGGATTATGGATTATAGAAATCAATTGTTAGTGATTGTTTTACAAATGTAAACCCAGACAACAAACTGTTCACCAATTATTAAGTGATTTATGTTTTTAAAAAATCAATAAAATATATTACAAAAAAAAATTCTGAAGGGAATTTAAAATCTAAACAAGAGATGGAAAATCAGGGTATTTATTTAACCTGGTGGGCATATTTATAAATGCAAGTGAGATATGACACAAGATGTTAAACTATAAGGATTTTATAAGGAGTAGACCTTGTTTGATCAGATATTATTAACCTCTGATGAGAAACTAATTAAGAAAATATATAACTTTTTATTGAATTTGAAAATGGAAAATGAACAAGTAAAAGAAACAATAATAACGTGGGCAAAGAATTTTGAATACAATATAGATTTAGAGAAATGGCAAAATGTATGGGAAAGAAATTTTAAATTGACAATGTCAACCTCTTACAAAGAAACCTTATATAAAATGTTTTATAGATGGCACTTGCCACCAGCAAGACTAGCAAAAATGTTTAAAAATATGTCAGATAGATGTTGGAAATGTAATCACAAGTCAGGTACATGTTACCATGTATGGTGGACATGTGTTAAAGCAAAGAAATATTGGACAAAAATACATACTTGGTTAGAAAAGATGTTGGGAAAACATGTAGATTTTAAATCTGAACTTTTTTTTTAGGTATAATGCCAGAAAAGTTTGACAAACAAAGTATATACTTGATTTTACATATTCACAAATATTGGAAAAATGAAGAAATACCACCAGAGGAAGAAATAATTTAAAAAATACTAAATTGTGCAGAAATGGACAGACTTACTCTGAGGTTGAAAGAAAAAGAAGAAACAGAATATTTTTAAACTTGGGACTTATTTTATCAATGGCTGGAACAAAGAATAAGGTATTAGGAATTAAATTTGTACTAGTGAATGATATATTCAGACAACACATTTGTTGAATAAGTACTTTTGAATTGTATTTAAAAAATCAATAATAACTTTAAAAAAGGAACACAAAGGGAAGATCTGAACTTTGGGGGATATTTTGAACTGTGGTGTGGTCTGTTTTCAAGATTTTGGTTTGTTGTCAGGATTCTTGGGGCCATAGAAGGAAAATCTGATTAGTTTAGTCTATAAAATAAAAAATACATTATTAAGAAAAAGAATGCTTTTTAGAAGCAACAGCAGTAGCAGCATTGGAAACTATTAAACCAGGGGTCTTCAAACTTGGCCCTTTTATGACTTGTGGACTTCAACTCCCAGAATTCCTCAGCCAGTGTGCCTGACTGAGGAATTCTGGGGAAGTCCATAAATCATAAAAGGGCCAAGTTTGAAAACCCCTTTATTATACCTTTGCTAGCAAGCATTAGAATGTTGATGAGATTAGGCACATGTCTCCAATTTACATGGAACATTTGCAGCTTTTCTGAGTTACCTTGTTGATCTTTCCCTAATTAGGCATATGTTGGACAATTACATTGGAGCTAGATCCCTGCTGTTTTGTGTCCTTTCATTCTGTCTTTGTTAGCATAAGGAATATTTATTTTCCTTCAGGTCCTGATGGGATTAAGGGGCTTTGTTTGGGGGAAGGAATAGCTTTTAGACATGATTGAATTTTGTAAATAAAAAGATAAACATGGTGTCTTTCATGTCCACTAGCTCAGGGGAAAAATGTCCATCTTTTCCCAAAGAATCAGGAGAACTCTCAGACTCATTTGAAACAAGAAGTCAGGCATCTGCTTATAGTTCCCCATTGGAAGGGAGGGAGGAAGGAAATGAACACTATTTTGGGGAAGAAAAATATTGCATTAGAATTATGATATCCTTATTAGACAATGAGTGAGCTGCTGAGGACATGGATGTGAAATATTTATCTAATAATAAATCCCTACGTAAACTGCCCTTAGCTGATCTTGAGCAACTAAACAGAGTTGGACCTGATTAGTACTTGGATAGAAGAGCACCAGGAAAATGCATTTTTAAAAATGCTAATGCGAAAATGATGATTCAGCAAGCAGTTTTGATACCTTGGGGTCCAAGGATGCTCAGAACAGGCCATGAAACGAAATAGGGCTGACTCTTTGTTCCATTGCCTACTATAATTTGGGCATTCTTTTAAAGCTCTTCAAGTCATCACTTGTTAATTCACAGGGGTTTAAAATTCTGGATTTCAGCCTTAAGAATATATGGAGCTACATGTTTATTTCGCACATAGTTTAAAATAAGACTAGCAACTTTTTTTTACAGTCAGGAATTGTGTGTTTGTGTGTGTGTGTAAAACCTATTAAAAAGGGGGTGCAATCAGTGACATCAGTATGGTACACGGAATTACAATTATTGGTCTGCTTTTTATTAAAAGGAAATTAAAGGATGAAACAACTGCCTTACGCTTTGAAGATGTTTAAGTTCCACTTTATGATCTTTAAACCTCCCCAAAATAGAAAAAAATTAACCTATTTTGCTGCTTTAAAAATGGTAAAATGGGTACTTTTTTGCAGATAACATTGACTGCAATTCATGAAAGCTTATGACATAAGTAATATATTTTTAAGGTACCAAAAAACTCATTGTTTTATGTTGCTAGTGAAATCATAGAAAATCTAAATTCACAAGTCAGGCAACCTAGCCTATGACATTTGGTGCTGAAATAAAGTTAAGGTTATTTTTAAGTCAAGGATGGAGTTGGCAGAGATGGCAAAACTGACTTCTCCTTTTAACTTTAATTTTTGTTGTATTTGTATTTTATCTTATAATAAACTTTAATAACATTTTAAAAGGTTGTTTTTAAAATGAAAACTATAATGTTGTTTTAACATTGAAAACTATAATGTTAAAAAAATCCTGTACAGCATGATTAAACAATACGACTTTTTGATGTTATGTTTGGCTAACATATTTAATGTTTTTTAAAATACGAGGTTTTACATTGGATAGTTCACCAGAGGGCACTATCTTTCTAGGATATATGTAGTGAAACAGTTATATTAATTTCATGGAAGCTTTCAAACTCACTTAAATATTGTAACAGGCATCTGATATTTCTTTATATCTAAGCTCTGTTTACTCTTTTTAGTTACTAGATGTAGTAAAAGAAATATTTTATCTTGGGTCTTCAAAATATTTATCTTTAAAATATTATGAATTATATGATTATATCATGTGACTAGCTCAAACAATCGATTAGTTCAGTTCCTCTTTCTTTTCTCTCTATATTCCTTGTGCAGATTGCATAATTATAATATTAAGAGCCTCAGGAGTTCATGGCTACCATGACGACCATGGACCTCATCCTATTTATTGAGGACCAAACCATAAGAGAGGTCATACATTAGAACTGGTCTTTATCATGGGGCAGGGTCATTGTGGGCCTGGGAGATGTTAACATCTGTCCCTTGTTAGGAACAGATGTTAACATCTGTCCCTTTTGTAGCTCTGGAATCCTCTTTTTGGGATCCACCCCTCGCTGCTGGAAAGTAGGGCTATTTGGTCAGCTGGTCCAAGCAATGATGGACCAAACTGGATTTCGGAAGCAACCTGTTTTTTTCCTGGAAGCCCTGGAGCTTGGTTCAGCAGAGATTGTGGTTGTGGCTTGGAAGGAGCTTCAATGACAGGCTTGAACTGAATTGCTCCTGCATGGACTTTCTGTGATCACGGAACTCATAGAGTTTCTTAGTTTACTGAGCAATTGCAGGAAATGAAACAATGTAAGTGATGCCTAGAACAGTGCTGGCAAAAACAAAAAACAACGAAGAGCAAGGCTGACTAAGCACAGATGAGAGTTTTACTAGGACTTATCTTGTGATGATAAGAGCAGCAAAGCAAACTCATTTCTTGATTTGTATTGTGTGCACAAATAGCCAGACGGTAGACCTGTTCATGATGACCAGGCCCCTTTTGGGGAAGGAGGGACTGGGGAAATTTTTTGCAGGGTTGCTGTGAAGAATATTCTTGGCATCTATCAGATAAAGTTGTTCATTTTTGCTTGGAGTTGTACTCTGACCAGGCAGATATTACGGAAGCGATTAAGGTATATCTCTGCACAGTTATTTGGGAAGGGTTTGAGCTGGTTACTCAAAGGGAAGTGAGCAGGATCCTTGGGGCAATGAGTTCTGCCATCTATATTAAGATCTCTATGGAGGTGGCACATGGTTGGGTCAAAGTAGTGATTAATGCCTCATTGTAAAAAGCAGTGACATGTTTCTTTTTTAAGAGACTATTTTTGGGCCCAACCATATTGGACAATTTACATCTGTCCTTCGACATTCCCCTTTTAGGAATGTTAAGAGGATAGTAGTGCACAACTTCAGAGTATCCTGAATGGATTATCTAGATCCTTCAAGGCACATCAGACTAGGAACCTAGTCATGTACGATAATATTGTTTATAAAAGCAGGGTTCCAGTTTTGTGCAGTAGTGCAGCAGCTGAGGGATTGCAGGGCTCTGTACCCTCTGGCTGATTTCTGCCTGTTAGGGCAGTGGTTCTCAACCTTTTTAATGCCGTGATCTCCAACCAGTCATAAGTCGAGGACTACTCAACTGGTGCAGCACCGTTTGCAGAATGGGACTTTTGGCGGGCTCAGCAGGGCAGAGACAGCCTGGACAATTCCTATTGGCTTTTGAAAGCCAATAGAATTAGACTCTATTCAAGAGAGTCTATTAGCCAATAGAATAAAAGGGAGTAGCACAGCTAAGGAAAAGGGGGGAAAATGGCGGACTGCATTGTTTGGCGACCCCCGTGAAATGGTCATTCGACCCCAAATGGGATCCCGACCCACAGGTTGAGAACCACTGTGTTAGGGGATCCTAAATGGGCCTGAAGTCACCCCACAGAGGCGAAAAAGAAGGAGGGAAGTCTCACCGAGTGCAGAGAGACAGTAGTCCATCTGATAGATTTGGGAAACACCTTCCAGAAACCAGCAGGAGAAAGGCTAGCTTAACTTCAGAGTCTAGCCCAAGCTATAAGCAGCTGAAGACCAAAAGCACTATTTTAAGCTGACTGTAAACAACGTGCTTGGAACTGGGTAAGAACAATGATTTTCTCTCTTCTACTTGATAATTGATTTCCTGGAAAAAAAACCCCAAGAAGCAAAAAGCCTTCGAAAGTGAGAAGGAGGGGCATCTTTGCCCTACCCTCCTAGAGGTGGAAGTGGCAAATTAAACCTTTAATTGGGGATAAAAATATACTGAAATGAAATGAATATAAGACCTAAATCTGGATAAGTTTGAAATTGGTGGAATGTGTTAAGATTTCCCTTTTAAATCAGACTATGGGAATTAGACTATGGGAAGACTCTTCGATTCAGAGAAGCATATTGATCAGGAAAGATGTTTGGCAAAAAAAAGAAAGGCTAAAGTGAGAATTAAGAAATTAGATGATGGGATCTATCAGAGGGAATATTTAAAAATTAAACATCTGTTTGAATATGGTTAAAGAAATAGAAATATTTTGGATATAAATGAATTTTAGTTTAAGAGGGATGAGCCCCTCAAATAATATAGTATTTTTTCTTTCTTTTTTCCTTTGTGTTTTGTTTTTTGACATGAGAAATATAAAAATGTTGGGATGGTTTATATAAAGGAAATGTTTTAGATACTTAAATGAAATTGATTTTGAGAAAACTTCGAATGGATAAAAATGTTTTGATTAGATCTCAAAGATTAGATAATTGGATTTACTAAATCGAACACTTAAAGATTAAACATATGCTTGAATATGATTAAAAAGAGAAAAATTCTGGATATAAATGTACATTAATTTAAAAGGGATATGTATTTTAAATAGTATATTATCTTCTTATTTCTTTTTCTTTTCTTTTCTTTCTTTTCTTTTTTTTAAGATATGAGAAATGTAAAAGTGTTGGGATGGCCTGTATGAGGAAGAAGACTTAAATACTTAAGTGTAATGAAAATCTTAACCAGTAAGAATGTTTTGAATATTGTGGGGAAAACAAATTTAAATAAGAATTTTAAACAGGATCTATGATAAGGCAATCAAGATGATCAGTTAGAAAATAAACTTTATATCAATGTGGTTATTATTTGCAGAAATATTAGAAAAATGTCTATATTTAATTGTTATTTATCCAAATAATAAGAATTGTATTAATTCAAGGTTGGCAAAAGAGAATATTTTTGGAAGAAGAGAACATCAAGCAAAGCTATTATGTGATCTATAGAATTATAGAAACTAATTATTGTTTTTTAAATATAAACCCAGACAACATGATGTTTACCAAATATTAAGGTGATTATGTAAAAAAGTAATAAAACATATTTTTAAAAATGCTATTTATAAAAGCAGTACTATTATTATGAGTCCACTGGAATTAGGCAGCTAATAAATTTAAAATACTACTACTAGTAGTTATAGTAATAAAATATTGCAAATTTGAATGTGCCCCCCCTTATTTTTGTGAGAACTAGTCTTGCTTGAGATACTTTCTCAGTTCTAGCTCGACTCTGATTTCTTTTATCTGACTTGTTTAGATTGTGTCTCTTCCTCCTGTTCCCCAGAGTTGTTCCTTCTGTCCATTACTCTTTTAAATTAGGGTATAAGCCAGGCAATATGACCTGTGGAGAGAGTTTGGGATGAGGGCGTGTGTCTATCCAAGTCCTCCCGGATCTTTTGGTGGGGTTCAATACCATCAACCATTACTGGACATTTTTAAGACCATCGCTGGAGATTTGGACAGCCATTTGTCTGACATGGTATAGGGTCTCCTGCTTGAGCAAGGGGCTGGACTAAAAGTCTCCAAGGATCCCTTCCAGTTCTGTTATTCTGTTCTATTTTGCTCTATTTAGTTTCTTCCTGTGAGCCAATCCTGGTGCACACCTTGCTTTACTGAGGAACTCTGGGAGATGAAGTGTCAAAAGAAACACTTGGAGCACTATTAAAGAAAGACTTGGAGTCTAACTGAACATAAATAAAGGACCATGTTAGAGATTACCTCTTGACGATAAGCCAATATGAGCCAAAACATCCTATAGAGGTTGAAAAAGAGGGGTGGCACTGCCAAGCCCTGACACATCTCACATTATAGAGACTTAAGACTTGATATTTCCTCCCTCCCAACACCAACTGGAGCTGGCTACAGAGGAAGGACAAGAACCATTGCAAAACAGAATCCCCAATCTCAACCCCGGAACCATTAAAGAAGGATATCAAACCATGTGATCATTTTCAGCTTTGGCTTCCTCTGTGCAGTATTTTCATATTTTTGTGTCAAATCATGTTTTCTCAAGCTCAGGCACCAAATTATCTGCATTTTCATTACATGTCTTTTCCAAGAAAGTATCTTTGTTGCTCACAAACAAAAAACACAGATGGGGCTGGTAGCCTTGAAAAACACAAATGATTTGAACAGGGAGCATGATATTGATCTTGTGAAGATTTTTAGCTGAATTAACTAATTTATAGCATTGAAAATATTGCTATGTAAAGTGGACAGCCTAAAACAGAAAAGGGATATGGATTTTTTGTGAAAACCTGTTATTTGGGACCAAAAATGCAGTTATACATATTCCTAGCTAAAATAGCTGAAGAGTTCAGTGTTCAATGTTAATGAATTCCTTAGCAGCTGTTGTTTTGATTCTATTAACTTCTCCCTATTGTGAGTCTCTGAAGGACAGTTATCATACCCATAGTGGGAAGCTGTTTATTGGAATAGTCATGCTTAATGCAGATACTTTTGCTCCAGTAATCTACTTTGCTTTCTAAGGTGTCTGAATATAGCAGGACAGCTAGTTGTAGAAAGGAAAGGAAATAAATAAATAAATAAAATAGTTTATGGTAAAAATATCTATAATTGAAATGTCACTGCAGCTACCCATTTCGTTGATGCACAAGCTAGTAGTCCAATGCATCAATCTCATTCTGCTTCTCCATGGCAATAAAACTATTTAGAGTGATATTGAAGACGTGCTAGCTATCAGCATGGTTAGACTTCCCAGAAGTAGAAGGGTCTCACTCTCCAAACCTAGAGTTGAGACTGGCTTCTGTGTGTAGATTACAGACAGCTGAACAAGTGGACAGAGCCAGACTGCTTTCCTACATCATGCACTGATTTGTTCAAACAACTGGGGAAGCAAGTAGTTTACTAGATCTAACCACTGGCAAATTGCAGTGAAGGAATAGGATATAGAAAAAACAGCTTTCTCAACTCAGGAATAATTTCTTTTTGTCTTTGAAATGTCTTAGTTACCTTCCAAAGGCTGGTTAATGAGAATATCAGGAGACTGAGTGACTTTATAATGTCCTATTTTATAATCCGCTCAAGTATTTGAGATCGCTATACGAAATATCATGCCATTGTATTGCAATGAATCAAAAATGCCAGACTCAAGATTAAAGCTAAAACATGTCAAATTGGTCTTTAGATATTTTAATTGGATGTAAGGTTGGGTTGAGCATCATTTTTGTTCCTAGCCCATTACTAAGGGAGAACCCTCTCCCCCATCAAGTACAGTCTTCCTTGGAACGGGCCAGATATAAATACAACTGGGCATAGGAAAATAGATACAGTATATCTTACACGCTGGAGCCTTGCTTTGCAAAAATATAACTAGTGTTGTACACATCCATGGTGCTCTGCCAGGGAACCATATGAAGATACTATCTGAGTTTATAGATTGAAATAGATAATACATACTGCATTATTATTCCTACATAATATATTATGATGATTAATTTATATTTAAAAATTAACAAATATCTGGTCTTAAATTAGAGTAATGTTCTTAAACTTCTGAGACGTTATTTAGACCACCTTTTAATAGAGATGCCTTTTATCATTTTGATATATTTGATACCTTTGTGATTTGAAATGAACACCCATGATTGCTAGCATTTGTATAATATTTAGATCTGCTATGATTCAGTTGAATTATCTTACTCCTGAATTACTTAGTTTATTGGCAACACAGTTCTAGGCTGCATTAACAGAGGGATAGAATCAAGTGTTAATACCACTTTACAATGCCTTGGTAAAGCCATACTTGGAATACTGCATCCAGTTTTGGCCACCGCGATGTAAAAAAGATGTTGAGACTCTAGAAAGAGTACAAAGAAGAGCAACAAAGATGATTAGGGGACTGGAGGCTAAAACATGTAAGGAACGGCTGCTGGAATTGGGTATGTCTAGTTTAATGAAAAGAAAGATGAGGGGGGACATGATAGCAGTTTTTCAATACTTCAGGGGCTGCCACAAAGAAGAGGGAGTCAAGCTATTTTCCAAGGCACCTGAAGGCAGGACAAGAAGCAATGGATGGAAACTAATCAAGGAGAGAAGCAACCTAGAACTAAGGAGAAACTTCCTGACAGTTAGAACAATTAGCCAGTGGAAAACCTGCCTCCAGAAGTGGTGAATGCTCCAACACTGGAAGTTTTTAAGAAGAGACTGGGCAGCCCCTTGTCCGAAATGGTATAGGGTTTCCTGCCTGAATAGGGGGTTGGACTAGATGATCTCCAAGGTCCATTCCAACTTTACTATTATTACAGATCATCGCACAGTCAGCCAGATGTTCAGACTGGATTTGGCATTTTGTCTATCTATCGAGTCCTTACCCAGGACCTGGGATAGGCAGATGTGGATGTTTGATGGTATTACAGGTATCGTCGCAGGATGGAAGCAGTTCCTAGTAAGGCCGACTTTTGCAATTGACTAATGGCAAATTTGTCAATGCCAATAGTGTTCAAGTGGTGCTCCAGTTGTTTTGGGATGGCACCCAAGGCGCCTATGACTATGGGTACTACCCTTGCTTGCTTTTGCCACAGTCTTTCTATTTCTATTTGTAGGTCTTTGTATTTTGTTATCTTCTCCAGCTCTTTCTCTTCTATTCTGCTGTCTCCAGGCACTTCCACATCCACTATCCAGACTTTTTTGTCTTTCTTATCGACAATTGTTAAGTCTGGGGTGTTATGTTGCAGGTGCTTGTCTGTTTGAATTCTGAAGTCCCAGAGCAGTTTAATTTTATCATTTTCTATGACTTTCTCTATTTTATGATCCCACCAGTTTTTGCTTACAGGCAAATGATATTTTTTGCAGATCTTCCAATGCACCATTGTTGCTACTTTGTCATGCCGCTGCTTGTAATCAGTCTGTGCAATCTTCTTGCAACAGCTTACCAAGTGGTCCACTGTTTCTTCAGCTTCTTTGCATAGGCGGCACTTACTGTCTGTTGCTGTCTTCTCAATTTTGACTTTGTATGCATTTGTCCTTAAGGCTTGGTCTTGTGCAGCCAGAATTAGTCCCTCGGTCTCTTTCTTCAATTTTCCTGCTCTTAGCCATTGCCAGGTTTTATTATTATCTGCTTTCCCAGCTATTTTTTTAATGTATTGGCCATGTAGTGCTTTGTCTTCCCATGCCTCTATTCTGTTCTTCATTTGGTCTTTCTTGTAGGCCAGTTTGGTCTCTCCAGTAGTCAGTAAGCCTTCCTGATATACTAATTTCAGTGCATCTTCATCATTGTTCTTCAGATATTCTTCCAAAGCCATTTTTTCTTCTTCAACCATCTGATGTACTTGTAGCATTCCACGCCCACCTATTTGCCTTGGTAGATAAAGTCTGTCAATGTCACTGTGTGGATGAAGGGCATGATTCATTGTCATTATTTTTCTGGTCTTCCTATCCATTGCTTTTAGTTCTGCTTGAGTCCAGTCCACTATTCCAGCTGTGTACCTAATGTCTGGAATTGCCCAGGTGTTGATTGCCTTTATGGTATTTCCTCCATTGAGTTTGGACTTTAAGATCTTCTTCACTCTCTTGATGTATTCACCTCTAATCTTTTTCTTGACTTCAGTGTGCTTGATGTTGTCAGCTTGAAGGATACCCAAGTATTTGTAGTAATCTTCCTCATCCAGACTCTTAATGTTATTTTCGTGGGGCATCTTGATTCCTTCAGTTTTCACTACTTTTCCTTGTTTGATAGTAAGTGTGGCACATTTGTCCAAGCCAAACTCCATAACAATATCTTGGCTATATATACGGACAGTGTTGAGCAGCGATTCTATTTCAGATGATGTTTTTCCATACAGCTTCAGATCATCCATGTAAAGGAGATGGATAGTCTGGTAGATGTTTTTGATATTTGATAGCTATGTCCTGAGTTATTCAGTATTGTTGACAGAGGAAACAGTGCAATAACAAATAGTAATGGTGATAATGAATCTCCTTGAAATATTCCTCTCTTGATATTAACCTCTCCCAGCTCTCACCATTGATCTGCAACTGTGTCTTCCATTGTGCCATCGATCTTTGCACAAATTTTCTGATGTTTCTACTGACTCCTGTTATTTCTAGGCACTTGATTATCCAATCATGTGGCAGAGAGTCAAATGCCTTTTTGTAGTCAATCCATGCCACATTCAGGTTGGTCTTCCTTCTCTTGCAGTTTTCCAAGATCATTTTGTCTATTAGGAGTTGATCTTTTGTTCCTCTGCTATTGGGGCGGTTTCCTTTCTGCTCAGGTGGAAAGAGATTGTTTTCAACTAGATGCTGTTGTACTGCATCAGCTACCACACCAGTTAGTAATTTGAAAGTTGTTGGTAAGCAGGTAATTGGCCTGTAGTTGCCTGGTGTTGCCCCTTTTGCTGATTTTTCATTATTAGGTAGGTTTTCCCAGTTGTTAGCCACTTTTCAATTTCTCCTCCTTGTAGTATATTGTTGAACTGCTTGGCAATGAGTGGGTGTATAACAGTTAGATGTTTCAACCAAAACCCATTCAGTTCATCTTCACCTGGTGCTGACCAATTTTTGATTTTCCTTGCTCTTTTTGCTACCATTTTTATTGTTATTACTAGTTCTTTCATTTCAACTTCTGTTTTATTTGCATCCACCTCTTTTAACCAAGCCGCATCCTTGTTGTATTTCTTTGGGTTATCCCATATCTGCTTCCAGAACTGCACTGTTTCTTCCTTGTCAGGTACTGACTGATTCATTGCAGTTTCTCCATTGATGGATTGGTAGAAACGTTTCTGATTGGATTGAAATTGGAAGGTTCTGCCTATAGTTTGCAATTCGAGCTTCATATCTACTGATTTTCCTGGCTATAGCTGTTATTTGTTGCTTTATTATTTCCAGTGCTTCCTTGATCTTCCTTGTTTCTAAGTGGTATTTCTTGATTAGGTATTCTTTGGTCTTCTTGTTCTTCAGCTTCTTTTCTTTCATCTATTCTAGCTTGCTTGCATGTGATCTTAACTTGCTGATCTTATTTTCTAGTCTAACCTTCCATTTTTGTGGTGCACTGTTTGTTTGTTTTTCTTCTTTGTTGATTTTGCATCCCAGGTATTCTGTTATAACTGCAGCTGTGCTGTACATTAGTTGGTTTGTTTCTTGCAGTGAATTGGTGCTTATACTTGCTATTGCAGTATTTGCATCTTTTAATGCTTGTGCTAGCTGTTTCTTTGGAACAAGTTTCAATGCAGGCAGCCTTATTCTGTTGTTTTTGTGCTGTTCTAGATGCTCAGTTATTCTTTGTTTCAATTCTTTTATTTCTTTAGTTAGAGGGTTTTGTTTTTCCTGAGGAAGAGGTGCCTGGTTTCCAAATGAGAACAGTTGTATATCTCTGCTGGATTCCTTCACTGCCAACTCCCCCTGGTTTGCCTCTACATTCTGAATTACTTCTGGTAAGGCTTTGATTTCTTTGCCCTGGGTAAACCTTTGCAGTTCGTCCAATTCTGTTTCTGTGAATACTTTATTTCTTATTATAAATCGGTGTTGATCTGCTAGTCTCTGTTCTGTTATTTCTGATTCTGGATGTTGTTCTTTCCAGAACTGGTGCATTCGTTTTAGATATCCTCTTCTTGTTGGACTTGATCTATAGTAACAGATCATTATTGCTTTGTTTTCAATCACTGTGTATCTGCGACGGGTAGACACCTTTTCTTCCAGTAGTTCTGCAGCTGCTGGCCCTGGTTGCTCAGCCAACAGTCCTGTCCTGTAACCCATTTTTCACCAGATATCCAGGAACTCCAATATCTAGCGTGGATCTTGTTAACCCGGGCGACATCCGAGCCGGTATGGCATTCTGAAATTTACGTCTCACCATATTTTTTATGGGAGAGACACTCTTTGTCTGACTCCTCTGATGAGACCTGTCCAGTATGGTTGAACCTCTGGTATAGCTCTCATCTTCCTCAGAGTACACAAGCCCCACAACCACGTCAAGGTAGTGCCTCACTGGGGGCTATTATTACTATTATTATTATTACTGTATTTATAAAATAATAATTAAAAGTTTATTGTATTTATAAAACAATAATTATTTAAGTTATTACTTAATAACTTACGTGTTGGTTTGCACTAGTGCTACTCATTTCAAAACTGCTTTTAAGAGGGACCCATTTGTTTAAAAGCTTAGATCTGGGAAAGGGGAACGTTATGTTTCATTAAGATTCCTGGGAAAGATTGATTAGATAGAATTCTTTCATATGGGGGAACAGCTAGATAAAAGATAATTTGTAACTCAGGAAAAGGGAATGGGATGGGATGGTGGAGATCCCATGAAAGGATTTGTGGGCTTGTGATGCCTACACAATTACAGTGGCTTAACTATTACCTCATCCACTCATATTAGGACAGTTAATCAGAACAGGGAGAAAATCATAAATGAATAAAACTAATCAACTTCAGTATACATTAAGAACAGGTTCTCTAATGATAGCCCTAGAGCTGTGGTGGCGAACCTATGGCACGTGTGCCACAGGTGGCACACAGAGACCTCTCTGTTGGCATGCGCGCCATCACCCCAGTCCTAGGCCTTCAACTGGGTTTTATAAAACCTTTTCACTTTAGGCTTCCTCCACGTGTGCAAAAAAAAAAAAGTTTCAATCAATCAATCAATTTCAACCTCGCAGGGAAAAAAAGATCTTGCAAAGTTGGAATTGATTGATTGAACTTTTTAGTCCTATCCAGTCTGCCATTACCACCACTGCCATACCCACTCAATTGGCCATACCCACCCAATGGGCCACGCCCACCCAATGGGCCATGCCCACCCGGCACCCAACAATACATAAGTGGGTTTTGAATTGCAGTTTGGGCACTTGATCTCTAAAAGGTTCGCCATCACTGCCCTAGAGCTAATAGCTCTGATACCATTCACCTTTATACTGCTATTTAATATACATTTAAAATTTTATACCTTTTAAACATTATACCCTGTGCAATGTGTCCCTCTGGAGCAGTCAATTGGAGGATACACTAAAATGTTTTCTTTACAGATGTAGTCAATTTTACTATTCCATTTAGAGAAAAACATTTTAAGAGTGGCATTTCCTGATCCTGCAAATGTTCTTTCTCAATTCTAAATTCTGCTCATTCAGGTATATTTCAAGGCCCTTTTCCATGGCTGCAGCATATGAGTAAACATTTCACTAACCAGAAGGGCCTGTGTCTGTCAGATAAGCACTGCTTGCGTGATTAAAAGCCAAAACTGAAATTTAAAGAGCTTTCTGATTTATAAAGAACCCCCACAAAGGTCAATTTTGCTATTTCAAACAGATAGTTGAGAAGAGGCATATGCCTTGAAGCCAAAATAATTTAGCTGTGACATACAAGGTAGATATTTTTTTTCAGCATTTTTACAGTAGCTGAAGCTATCATGCCATATAACCTTTGATTTACTAAATTCAGTTAAATCCTGTGGAAGAGTTGTCTGTCCCTGAATATGTAAGAAGGTATGGGAAAACAGGGTGGCTTTAAGGCTCAAAAAAGGACTTTTACTTGGGGCCAATGCCCTCTGAAGAATACTCTTCCAAATGCACTTAATAGCCTTATCATATATTTTGTAACGCAGTCACTCTAATATCATACAATGTGCTTAATACAAATCCGGTAGAGATAGTCCTCGTGTTATGACCATAATGGATTTTGCCCATTAAGGTTGAAAGTTGTGATGATCATTGAGAAAGGCACCCAAGTGATCGGCTTAATGACACCCCACTCCCAGTGCTCTCCCTGATGCTCACCTGCCCTGCTTTTGCCAATGCCTCCCCCACCCTCTGAGTTACCCTGTACTCTTCTTCTCAACCCTTAGGGTCCTGTAGCCTTTGGGCACACTGTTCCCCTCTCCAGGTGCCTGGAGACCTTCAGCTGCCTTCCCACCCAGCCACTTAGGGACTTGCAGGGGTTAGCCTCAGACTGTTCTAGGGCCCAATAGCACCCAACTTACCTTCCTGTTTTTTTAAGAGAGCTGCCTGCCTGATGCAAGGCTCAGATTTTCTACAGCTGCAGCCTCGTGGCAGTGTCATGCTATTCTGCAAGCAGATATTCTTGAAATCCTGGGGAGAGTTTTTTTTCTTTTTTATTACTTCCAGTAGTGATCTTAAATAATTAACAGGGGTTTAAATAACCACCTTCCCATTTCTTTGAATCAATTAAGCTAATATTCACTGCAATATGCCTACTTTTGATTTGCCTGTTGCCCAGTAACAAGGTAATACATTCTTAATTTTTAAAAATTGCAGCAATGTAATATACTCATGGCTGTTGCAATGTCAAGGAAACCAAGGAGACTGGATTTGTGACTTTGAGGTTACGCTAACCACAAATAACTGGTTATTTGGTCTTTGAAATAACTCTTGACTTTGATTCTAAATTTGGGTAACAAGTATAAATAATTTACAACCATTTAAATTCTTTTGCAGGAATATAAATATGATTTTGGAAGCTGTAATCCCAAATGCACCTATTAGAAGGTAAACATCACTGAACATGTGAAAATTACTTTTGAATAAACAGTGTTAAGATGCAATGTTAGAATTTGGAAAGAGCTATAAATATTTGATCCATCCAAGGTGGGGAATTTTGAGGGTCTGTATAGGTGGCCAGTTTTGTGGGAAGTAAGTAGATGAGTCCTTGTTGATGCAAATGGCCCATTTCTATTGTTGGATAAAAGCTATGCTTTCATATATAGAGGTGGAGTGGGAAAGTCTGTTGATAGGGATATTGAGATAATTAGGTGTGATAATTAATTGATTGAGGATTAAGGTTCATTTTCCGAGCTTATGGGATGGTTTCCAAAATTTTTGTTACCTGGCTAGTAACATCTTCAGCGGCGTTTAGGAGACGCCACTGAAGATGTTACCTAGCCTGGTAACAAAATGTTCGGAAACCAACCCACAAGCTTGGAGAACGAACCTTCACTCTCATCCTACACCTGAGTTATAGATATTCACCACTATTCCATCTAATTAATTGATAATGGAGCATTGTGGTTTCTCACTTTGGTAGTCAGTTATGGCTTCTTTGTGAGTGCTATCCATTTATGAAGCATTTGTATGAAAGGTTTGCTATGCATTTCACAACTAGTCCTGTAAAATAATTTTTGATAAGTAGTTTTCACTGAAACCTGCAAAAGACAATCTCTCCAAATTGCTCCTATTTGTAGTACAAGGGCTCTGTTTTGTTTGTCTATCTGAACAGCTTGGTGCCCAAACATAAATTAAGAGTGCACTTGAAGCTTGAAAAGGAATACTGTTGATTCTCTTCAGCATTTTAAAATTGTGGGACTGTGCAAAGCTATTGAGTGATTATGAGCAGCTAGGCAAGAAAGTTAAGAAGTTAGGCACACAAGTAGTTTTTTCATCTGTACTTCCAACCAAAGGTCAACATCTAGGAAGAGAACAATTTTAAATCTAAAGTAGGGGTGTCAAACTGCTGGCTCACGGGCTGGACGCGTCATCAGGAAACTGCACCTACCCCATTGCTGGCAATGGAGAAAAAGCTCTGATATGTCGTGCGACGTCATGTGATGTTGCGAGTTTGACATGTCTGGGCTAAAGGGTTGGTGTTGCCAAAAGAACTTTGGATTTCTGGACCATGGTTTGCACTACCTCCACTATGAGCTTTTAGCAAGGGATGGGCTGTACCTCACAAAAACTAGGAAGAATGTTTTCAGAAAATAACGGGCTCAACCTATCAGAAGGGCTTTAAACTAAAATGAATGGGGAGGGTAACCAATCTTTAGCATCTCCAGGACCTAATTCCAAAGGACCTAATTCCTAATTCCAAAACCCCCAAGAAAACAAATCAAATAATGAGATAAGGAGCGATGGAAAGAAAGACAAACTCAGACACCAAATAGGAGACATGGAAAGCATACTCAAAGTTAGACATAAATATCTCAAATGCATATATACAAATGCTTAAAGTTTGGGGAACAAACAGGGTAAACTTGAATTATTAGTACATGAGGGTAGATATGATATAGTTGCAATTACTGAATCTTGGTGGGATGAAACCCATGACTGGAATGTATTGATAGAAGGATACAAACTGTTAAAAAAACAGACCCTGTAAAACAGGAGATGAAGTTGCACTATATAGTATATATATATACTGCTCAAAAAAATAAAGGGAACACAAACGTATAGAATCCTATACGTTTGTGTTCCCTTTATTTTTTTGAGCAGTATATATATAAAAGAACTGATTTTAACAAATTCAGAGAGAGCTTGGGAAAAATTCCTTGGATGAAAATCCTAAAGGGGAAAACAACCCAAGAAGCTTGGGAAACTCTGAAAAATATGATCATAAAAGCCCAGTTCAACACGATACCACTGAAAAAGAAAAATAAGAAATTCAAGAAGAAACCAGCATGGTTGCCCAAAGATCTCTCTGACAAACTGAAAAACAAAAAGGACAAGTACAAAAAATTGAAAAAGGGACACATAACTAAGGCAGAATATCAGCAGATAGCCAGAATCTGCAAAGATGAAGTCAGGAAGGCAAAGGATCGGTATGAACAAAAACTTGCAACAAAAGTCAGAGATAATTTAAAAAAAGTTTCTTTCAACATATAAATAACAAGAAAAAAGTCAAGGAAACAGTAGGTCCACTAAAGAGAGAAGATGGCAAGAAAGTAACAGGCAATAGAGAGAAAGCAGAGCTGCTTAACTCATTCTTTGCATCGATCTTCACGCAAAAAGAAACTATAACCCAACCTACCAAAAACATAACTGTAAAAGACAAACTAGACATAAAAATTAAAATAAGCAAGAAAATGGTAAGATAACACATGTCTAATCTTGATTAATATAAATCATTGGGACCTGATGGATTAGAATAGAATAGAACTGGAAGGAACCTTGGAGGTCTTCTAGTCCAGCCCCCTGCTCAAGCAGAAGAATGTATACCATTTCAGACAAGTGACTGTCTAGTCCGTGGTGGCAAACCTATAGCATTCATGCCACAGGGGCATGCAGAGCCGTCCTTGTGGGCACGTGTGCCATTGCCACAGGCAGAGGGACGCAGGGCTGGGCTCCTCCCCTCCCCCTCTCCATGCATGCGGAGTCCGGGAACAGCTGCGAGAGCTGTGCAGGGTGAGGGAACCTATAAAAGGAGCAGTTTTGGTGGGAGAGTGAGCGAGCGGCCTTTGGAAGCGACTAATGGTGGGTTTCAAATCATTTAACAATCAGTTCTCTGTCTCACAGAAGCCACCCCCATCAGACCCATCAAGTGGATAGGCCGAGCTTCCTTCCGGCCGTCCTGGGGCCGTCTCCACCCGCACCAATGGGGTTCCATGGCTAGTTCACTATTATGTAGAACAGTCAGCATGCTGTGGCTGCTGATGGACACCGTCGGCCTCCATGTGCTCACTGGCCTCTGTGTGCGAGGGCACACTATCTGTATTTTGGCACTAAGAAATCCCACTAATCTGCCCAGAAATGAAAATTCATATTTTTTTTTTTTTAGAACTAGAGCAGAATGGGAGAAAACAGAGAAATTGCTGGATTGAAGAACAAGTTGGATTGAAAATCTTCACACGGTCTCAGAATTAATTTATTGGAATTTCCAGAAAAAAATACCTATAGCAGGAGCCCCATCAGCATGGGCAGAGATGGCCCCGGGACAGCCGGAAGGGCTTCTCCAGTAACTGTACTTCAGACATAGGTATATACTAGTCTCATTTTCCAATTACTGCATAAATACCCAGGATGGACAGGCCAATTCTATAGCTTCCTGCTACAACATGCAATGTTGCCACGTTCTGTGCAGCAGAGCTCAAAAATTGTCAGATAGTGACCTGTGCAATAAACTAGATTTGATGAGCACCTAGTTCACCATATTAGAATGCTCTGTAATTTGATGGATATAGTGTTCCACATATTAACCTTTTATGATCTCCTGCACCCACCAAATGGCCCTACCCTTTCTTTTAGATTCTTTTAGACTTTTATACTGTATATACTTTCTAGTTTAGTATTTTCTCTTTTTAATTTTCCCTTGCTTAGACATTGATGTATCTTCTATGCTTTTTAATTGACTGTATATCACTCTCTTTATGATGATCTATGATTGTAATAAAGATTTGATTTGATTTAGTAGTGAAAATAAAGATGCATTAAAACAATATAGCATTGACACAGTTTTACCTATATGTTATCTCCTGCGTATGTTCCCAGTATTTTAGATAACTTACTAAACATTCCCTATTTTTTTCAGTTTAGTTCAGCCAATCTTAAAAAAAATCTAGTTAGATACTATTAAAAAAATCTATAAAATAAATAATAAAGAAACACAAATTACAAATAGCTATGTTCTGTGTAAGTCATAGGTCATAAAACATAGGCATATTGACATGAAAGCATAACAATACATAACATGTCCATTGAGCTAATCAATAAAGTAGAAAAATGTGTCACAAATGTTAACTTTCCTCTGTTAATTTATGTCCCTGCCACTAAAGGCTAACCCAAGTTGACAGGGTTTACACCATATCTGAAACATGCTGATGCCTGGATTTGGTATGTCTCTAGAGAAAAGATGTATAGTAGAACTCCTTTAGCAATTCTTGACATTCTATCTTAGCACAGGGAATGTATTATTAAAAGGAGTTCTGGGTTTTTCTGAGATAAAGCAAGGTGGCATAAGGAATTAAGGACTTTGTAGGTCAAAAGTAGCACCTGGGATTTGTGCCCAGAAGAAAACTAGTATGTAGTAATTTCATGATCCTGTTGACAAGAGGCAAGCTGTCACTTTCTGCTCTGTTCTAAATGTCAAAAAATAAAATGGATGAATAAATATGGCAAGCCAGTATATTAATAAATATCTAGGAACACAATGATAAAGAAGGTTCATTTCTGAGTCAAGATATCTTTTAAAAATTGGGCTGATATCGTTCATTATTCTAAGGATTTGGCATCCTTCTTTTTATTATACTATCTACTATAGCATAGTATAAGAATATGGGCTGTCACAGGGAAGAGGGCATCGATTTATTCCCCATAGTACCTGAAGACAGAAAAAGAAGCAATGGGTGGAAGCCCACCAGAGGGAGATTCAACCTGGAAATAAGTTGGAATTTCCTCATAGTAAGAATGAGTAATCAATGGAACAGCTTGCCTCCATTGTTGAAGATTTTCAAGAAAAGATTGGACAACCATTTGTCTAGGAAGTTAACAGGACTCCTGCTCTGGGGTAGGGGGTTGGACTAAAGACCTCCAAGGTGCCTTCCAGGCCTAGGATTCTATGATTCTTCTACCAAGGTCTCTTAGTGATTTACAACAAAATGTAATGTTAGCTTTGGTAAGTTTTATTATTAAATAGTTGAAAATATTGTTCAAAACAGTTGACAACTGAGCACCTATTTAAAAAGTTGTTTTTTAGAGTCTTTAAAAAAGCCAGCAAAAAAGTTAGGCCCTTCAATTCAGCATTAGATCCATTCCAACTAACTGGGGTGGCTATAGAAAAGGCTTACGGACTGCTGGTGGTAGTGATGAATCATCTAAAAATTAGCAATCTCTCTAGTAAGAGTTACTGTGCATACATGGACTTGTTATATACAGAAAGAGATTGGCAATCATTGTGATACTTTTAGCACAGTTACAATATGTATACAGTATATATATATATATATATATATATATATATATATATATATATATATATATATATATATACAGTATATATTGAGAAATAAAATGTGAGCACCAGGAAGAAGTAAAACATTAAAAGTTTTATAAAACGCTAAAAGTTTAAATATAAAACATTTAAAAGTTTTTAAAAAGCAGACCTAGCTTTCGTTGGCTCCTGCCAACATCATCAGGGTGCAAAAGAATCAATGGGAGAGACATTTATAATCAGGCCTGCATCTGCGCCTGGCTCCTGGATCGTGTAACAGGTCCTAACTGGCCAATCGTTGTGCCCGTATCAATCATTGGACAATCATCCAATTTGTCTTCATTCCCCCCATCCACATGCACACTAGCTTTCATTTTCCCACCTCTCCGCCTCTGTAATTCAAGAGGGCATTTGATCTTTCCCCAATCCAGTATGTAATCATCATCATTAAGCTGCTTCCCCCGCTCTTTCACTCCCTTGGAACCTTCTATACAGCTGGATTTCCTCTCCCCTACACCCTTTCGGCATCCATCACCGTCATGTTCTTGCTCTCTGCTCCAAGGTTCTGTTGCAGACATCCTGCAAACACTCGCATTATCTGACTTCCCTGTTGCAGAGATCCTGCAAACACCCGCATTATCTGACTTCCCTTCACACTCGATCTTCCTAACAGCCCCCTTGCTGCAACCCTTAACAGCGTGAAACTCCTTCTTTCCCATAATAGTTGTGAAAGTTGGACCATAAGAAAGGCTGAGCGCCAAAGAATTGAGGCCTTTGAACTATGGTGCTGAAGAAGACTCCTGCGAATCCCTTGGACTGCAAGGCATTCAAACCGGTCAGTCCTAGAAGAGATCAACCCCAACTGCTCTTTAGAAGGCCAGATCCTGAAGTTGAAACTTAAATACTTTGGCCACCTAATGAAAAGGAAGGACTCACTGGAGAAAAGCCTAATGCTGGGAAAGATTGAGGGCAATAGAAGAAGGGGACGACAGAGAATGAGATGGCTGGATGGAGTCACTGAAGCAGTAGGTGTGAACTTAAATGGACTCCAGAAAATGGTAGAGGACAGGAAGACCTGGAGGAATGTTGTCCATGGGGTCGCGATGGGTCGGACACGACTTCGCAATTAACAACAACAACATATATATATATATACACACACAGAGAGTTTTTTCAGAGACCACCTTGGTTGCTGAGTTTTGTATTAATTAAAATTTCCTATTACTGTATATGCTGGCATATAAGACTACTTCCGGAAGTGCTAAACTCGGCACCAAAGACGGGGGTCGTCTTCTACGCCGAGTCATCTTATACGCCGGAAATACTGGTAGTTTCTGGCGTATAAGACAACGTTCTAGGAATGTGGCTCGGCGATAAAGACGGGGGTCGTCTTAAACGCTGGGTTGCCTAATACGCCGGCATATACGGTACTTAGTCCTATTTTAGAGCTGTTGCAGTCACCAAAGTTACCATATAGGTGACTTTCCTCCAGGAAATATATCACCAGAAGCTGATAAATATGCTCTTGGTGTTGCCTCAGTATGAGGAAAACAAAGAAATCTTCATATAGAAGCAACCCAAAATAGTATACCTGCTTTTTTTGTGTGAGTGTGACTCCATTTGCAATAAGGAGAATTACTACCTCTAAGGAATTGTGATCCTTCATAATCTTGTCTGTGTTCAATTTCAATTTATTGTCCATGATATAAACAGTTACAAATTCTGGTAGACATTCAAGGGAAATGCTATAGAAAAATAAACTTGAATGTCATCACTATACTGATAGTTTTGAACACCCACCTCCAAATTCCTGGAGGTGGGAATTACTGGAAGATGCTATAGAAAAATAAACTTGAATGTCATCACTATACTAATAGATTTGAACACCTACCTCCAAATTCCTGATGATTTCTCCAAGCTGTTTCAAATAAGAAACATTGGAGACAAAATGGAGCTTGAAGGACATCTTATAATAGTTCCTATTTTAAGGACCATTTGTCTTCAGGCACACAATTTAAAATCTATTTAGAGAGAGAAATAGAATTAGTGCAAAACAGTTCCCTCTATTTTAAGATATCTCAGGTGATCCAAAATGATATTATGGTTGACAATATCAAAAACTACAGTACTGAGAGCTGAAGAACCATATGACTCACACTTCTGTTAATATCAAAAGTGCATCCAGTAGACTGTCTATCAATCTTTACTCCATAACCCGTCTTGAAGCCAATTTGAAATTGGTTAAATTATTTGCTTCCTCTATCAGGTAATAAGCACTTACTCTCTCAGTCATTTTATGAAACCAAGGAAGGTTAGATTAGCTTATAATTACTCATCCTGAGGGTTCTGTGCAAGCTTCTTTAGAAGAGATCTAATGATAATATTTCTCCATGAAGTATTTATGGTCTTAAGTAAAATATTTCTAATAAGCTCCCAGTTAGAAGTTATAAGGCAAGATATGCCAAGATTAAGAGGATATGCTGAAAGGACTTCTAGTCCAAGCAACATTTCCATGTCATTGTGGGTCACAAATAAAAAATGATTTAATGTAACCATAAAAGAGAACTTACCCAAAGATCCCAGTAATAGATCTACTGGTAGCATTCAGATTTGCCTGTGAGTTTTTATTTGCAACTGTCTCCCACAAATCACAACAAGAGTGTAATTTTAAAACAGGACTGTGGAAGGAAAAGGCAAGATGTGAGTCAATTGCCTCATACCCAAACAATTTAGGAGACCATGGTCTTGCATATTAAATACCTGCAGGAAAAAAATGCTGTTTTTCAGAGTCAGGGTTGAAATGCTATACTTACCAGATTCATGTAGTGTTCTGCTATCTGCTCTCTAGATGCATATACTACTGCTTTATAATAATAAAACTTCCCAATTCTTGGAGTACAGCTGGATCCCAAGAGTCCCAAGATTGAGGTACATCCATTCAGAATGAGCCTTTTTTTCTCAAATCAAGGGCATATTTATTTTATTAATTAATTAAAATAGGAACGCTTCTACAAACATGTATCTGATGAAGAATAATATTCATTTTTATACTGTTAATTTTACTTCACAAACTTAAAAGACTTTTAACCCATTTATTAAAATCTAGTTTCAAATGCATCCAGAAAAATCAGAGTGGTTTAGGGCAGGAGTCCCCAACCAGTGGGCCCCGGCCCACTACTAGGCTGTGGCCTATTTGCAACCAGGCTGTGTGAGCAGTGGGCCGGCACACACATGCGCAGCCCAATTCACACAAATGGCTGGGGCCAGCGCTCACAGCCTGTCTCGTGCATGCAGTGGGTGCCGACACTTACAGTCCCACTTCACACAAATGAAGTTCTGTGAGCCTGCGTGCGTGCACTTCCCCCTCACACAAAACCATACCCTCTTCCCTCCCTCCCCCCTGCACTGAGCTACCAAGCCAGAAATGTTGGGGAACGCTGGTTTAGGATTTTAAAGTTCACATGAAGTCCTTGGTGAGATTTCAAAATCAAGCTGTTTGTCTGGTTTTCTGGGTCTAGAGCAGGGGTCCTCAACCGTGGCAACTTTAAGACCTGTGGACTTCAACGTGCAGAATTCCTCAGCCAAGCAAAGTGGCCATGGTTGAGGATTCCTGGTCTAGAATACCTGGGCTCCTATTTTCCTGCTTCTGCTCACATACATACTGCCTAAACTCAAAACTCCACCAGGGAGAGGGGAATCGTGGAAGATTTTTTCTCATATTGATTATGTGCCATCAAGTTGGTGTCAGCTCTCAGTAACTACATAGATTGGTTTTCTCCATATTGATCTGTCTCTTCTCTGGTCTTTCAGGTCTTCCAATGATGCCCCCATCACCACAATAATTGATTCCATCCACTTTGCTGCTAGTTCTCTTCTGTTTTCTTTCCCATTTCCCAGCATCAGGGCCTTCCACTATTCTGATCTTTGTAAGTAAGGCACGTCATGGCATATGAGTATCTTTTCCAAGATCTTCATGTCTTCTCAGTGATGTATTTCTTGGCTGCTTGTTCCTTTATTGTCCATAGTTGATTTGAAAAGGCAGAAGCTCCCTACCACTTTGATATCTTCATTATCATTCTGGATTCATCCAGGTTAAAGTTCATTCCAGGACTGAGGATCCTTCGCCAGTTTCAGTACAATGTAATATGACTGACTAACTTTGTTCCTAGGTTTGGATTCTAGGTTGTTTTTATTTTGGGGTAAGATAATTGGACAAGATTGATAGCTCTTTTTACATCAAGGTATAGTTGCAGCTTTTGCAAGTAAAGAAGTAAGAGAGTGACAGGACACAGAACTAGAACAGATGCACAACACACTGGTAAATGAGTAAGTGAGGGCAAAAGGTTGTTTGGGTAGGAAAAGGTTCAAGTTGTTTTTCAAAAAGTCTAGCATATTTTCAGTCTTTTGGTGAAAATTGATTATATTTTACATAGCATAATAGTGATTCCCCCCCCCCAGAAACCGAATTCTTGGATGAAAATGATCAATTGTGTAGCACTGAGTCTGCATAAAGCAAATTCACATAGTGAAGAAAACCTGTTCTCTCAGGGCCATGAAATTTCTACTTCAAAGCAAGGCGGAAGGACAGAGATTTTGTTCCCCACCCTCTTACTTTTTACAAGTACAGCTCTTATTTTGTTTTAATATAAAATCCACTGAAGAAGAGAATATGGACCTGCAGAACTATATAAAAATAATGTGCAAGCTTGTGAGACAAATTACCAACCTTTGTTTTTTTTTTAACAATTGTGTTAGACATGTTTGGATTGCCATAGCAACCAACTGCATGTTTGAAGTAAATCCAATAAATTTCATCCATCATCTGGTGCCAAAACGGCAGCTGTTAATGTCTTATTATGAGAATGCATTTCATATAGTCACTTTTGGTTTTATTCTGCAGAAATGAGACTCACTGATTGGAAAGGTAATTCCAATTGTATATTCTGGTTATCATCCTAGTACTCTTGAGCTAGTTATCCAGGTGCAATGCTGGAGTAATTCATTATGTGGCTTTCAACTTGAACCAAGGTCTCACTATGATAGCTCATTAAACAGCTGACTATAGAAACAAGATAATGAAAGCCTTTTCACAGATCTTTACAACAGAACAATTCTAAAACATCAGCACCATCTTTGAATAAAATTAATTTCAGGATATGTTCTTTGCTTGCTTATTTGTAAATTCAGGAAGATTGGTCTCATAAATTCACTCTTGTTCTCAACCTTTTCTATACCCCACAATGCTTCTGATATATTGTCGCCCCTCTAACAAAAGTTCGAAATAACGGCAATGAATTATGCATATACAATATAATTTTGAAACTTCTAAACCCAAGTTTTTGCACCCCCTGGAATATTATCTCACATCCCTGGTTGGGAACCCCTGTTCTGGACAAAAGTAAGAGAGATGAGAGTGGTCACTGTATAAATTAATCAACTTTATTATGTGCTACCAAATGCTCAAAGCAGTCTTTCCCAAGCTGGTATGTTCTACAGAAATATTAGACTACTCTTTTTGATCATTCCCAATTAGCATGGCTATTGAGAATATCAATTCTATTTCATTGGATCTGTAACCTAATGGTGTTTTTTTTGGTGGTAGTGGTGAGAACAATGACCTATATAATATGGCTGATTGGTTAAGAAAAAAGAGCCATGAGTGCTTTTTATTACTGTCCCTTTGCTCTTTGCTTTGACATTTATTGTCAATATGGCTTTCTTTGAGGTCTAGGACAATTGGCCGTATCTACCTCACCCCGGCCACTTCACTTCAGCCTCCTGGCCCCAGCAACCCACTGTTGCTGTCCCTGCCCACCCCTCCCACCCTGGGTGCTTCATCCCAGCCATCCAACCCCAACTGACATGGATGGCCCTCCCCAGCTGCCCCTCCCTCTCCACTCTTCCCACTCACTCTTCTCTCTCTGTCCTTCCCTTGGTGCATCTCCCCCTCCCCTCATTCCAGGTGATTTGCCCTGGGACAAATTGTGTCAGCTGATTCCGACAATTATCTGTTTGGGATAACTCCTGGGGCACAGATGCCAGGGCTCTGCGCTGAGGCCTGCAGGGGTTGCAACTGCTGCCAAGCTGCCAGGATGGAGGGACTTTGGACTCAGCTTGCAAGGTGGTGGCGGCACCCACCCCATCCAACCTTTGATGGCCCTCAGATTTAGATATAAACTTCCCTCAGTTTCCCTCTTTACCTTTCGCTTTTTATCTCCTTCCTCTTTCAATGTAACTGACTTTGGGGGCTTTGGATCCAGATGTAATTTGGGGCTTGGAAGGTCCAACTCTGACCCAGCCATGGAACCTTGAGTGAAAGGGGAGCTGGTCAGCGTCTCATCCCACATCGGCTGCCTTCTCCCAATTCCTGCGCCACCTCACCTGGGATGAGATGCAGACCTACTGCCCTTTCACCCACACACCCCATGACTGGGTCAAGTCGGACCTTCCGGGTCCCAAATTAGATACAGATCACTGGGATGCTGCTGCCACTCTTTTAGTTTCTAAGGTTTTATATGAGACCTAGAGTCATTACCAAAAATGGAGATTGTGCTTGAAGTCAATGCATTGTTTTACAATAGGTTAATTTAAAAAATATTTAAAAAAAAGATAGAAAAGGGAGCTTGGCAGAGGCCAAAGAATGTGCTGCAAGGAATATTATTGTACCTGACCATCATACTAGATTTCTAGCAATTGAAAATCTAAGATCTAGAGCAATGTTTCTCAACCTTGCAAGTTTAAGATATATGAACTTCAACTCCCAGCTGGCTGGGGAATTCACACATCCTAAAGTTGCCAAGGTTGAGAAACCCTGATCTATAAGATAGGGTGAATTTGTCAAACATGCATCTGGCCACCTTAGATGCAATGGTAAAACTAATACTCAGATGTATAGGCATATTATTCTAACATAACTGCCTCCCAATTGCAACTCTGCTGGTGGAATCACAGCATGGAGAGGAAAGGGAGAAACAAACATTCAAAATCATAGTTTCAGATAAGATAAGACCTTTTCCTGTACTTGCTAGCATAGAAATATCACTTCTGTTTATTAATTTTATCTTATTGCCTTTAATTGAACTGATGCTGCTTTTCTTATTCTGATTTCAGTGTTTTACAGTTTCCTGATTTTAATATTTGGTGATTTTATAATTTTTAATGTATTGTAATTTTGAAGTTGTAATGGTAGAGTTTTAAACAGATGTAGTATTGTGGATTTTAATTCTATTTTGAACTTGCATTATGGTTATAGTGAAAAGCACATTTTATAAAGTAGTAAATTGAGCTCTGTGATATGATTACATTGTCTATAACAGTGGTGGCCCTCTCTGTGGGCATGTGCGCTGCCACCGCCAGCAGCTCATGCAGGTCCATTAGGCTACCACGGCAACCCGAGGCAGGGCCAAGGTGTGTTGGGTATGTGAGGGGAACAGACTCCATGCACAGGCCAAGGACAAGATCTGTGAGGGGCCCAAGATGACCAGCAGTGACCTGCTCTCCAACCACAAGCAAAAACAGATGGGATGGAGTAGGCGCGTCCAGCGGTCTGCATCACGTGCCTCGCCCCTCCTCTACTCCACCTGTTGTGGAGGGCTGGCCCAGTACTGGCAGCGGGCTGCGGAGCCCCAGAGTGCTCTGGTTGAGGGGCTGGCAGGCTATGGCTGCTGACGGACATTGTTGGCCCCCATGCACTCGCTGGCCTCTGTGTGTGGGGGCTGATGGTGTCAGGCAGCAGCCACCCGGCCCCTGCCTTGCCTTGCCTTGCCTGTGGCAATGGCAACCCCACCTTGCCCCCTGCCTCACCCTGCAGGATGAGCCTCCTGCCCACTGCCCCACCCACCAGAGACCCCCTGGATCTCCCCTAACCCTGCCCAGCACCCACAGGCATCCCCCCATGAGCAACATTGTGGTGGCCATGCCCACCGCAGCCACGCTCACCCAGTCTGCCGTGACCACTTCAGTTATGCCCACCCAGTGGGCCATGCCCCTCCCCCTGAGGGCACCACAATGCTGATTTGGCCCTGGCACTTTGCGATAAATAAGTGGGTTTTGGATTGCGGTTTGAGAACTCAGTCTCTAAAAGGTTCGCCATCACTGGTCTATGACTATGGAAAACCAAAATGTTGCCATCAATACTGGGAGTATAGTTCATGGTGATATCATGCCCTTTTAAGCTCGACATGTCTAGATATGATGGCACCTTTGTCCTCCGCATATTGGTATGCTACACTGCTTCCTTAAAATTCATATTTAGATTTTAATCTTTCCAATATAGTTTATATTTGTGGCTTCACTATGTGCTCCACTGATGTAATAAATATACTTACATTCTGGAATATTCCAGCAACTGATGATGGAAATCTTTGTCAAGTGAAAGAATGTTAAAAGCAAGTATTTATACACACCCTTTCCAAACCAACAAATATCTGTTTTGATACCATAATGATTGCAATGACTATTAATTGAAAGTACACTGTTACAAATCCCCCCCCCCGTATATAAATTTTACCTGAATCCCAAGAAATTAACATAAATGTTGAAAGTTGTTTAAAGGAAAGGCATAATATAAACAAAATAATTCACTCTTAAAAATCCTGCAGGTTTGAAAGGAGGAATATGATTAAATAATCCCAATTGAACTTAACTGGAGAATCAAATGCTAAAATTGTTCATGAAATTATACAAAATTGAGTAGTTTCCAACATTATCTTTTGTTTAAGAAATAAATGAGTCAAGGATAATATAGAGTCTGCATCTGGAATCTTGTTTTTAATGTTAATATTAATTTTAATGTTCTCTATATCTGGCATAAAGAGGTAGCTGAATGGGGATGGTGCATAGTTATGGATTGAACCACCAGTGCTACATTATGCATACTGAGATGCCATTTATGAATGTGCCCCTTTTTAAATGAATCCTTGCAATCAAAAAGTCAGTACATCAGAGAAAAAGATTTGACTAGTATGTTATCTTGCCATGCTAGTGATATTTGATGAGAATTCATCTTGGGAGAAAATATTCAAAACTTGCTAATGAATTAGATCTGCTTGCATAGAGTTCCATTTACAGTATGGTATTTATGTAGCCTCTAGATCTAGGCAACCCTATTATCATACTCCAAAATATTAAAGCTTTGCACATATTTGAAATGAATGCCTGCTAAATGCCTGCTCTGCCAGCCAGTCTCCTCTCTTTCACAGCAAAGAAATTGACCTTAAGACAGGATAAAGCAGTGATGGCGAAACTTTTAGAGACCGAGTGCCCAAACTGCAACCCCAAACCCACTTATTTATTGCCGGGTGCCAGGTGGGCATGGCCCACTGGGTGGGTGTGACTGTGGTGGTCATGGCAGACTGGGTGGGTGTGGCCAAGGTGGGCGTGGTCACCTTGATGTTGCTCGTGGGGAGGGACACCTGTGGGGGCCAGGCAGGGTTGGGGGAAATCCAGGGGGTCTCTGGCAGGTGGGCCAGTGGGCAGGAGGCTCATCCTGCAGGGTGAGGCAAGGCAAGGTGAGGCAGGGCAGGGATGCCATTGCCGCAGGGCAAGGCGGGGCAGGGGCCAGGGTGGCTGCTGCCTGACACCATCGGCCCCCACATAGAGGCTAGTGAGCACATGGGGGCCAACGGTGTCCGTCAGCAGCCACAGCCTGACAGCCCCTTGACTGGCACACTCTGGGGCTCTGCAGCCCGCCGCCAGCAGTTCAGAGAAGCATAGATGCAATGGCTCATGCCTGAGAAAAGGAGAGCATGCGAGGCCAGGAGGGATGGGACAGGGGGGAGGGAAACCATCCATGCTGGGATGCATCCGGCCATGTGGGACCTCGGTGAGTTAACGGGCAGCTGGTTGAAGAGGGACGGTTGCCATCTCCGGAGCATGGCATGTGTGCCCACAGAGAGGGCTCTGAGTGCCGCCTCTGGCATGCATGCCATAGGTTCACCACCACTGGGATAAAGGAAAGGTAGAAGCAGTTCCAAACTTAATCTACTTCATGAACATTCATAGAGAGATGCTCATCTACCTAAGGACTACAACATTTTTGCTCATTTTCCCTTACCAGCACATTTAGTTAGCCCCTTATCTGAGTAAGTGCATTGTCTGTAAAGGAACAGAGGGACTTTTACAGAATCAATGGGCAGTTAGTTAGAGGGAACGTCATGGATACTATGGTCCAAATCATTGCCTGGAGCAGAATATTAACAGCTGGCTAGCCTTTCCCTCAAGGTCTCCAACGAGGGGACAATTATGGGACACTTTTCAAATAAGTATTGTGTGTGAAAATGACAAGATAGTTACAGAAGAGAAAGAATTGAACACCTGCTGAATTTGCATGTACAAGAGATTAAAACAGATGTTGTTTTGTACTAGAAGCAGAAGAACAAATGTTTGTAAGCACATTACTTGGAATATATTTGCTTAAGGGAATTTAGTGTTACCAATATTGTCTGCAGTAACTTTAATGTATTGCAAGAAAATGGAATTCAGTTGGATCTCTGCTATGAAAGAAATTTCATTTAGCCAATATATTGGAAAGGATGCTAATTAAAGTGATTCTTGGGCTCCTGTAAACTAGGAACCATATTTTGTTAACTGAGAAAATTTAGGAAGGATAAAATACAAATTATATGAGTTAAGGCCTTTGGCTAATCAGAGAGCCTTACTTCTGAAAACTGAGATTGCATTTAGTACAAATTAAAACTTTAGGGAGCATATATGAATATATATGAATGTGTTGTAAGTCATTTGTGATGTTTGCTTCTACTTTATCAAACAGAATTATATTACAAATATCTTTTGACTTTATCTTGAATTTTTCCCTCACAAAATCCCTTTGAATGGAACTACATTTGCTGAAAACAGAAGATAGAGGAAAACAAACAATACTGTGGGAGATACAGATCTTGCTGGATGCTGCTTTTGAAGATTATGTTGCTGAAGGACTGGGAAAGGGTATATTCCTCTTACTCACCTGCTAAATTTTAATTCTTTGGTTAAATTCTAAAAGAGTTTCTTTCTTTCCTTCTCTGGTTATGTGTCCTCTCCTCATTTCCCTTCCCTGTTACTTCATCTCTCCAGCTTCCCTCCCTCCCCTTTCTTTTGCTGTAGAAGGAGGGATATGCATATGTGTGTGTACACGTGTATGTTTCTACATAAGAGAATTTTTTTGTGTATGAGAGATGGTATGCATGTTATAAATGGTAACCCAGTTTTGGGTAACTCAATTTCTTCTGGGTAAGGAGAGGTCAAGAGATTCCTTGCAGCATAGTTGTGAAATGTGATAATACCAAGCATATGATGGATAAAAATCACCTGGATACATTTAGAATTGGACTCCACCTATATTGTGCTGTAGAAGTGAATAGAATCCACTCTTATATGATTATGTGGCAAAATTCAGTTTAGTTAGTTCTAAGGAAGTGGATAATGTCCTTGGGATGTTAGTTCTGCCACCAATTTGTTAGATTGATGTTAGAACCAGTCCCTCCTAGTTAATTGTGGCTTCTTGGGAGGTAATATATGGTGAGTTCAAGAGGTGGTAAATGCCATTTTGCCAGAAGGAATGGTTCCACCTTCCTTGAAGGGTAATGGATGTCCCCTCCTCAAGACCTTGTTTTTTTGCATAACAATCTTTTTTTATTAATTTTTTTCCCATCAACATATGTTAATTTTTCCAATCAAACAAGTTGTCTGGTGTTTGCTAAGCTAATACATGTTCACTTCCTAATCCTTCATTCTTTTCTCTAACCAAGAATAGAATAAATTCCAAATTTTATAATAGTCTGTATCTTCTTTGTCTTTCAGCCTCATAGTTAGTCTGTCCATCTCTGCACATTCCAATATTTTCGTGATTATTTCTTCTTCTGATGGCAATCCTTCATTCTTCCAGTATTGCGCAAAAATTATTCTTGCTGCTGTGGTAATATGTAGAATTAAATATAATTTCTGCTCATTAATATTTTCAGACATAATGCCTAGTAAAAAAAGTTCAGGTTTAAAATCCACTTGTTCACCCAATATTTTTTCTAACCACATATGTATGCTTTTCCAATAGGCCTTTGCCTTCCCACATGTCCACCAAATATGGTAATACGTACCTATATTATGTTTACATTTCTAACATCTATCTGACATATTTTAAAATATTTTTGCTAATCTTGCTGGTGGAAGGTGCCATCTATAAAACATTTTATACAAATTTTCTTTGTATGAAGTTGACATTGTTAATTTATAGTTTCTCTCCCATAACATTTGCCATTTTTCTAATTCTATATTATAACCAAAATTTTTTGCCCATCTTATCATTGTTTCTTTCACTTGTTCACTTTCCATATCTAAAATTAACAAAAAATTATACATTTTCTTAATTAATTTCTCATCCGAGGTTAACAAAATCTTATCAAACACATTTTGATCCTTGTAAAATCCATACATTTTTACATTTTTTTCATATCTACTTTGTAACTGCAAATGTGCCCATAAGGACAAATTTATTCCTAAATTTTCCAATCCTTGTTTAGATTTTAATTTCCCATCAATATCTAAAATATGTTTATATGTCCATACTTTTTTAAAGTCTACCAGGTTCGGATGTATAAATGCCTCCATTGTTGATAACCACCCTGGAATTTTTGAATATATTTTAGTTTTAATTTTTTCCCATACTGTTAATAAGGCATTTCTTATAAAATGATTTTGAAAGTACTTATGAACTCTGTTTTTCCCATACCATAAAAAAGCACGCCACCCCAATTGTAAATCATGTCCCTCTAAATACAATAACCTTTTATTTCTGAAGGTTATCTACTCTTTCACCCATGTTAACACAGATGCTTGATAATACAATGTCCATTTCGGCAACCCAAAACCTCCATTTTCCTTAGCATCTTGTAATGTTTTCATCTTAATTCTAGCTTTTTTCCCCTGCCAAATAAAGTTCAAAACCAATGAATTTAAGTTTTGAAAGAATTTTCTCTCAAGCTTTATCGGGATTGTTTGAAATAAAAATAAAATCTTCGGCAACACATTCCTTTTTTACTGTAGCAATTCTTCCTAATATTGACAATTTGAGATTTTTCCATCTTTCCAAATCTAGCTTTATTTGCTTAAATAATTTTATATAATTGACGAACATTTAGCCAAAAGATGAATACCTAAATATTTAACTTTTTTCACTATTTGTACCTCTGTTTTCTCTAGTATTTGCCTTTTTTGTTTATCTGTGAGGTTCTTTACTATTACTTTAGTTTTATCTTTATTTATTTTTAGTCCTGCCACTTTTCCATATTCTTTTATCTTTTCCCATAGTTTAGGAATCATCTCTAAAGGTTCTTCCAAAATAAACACTAAATCATCGGCAAATGCTTGTAGCTTATATGTTTCATCTTTTATTTTCAATCCTTTAATTTCTATATCTTGTCTTATCCTTCTATTTAATATTCCCAGAGTAAGGATAAATAATAATGGGGATAGTGGACACCCTTGTCTCGTGCCTTTCCTTATCTCAAAGTTCTCAGTATAATCTCCATTCACTATCACTTTTGCTGTCTGGTTACTATATATTGTTTTTATCATATTTATAAAATTCTTTCCAAAATCCATTATTTGTAATTGTTGAACCATAAATTGCCAAGAAACATTGTCAAATGCTTTTTGAGCATCTAAAAACACTAATGCTAATTGTTTCCCTGGGTGTAATTCATAATATTCTAATACGTCCATTATCACCCTTAAATTATTTTTGATTTGTCTCTTCGGTAAAAAGCCGTTTTGATCTGGATGTATAAACTCAACTAAGTATCTTTTCAGTCTCTCTGCCATTATTGAAGTAAAAATTTTATAATCCACATTGAGTAATGAAATCGGTCTATAGTTCTTAATATACATCAAGTCTGAATCTTCTTTTGGTATCAAAGTAATATTTGCTTCTATCCATGTATTTGGGAGTTTGGCCTCTAACAATAATCCATTGCAAACCTCTTTCAGCGGTTCACTTAATATATCTTGTAGCTTTTTATAAAGTTCCGCCGGTAGCCCGTCTGGGCCTGGTGTTTTCCCGGTTTTTTTGTCATTTTATAGCCTCTAATATCTCCATCATTGTTATTCTGTCTTCTAACATAGTTTTGAATGTCTCTGGAATCTTTGGCAATTTGCTTTCTTCTAAATATTGAAAGTTCTCTCTTTTGCAGCCTCCTCTTTGCCATACAATTCCATATAATAACTCTTGATTATCTTTTTTATTTCTTCCTTTTTAAATTGTAAACAACCTTTCCCATCTACTAAATTATGTATTATTTTCTTCTCTTTCTGTTTTTTAAGCTTATAAGCTAGCCATCTTCCTGGCTTGTTGGCATTTTCAAAGAAATTTTGTTTTGCCCTCTTTATTTGTTCCGCCAATTTTTCTGAGTCCAACAAATTCAGCTTATGTTTTATTATTTCCATTTCTCTTTTCAAAGTCTTTTCCTGTGGATTTTGTTGTTCTGTTTCTAATTTTCTAAATTCTTCTTTTAATAATAAATATTGCTGTCTTCTCTGTTTATTTTTCTTTGCCATATACGTTATAGCTATACCTCTAAAATATACTTTAGCTGTATCCCATACATTTGGTAATGATGCATCTTCTTCTTTATTTTCTTTAAAGAAGAATTCCATTTCTTTTTTGGCCAAGTCTATACATTCTTTATCTTTTAATTTAGATTGATTTAAAATCCATCTTGGTTTTTTTGTACTCCTTTCCATGTCTCTTTTATAGGGTTATGATCTGCCCATGTGCCTATTTCTATCTCAATTTCCTGTATATCCATCTTTAATTCAGGAGTCATCCAAATCATATCAATTCTTCCTCAAGACCTTGTTGCTGGACTCAACATTCCTGGATAATTTTCATCCAGCACCAACCCTCTCTTTTGCAGCAAGGTTGATAGGATGTTGGATCTACAGGTCTGGCCATCAGGAGAAAGCAGATTATGTAGATCTGTAGCAGGTAGGTTTCAGGCAAGAATGCAGGACTGAGATAGTATTGATTGCACTTATTGATGACATCTGAGATGTTCAGGACAGGAATAGTGTAGCCATCCTGATTCTTCTTAATCTTTCAGTAGCTTTTAAAACTGTTGAGCATGGTGTTTTTCTGGTCTGGTTGAGGGGATTAGAAATGGAGTGCAATATTTTTTCAGTGGTTCTTCTCTTTTCTGTAAGTGCTGGCAATGGAGAGAGATGCAGCCCTAGGGACCTACTCTGAGTGTGCCATAGGGCTTGACTTTCTCCTCACTCCTATTTAAACCACATGAATCTACTGAATAATTCAGTTATTGGCATGGGATTGCTGCTATTTATTGATGAAATGACTTCTCAGTAGCGCCATGGAAGGTGATGAATATTTGCTGATGTTTTGCTAGGCAGGCACCTAGTGATATTTGTGTATTATGTAATTATACAAATGATGCAAATCGATGTAATGACTAAAAACATCCATTATGTAATCATGTAAATGGTATAATTTGACCTAACTTATGCCAATTATGTGAATTCAGACTTATTTATTTATGCAATTTATCTGCCACTTCACTTCTCCTGGGTTTGAAATTGCTTAGAGAAATTAAAAAAGAAATAAGAATAAGCATACGTTTTGAAACTTCAAAATATCAAATAATAAGAGTTTGATACCCATGCACGTGCATAAAGACATACACATAGTTGCCAATGACTCTTTAGTCAGTCTACAAAGGCATTGATTGAGATTGGTGGCTATAGAAATTGAATGAATAAATAAAATGAAAATCAATTCTAGAAAAGCCAGAATTTGCAAGCTTCTGGGAGACACGAGAATAGAAGCCATCCTTGCCTTGGGGCCCAACATTTCCACAGGAAATGCACTGCTGCCAAGAAATTCTGCTGTTGGATCTCCTTCCATCATATCTCCTAATAATTGGGGATCATTAGTAGGGGACTAGACAACCCTGTGACCTGTTGGCTCATCCTTTCAGAGCTATTTCTTTTCCAGATTCCTCAATGCCTTCAACAATGGCAGAATTAAAATATATTGTCTTCACTGGAAAATTTGATATACCTTCAGAAAGATACCTGCATTAAAAAGAGCTCATCTTGAACATTAGCAAAGGAAATATTTTATGACATTTTCTATTACTTTATATAGTAATATGTTTTATGATCAAGCTTATGTCATAAACTATTTTACGAAATTAGCCAGATTTCAGTTCTATAGGAGTCATGGGTCCCAGATTTTGGATGCATTCTGTAAGTTACCCCATGTGAAATACCTTGGTTCAAAAATTGTTATCCTATGATGCACCATTTCACAAGACCTTTAGTAGTATATAGATAGATTTAATGGACATTTAGATTTAATGGAACCCTTTACCCCAAAAGGCCCATTAAATAAATGTTCTACTGTATCAGGAATATTTCTTTCTTTCTCTCTCTCTCTCTCTCTCTCTCTCTCTCTCTCTCCCTCCCTCCCTCCCTCCCTCCCTCTCTCCCTCCTTATGCTTAATTATATCTGTCTCCTGATGGCATGATCATGGATATCCTTGTAATCATTTTTACAATGGCAGAACTTTTCACCTACTACTATGCAACTCCTAGTTATTACTTATATTCATCTGGCCTAGAAACCTGACTACAACTTGCCCACACAATATAATTTTCACTGCTATTTAAATTACCCAACAGAATAATTTAGCATCCTAATACAGAATATTTATCAGACTGCATACAATTACAATTACAATTAAACGTTCTCTTGGATGTTTAAAAATTTAATTATTTGCTGATACACTTTTTTACCTAAGCAATCGGGCATATAGGTAGTTCTTGCTTAACCATGGTAATTGGGATTGGAACTTGTGATCCAAGCAACTTCCCTGATAGTCTCCCCATTGAAGCCAGCAGGAAAAGCTGGCAAGGAAAGTTGCAAATGGTGATCATGTGACCAAAGGGTACTACAACCATTGCAAGTGCAATCTGATTGGCAAGTGCCCAGTTTGCAATCACATGATTGCAGGAATGGTGTGCTGGCTAGAACCTCAAGAACTGGTCATAAGTAACGTTAGAGATTAAAGAGAAAGAAGACTCAGTTTATTTTAAAACATGGGAAAAATTCTATCAATGATTAACAATATGAGCTAGTGAGAAAGGAATGTGAAACTTAATAGGCTGAACGAGATTTATTGATTAACTATTTCTTTCATGATTATTGCTATTTTTATTGATTATAAGTGTTTAATACTATATTAACTACTGTTATTTAATATTTGTACCCGGACGATAGTCCGTTTGGTAAAGCGTTGAATGACTACTGTACCTACCCTAACTCTATTTCCCATCCCTACCTAATACCCATACCGACCCTACCCCTAACACTAACCCTTTTCTACCCTTATAAAACCTAATAAAATTTAATTAAAAAAAATAAGTACCACTTGTTCAGGCCTATTGTAACTTTGAACAGTTGCTGGAGGAAAGATCGGTAAGGAAGGACTACCCATAGTAATCTTTTATCAGGCCATTTTGAATATCTAGAAAGCCATTCTGCCTTCTGATGAGAACCATATGGCTGTATAGAATCAGGATTAAAGTAAAATTATATTAATATTTCACACAGTAGGAGCAAAGCAATAATATTTTCCCTAGGCATACCCATTGTATTTAGTGACTAAGTTAAAACATTTAAATATTTGTTGGAATTATTTATTATAGTCTTTATGTTAACATTTGTAAATAGAGGGTATGTCAGTACAGATGCACAGAAGCATTTTAATCTTTGATCTTGTCACTTGCCACTAAAAGTAGAATTATTTTCCTTGGCAACATAACTGTATTTGTTTTACCTCTTGAAACAATGTTAGTGATGATTGTGCTGCCATAAAAACACTCTTCTCTGATAAAAATGTCAAGCTTTTCAAATGCTAGAAAAAGAATGATATTTAAAAAGAGAGACAAAATCTGTAAGTAAGACATGAGCTTTAGCACTCTGATGTATTTTAGTTTAGAAAAGGCTAAACTATTCTGGTTGCATTGAATTTGAATTATTTCAGTCTAATGGTGCAGGGCTGTGTGTGATAGTCTCCTTTTCATACAGAAAGTAGAAAATACTATAGAGCAGCAGCCCCCAACCTTTTGGGCACCAGGGACTGGGTCCGTGAAGAGAGGTTTTCCCATGAATCGGAAGGGGCGTGAATTTGTGTGTTGCCTGCATCCTGTGGATGGGGCTTTGCTTGTTTGTGCAGCCTGGTTTCTGGCATGTTGTGGACCGCTGCTGGTCCACAGACCAGGGGTTGGGGACCCCTGCCATAGAGTCTTATTTTAGCAGATAAAGTAGTCTGTGGAAGAGGTCACTTTCTCTTACTCTAACAGTAAAAGTACTCCAGGAAAAGAGGCAAATGAAGCAACTGATTAAAGGAAGACAAAGCAGGAGAGTAGGAGATGGACTCAGCTTCCCTCTTCATTGTCTTCCTTATATGAATATGGGATATGGTGGTGCAAGCAATTCTTCTCTCCATATTATACAATTTCTGCACCATCTCTTCCTCAGGATATCTGCACATCCCTCCAGGTTAAATAAGGTGGATTGCCACCTGGCTCCTTCCCTTATCAGAAGTGTGCCTCGCTTTCCTTTATTTTGCTACCACCGGTATGGTGTTCTCTTGTTATTCCTAGAAACTGGCTTCTAAGCATGTGGCTTCTTCCATTGCTGTGGGTGGGGGGAACAGAAACACATAGAGAGGTTTATTTTTTAAAACATCATATTTTTTCCCCACATGACCTTGATAAAGATAAGCTATTTCAAGGCATATGAGAATTAGGCCAGCCTTTTCTTATTATGAGAGTAGCTACATCATTGTTCACAAACCTGCTAGAAGGGATTGATTAAATGATGCATAAGGTTGTGGGTTCTCTGTGGTTGATACGTTTACAGTATTTGGCTTCTTTTATACTTGACAGCCCAATGGACTAACCGAAAAATATTATGAATTTTGATTTCTGACATTTATAAAAAATTCCATTTTCCTTTTATTAAAGCAAGAATTGAATAGAAATATTATAGTGCTGAACATTTGAATTTGGTGTTCCCATATCTACAAATAACATTTACATTAAATATAGACCTCACTTAAATTTTATATTGCCTTTGAAAAATGTCAGAAGTTCTAAACAAGAGCGGCCAATTTCATTTAAAGTCTCATTTGTAGTTGCTTTTATTCCTTATATGAAGCCTTATATTGAAAGGTCAGAAGCAGCATATGTTATAGGTGTGTGATGTACATGAATCTTGTACCTGACAAGACGGCAAAAGAGCAGCACAAATATCCAACTTTTATTTTTATTTTTAGAATTGGATTTAAATTATCTAGTATTATAAATACAATCTATTACCTATCTCTGAACTCTTGCCACAATCTTTGCTGTAGAATGCAATGGATATTGTACTTGGGTTGAGCATTGTTGCTAAAGGCACAAATTGTGGTATATGGAGCTGCTAAACAACCTGAAAGATTCAGTTTGCTTAAACAAGGATACATGGCTGCTAACCAAGACTGGAGAATTCCATTAAATATGGCTGTGCAGAACTTTGATGAACTGATACAATTTGAAAGTGATTTTTTTAAAAAATATTCTTACTAAGGCAAGTTGGTGAGGTGAAGCAGCATGTTCATCAATTGGATTGGAACAGGCACGCCACTTCACTTAGTCCCCTGGTCTGGTGTACCCCTTCAGTGATGTTCTGCTGAAGTGTAAAAGTCATTGCTCACACTGAAATAGCAGATTGGGATGGATTGACCCAGAACCAACTCTTTGCATGTCAGACTGTAGTGCTTCTCATATTTAGGAGCAAAATGCTGGGATAAATTGAGCCTGCTTTACATAGCACTGTCAGTTATTTTACCCCACTGCTTTGTCATTTGGTTTGGGGCTAACTTTTATGTAGGAGCAAAAAAAGTGACATAAAAGCAGGGAAATAGCATGACCTTTAGTGGAGGAGTAATCTTGAACAATCTTAATTTATTAGTAACAGTTTTGTATTTCTTCATATATTTGAAAATATGTATAGTTTATTTTAAATTTTTCTAGCTATCCATTCTGACAAATCTATATCCATTGATTTGTTAATCACTGTGCATTCCACTGTGCTATATTTGTATTTATGAAATGAATCATCACCAGATTTCTGGTTCATTGTCCTTCTCTTACTCCACTGCACACTCTAAATTTAGCTCTAGTGTTAAAATAGACAATTACTCATTGGATAGAACCACAGTCTCTATTTATGATTCTGACATTTGTGTGTATGTGAGAGGTGAAAATAAAAGGTCAGCGATGGATTCTAGTTTTATTAGTTAATCATCTAGACAATGTTCATATTTTAATTCAAATTTAAGATATGAAACACCTCAGAACTTCACTACTGAATTCTTCTTAATTAAGGAGTTTCAGAAAGAAAATCTTGGTCATACTAATTATTAACCAGAGCCAAAGTTCTTTATAATATCAACAACTATTTTGTTATCTCGAAGAATATACAAATGGTGAGATATTTATTTTACTCAACAACCAAATAGGATATAAACATTCTTCTTTGGTGCATGGTTATCATTAGAATTAATCCATTTCCTAGATTATATTGTTTCAATTACTGTTATTTCCATTTGTCATTCTGACATCACTTAAAAATGAGAAGGAATATATAATAATCATGTCATTATATAGAATCACCTGTGTAATTTTATAAATATAGTTATGTTCCTACCAATAAAGGATGATGCATGAATGTAATTGATACAGACGCAAATCAGAATATACATGTAACTTCTAAAGTTTATATGCATATGAATTAAGAAACTATGCATGTATTGTAAGCATTTTAAATTTAATATATGAATCAATACATTTTTCTACTATGAATGGAGATGTAGATTCCTCTTTAAGGCTTTTATTGCATATAGTCTGATACATCTGTGACACAGAGATATGACTTTTTAAAAAGAGACTTTATAGATCTTTTAAAATATTTTTATAATGGTTTGTCACATAATCAGCCATATATTCAGACTGGATTTGGTATTTTTATCCACCTATCAACTCCTTCCCAAGGACCTGGGATAGGCAGATGTAGATGTTTGATGGTGTTATAGGTATTGTTGCAGGAGGTAAGCTGTCGAGGAAAACTGTCTTTTGCAATTGACTGATGGTGATTTTGTCAATGCCAATGGTATTCTATTGGTGACCCAGTTACTTTGGGATTGCATCCAAGGCACCTATGGTATTACTATTGGTACTGCCTTTGCTTTTTTTGTTTTGTTTTGTTACAGTTGCTCTATTTCTATTTGCAAGTCTTTGTTGTTGTTTTTAAATCTTCTTCACTTCTTTCTTTTCTATTCTGCTGTCTCCAGGTACTCCCACATCCACTATACAGACTTTTTTTTGTCTTTCTTATTGACAATTTTTAAGTCTGGCATGTTATGGCACATGCCTGTCAGTGTGAATTCTAAAGTCCCGGAGTATTTTAGCTTCTTCATCTTCTATTACTTTCTTTATTTTATGGTCCCATCAGTTCTTGCTTGCAGGCAAATAGTGTTTCTTGCAGATCTTCCAATGCACTGTTGCTACTTTGTCATGCTGTTGTTTGTAGTCACCCTGTGCACTCTTCTTGCAGCAACTAACCAGATGATCCAGTGTTTCTTCAGCTTCTTTGTAAAAGCAGCACTTGCAGTCCATTGTTGTATTCTCAATTTTGGCTTTCTATGCATTTGTTCTTATCTTGTGCAGCCAGAATTAGCCCCTCTGTCTCTTTCTTCAATTTTCCTGCTCTTAGCCATTGCTAGGCTTTGTTATAATCAGCTTTGTCTGCTGGTTTTTTTTTTTTTTAATGTACTGGTCATGTAGTACATTATCTTCCCATGTCTCTTTTTTGTTGTTTATTTGGTCTTGTAGGCCAGTTCAGTACTCAGTAAACCTATATACTACCTTTATTTATTTATTTATTTATTTATTTATGAGACTTATATACCGCTTTTAAGTGCAAGCACTCTTCACTTCACTGGATCTTCTTTACTGTACTTCAGATGCCAGTCCAGTTGCCTGTTGAAAAAGCACTTTTGAGACTTCAGATATTCTTCCAACACCCTTATTATTCTGTTTATTACTCTAGTGTAAATAAATCTATATTCATTTACAGGTAAGTTATTATTTTAGCAGTATTTAAAGATTTTTTTGTTCATCCTGAAATTTTTAAAATATCTATATTGAGGAGAATTTGGAAGTATTATATTCTCAGAAGGGATTTGTATTGTATTGTATTGTATTGTATTGTATTGTATTGTATTGTATTGTATTGTGTTGTATTACATTGTCTTAAATTTTCTTACATTATATTACATTATATTATAATATTATATTGGAAGTATAGTTTGTTTTTCTACATATTTCATATTGTAATCTAATAATGCTGAGGTTGAGAAACACTACTTTAGTGTGTAACTAACCTTGAAGATAGACTAATGAAATATTTTTTGCAGTAACTGTTCTTGTTCCCTTGAGGAATTTGCATTTTCTTTTATCTGTAAATGGCATTCAATTTAAAATAGCTTCCAATCCAGACATTGCAATATGTACTTGTAATATAACTTCCTTCAGTTAGGATATAATCAATTTAGGTTTGAGTTTGCATACTTTGCTAATCTATGGTCTGCTTAATCAGATTTGTTGAATAAACCACAACTGATGGGATTTGTACAACATACTAATGAACTGTTTTATCAACAAAATAGTTATACACACTTTATTTAAAATATTGATTTTATCCAACTCAGCATCACAACAAATGATTTAAAATCCAATTATTATATTATTGTATCTTTCACTTACAGTCAGTTTTATAGTTATAATTATATTTTCAATATTTGAACACAAATCTGTCAACTTCAATTTAGAGAGTGTCTATAAATCACAAGCTGCTTGCTTCAAGCTTTAAGAAAGTGAAATGATGAAGGACATGAATAACAAGCACCCACTGTATAATTCTTCCTAATTATTCAATATCTAACTCAGGTCTCATGTTTCAGTGGACATTCCTGCCTCTTCAGCCACCAGATTTTAAATATGTAATAGTTCTAAGAATTACTGCTAGAATAAAATGGAAAAAAATGCTAGCCTAAAAAAATCAAAGAGAAAAAAATGTGATATAAAATACAGCAGTTTAAATTGCCCAGATATTTTATCCGTAAGCAGTACAGGTAGTCCTTGACTTACAACTGTAATTAACCCCACAATTTTGGTCATAAGTTGTGATGATCATAAACTGGGTCACCACATGACTGTGTCCAATTTATGACCTTTTCTGTGACAGTTAAGGGAACATCATGGTTATTAAGCAAACACATTGTTCATATGGGGAAATTTTTTTTTAGAAACTGGAAATAAGGACAGGTTTCTGCAGCCACTTGACCACAGAATGCTACAAATGATTGTAAATGTGAGCCGGTTGCCCAGCTCTAAAAATGCAGTCATGTGACTTCCAGTCACAAGATCTTTTAGAACTTTCCACAATTCTATACTATTTATTGTGCTGAATTTGAAATGGCTACTGTTTGAATTATTGTGTGCTGCAAAATGCAGTGTTTATGACAACAACACCTTATTGTCAAGGTATCATTAACATGCTAATGAATCCTGTCCACTAGAGCTTATTAATTGCTAATGTATTTTTAAGACCTGATTAGCCAGAGCCTTAGGGTGCAAAGTTCCATTAACATGCTAATGTTTCTTGCCATTTCCTAGTGTTGAGCTAGTAAATGTTCTTATTAGTAAATGAAAGGTGATTTTTCCACTGTGCTAAAGCTATTAGCATTCAGGAAAGTAATGATATGCCAGCTGTCACTCAAAAATTCTATCATTCATCAACTTAGCACAAAAGGCTTTCAAAAGATGTTCATGAATCAGGAAAACATAACTTTATTGTTTTCACAGGTTCCATTTCTGATTAAATCAGTTGGCCATTTTTATCTATGAATTATCATTTTATCTATGAATTATCAAACTCCTTCTCTACTTTCAAAGGGAGTAACCAAAAATTGATCATCGTACAGTACTACAAATTGCAACTATGGACATTTGAGGCAATCCTAGCATTTTACTTTTATGCAAATTGCTTCACTACAATTGGATTTAGAATAGTAGTAGCATAGAGTTGGAAATGGAGAGGGGTTTATAGGACTTATAGCCAGTAGTGGGATTCAAATATGTGAACAACCAATTTTCTGTGTGGATGCCACTTCTGGAAGTCCATTCTGGGCCTGGGCAACAAAAAACTTAGGTACCAGTTCTGCCGAAGTGGTGCAAACTGGCTGAATCCCACCATTGCATATAGCCCACCTGTTGATATAGAAAATCAAGAGCCAAAGCACCCCCATTACTTGGCTGGGCCATGATCTGGTCTTAGGAACCCTCATTGTACTGTTGAAAGAAAAATCAGGTCCAGTTCCAGACTGGGAATAAAAAATGGAGGCTGACTGCTTAGAAAAGAAGGTGCTTGTTTATTGATGAACAGAACCAGCAACAGCATGCCGTTCTGGGACAGTTGACAAATTGATTTGATGAGTACAAGGAATTTTATACAGTTTTACAGCATTTCGTAATTTGGAGGCTTGCTTTGTGTGCTTTTATTATTAGATTTGTTTAGTTTGTTTCTCAAAGACTAGCAATGGGTCTAAAATACTGACTTCCTTGGATTTTAATCCTGTCACACAAATGCAATTAATTTTACTCCCTTATCTTTAGTCTGTCTACTACCTTCATTGAGCTCTCTTTGTGAATCAACAAGCCTGATTCAATGTTTCTGCTTTTTTTGCAAGAGCCAGGGGTTTCATGAGTGAAACATTGTTTTTGTATTTCTTTACCTGAGTTTTATTTTTGTAATTTTGGGGGCATAGTAAAAAGGATTGGGGCGGGGGAAATGCATTCTTACCACAGTGCTAGGAAAAAAAGAGCAGGAGGAGGCAATGTAGAAATAGTCTCTGAGTTGCCAGTCCACAGCAATGATGCCAAGCTAATATTCAGCCCCAAAGTATCTTATTGGAACCCAGAATCCTACACCCAGAATACCAGGCATGGACTAATTGCCAAAAATTATGAAGGGGACAGATTCTTGCTGAATGTTAGGAAAAACTTCCAAACTACAAAAGCACAATTATTCACAGAGTTGGTCATCAATTGGGAATGCTTTTGGAAATACAAAAAGGTTTCTTCAAACTTTGTAATGATTGTATCAGTTGTTTCTGTTCTATGTCTCCAACTTCTGTCTTTGGTGTGCTTTTAATTATTGCTACTTGAAATGCTGGAAGTATAAATATATAAATGGATCACCATCCATTCAACATACAATTACCTTAGTAAGGAATATTAGACAGCATGTGTCAGCCCTTTGAGATTTTTCAGACAAGAAGCACAAATAATGCATACTAACACTATCTTTATTATAAGGTCACAGTAACAAAATTTTACAAGTTTAAAAGGACTTCCCCCCCTTCTTCACTTTTACTTCAAAAAATTATGAAGGGTTTGTTTTGAGTTGCCTCTCATTGCTTCCTTTCCTTCTGTGAGTTGAGATGCCTCTGGCATGAAGACTGACTAGGCTGCGGTTCTTCCTCCTGTCTCCCATGGTCATTCCCACAGACTGCTATACATGTCATGGAACCTGACAATTTGTAACCTAGTCAGCTTCTTTTAAATCTTCAAATGATAAAGAAGGCTTAGTGATGTCCTTACCATTTCCTTAGATTACTCTAGAGCTGAATGTCTCTTTCCTTAGGCAATCCTTGCTTAGCTACTCCTTCCACAAGTTAGTCTACAGCAAGTGGCAACATCTAGGTGGCTGATTAGGAAAAATTAAATAGGGTCAATCTGGTTAATAATGGGAAAGAAACAGGAAATTCAAATTTGGTAGTTAGACTGGGAAGTGGAAAAAAATCCTGGAAAATCATAAAGGGAAATTATTTCTGTATTGTTGCAAGAAAATTTATTCAGAAATGTGCATGTATTTACCAGGAGTTCAGCTTCAGTCAAACTGAACTCCTGGTGATTACATCAACACATCTGTATAGTTATAGGCTTTTATCAATTTTTATTATCTTCCTCATTATAGAAACTGACAATAGGCAATACCTATGATTTAGGATTACCCTTTTTAAAAAAAAATACTATCAATGATAGGGTCTTTTGAGTTTTAATTTTTTTCCATTAAAAAAAAAATAATACATAACATTTTAGAAGAATCTGAACAGTTCTGATGTGCACTGCAGCTTCCCAAACATTTTATGGGGACTGACTCTAATACAGAACTCCACATAAGCTTGCTTATTACATTATACTGATCAGCACAGATTTATGTAGATCCAGAAAGCTGGTTGTTTTATCTTTCTTGCATGTACTTTCTGACATTTTTATAATATAAATACAGGTATAAATACAGGTAGTCCTTGACTTACAACAATTTGTTTAGTGACCGTTTGAAGTTACAACGGCACTGAAAAAAGTGACTTATGGCCGTTTTTCACATTTATGACTATTGCAGCATCCTCACATGATCAAAATTCGGATGCTTGGCAACTGATTCACATTTATGATGGTTGCAGTGTCCCAGTGACTATCTTTTGCAACCTTCTGACAAGCAAAGTCAATGGGGAGACCAGATTCACTCAACAAGAGTGTTACTAATTTAACAACTGCAGTGATTCACTTAATAGATGTGGCAAGCAAAGTCATAAAATGGGGCAAAACTCAACAACTTTCTCTCTTAGTAACATAAATTTTGGGCTCAGTTGTGGTTATAAGTTGAGGATTACCTATATGGCCTACCTGTAAGAGCATATTATACCAGGGGGAAAATAATGAAATAATAAAAGGTCCAGACTGACCTAATCTTTCTTATAGATTCCATGTAGTCATACTGTGTGAAGATTTCTATCTTTAATGGCAAAAACAATGGCTGGTTTATCAAAAAGGGTTTAATGAATGGATTTTTTTTCCTCACCAGGACTGTGAACAGCTCAATTCTAATTCATTTTAAGTAAATTAGTGGTCAGATTATGATTTAGCAACCAGAGACATTTAAAAGAGTTCCCTGCTTTTACCCCAGTATTTGAATTATCATAGTATCATCATCAAAGGTAAATGATTGTTTTCTTAGCTTCGTGCTTACAAAGCTCAGATGATTAATGAAGTGTTGACTATCATAAAACAACAACAACACTGGGTTACATTCTAGTATGGAAGAATAAGGTAAACACCATACAACTTTGGCATTTATGATGGTTATTTGTCACCAATTTTGTCACTGATGTCCTCTATGGTAAACATTAGCACAGAGCACAAAATGATTTTTTGCATTCGTCAACACTTGCAAATTACTTTGAGAATAAAATCATTCCAGTATATTAGAAAACTTTGCACTTGCAGTATTCATGACTTTTTCACCGCCTCCCTCACACTCTGTGGCTGATACTTTAAGCTTCTGTTTTCATGCAGTGCAAGCATAGAATATAGCTAATCATTAAACTGTTTAAAATGCTAATCATATTTTAATAGTAGGGTTTTTTTTACTGTTTTAGTGTTTAAGTTTTCTCATTTTAATAATTCTATTAATAAGCTTTTTTGAAAATGTTTGTATTGCAAAATATGCACATTTGTTGCACCCTCCTATTGAGCAAATGTGAATTCGACCTCTTTTTCTTGAAAAGAGCTGATTGGAATCTTTTCCACCTGAAGGCACAGAGTGCTATGGAAGCTCTTTTTTCATTTAAACTTTTTTTGGGTGCATATTTATTCTGGAAGTGCAAGAAAAGCTCCCAAATTATATCATACCAAGAAACTTTGAGATGGGGTCTATTTTTTAAAATGAAAATTGGTTAATTTGTTCTGAATTATAGCGTTTCCATGGTGACAAAACCCAGAAATTTATGACAAACTCTTCAAACCATCTTTGGTTTATTTAGTGTTTCATGTTCATGTCAGCATCCAGCTGTGACATGGAGGCTGGAATTCTACAACTCATTTAATCATCATGTTATTTTTTAAAGAACAAATAAGTGTTTTATAAAGGTTATTACTGTAATTGTGAAATACAAAGAAAGGGGGATATTTCTAATAAGGATGGAACTAATAACTCAAAGAGCAGCCCCAATTAAATAGGGTGACAAATTCAAGTTGTTGGTTATTCTACAGATCCTGTATATATTTTGCAATGTTCTGTAAATTTTGATGTCTAATTAGTAGTTGTCTGACCAGGTACAGTATATAAAGTAATGAAAGACCATAAGTTTGCCAATCAAACAAGATTACTTCTTAATATAGAACAGAAACAAAAGAGGCTGGAATACCAATTAATTTCCAAAAAGAATGCCCCTTTTGTTTGTTGTTATCATTATATTGAATTATATTTTATTAATTTTCATTGATGTAAGGAATTTCCATAAAAACAGAAAATGGATGTATGATACTTTTCCCAATAGCTGGAAACTGACATGAGAACTGGTATAGATAGCCAACACATTCAGGGATAAAGAACTTTACTCTGTAGTCCATCAACATATTCACCCTCAGGTGACTTATTTCCCAACCACAATATGTAGAAATATTTGGTTAAAATATTAAATGAATGTTCTGGATGATCTTCAAATGAGACTTTTGGTAGGAAGAAAAAAATCTTTCACATTATAAATATGCAATCTGCCTCATTAAGTTTTTTAGGTCTTGCTAAATGAGTGAATAACTGTGTATCTAGGCATTCTCCATAACTGAGTTATGTAGAAAAAATAAAAGTGATGCAGTTGTACAGCAGGTGCTGAATTTCTTAAATATTTTTAAACTTAATAAAATTCTCCTCATTCTTGTTTACCCCACCGGCAAAATGTTTGATACTGTGGAAAATAGGTCTTATATTTGCACTGAAGAAAAATCATGTTTCCATTTTTAAAAATATTTTATGCTTATTTATTTCTCTGTATATACTATTACAACTTCAGAAACATTCTGATTTGAATGCCTTTGGGTAGAATGGTGGACATTGTAAAATACACAAATAAATACAAATTATTGGGGCTTATAACAGATAGCTATCTTTGAGTTCAACATGCAAAGATTCCAGTTACATTTTGGGGGTTGGAATGTATTTATTAGATGGCTTTAAAAAGGAATTGGATAAATTGATAGAGAATATATCTATCAATGAAAGCAGCTTTTACTGTTTTCATGTAAATAGAGAATTTTTTTTTTAAAAAAATCAGTTTGATAACTGAAACCTGCTGTGTTCTTCTCTTCAAGTCAAAGATGGACTTCTAGAAATAGATTTGACTCTCAGGATGTCTTTCTGGATTGAGAACAAATTGATCCCAACATGTGGTAAGTCAGTTATGTGCATCCATGTCAAGGGTAGCAGAATTGATAAATTGCTATTAGTAGATATGTTAAATATTGTTTATCAGTATTTGCCCACACTTGTTATAGACAATTTCTTCATAATGCATGGTGTGGTTTAAGAGGCATATCCCAAAGGTGCTTTTTTTCACAAAGCAACTGGACTTTCTTGTTTTTCTTTAAGATGTTTTGTTTCTTATTCAAGAAGCTTTTTCAGCTCTGATTGGATGGTGGGGAATGGCAGGATTTATACTTCTTGCAGACAGCTGGTCATTTGCATTCTTTTAGGGAGTCATTGAAGCCCCTCGAGGCTTATCTGTATCTTCAGGGTCAACTGAGTAGTGCAAATATGTGTGGAGCTGCCATGGAACTGTTGAAAGGACTGTGTTTTAGACTGAAGATAGATGATGTTGTATCCCTCCTTCTCTGTTGAGAAAGGGCTGTTCAATTTTGACATAGATGGCCTCTTTGACCCCTCTTTCAAACCAGCCATCCTCTCTGTCCAAAATGTGGACTTTGAGAGGCATATTGATGGTTTATTATAGATAATTAGCCATGGTAAATAATTTTTTCAAACTGTCAAGCCATGATATTCCCTATGACATTCTATGGAAGTGAAAGTTGGACTTTGAAGAAGCAAAGTAGGAATATGATTAATGTTTTTGAACTTTGATATTGGAAAAGACTCCTGAGAATGCCAAGGTCAGTCAAGAAAACAAATCAATGGATCATTGAACAAATAAGCAAACTGAATGGACTCAGTTTCTATGATGATTAGTGTAACACTGGAAAACCTGTAAGACCAGGTTAGTATAATGCTATATGGAAATTACCTTGGGAAGTAGAGGTGGGGATGGAGGGTAGATATGCTGTCTAGGGAATGATCAAATAAATATGTGTGTGTGGTGGGGAGATATCTGCAGCTGCATAATGGGCAGAAAAACAAACTCAAAAATGATTCTCCCTAACTTAGGCTGTAAAAAGAGATGGCAGTAGATTTGTACTTTCAGACCTGTAAGATTCTGTTAATGTAGCCTTACAATAAAATAGAATTAGCTCATCTGATCTGCTTCCTGTCTGGTAAATCTGAAAAGGCTGACAGGAATAGATTGTCATGGAATCTATATGGTTGCTAAGAGTTAATATCAACTTGATGGTACATAATTAATCATTCAATCAGTTTCCTTGTCATTTTCCTTTTCACACATGGCAGGCTATCCCTCAACATGTAACAGTTACTTAAATAAATAAAGTTTTTTAAAATAGATGTTTGCACTAAATATCTAATGTTCTTTGGGACCTTTGCTATCAATAGCAGAAACGGACCATGTAAATTAAAAAAAAAAGAAAGCTGTATTGCCTATACAATTTTGCAATCAACATTTTTATGTTATGCCTTTTTTCAATCTGTTCATCAAAGTGAGCAACTAGTATATTGATATGTGTGCATATTTAATTATAGTGCTATTTATATTACATTTCTGGTTCACCTCAGGCCCCCGATAAAGAAGTTTGACTACTGTGCAGCACATAGTTCAGAAGAACAGAAAAATATTCAGATCATAAATTTTATGGGGGGAGGGGAGAATCAATTTCATTTATCACTCTGTACCAGTTGGGATAAAAAGCTGACAGACTTCGCATGGAATATCAGCCAAGGTTAAAAATGCAATTTCCAGTTTATTAAACTGCAGAAGGTCATCCTTCAGTAATTGCAAACCTACCATCATAGGTTCTCAGAAGGATACTCTGCACCAGTAAAAAATCTATCATTTTTTAAGAAAATGAGTACATTTTCTTACTGACTTACTGTAGATCACATAGAAAAATGGTGCACATTTGTCTCTCTTTTTTTAAATACTAGCATTAATTAATGTTCAGTGATTTTTCTTTCTTTCTGAATAATGCAGTTGGAGTATCAAGTGCTTTTGTTGAATTTATCTTTATCTAATGGCAAATGAATTCCTCAGTTTTGATCAGTATTGTTTTTATAATGTTTCTGTACAGTAAAAGTAGATAAAGTTCAAAAAGATGAAATGTGTCAATAAAATTAAAAGGTATGTAACATAATTAAGAAAAATGATTCACCGTTACTGTATGAAAAGATTTAAAGATAAATAATTGATTAGAATCAATCCCTATGTTTATGATGTTGTTTTTCTTTAACTTCCAATATATTTTACTGGATTTCTAAAGTTCTTACATTACATTATGGAATATTCTTGATAGAAATTAGGTTATTCAAATAGGCTTCCTTTTGAAAATTTAATAATTGAATAAAACTAGAGCATACAGAATTAGACAAAATTTTATTAGGAACGGAGGAAAAAGAGATAAAAAGGATATATCAATATTTATTGGAATGGGATATGTTGGAAGAGCAAGTAAAAGATACAATGTTAATTTGGAGTAAAAATTTTGGTTATGGTATTGATTTAGATAATTGGCAAGAATTGTGGGAAAGGAATAGGAAGCTCACATTAGCTACTGCGTACAAAGAAAACTTACATAAGATGTTCTACAGGTGGCACCTTCCCCCTGTGAGATTAGCTCACCAAAATGTTGGACATGTAAAGAATCGCTAGGGACCTATTACCATATGTGGTGGGAACGTTCAAAAGCACAAAAATTTTGGCATTTGATAAAACAGTGGCTAGAAGAGATACTAATGCAGAACATTGAGCTAAAGCCAGAACTCTTTCTGCTGGGTATTACTAAGGATAGATACAATAAAGGATTCCTATACTTATTACTACACATGCTAACAGCAGCAAGATTAGTCTTTGCACAGAGATGGAAAGATAATGAGGTACCCTCAGAAGAAGAGGTAATAAATAAAATTTTATCCTGTGCTGAAATGGATAGGTTGACGTTAGAACTCAAGGATAAGAGTGAAACAGATTATTAAGAAATCTGGAAAAAATTGTATAATTGGTTGGGGAAAAATAATGGAAAAACTCTCTGATTCAGCAAAACACATTGATCAAGAAAGATACTGATCAAAGGAAAACTATTAAAATATTAAAGTAAAAATTAAGAATATAGATGACGGAATCTACCAGAGAGAATATTTAAGAAAAAAAGAAACATCTGTTTGAACATGTGGATTGTGAATTATAGAAATCAATTGTTAACGATTTTTCTTTACAAATGTAAACCAAGCAAACACACTGTTAACCAACTATTATGTGATTTATGTTTTAAACACCAATAAAGCTTATAATAAAAAAAGAACATTTAATGTATATTAGAAAGTTTTTTGTGCACCATTATTGGGAATGGTGTCTGCTTAACCAAGCAGGGAAACCCTCATCATATGCTTCAGGATCACCGCACATTTCTTTTTCTTCATGTAGAACAGACATGCTCACCATTAGGATGAACCATGCAACACTGTTATTATTTAAAAACAGACAAACACGCAATTACAGTACTATTTGTCAGTTATCAGTGATAGGAATCCCATTATACTTATTTTAAATATAGGAGTTTTTGGAAAAAAAATCTCAACTGTTTTGCCTTGTGAAGATGTGTGACTCTGCCTTTATTTGTAGAGCATCTTCCAGGAATGTATCACCTCCATCCACAGAATTTCCTTGTGTTTTCTCTGCACTTCTGGGGACACATCACCACCCAGAAGAAGTTGAAGACTGCTTTACTTCAAAGAGGTGCTTTGATCAGTTATCAGATGAAATGAAATGCCTTGTGGAGAACTGCTCAAACTTACTCAAAAGAGGATTGCAGAATTTAAGAGACAAATCAGGGAGAAGACTTCCTTCCTTGAGATATTATACCTCCCTTATGAGGATGCAGAAGCTGCATAAGAATGTAGTGTGTTCTTGCAGGGCCTCTGGACATCCGGTGTGCTATCTTACTCTCTTTGGAGACCCAAGGCCATGCATTTTCCAAAGTTTCCAGGCCTTGTGTGACTTGGAGCTGCCTCAGGTAGACATTTTTTTCCTGAGAGACAAAAACAAATATAAAAATGTTTACAATTATATAAGTTATGAATTGTTTCTGTTTTGTTCGTGGGTCTGTATGTGAGTGAGGTGGGGATAAAATAGCAAAGTCAAGTTAGGCATTTTCTGAACTTTTGAAACCTCAATCCCCAAATTCACCTAGATTTTCACATACTTCTTATTTATTTATTAAATTAATATGCCACCCATCTCACTATCGAGGGAGTCCCAAAACAAGGTACAAATAACCAGCAGCATTCATTGAGTTCAAAGCACATAAGTATTTAATATTGTTTACTCTAGTACAATAATCTAGTCAACTAATGATCAAACCTAAATTGGTGCTAGATAAGGGTCAATAAAATTCATGGGGGGGGAATAAACCGAGGCCTTAATGACATCACAATGACTCTAAACTGATGATACATTTAACTCTGTCTTCCAGCTCAGCCTTTTCTTATCCTACAGTTACCATTCTTAATGATACTCAAGGTACATGAGCATTTGTGGCAAATAGCAAGGGCACAGTTTTTTGCCTGTAGGTTAAAAGTATAACCAAAGACAAATTTTATCTCATGCTTAGTCTATTCTATGCAAGCAAGATTCACTACTTTAAAGATTATATATGCTGACATTCGGTTTGCAATTTAATGATACATTCAGGGTAGCTGACATACTTAGGATATAGTTAGAATATTGCAAATAGAAATAATGCATAAAGTGATTGCCAAGTAATTCTTCTTTTTAATGAATACATTTATTTTTATTTGCCACTTGAGTATATAAGAATTTAAAACATCTTTCTCCACCCTTGGGCTCTTTCTTGTTCTATATTTTTCTGATGAACAATTACTTTGACTGGGATGATAAACAACACATATTGTAGAGTGGTTAGAAGTGACCAGTGAATTTATTTAGTTTTATGATAGAAAAAAAATGTACTTGTCTCTAAGTGCAAGGGTGAAATTATGTTAGAATTGCCACCCAGGTTCTCCTATTAAATCTGGCAAAATATACTAAATCTTATACAATGCATAAACCCAGTACAGGATTCTCTCATGGTTTATGTCAGGAATTAGTTTAACACTAACATCAGTGGCTTGCTTTAATTTAATTATCTTATTGTAAATCACAGTAACAAGGCCCATTGTTATAAAGATCAATTCTAAATCGACTATTCATCATTTAAAACTGTATGTAAATTGATAGTAAATAATTTTTTAGTTATATTTTTAAAATGCCATCCTATTTTGTTCATTTTTGTTTTAATGCACGGGTTTCGTGGTTCTTTTTTTGGAATATATTGTAATATTGCAATCAAAATATCAACTTTCATATTGCTGTCCATAATATTTCTAAAAATACCCATATTTAATTAAGAGACACCCCTATAACAATTTTATACTTAAAACATCAATAAACTTAATTGTAGTTTTGGACCTCTGCAACAGCTGCTTCAGAGTTTACAAATGTGGCAGATTTTTTCCAACTGAACTTATACTGATATCAAAGGTTTCTGAGCAAATTGGGTATTAAGAAGTCATGGTCCCTTAAAAATGCAAAGAAATCCATGACAGACTGGTTGATCATATAGGAAATGTCATCTTTGTTCTGTGATGGAAGTTTTTCTCCCAGTGGAAAAACAGTATGGTATTTCACTACATTTTCTTTTTAACCTACTGACATACAGAACAGATTGTACTCTTTTCTCTTCCCTCAATAATACTGAAATGCTGATGTGATTAGTGTGCTGTAAATCACTGGGAGTAAGTAGATCTTTTCGGCATATGCAGCAGAATCAGATGTACCCATTTGTCTTGCCTGCACTAAGTAAGAACTGTTCACAGCAGCAGGTCACTGGATTTAAATCATGGAAGACTGGCAGAATTAATGGCACTACTGTTACAAACTATTTGAGATAATATACTCTCATTACTTGAGAATTATATCCTAATAATGCAGAATGTCTATACTCTCATTGCAAGATAATGAAATATTTTTCTTGTCCATAGCATGAAAAAAATGTGGAATTTAAAATCCCCCTGTATATTGGAAATGCTGTGCTAAACTACGTAGTTTTTCAATTAGCTAATTTCTGTCTTTGTTTTTTGTGAGAGGCATTTTTGTAGAGGGATGCAGTCTATATGGCTTCTAAAAGTGAACCTATTCCACTTTGCAGTTCCAGAGGAAGTGAAACCTATTGTCCTCTTCTCCATGAGGCAGGAACTGAGCCAATTAATGAATGGAGTTAATCGATGTGAGTTTCCAAGGTTGTCAGACATCTATAGCAATAAATTCAGCACAGCCCTTTGTGTGAGAGTCTTTATTCTATGGAAATCCATACAACCAAGCATTGTTCTGTTTTGAAAAGTGCAAATTATTGCCCCTGCTTATGTATTTTTATAGCAACTGAGAGATGTGGGATAATAAATGCTAAAGAGTAAAAAAAAAAATAGGAAAAGAGAGAAATGTGTTGTAGAAGCAGCAATGAATGTAGAACATATTCATATTTAAAACTGATCTGGCATTTTGAAACAAAATCTTTTTGTATTTTTAATTTTTAAAAATATTATTATTTCACCTTCTCTAAAATTGTTTGAATATCTAGGTCAATGGGTGGTCTATGACATTATAAAGACTTTATTTGATTTGATTAGATCAGTGGATCCCAATCTCAGCTCCCAGTGTCCTTGGACTATAGTATGCTTCTTAGGAACCATGCCTAAGACATGAGTGATAGAAACTGTAGCCGAACAATATCAAGGTGCTGCTGACTTAATCTTAGTCTTATCTCCTAGAGATAGAGATAGATAATAGATAGATGATAGATAGAAAGATGATTGATAGATGATAGATAGATAGATAAACAGACAGACAGACAGACAGGTAGATAGATAGATAGGTAGCTAGCTAGGTAGGTAGGTAGATGAACAAGGATAGAGAGAGAGAGACAGAGAGAGATGATAGAGATATCATTCTATTATTGCAGGGAAGGAATATATCTTCCTTTGGAAATTTAGGAAAAGAATATTGCCATGGTTACTAAAACCAAAACAAAATAATAATAATTCTACCACTCTGGATCTATTGTATCTCAGTTGCAGGATATTTGGAGTGGGGCAGGGAAACCTAACTTTTCAAACATGACTTTTGAAGTCAAGCTGAGGCTTTATTTCATAGAATTATATTCCTGTGATATTTTTCAGTTTAAAAATATCCCAGGATGTTTCTACATATTTCAAAAGGAAATGTGACATTTTAGAAGACACTACATTGTAATTATACCCAGCATCATACTTAAAACCTCCAATAAAATGTCACTTTATCACTGGTCAAGTTAAGAAAATACAATTGCATGAAAAGTGAAGCATTCCTGGGCACATATGATGTTCCAGATTGGAATAAAATTTGCTATATGTGTGCAGTGGTTTTTAACAGGGCTTCTCAGCTTCATTTATTTCTTTTTTTTTCAGTTTCAAGTTTTTTTTATTGATTTTACAATATTACATTTACATATTTGAAAAGTAGCGTGGCAGCTGAGCACAGTAATTCCGTTACATTTGAATATCATCAGTACAAATCTCAAATTATTACAACAAACTAATTCCCTCTCTTTCCCCCATGATATCTACTGTCATGTTCAAACCAATACAGTTCTTATTCTACTAATCAAACAAAACATACCTTTCTAGTATTCATCAATAATCTTCAGTCTATACATATCTTAATTAATTTGACATTCCACCTTTTAGACAATAACCTAGTAAATTTTTCTTAATTTTAATTTCCCATTAATCTTTAAGTTTAACATTTAATCTTTATCATTTCCAGGTTTTAAATGATCCCAATTTCTAAGTCTCCTATCTCACATTTGGAGCTAATAATTTTTTTTCTTTTCTTCCTTCTACTTCCTTCCTTTCTTCCTTTCCAGAAAGAGAAAAAAAATTAAAAATAAACCATCAACATTTATACCACAAACCCATATACAAATTTAATTATTAGTACTTATACTTTTAAGTTTTACTTAACCTTTGTCTCAACTTATAACAATATCTTAAATTCAAATCTTAATTATCTGTAGACATTCAGATTACATTTAATTTTTAATTTTTCCAAATTTTTAATTAAACACAATTCCTTTATCCCAATTTGCTCATACATTCTAATATTTTAAATACACATCTTATATATAAATTCTACCATCTATCTTACCCATCTAATGACAATATAATATTCTTATTTCAACATATTTCTAGATTTTATATGACCAAAACTTTCTTTATCTCAAATCGTTACAATGTCTTTTGTTCAGAATACATATTCTATCTATTTAGATATATTCTATTTTAGATCTCATATATAGATCCGAACCCCAATCTTTTTCAATCTTATTCTAGCTTTTTTCCTCTGCCAGGTCATTTTTCGTATTTTTGCCTTTAAATCATCAAAAAAATCTCCTTGTATTGTTGTGGCTATTGTTTGATGTTGATAAGAATGTCCAGTTGATGTTTTCTTAAGAGGACTAGTTGATTTAGCCGGTAGTCTCTTTATTTTTCCAGTTCGATGCAGTTGTCCCGAAGTATTTATCTTTTCTTTCATCTCTTTTTCTTGTTTATCTTCAAATTCCTTCTGGTTTATAAGAAATGTCCTTTCCTTGTTCTCTATTATCAATTTCCTTTTTGTATTTTCTATTGTCTGTATTTGTTGAGTATCTAAGTCTTCTATCATAACATTTGGTTGATTTACTTTCTCTATAGAATTCTGTATAGATAATTCTTTGATTGAAGTCATAGTCTGAGTTTGTATATCCAGAGCTTGCATACTTTGGATCATTGCTTTTAACATACAAAGAATTTGTTCCTGTACTTCCTCTGTAGAAGAAATCCTTTCCTGTTCTCCTTCCATTATAATATATTAAACTCAAGAAAAAGAAACTGACAGTCAGAAAGTCCACCAAATGGGGAGCTGAGATGAATTTTGCAGATGGTGTTTCAAGGTTATTTTATATCTTATCTATTTTCAAAGCTGTCAACAAGTCTCTTAGAAAATAGCAGGTTACATCTTAGAGTTAGTTGGATCTTTTTAGGTCCCCCCCTCTATTTTAAGGGGGAAAACCCCCAAATCTTCAATAGTAATTAGAATAAAAATAAAGGAAAAAATATATACTGCTCACAAAAATAAAGGGAACACAAAAATAAGACAGCCTATAAGTTTGTGTTCCCTTTATTTTTCTGAGCAGTATATATAGAGAGCAGAAAGTTGCAAATCTTATAATCCACCAATTTTAGGAAATAGGATTCCAATTAAGATCTCAGTATTTTTCCAACGTTTTAAACTCCCAAGTGGTTGATAGCCACTGTTTCTGGAGGGAGGGCTAGAATCCCCCTTCCCTCACCACAGGGGGGAAAGTACTTTAGCAGCTTATGCAGGTAATTAAGTAGTTAGGATATAAGAGAGGCAAACCTTACCCAGTCCTATCCACGCTGCTTTGAAGTTGTCAGATGGTAGTGTGACTTCGGCTGTTTGCAGCCTAGGGACGAGCCATATTTCTATCGCCGGGCCTTTTGTCCGCCGGTTTGGAGGAATCACCTGGTCTGACGGGAAAGTTGCTGCTCTCCCGGGATCCAGCGAAAGCCCCTCCTTGCTGGTCGCCTCTTTGGGGTGACTTTCGGCCCTTTTCAGGGCCCCCCAGCAATGCAAAACTGAACGGGGGAGAGAGAGCAAGTCTCCCAACCATCCATGATGGCTGTGTGACAAACCGTAAGTCTCAGCTTCATTTATTTCTGTGACCTTCCTTAGAATTGCTATTAATATATTTAACTGTAGTAATTCTCAATATTTATGCTATTGAAATTAACACAGTATGAGATGTGGAGATTATGAGAGAACTTATTTTAACCTGTTTTGGAGGGAGATACTCTTTTATATGCTGGAGGCTCTGGGATCCAGAGCAGGTTGGATACCAGCACAACCCTGCCTACCTACCGTCTTGAGGAAAAGCCACAAGCTTGATGACTCAGATTAAATGTCTATAGAGATTCTCAGTCATCCAGGTATGGTTGTCCCAAAGATGCTTTTTTCAGGAGGCAACTGGACTTTCTTGTTTCTTTTGACTAGTCAGAGCTGAAGAAGCTTCTTGGATGAGAAGCGAAATGTCTTCAAAAGAAACAAGAAAGTCCAATTGCCTCCTGAAAAAAAGCACCTTTGGGACTCAGATTAAATACAGCTGCAAGGTCAGCTTGCAGCTACTTGGTGCTACTGCAGCACAGATTTAGAGGGAACTTCTGTCCCATGGTGCACCTGCTCGGTCTACAGTAGAGCCAAGCCTTGCTGTTGTAGTTAAACTGAGGTAGGGAACTTGTACAAGACTCCTCGCAAGTGTGAGCCCTGAGTTTTATGATAGCTGATAACTAAAATTATTATTATTTAGTTTTAAAATGCAATACTATGTTTTATTACCTTTTTATTTTGTTAGGTATTTCTCAACTACATTATAATCTGGTTCAGGCTGGACTAAGGAGTTAAAGTGTTTAATTTAAGTGTTTAAAATCATTGCTGTAAATGTTGCAGTTTTATACCATCATAGGACAGTTGGAACAACATCTAGTTTTAAGGTTGGAATCAGCTTAACAGATTATCTATATGGCATGCGTGCGTGTTGCCAAAACAGCAGGCAACTGCCTCTGAATGGCAGAAATGGATATTACCCCCTATTAATTCTCCATCAAAGCAACCCTTAGGACAGGTTTTTCTACTCCGTATCCAAAATATACTTTTAATGTTATGTGTCCTCAAGTGCTCATGTCCATTTTGTCTATTATGCTTCAGTTTGCTCCAGGCTAACCCAACAGTTCATTGGCTATATCTCAGAGCTTTAGTAATATTCCTTCAACTAAGTTAAAACTTACTACAGCCTCTCACAACTTCCAGAACTACTTTCATGCTGAATTCTGTAACAGTACAATGATTATACTGTAACACTTATATTGTATATGGAATGTTGTTGATTCAGAATCAACTGGAACCCAGCAGAAATATTTTTATATTATTATTTAAGATTTAATCTTCAATTCGATTCACAGTCTGGGGCTGGTAAAAACTTAACAGTTCAAGTCCTAACCAAGGACCTGAGAGCTATTAATGTAGCGTACTATTACCATTTTATTACCATTATTACTATTACTATTATTATTATTTCCTACTTTCCTGTGTGCTTCAGCAATACAATGCTTCCTTGTTTTTCCCTTTACCTAAAATAGATTTTATCCCTAACTCACTAAAATAATAGTGAAAAGTTAGTAAAGTTTTAACTTATGTCCACACAATTCAGTGGAAATAAACAACAGTCTGAATCCAGCTAAGTGATTTAGTATAGAGATAGATACATTATATATACATTCACTCTTCATTAAGACTACATTAATGCAGTCATGTAAAATAGCTTTTCTGTAGGGATTGGTAATGATTGAAAAAGGTATTATAGCCTGCAGACTTCTTAGTACAATTCAATGTTAGTTTTAACCTTTAAGAAGGTTAAGTGGCTTGATATCTAGGACAGTAGGACAGTCTTCTCAAGGTAGAACAATCTATCCAGTACTCTATGATATGGGAAGATTGATGGGGGCAGGTATAGTGTTTCTCTGTATGGGTACCAATCTATGGAATAGCCTTTCACTAGAATTTAGGTTGTTGACAAATATGGCTTCATTTAAAAAGGCAGTCAAGACAGAATAACTCCCTAGGGCTTTTGAAAGCTAATGTAGCCTTGTACTGGTGAATGCTATTTAATGGTTGAAGTGACAGTGATAACTGACTTGGCTTTCACTGCATTTTATTGCACTGTTTTTATTGGCATTGCTTTATGTTTTTATAGTTGTAAACTTCCAGAAATCTGTATTCTGTCAGTATATAAATTAGATAAATAAAATAAAGTAAAATAAAGTGAGAAAGTAGAATGTAACCTCACATCTGAACAATCAACTGGCAGGAGTACAGCTTGTTTTACAAGCTTATGTCTATGCAGGTGCATCTGTAGCTTATTATGCTTCAGGCTAGTGAGTTATTCATGCCTTACTAGCTTATCTATATCATTAAGAATCCTGGAATCTGTTTATATGTGAGCGAATGTGATTTTAAAATCAAATAATGGCTGACCTTTTTTTAATCATATCACATTTTTATGAGTCAATCCCAAAACATTTTTAAAGTTTTAAGTGATTTAGTTAGTTTTAGAACATTCATATTATTTGGAATTTTAAACAATACCAAATGCAAAAAAGATAATAAGCACTCCCTGTTCCATTAAGCTATATAAGATTTGATTAGAAACTTGTACAATAGTATCCATAAGACAATTCCATGCTGCTTGATAGTGTGAACTGAGTTTGTGTTAGGAGTAGACCATTGATTTGATAGACCAGAATGGTTTATCAGCACCATGAGGCTGTCAATTCTACAATGAGCCTAGCTGCAGCCATCTTTCTCTGTCTCATTCTAGGCTTCCACATGCAAAGGAGGGAGGAGGGTTTCACAGATTCTTTGCTAGTCTCAACAATGTTCTGTCCTGTGGGAACCAAGGTCATTTCTTATTCCCGGGATTAGGGACAGGGCTTGGTGTTAGAAAGCCCGCCAAACATTTCTATTGGGAAATGTAGTAAAATCCATATTCTTGAGGGTGGGACATTACACTTTGTAACTGGGTAATTTTTAGTGAGAAATTCAGGCTTGGTTTCACATTTGACTGTGCCGATACTTAAAAACCAACAAACATGTTCTTTGAGGAATTCACAAGCCTCGGAGTTCGGCTTTATTCGTCTCTGTCTATCAGAACCATGACATTGGCATTTTTCTAAGATGCTCAGTTTACCACAATACTGTTCTAAGAATTGGCAGGAATAGGCCTACAAAACTCTTGTAGTGTCTAATTTGTAGCTAAATATTTTAGAAATGAATCTAATCATTCCATTAGAAAATATAGGAGCATTCCATCACGGGGCTTTTTTTTTTGCCAATAATTATTTCTTTATATTGTACAAAGTAATTATTTTTTTGTCTTTATTATTAGTTAAGCAATCTCAATGCATCTTCCTTTTTTGTAAAGTTTACTGAATTTTGCCTCCTATAATTAACTATTTTTTCTGTACTAGTCTCTCCATATGCATGGCACCTCTGAGCATTACTGAAAAGTGAAATTGAATCAGCCTAGGTTCAATTGCTTGATGCTTGCATCGAAGATGTTTTGCATAAATTATTGCTATTTGCAATTGTATGTAAATGTTTAGGCACTCCTGGTCAAACTGTATCCTACAGTGCAATGATGAATTGACAGAAATGTACCAAACCTTTATGTACAGTAATGCAAAGTTACATATGACATCTTTCTGCAGATTTTCAGCTGAACTGTAATTGAATTGTTCAGTAACCATACAAGAGACTTTTGGGAAAAAAGAGTGAAACATTTGAAAAAAAAAAGAATGGGATGGCTATATTATGATTTGGTGCTGCGTAAATTTGGCTAAATATCAGCATTATGCAAGCTAATTAGAGATTATGATATATTCAAGAACATAGTATACAAGTATTGGTGGATAGTAGTATTAATCAACAATGATAGCACAGATAAAAATTCTAAACTGACTATTCCTGGAAGGAAATCTCGAGAAAACATTAAGCTGAAAAAATAATTAAAGGGGTAATGGGTTTCATTTTTTGTTTGCCTTTGAATCAGTGTTCACTTCTGAATACTGCTTAGACAAGACTTTGCAGTTTTCTTTGCAGGATTTCAAAAGTGATTTGTCATTGCCTCCATCCTAGGGCTGAGAGAGGGTGCCCGGTCCAGGATCACCTAGCTAATTTTGTGGGTGAACTAGAACTCACAGTGTCTTTCTAGTCGTACCTATTTCACCAAATTTGCCTAGTCAAATAAACCATTATAGTTTAAAGTTAAAAAGACTCGGCAACCATTTGTCCATAGTTGGGCAACCATTTGACAGTAGTTGATTCTTCACTCCTCTTTGATGAAGTTCTCATGTGGTTGGCAGCAGACACTAACCCACTTTTCATATCATTGGAACAAAACCATTGTAAACCTGTAGATCTGTTGCTAATGTAATTTTGGTCTTAGCAAATATATTACAAGTTTATCTTTACATGACCAATTTTTAAGCTAAATATCAAGCATACTTTTGGGATCCTAGTGTTGTGGCTAAAACATGGTTGACTTATACAAGCAAATTACTTTGAAGATACAACATCAGTTTGGTAGTGTATTGGGGGGGGGCGGTACCTTTTATCATCACACCAATGTTATGCAGAATCTAGGCCATAGGGCATCTAATTGTTCTAATGTTTCCTGTGCTGCAGCATCCAGATCTAAAAGCATGACATTTATATGGTTTGAATAATGATGTAAGGAGCATCTCATAGTTGATACTTCCTACACTTCTTCAAACAGGCAAACATAAGGTGACCAACTTTTTTACAATGAAAAGGAGGACACAAATAAATTGAAGAAAAAAATATTGTAAATAAAAGAAACATTTTATTCATTGCAACAATAATACAGAATACACTATAATATGATAAATGCATAATAAAACATTTGTAACAATAACATTTTATATTGTAATTATGCTTACATGCTGTGCCCCCGCCTGCAGCCGCCCCGCCAGCACTGCTGCCCCACTGTGTAGAGCGGGCCCCATGGTTCCCATAGCACAGGGGGCAGCCGGCCACCACCACCCCTCACACCCCCGCCCACAGCAGCCCCGTCGCCCCTGCCTCTTGCACCGGCAGCCATTATTGCCCTAACAGAGCCGAAGATCAAGATAAAGTTACCATGATGTTGCCGCTCCAGTCTCCTCCAGGTATCTTCGGGACTAACTAGGAGATGGTGTAGTTGGGTAGCAGGGAGGGGTGGTGCAAAGTTCCTGCCAATTCGCCTTCGCTGCAGACAACTTACATGTGCAAAGTTTGCTGGCTGGGTGTTTTGGCACGCTCAGCAGCAATTCCTATTGGTTTTCAAAAGCCAATAGGGGAAGTAGCACAGCTCATGCAAAAGTTGAAAAAACCCATCAAAAAAAAGGTGCTGGAATGAGGTTCTGAGCGTTCTATGAGAAAAAAAAAGCCCTGCAGATTAGTCTTCAAATATTGAAAAGGAGGATATGTAGGAGGACACTTTTTGAGGGAGGACAGAACACACAAAAGGAGGACTGTCCTCCCTAAAGGAGGACGGTTGGTCACCTTATCAAACATCTAATGGTCACAGAAGCAACTGGATACACTTGATGGCTTCTGTCCTATTCCAACTCTACAGAAGGAATGTACAAAATACAGCTGTACAGCTGAATACATTTACAGTGTTCTGGGACTAAACGAATTGCCATGATTACATGTTGGAGTCTTCTCTAGTCTTCTCATCATTTACAGGAAAAGCTGCCAAAGACATCATCTTAATACTTTGAGGGCAACCATGATGAAATTATCTAGCATATATAGATGTTACATTATGGGAATAAAGATTTTTTACTGTCTACTCCATCATTAAATTTCTCAAACATGAAAATCTTCTTGCTTGGCCTTGAGTTTCATAACTCCAAAATATCTAATGCCGGAAACCATAAGATGACATTAGAAGAAAGGTTGGCTACCATTGGTAAGCCATAAAATCTCATAATTTTAAAATCTCAAAAATTGGTTTGCCTAAGGAAAGGTTTCCCCAAAGTGGTCATTATCAATCCCCACGGGGGTTCAATAGTATGATTTGTAGTATTATTAGTTAAAATAATATTTATTGAATTATTTTCATATAATAAATGTTTGGGGGAGGATTGATGAACAATCTGAAACTTCATGAAAGGGTTGATGAGCTGAAGATTTTGGGACCTCTGAGCTAACATCTTCCTTCAAAGTAGATATATTTCCTCCTCTTTTTTCAATTTACTTTATTGTTGGATTTAAACATAGGATTTCTATAAGGGAACCTTCCTATTTAATATGAAAAAATTGTCTTGTCATCCACATAGTATCTTCCTAAACTTGCAATGGTTGTAAGGTTTTTGTAGAATTTACTTTATATCTGATAGATATAATTATCTACTGTGATCTAATTTTATGAATCATTTAGTGCCATCTTCCTCTTACAGGACTAAAAAAATGTTCTTTGCCAATTCTGAATAATTAATTCCTCCAACATCTTTATAATGAACAAATTAATTATTTTCAGCAACTACTTGTTACTTGGTTTCAGTAATTTGCAGATGGCTTATAATAAAAAAGAAAAGAAAATGACTTGAGGTGGTAAATTCATCTTGAATATGATGTATGAGATATAGCTATATCCAAAAAGGCAGACTGGCAGTGTGATTGGCTAAATAGCATACATAGTGTGTGCATATACCTAACATTTACATGCTCACCCCATACTTCATTTCATGGTAGTTTTGTTTAGTAGAGTTTCACATTAAAAAAATCTGTTTGATTTTGAAGTAAAAAAGCGATGTGCACCAAAATGGAATATGAACATTAATTGGAGAAAAGTTCTGTTCATTCCACATTTCAGTGAATTAAATGGCCCTCAGCTTTATTATATGTTGTTCTTTGATGTGCTGCACTGAATTAAGATTTGTTTCTCTAATCTACAAGAAGGTTAGCTAAAGCTGCTATGGCAACCAGCTGAGCCTACAGGGAAAGTCTGAAGATTTCACGTCTACTGGGTGTTCATATCCAGTCTTGCCTTCTGCCCTGGGTAGATGCTTGTTAATTTCTAGCTCCACCACCAATCTTGCAAGGGGCATTTTATCCCCCTGAAGTAGATGGTTTTCATACATGTCTTTCTGTTCTGCTGAATAAAAAAAAAAGTAAAAAAAAGTAATGTAATCCCTGATTTATAACATGATAGCATGTAAATACAGGTAATCCTTGACTTATAATCATTCATTTAGTGACTGTTCAAAGTTACAACGGCATTGAAAAAAGTGACTTATGACTGTTTTTCACACCTACAACTGCTGCAACAATCCTGTGGTCATGTGATCAAAATTCGGGCATTTGGCAGCGGACATATATTTATGACAATTGCAGTGTCCCCGGGTTATGTGATCACCTTTTGCAACCTTCTGACAAGCAAAGTCAATGGGGAAGCCAGTTTCACTTAACAGCCATGTTACTAACTTAACAACTGCAGTGATTCACTTAACAACTGTGGCAAGAAAGGTTGTAAAATGGGGCAAAACTCATTTAAGAACTGTATTTGTTAGCAAAGAAATTTTGGGTTCCATTGTGATCATAAGTTAAAGACTACCTGTAGAGGTGTCATCCCTTCCTCTCTTCTTTGGGAGATAAATAAAAGGGATACAAGAAAGCATACTTCAGTTTTTAAAAAGTAACACAAAAATATTATATATGAAAAACAATTTACAAAAATACATGCAATGCTCTCAACAGACAGTGCTGAACAGCTATAACTAGTGATCTCAGGAAAGAGATTACTAACTTAACTCAGCCTGAAATCACATAGAATGCCCCACACGAAGTCAGAAATAACAGGAAGAGAGAATAAATTGTCTAATGTGAATCTTATACTGTATCTTGGAAGAATCAAGACGGACAAATGAATTACACATAGTTAAATTTTGGAAACCACTACTGTGGAAAGTGATGGAATCATTACCAACTTGGCTGTGGGTTCAAAAAGGGCTGGACCAATTCATGGAAGTCATGGAGATTGATGGCTATTGACCTAGATGGCAGCATGATTGCCCCCAAGAGCTTGTGTTGGATGACATTTCAGCTGGAAGACCTTCTGAGCAATTATTAGCCATTTATCAGAACAGCTGGAGAGATGTACACTTTACTCAGTTTTCCTAGTCTGGAAAACTCTTGTTCCATGTCCCTGGAATTCTGACTTTGTGTTTGAAAAGAGCAAACACTTTCCTTCGTTTTGGAGACGGTCCAGTTACTCTCCTAAGTTTATGTTCTGAAATACTGCCTGACAGAAAATGTGTACTCAAACTCAGGTGCTGTCTAGCATACAGATGGGCAAGAAGCTTGCGGGATTGTGCATGCTGGCTGGATTATTCACTACAGCTGCATAAAATAATTCCATCATGTTTTTATTTTTATGCACGACGAGAAATATTATGAATTGCTGCTTCCCTTTCCCTCTCCAGCCTGCCAGTGAAACAGGTTATTCATATACTTTTCTAAGCTTGGCATTTAACCTTGGCATTTCAGCAGTAATCAAGATGCACAAGATTACATTGAAATGCTCTTCATATTACTCTAGTGAAAGCGTCAGGTACAATTGCTACATATAGAGCAACACTTTCAGTTACATATGACAGTAGGATAAAAGTCTCTTGCGTGACTACAAACTTTCACAGAAAAACAAGAACAAACCTTGGCCAATAAGAACAACAACAACAACAACAATATAATGGTAGTAACTAACTTTACCAGGTTATGTAATTGTATTTATTTCTTTTGACTACAAAATGGGTTCCCATAGCTGATGTAGAGAAAAGAGCCAAGAAGCCATGTGAGAGGACTGGAGGGAGCTTTGACTTATCCCAGCCTCCATGGACTTGAAAAAGAACTTATTCTGCACATTTGTGTTATGCCCAGCAAAGGCAAGGGCTATTACAAAGCCGATTGTAATGGATGAAGTTGTCACTGAGCACACTAACTCTGCCTTCACAGAACCAGTGGGAAGCTGATGTCTTTGCTTTCCTTGAGAATAAAATCATCTTGATTAATTTTGTAATTAATTGTTAGCTTCCATCTGATTCATATTCTTATTAATATGAGCTTTCCTTAATCAGATGTTCTCATTCAATAACAATTTAGCATCTGGTCATTTTGAGAAAAGATAGATTCATATTTCTTCCCAAAGATATTTTTCAGTGTATTTCATCCCTAAGGACACATTTTTGAAAATATGTACCAACCCATCTTCCTCATGCCGTTGTGTCGCAAAATCACTTTCTTCCTCCACTGATTTTAGAGAGTTTCCTTTCATCACTATAGCTTTCATGTTCTGCCAGGTACAGTATGTTTCAAAATAACCATCTATTTATTCCACTTGTGGGACTTAGTTCAGGGAAATAAATATAGGAAATAAATATGAGAAATTTCCTACAGGCAGTGTGAAACTGAATAGAAGGGATTAAGATCAGATTTAGTGAGAAGATCCTCTGTGTACAATCTATCATAGAGGAGGCATTTCAGAGAGGTGGCTAAATCTTTTTGACCCCCAAAAGGATTGTGCTGAGGTAAGAATTGTATTTGATTAAAGAGTGTGTTAGCTGGACAGAATCAAAGGAATGGTGGTACATAATGGAAATTGAAAATTCAGCTAAAAGTTGAACATACTTGACGTTTTGGAGTCTAACTATACAGGGTCATTGACCACTCCAATCAAGAGGCCCTTCCTTCTTTTCTCACAGCTATGAGATATAAGCTATATGATGACATCATCATAAGCATAGTAAATAGCATGTTTTTCTGCCTTGAGCAGAAAAATCCCTGCGGCCACAAGATCTCACTCATGGAGAGATTCCAATGTAGAGGTTTCCTATCTCCAAGGTTTTATTTAAACTGGAAAATCTATCTATCTATCTATCTATCTATCTATCTATCTATCTATCTATCTATCTATCTATCTATCTATCTATCTATCTATCATTATATCTATCATTATATCATTGTGTTGGATCCAAAATCTGATTCTTTCCGGCAAAAGAGATATCTTTAACTCCTGTTTTCCCTTATAATGGCTTTTGAGTAGAACACCCCTGAAGAATGTATCAATCTTTTGGTGCAATTAGCAAACATAAATTGTTCCTGTAAAAAGAGAAAGGATGATAAATGTAATGTGCAACATCCTTTCAAGTACATCCAGGCCTCTAGAAGTTCCCACTGGGGCAACATTTCCAGAGAAACAAAGCAATGTATATCATTCTTAGTCTCTTTGTCTCTTCCTATTATGGATGAAAAAAGATTTCATTCTTCCTGCTCTCAGTTTAATAAATCTGGTGAATCAATTGCAAGAGATAAATAATAACTACAGGTAATTAACTATACAAGTACATAAATAAGAATAAGTATAAAATAGCATTTCTTGATAGATGTATCATTATTCTGTCCTAATACAGAACTGAGCAATGAATTGGTTTCTCATGCTTTAAAACTGCTGGATCTCCTCCCCTGCTCACAGAATGTTAATATATTATTTGTTGTGCTTCAGTATTCTTAATGTTATTAACCAAAGTAACTGCCAATAGAATCAGTTGGATTTATAATTCATTCTGACATTACTCACCTAATATAGGCAGAGATCATTGTAAGGAAAAACATGCACAACAGAGCTATTGAAAGAGATGCCATCAATCACTGTTTTCCTCAAGCTCAATTAAGAAACACACTCTTTTCTTTCACTTTTTGTTTTTTCTCCCATCCCATATTTTCTGTGGCTTTGGGTTCTGTTTTCTTAGCTTTTGTTATTAAAGGAATGGTGCTGAATTCAAACGAGCTCTTTGCTTATCAATTTAAGGACAAACATTATATGGCAAACCCAAGTTACAATGGACTCCCCTCCCAAAAAAGTACATGCAACCTGGAGCATTTTGATGCTTGGCAACCAGTTCACATTTACAGGCATTTGCAGCATGGTGTGGTCATGTGATTTCTGTTTACTTCTGATTTTCAGCAAAAAACACCCAATGTGAGCAATGTATTCAGTTGAGAACCATGGTGTTCATTTAACAATAGCAAATTTACTGAACAACTGCAGCAAAAAAGTTGTAAAATCAGATTGTCATGTGATGACTTGCTTAACAATCAGTATGACTTGCAGCTGTGCTTCTGAGCTCAATTACAGTCATAAGTCAAGGGCTACCTGTAAGCCCAGGTAAACACATCCTCTGATTTAGAGGATGTAGAGGGCAGAGGGCATGGGCTTAAAGGACAGGAGGAAGAGCCACTACCAAGGCAATGGTCAGATAAGAGGGGCCTGAACCTGGCACAAGAAAGAAACTTGAAAAAAAGTCTTAAACAAGCCCTCCCAAATTTAGACAGAAATAAAGAGAGGGAGAAGCACATTCAGACTTACAATATTCTGTTACGATATTCTGTTACTACAATAAAAGTAATTGAGATTTACATGGCATTGGTTTCTTAGCATAATGTATTTTGTAGATCTGACATGGGTCCACTTGTTTTGCTAGTTCAGACAAGTGCTGGAACACCATTCTTAATTTTAATTGGTATGTGGTGACAATTGTCCCTCCCTGCTCACTGCAGACCAAGGAAGCAATTGGATCAAAGTACTTAGAAACCCCAAATTCAGGTTTTTCATTGCTTAGCTGGGAGCATGGTGGCTCGTGTGGTTAGGATCCTGGGTTGGAGGTGAACAAGCCTACATTCGAGACCTGAGTGCTGCCATGGGGCAGAGTGAGCTTCCATCCTTTGCTCCAGCTCCTACCAGGAACATGAAAGGAGCTCCCCAGGATATGGTGATGTCACCAGCTAATCCTTTCAATCTGGAAGCACCTTGGTACTTCAGCTAAGCCGGCTATTTGAAATATCTTTTCTTTATTCAAGTCTTTTGTTCTCTCAATTTTCTTGTGACATCCAACAGTTTTTCTGTCTGCTCTCAAGGTGAGAACTTCTACTGGTCCTTTAAGGCTGGGGATTAATTGCATCTTCAAGAAGCCCCAATTCCCTGTAAAAAGTCTCAACATTTATCTATTCAATGTATCTGTTTGAACCTTCATATCCGGATAATTTCTCAAGGCGCACAACCTAATCCAAATTTGGTGGCAGAGGAAATATCTCTCTTATAATTTTTGATTATTCAGTTTCTTTTAATCCATCTCTTTAAGCTATATCCTGTATTGCTTCTTTATGCTTTCCTTACAGATTGTCTGTGACAATGTGAAGCAAATATAGATGCACAATTAGCTTTTTACAATTTGGGGCTTCTTTTCATCCTAATACTCTTGAAAGAACTCTTTGAAATTAGTATGAGGGGTGAACTAGTGATTAGCACTTTTTCCTCATTCCTGGCAGGAGGCTTTATTTTGCGTGTGTAGGTGTTATGTCTTTAATTCTTAAGAAAAGTTCACTTATGTTTATTGGTTTGGATTTTGGATATTTCCTCTGCCACCAAATTTGGATTAGGTAGTGTCATCTTGGCAGCAACCATTTTTCTACCGCAGTGCTTTTCAACCTTTTCACCCATTGTACCACTTTTAGGATATGGCAATATCCAAGTACCACCAGTCACCTAGCAAGGTGTCAAAAACATGATGACCCCCCCCCAAAAAGGGAAAAAAGTGATGAAGTACTGGTAGTCCTCAATTTACAACAGTTTGTTTAGTGACTGTTCGAAGTTACAATGGCACTGAAAAAAGTGCTGAGCAAGACACCTGCCTGCCCACTTGGTGGTGCTCTTCCTCCTACCCGAGGTTTTCATTGTTGTGAGCATTTCTGTTGAGGATTGGCAGTGGGGGTGTGTGTGTGTTTGATTTTTATTCCCTCCCATCTGCTGGATGGTTGCAGCAGGTTTGGTCACTTGACATGACCCTGGGACACTGTGACCATCATAAATATGAATCAGTTGCAGCAGGTTTTGGTCACTTGACATGATCCTGGGACACTGTGACCGTCATAAATATGAATCAGTTGCCAAGCATCTGAATGTAAATCACAAGACCCTGGAGATGCTGCAACATTCCAGCTGATTAGCACTTCTTCTGGGCTCAGCAGAAGTGCCAGGATCAGCACTCAGCTCCAGCTGGAGCCTGGCACTGATCCTGGTGCTTCCACTGAGCCCCGACACTCCTGCAGCTCCAGCCATCTGTCGCTCAGGCTTGTGCGTTGCTGCCACCGGTTCAGCTCATTCCCCTCCCCCACTACCATTTTTCTAGGGTGGTCATGTACCACCTGCCAGGTGCCAATGTACCACAGGTGGTACCCGTACCACTGGTTGAAAAACCTTGTTCTACAGGATCCCACCATTAATGCCAAACCTGTTAAGATGGTGGCTGTGACTGTGTGATTGAAAACCTGATATTTCCCCCCCATGCATCATATGTGCAATGCACATAAAATATGGTGGGGCTTTGTGTTGTTATCCCTTATATTTGCCATCAATTTCTGGGATTATTAACTCATTATCTGATCATCTCTCTGAATAACTTTTTCTTTTACATTAGACATGCCAATTCATGACATTCTGTGGCCAAAAATAAATCTTATTCAAAGTACTGAGATAGCTCTGCCCAGATATAGATTGGGTCCTTACTCTTGTTTTAAGTTTATTTACAGAACACAATGCAGGTGGATCTGGAAGAGTTACTCTTTACTAGGCTTACCAATATGCAGAGCAATGAGAGTCTTATTTTTAAGAAACATAACAACAATCAATATCATAGGATTTTTCTAGGCTTCTTGATTTTGTCTGAAAAAAAATTTTTTTTACAAACAGACCACTACAATCTCATTATGAGTTCTATATTCCAAAGCAGTGTTTCTCAATTTTAAACTGGCTGGACTTCAACTCTCAGAATTCCTCAACAGTATTCTGGGAGTTGAAGTTCACCCCTCTTAAAGTTATCAAGTTTGCAAAATACTGGTCCAAACTCTTTGTGCCCACCACTGGCTATGACTGAGGACATTGGGTGTTGTTCAACCTTTTTGGAGGAATTCCCACAATGTATAAGGCAGTGGTGGCAAACCTATGGCACACGTGCCAAAGGCGGCACTCAGAGCCTTCTCTGTGGGCACACATGCCATTCCCCGGAGATGGCGAGGGACTGGCCCCCGCTCCCCTGGCCCCGCCCACCCAGTCTCCATGACCACCATGGCCCCGCCCACCCAGCATCTGGTGATAAATAAGTGGGTTTTGGGTTGCAGTTTGGGCACTGGGTCTCTAAAAGGTTCACCATCACTGGTATAAGGTATCTTTTGGGATGTTTTCTTTATTTACTCAACTCTGGACAAAATGAAGCGTTCTTTGAAAATTCTTTTTAAACTATTTATTTATTTTTATTCCATTACTTGCTTCATTGTAGTTTCCTAGAATCAACTGATTCGACCAGTACTTGGCAAACAAGAATTGTTTCATTTGATAATATGTACAGCAATATATCTCAAATAAATAAATACAAATTTACTTTATTAATGAAACAGATACTTCTAATCTGTACAGCAATTTGAGACAGTGAAGAATGAGTCTTAATTATTCACGGGGACAGAAAGGGACAGAAAACACAATGACATACTTTTATGTATTCGGTTCTTAGGCATTAGACGAAGACACATGATGAACAAATAATCTCTTTATTGATCTTCTCCTTACAACCAAGCAAAAGCCAAAAGGCACGCAGGCCTTTTATAGAGTCCTGAACCCGGACAGTGTCAGCCAATAAGAAGCTGGCTGTTTTTGTGCCTTGCGCATGCGCGCAAGGTTGGCGACAGCCAGTCTGATCCGGACAGCTTTTGGTGTGCCTGGGACCATTTGCAACATTTCTGAGCCTGCTGAATACTTCAGCAGACTTAGGACACAACATATACCATCTGAGAACTAAGAGAACTATCTAAATAACTAACAGGTCCCAATATTGGCAAGTTGGAACAAATATTTCTAACACCATTTTCTTGAGCACAGGTTCTCCTCAGGGCGGTGTCCTAAATCCGCTGCTGTTCACCCTGTTGACCCATGACTGTTGTGCTAGGTTTGCCACCAACCATATTGTGAAGTTTGCAGATGATACAATAGTAGTGGGCCTTATTCAAGATGATAATGAGGGTGCTTACCGCAAGGAGGTTGAGGGTTTGGTGAACTGGTGTAAGAAGAACAGCCTAGTTTTAAACATTGGAAAAACCAAAGAGATCATTGTTGATTTCAGAAAAGGTAAGCACAGCCACACTCCTCTGTGCATTAATGATTCACCTGTGGAGATGGTTACCAGCATCAAATTCCTGGGTGTGCAGTTAACAGGTAGACTGGCTCGGTCGCTCAACAGCGAGACACTGGTGAAGCGGGTACAGCAGCGCCTGCATTTTCTGCATCTCATGAGAAAAGCACATCTTCATTCCCCTGTCCTTACCAATTTCTACAAGGGGACGATCGAGAGCATCCTGTCATACAGCATCACAGTCTGGTTTGGAAGCATCACTGCTTCAGATAGGAAGGCGGTGCAGAGAGTGGTGAGGATGGCTGAAAAGATTATTGGCAGTTCCCTTCCTTCCATCCAGGACATAGCACATAAGTGTTACTTGAGCAGGGTCTGCAAAATTGTTTGGGGCATTAAACATCCTCTTCACAACCTATTTTCTTTGTTACCTTCTGGGAGGAGCTCTGTGGTATCTGAAGCAGAACATCCAGATTAAGTCACAGTTTTGTTCCATACAGTATTAACCTTGTGAACTCTAAAGCTTCCTCCTTCCATTATGTATTCAAGATAGGCAGTGATTAATATTTATATGTTACTTATATGTAAGGGTGTAGGTCTATACATATGTTGTTTATAGTATGTTTAAATGTGTGTTATGTGTGTGTACACTTTGAGAACAAGCAAGTAAATTTCATTTTTAATGTGTGCCATTGTGCCCACAGTAAAAAAATGACAAAAAGTTGTCTGTCTGTCTGTCTGTCTGTCTGTCTGTCTGTCTGTCTGTCTGTCTATCTATCTATCTATCTATCTATCTATCTATCTATCTATCTATCTATCTATCTATCTATCTATCTATCATCAAATCCAGAATCCCTTTACATGTTGCAAACAACCAGAAAAGAAGTGTTGGTTTTAGCTTACAAGTTTTATGTTTTTTAAAGAGTTAGTTTCAAGTGAATCTCTTGCTATTATTATCTAAGCAATATATTATTAGAGAGTAGCATAATATGTAATCTCAGATCAAGATTGGGCCTCAGGAAAAAGAACTCTCTGAAAATATTATTGCTATTATTACTACCATTACTATTTTTCTGTAGCAACCTTCAAGAGCACTTAGAGAGATCAAACAAATTGGATGAAAACAGAGAATGTAAATTAAAGTCTGAAAGCAGAGAAAGTACATGGCAAATAAAATGCTCTTCACCTTGAACCAAAGAAACAGTACAGTGGGTACCAAGAGCCACAAATTGGACACTACTTTAGATGGATTTCTCTTCCATTATGACTGGTTTTAGTTTAGATAAGAAGGAGCACCAAAAGGAGCTTAATGTGTTTGTTTTACTATACTGTACATATAGATAATAAAGGAGAATATTTGTAGCTTGGGGTTGAAATGAGGGATCCTTGGTGCTCTCTGAGATTGCTTGTTTTCTTGTGGACATTTCATTATCCAAACTAGGTAATACTATCACAGCTAGATCAGAGAGCACCAAGGACCCCACATTTGGATAAGCCAAAATAGGAACTGCTGTTGTTTTCAAATCTAGTCTGATAAATGACTTCAGTTCAGAAATGGAATAATTGAACCATTAAAAAAAAACCAAACAACTAGCCATTGTTGTTAGTTTGCCATAAGGGATAAAAATTTATGGTTAACTTATAAACTAACATCAGATTTTTCAACTCTTCATCTAATTTCTGAATGTGAGCATTAGCTTCATTGAGGAGAAAGTTGATCTACTAATTTCCACAAATGAGAAGAATCAATTATTTAGACAGTACGATAATAAATTACTTTCTGTTCTTATCTTGTGTGATTTGCCTAGTATGTTTGCTTAAGTAAGCATAGAAGAAATGTAATTTTGTTGTATTTTCATTTTCATTAATATTACTCAAACAACTAGCTGAATAATGTGGGCAAATTAATTAATGTAATATGACGAGTTGAATTGTGAGATATAATTGTCATTCCTATTGAGATGCATTCTATACAACTATACAACCTATTAGCATATTGTGTAATTCTGTTCACCAGATTTTATGATATAAATGTATGTTAGTTTCTTTACAGATGGAAAGATCAATATTTTTTTCTTGTTAGAGAAAGCATACTTAATTCATCTTATTTCATTTCATCTTATCTCCTTTTCATAAAAGCAAGATATTACTAGAATATTAAAAATCAGATTTTGAAAGTTCTGTCTTTTACATATTTCAGGGAATAGTGCTATGAATAAATAACAACAAATGACAAATTATAAATAGTCTCTCGTAGTGTTGCAGCCCTATTACTCTAGCAAATCCTCAAATAAGATGAAAGATGTGCTGCGAGAGTTGAATTCTCCAACCAGCCATTACAGAAATGGAAAGTTTTCACGGAAGATTAATTCATTCTAATGTTAAACATGAAATTTCATTCTCAACTGATGCAGCGCTATCATAAGTTCTGTCTTGGTAATTGGCAATTTAAATACCTATGTTTGGTTCAATTTTGCAGTTTATTTTCTCAGTTAAAAAAAAAAGACAACACAGACTATGAAACAAAAATATGTCCCCAACTTTCATGAAAAACTAGTAGGAAGTGGAGAAAGACTTATTGCCTTAGATTGTCTACATATGTGGGTGTCTCACTGGAATTTTGTGGAGTAAATATAACCTTTCTTCTAATAAATACAATATTAATCAATTTTCTCAGATTCTTGTTCCTTTGATTATTGTTTCTAGACTATATTGCATGGATGGAGGTCTGATAGCTAAACTTGTTTAATCCCATCTTTTGTAAAATCTATTATATGATCTTATGAGATCCCAAATAACTCATTTGATATAAAAGTAGTCCTCGCTTAATTAACCTAATTGGGACCGGAATGTCGATTGCTAAGTGATGTGGTTGTTAGACAAAGTCACATGACTGCACTGCTTAGCAGTGATAGCTCCAGTAGTTCTGGTTGCAGTTGTTAGGCCAGGATCTCATGCTTCTTGTGCCCTACCATGCTTGACTCCATTTCAACTTTCCCCACCCACCTATCTCCCCCTATCTCTGCCCTTTTGGCTGTTCTGCACTTTACCACTTCTGGCTATCCCTGCTGCCCCCCCCCCCAGCTGTCCTTTCCTGTCTTCTTCCTCCCATGCCCAGATGAGGCAGTTGCTGAGCCTTTGTGAGGCACTCATGCAGCCTTCCTGAAGCCTCAAGGAATGGGGGAGGTGGGAGAAATGGGGGGGGGAGGCAGAAATTGAAGCACACACTGCAGTTGTAAATGTGGGCAAGCTTGCAAGTGCCCAAATTTTGATCAAGTACTTGTCATAACTACCATTTGTTTAGCCATAATTTAACAGAATTAATGGTCATTAAGCAATGACTACCTGTATTTATGATTGTTAAATTTCTTATAGTCATGATGCCTGAATTAATACTCCCCTCCTTATCTGCTCTCTTGCTGGAAAGGAAGGTTCGTGCCAGGCAGTGTCGTCACATAGAACTACTACTACAACAGAAGGAAGTTCTGAGCATTATTCACCCAGGAGAAGTTTAGTTGGCTTAAGCTGGAAAACAGCAGTTTTGAAACAAGGCTGGAAAATGTGGGTTCAAGATGCATTTGTAATGGGCTGAAAAATGGCACCAATGTATCCATTCCAAGCAGAAATCTGTCCTCTTGGACAAACTCATTGCTGCTGGATGCAGATTGAAATAGGGGGAAAAAAACCCATCTTCATATGTTCCTGAAAATATATTGCAGAGAGTGCAGTGGATACTGCAAAAGAATTGTAAAAATGGCTGCCTTCTGCTCATGAGAGTTACGAATTAGAGGACAGGAAACTGTCATTGGATCAATTTCTCTTCCCTAGACAGAGTTTCCTCTGCAAATATTTGTTTCTTTTTCTTCCAGATTCCTTGCAGGCTTTATTCTTTCTCTGGAACCAGTGATGGATCCAGATTGGATTTATTCTTTATATAACATGAGGGTTCTTTGCAGGGATGAGAAATAGTGGCCCTTCAGACATTGTTGCAGTCAACACCCATCTATTTTCAGTCCCCATACCTTATCTTCCTAAGTGCAGCAAGACATTACCTTTTTCTTGTTTCCAAGTACCAGCTGGGGCAGGTTAAAGTTATCTTTATTTCTCCTAGATTTAAATTAGTATGTCCGGCTTCTGATTTTTTTTTTTTTTTTGCCATGATCTGTCATGTTTCACTGATAAAGTAGTTACTGATACAGTCAGAGGTGGCATCTGCCGACCTCCTATTGGCTACAGTGGCAGTCGCTATTCCCATTATTATGGCAGAATAGCGCTTAATAATCAGGGAAGCAAATGTTACACCAATGTATTGTTTTGGCTTGCTCAAATACTGATAAATAGTATTTTAATGTAATAGTGTGGCTAGGTCCTTTCAGATGGTGAGAGGCAATGAAAGCTGCTGTACATCACAATCTTTAGGTTCATGGATATCTATGTTAGATGGGCTTAAGCCTGTCTGATTTCTTTGATGGTTTCACCATTTATTTTAATAAATTAAAGCTGCTATGGATGGTGCTAACGTGAAAATATTGGGCATAGAAAATTTTATGAAATTATGTTGATATTAACTAGAAAACAAATTATTATATTTAGCATGCTAAAAATATTCAGCTGAAATACTAAAAATAAGACAATAAATGTATATGTGATTTAGGCTTTGCCATTATCAAGTATTTAGCAGAAAATATGCAAACAAATATGGTATCTGCATGCATATGTGTAGCTGTAAGAAGAAAACCAACTGCTGTTTTTATATCAGCATTCAGAAGTGAATGGTTTTTAAATTCTCTAAAAATATAGTTGTTAATTAAACTGCTATCTTGAAATATGGAACAATTGCTGCAACAAAGGGAATTACAAGTATTGGAGAGCAAGACTATTAAGGTTTCAAAAGGGGTGAATTTTTTCCATTCATAGCAATTAAGTCATAAAATGCTTTGCCTTACATGTTTCATCTTCCTCTGATGAATTGCAGCAGGATATATTGCTTTCAGTCACAAAACTATGTGTGCATTGAGGTGAAGCTGTTCCATAGGAAAATGTATGTTTAGATGTTCTGCACCTGCCTGGCAATCTCTGGGTGTGATGGAATTGCAGATCCCAGCATGAGCTTAAGAACTAACACCTTTTGATTTTTTGACAACCTCTTCTAGTTCTGAATACTGAATAGATCAGCGGTTCTCAACCTATGGGTCGCGACCCCATTTGGGGTCGATCGACCATTTTTCTGGGGTCGCCAAAGGCAGCGATCCGCCATTTTTCGCAGCGCCGCCCACGCGCACCGCACATGGGGGCGGTGCCGCGCACGCGCGCCATGCATGGGGCGGTGCCGTGCATGCGCGGCACGCGGGGGGCGCCCGCATGTGCACCGCGCGTGGGGGGGCGCCGCGCATGCGCGCCACGCCGCGCATGCGCAGAACGTTTGTGTGACGGGGGTCGCCGTCACACAAACGTTGAGAAGCACTGGAATAGATCAAGGCTGCCCATGAAAATAGGGATTAAACAGGCACTACAATTACCCTTTATTTGTTTGAATAACACAGTTAAGGTTTAATTCTGAAAAACTGGTACCTCCATGTTCCATCATATGTATTCTTCTGAAAGAAGAAGAGGTGGACTTGCACACCCAATTGTTAAAGGTCTAATAGAAGCACACACAAATGAGAAGTCATCTGAGCATTTCTTTGCCTTTTCCATTGTCCATCAGATGTTAACAATGGGTGCCCCTGCTTCCTTTGAACACATTTTAATTTTCTAAGAATACCTAAAGCATTTTCAGAAACAGCAAAGAGACATAATTAGCATTTAAGCTAGGTTTGTTTGTTAAAATATGAAAATAAAATAAAAACATAAATATAATCAATTGGGGCAAGAAACATGGAAAGCATCATGGGAGATATTTAGTCAGTCAATTAGTTTAAATACATGTAGGCATGCAAGAGGTTTGCACAGTGTTTCTTCTTCCAATTTCATTTGCATAACAAACATTTGAAGTACAATTAGCTGAAAGATAACGATTGGCTGAAATTTTCCAATGAATTCCTATGCTACTTCAGCTCCTATAGAACATTCACTGGTTGTCCAGATTCATGTACATTTGGGACTCCAAACCCATCAAGCTTTCAGATATGAAAGATCAAGAATTAGAATCTACCTTTAAAAAAAAAATTAGAATAGGTCATCTGCATAGCATTCTTGTAGGTGAACACGACCACAAAATCAGCAGCCATATACACATTATTGCCTCTGGCATCACAGTTGTAGAAATTATATATTAAATCCATTCTGGTTTCACTTCTTCACTCATGGGGTAAATCAACTTTGATTAAATATTAAAAAGTCATCCACAGCCTAGGGTATAATACTGTGTTTCCCTGGAAATAGGACTCATCCAGAAAATAAGCCAAGCCTGATTTTTTGGGGTGGGCCTAATATAAGCCCTACCCCAAAAATAAACCTGGGGGGGTGGCCAGCACAAGTGGTGGCGAGCGTATGGGGGCCAATGATGTCTGGCAACAGCCTCAACCTGCCGGTCCTTGGCACAGAGCAGGAAAGCTCACACGTGGAGGCAGAGATGGTGGGAAGTGTTTGGGCACCTATGGGGCTCTTAGGAATGAAGCAGTTTGCTTGGTTCCCAAGCACCCAGTAGGTGCCCAAACACTTTTCCCCCAAATGGAGATTTGATGGTTGGAAGCTCCAACTGCTTGCAAATGGGGCGCTTTGAAACAGAGCGATTAGCTCTGTCTCCAAGTGCCCCATTTGCAGGCAGACGAATCTTCCAGTCTCCGTCAAATCTCCATTTGGGGGAAGTGTTTGGGTGCCTATGAGGCGCTTCAGGAAGCTCCACCCCCTCCCCCACCTGTCTCACCTTGTGGCAGTGGCATGGTATGGCAGGCCGCACAGCTTCCTGCCACAAGCGGCTGCAAAGGGCCACAGAAGTGGCCCAGCAACCATGCAGCCTCCTGCTGGATGGGGTTGTTGGTGCTGCCGCCGCGAGGCAAGGCAGGTGTCGGGAAAAAAGACATCCCCTGAAAATAAGACCTACTGCCTCTTTTGGAGGCAAAAATATATAAGACCAGGTCTTATTTTGGGGAAAACATGGTACTGCTTCTACTGAAGTGTTTTTGCTAAACCTACCTAATTAGAAATTAAATAGCAGCCAAATAGTACATGGGGCAGGTTCCCTGTACAGTGATGAACTTGTACTTGTAAACTCTGCAGTATCATTAGTTCCTTATCTTTTCCCACATTATTGGTTTTCCCTTAATGGCAGTTACAGACCAATGTAGCTGGTGGGTAGTATGTTGAGGGAAGTTTAGCATTACTTGTTTCTTCTGTTTTAGTCTGTTCAGAAATATACACTACAAATTCAAATTTTGAAAATTAATGAAGGCAGATACTTTTCTATTCCTGTTTTTTCTTGCAAATGCTTTTAAGAAGCATTGTCTTTTGTATAAATGTGTATCCTTTTAATAAAGAACTGCATTATTGTTGATTTTTGTAGGTCTAAGTTAATGTAAATTTTCAGTGTTTTCCAAGAGAAAAGATTGCTATGACCTTGAATCTCACTCTGTCATCAGTTTTCTCAAACCAATTATATACAATAAATCTGATACCTATGAAACCATAAAGTTAAGTGTTCCATGCAGCTAAGCTAGATAAATATGAGTGCGTGAAAGAACCCTAAAGGCAGTGTTCTGAGCCACAATTTTTCTGGAAGTTAACATTTTTTCTTGCTTCTCAAAATTAATAATATATGATTTAACTGCTTTTGAGGCACAAGGATATGTGTGAGTGTTTTAAGGAATTATAGGCCCTTTAATATTAAAGAGAATATTGTCATTATTTTTAACACTTTTTTCTTGAATGTAGGATAAACTTCCTTAGTTATATCTATCAACCTAGTTAGTTTGAAATAAATTGTAACAAACTTTTGGATTACAGAGAGCCTCCTGCTTATTGCATATCACTGTACTGGTAGGTAGGTAGATAGAATAGAATAGAATAGAATAGAATAGAATAGAATAGAATAGAATAGAATAGAATAACAACAACAACAATAATAATAGTAATAGTAGTAGTAGTAGTAGTAATAATAATAATAATAATAAACAGACAAACAGACAAGCACCTGCAACATAACACCGCAGACTTAACAATTGTCGATAAGAAAAACAAAAAAGTCTGGATAGTGGATGTGGCAGTGCCTGGAGACAGCAGAATAGACGAGAAAGAACTGGAGAAGATAACAAAATACAAAGACCTACAAATAGAAATATAAAGACTGTGGCAAAAGCAAGCAAGGGTAGTACCAATAGTCATAGGCTCCTTGGGTGCAATCCCAAAACAACTGGAGCACCACTTGAACACCATTGGCATTGACAAATTCGCTATTAGTCAATTGCAAAAGGCGGCCTTACTAAGAACTGCTTCCATCCTGCGACGATATCTGTAATACCATCAAACATCCACATCTGCCTATCCTAGGTCCTGGGTAAGGACTCGATAGGTAGACAAAATGCCAAATCCAGTCTGAACATCTGGCTGACTGTGCGATAATCGATAATAATAAAAGTTGGAAGGGACCTTGGACATCTTCCTGTCCAACCCCCTGCTGAGGCAGGAAACCGTATACCATTTCAGACAAATGGTTGTCCAATCTCTTCTTAAAAACTTCCAATGTTGGAGCATTCACAACTTCTGAAGGCAGGTTGTTCCATTGATTAATTATTCTAACTATCAGGAAATTTCTTCTTAGTTCTAGGTTGGTCTCTCCTTGATTAGTTTACGTCCATTGCTTCTTATCCTGCCCTTAGGTGCTTTGGAGAATAGTTGACTCCATTTTCTTTGTGGCAACCCCTGAGATATTGGAACACTGCTGTCATGTCACTCCAAGTCCCTCTCTTCATTAAACTAGATATACCAAATTCTTTAGATAAGAAAGAAAACTTTAGGTGAGATAAAGATATATTCTTGCCTCCTCCCATTCTATCACCAACAGCTGCTTATGTCATGGAAGCATATGACATAAGTAGGACTAGGAGTGACATTTTGAAAAAGGACTAGGGGTGATATGATAGCAGTGTATCGATGTTTGAGGTGCTGCCACAAAGAGGAGAGTGTCAATCTATTTTCCAAACCACCAGAAGGCAAGACAAGAAGCAATGGATGGAAAGTAATCAAGAAGAGAAGCAACCTAGAACTAAGGAGAAATTTCCTGACAATGAGAACAATTAATCAGTGGAACCATTTGCCTTCAAAAGTTTTCAGTGCTCCATCACTAGAGGCTTTTAAGAAGAGACTGGACAGTTATTTGTCTGAAATGGTAAAGGGTTTGCTGCTTGAGCAATGGTTGGACTAGAAGATATCCAAGGTCCCTTCCAACTCTGTTTTTCTGTTATTAGAATACTACAATCCCTAATGCAAATGGAGTCAGGGCCTTAGCTAAAAACATTTCTATGTGCAGACCCTTTCTCTCTCAAGTAAGCACAAGAGAATTTCACAAACATTTTGCCCCTTATCTTTCATCAAGATTTCATTTTCTAGGACGTTAGATGTGTTCATTTATTTAGCATAAACAACAGAACCCATGGGCACTTAAAGGAGAACTAATATGCACTGCAAAAGCATTCATGATCTAGAACAAGGTTTTCCTAAGTGGCCAATATCAATCCCAAAGATCAATGCGAACAACTATTATTGGATTATTATTATACACACAACAAAGTTTTGTCACAGTTTTGTTCCATACAGTATTAATCCTGTATGCTAAAGCTTACTCCTTCCATTATGCGTTCAAGATAGACAGTGATTAATATTTATATGTTACTTATATGTAAGGGTGTAGGTCTATACATATGTTGTATATAGTATGTTTAAATGTGTGTTATGTATGTGTACACTTTGAGAACAAGCAACTAAATTTCATTTTTAATGTGCCATGTGCCCACAGTAAAAAATGACAATAATGGTTGTCTATCTATCTGTCTGTCTGTCTGTCTGTCTATCTATTTATGTGTATTAGAACTGTCAATCCTTTAACTTGGTTTGGCCTTCATATGTAACTGATAGATGGAAATTTTGTCAATGTATTATGGATCATCACACAGTCAGCTAGATGTTCAGACTGGATTTGGCATTTTTATCACATATAGAGTCCTTTCCAAGAACCTGACATAGGCAGATGTTGTTTGATGTTGTTAAAGGTATCATTGTAAGCTGTTCCAAGCAAAGAAGCTTGGAATAATTTAGAAGAAATTTCCTGATAGTTAGAACAACTAATCAGTGGAACAACTTGCCTCCAGACGTTGTGAATGCTCCAACATTGGAAGTTTTAAAGAAGAGATTGAACAACTATTTGTCTGAAATGGTATAGGGTTTCCTGCCTCAGCAAGGGGTTGGACAGGGAGACCTCCAAGGTCCCTTTCAACTTTTTATTATTATTATTATTATTATTATTATTATTATTATTATTATTATTATTATTATTATTATCATCATCATCATCATCATCATCATCATCATCATTATGCCTTTTGCAATTGACTGATGGTGATTTTGTCAATGACATATTATTATTATGGTTTGTTTCACAGTCACCTAGATGTTTAGACTGGAGGTGACAATTTTATCCATTTATATAGACCTTCCGAAGTATTTTGTAATCAATAATTAGATTTACAGCTTAAGACTGGTGGAAACATAATAATAGGTTCTAACCAAGGACCTAAGAATTATTAAGGTAGTATCTAACAATATAGACAGTTGAAAGCTGGGTGTTTTTTTGTTAAGGTATTCAGGTCTGATAAATTCAATATTTCTAGATATCCTTTAGGTATCATTGTGAAGGCTCCAATCACAATTGATATAACAATGGATTCTTTTTACAAAAGTGATCAACTTTGATCTGCAGGTTGAGTCACACATCAGGATGCTGGTTTTCCTCTTCTTTTCACCAGCTATGATACATTTGGGTCTTCACTGAGGAAATAACATCAACATCTAGAACAGCGGTTCTCAACCTGTGGGTCGCAACCCTTTGGGGGTCAAACGATGCTTTCACAGGGGTCACCTAAGACCATCAGAAAACACATATTTCCGATGGTCTTTGGAACTGAGACACTAGTGAGAATTTCTGTTCAAGGTTAGCTCCGCCAGCCAGCTTGGGCAGACAGGAAAGCAGCCACCTCAGCAGCATGGTGAGGCTGCGCTACCCATCGCAGAGCAGCTACTGCCGTGTTGCCATGGCTATGAACCTCCTGCTCAGCGTCTTTCAGGTCCTCTTGCCTGGCTTCCATCTGGGAGAAGCGCAGGACCAAGGTAAAGGTAAAAAAAAAAGCCTGGCGAAATACTCCTGAGGGGTAGCGTCGATCTGTAGTGGGAGGTGAAGGGGGCGGGTGGGTGGGTGGGGGCCGATCAGAAGGGATCCGGGTCTGATGGCGAAGGTTGAGTGAGGGTTTCCCCCTCGCCCCTCTCTCTGCCTCCCTTTGTGCAGTGGCGTCTCTGGCTGCTGCCTTCCCAGTCGCCGAGAAAGGGAAAAAAAAGAGCCGTGAGCGAGTTCCCCTTTCTGCCTCGTTGCTTAAAGTTTTTTTTTTTTTTAAAAAAATGACCGCTCATTCAGAACTCCTCGGGGCTTGTTTGCACGAGCTTGTGGCAGATCAGTAAATAAAGGGGTGGGGGAGCCAAACCGTCCAAGGCGTTTGCACCCTGAATGTGTGGATGCTGCTTTCATGACTTGCCACCACCTCCCTCTCTCTTCCCGCCCTGCTTTGGCAACGCGCTGCTGCTACTGCTGCTGCTGCTGGCTGAGCTGAGCTGAGCTGTGGTGCCGAGCTGGTCCCCACGCCTCCTGGTTGCCCGGCCGTGCTTTGCCCGGCCACCCTCCGTGCCATGCCAGAGCCTCCCCCAAACTGCCCAGCCCGCCTCCCTTGCCATCGGAGGCCACCTTGGCCTTCTGGTGCCCGGTGCAGCCCTGGCACTGGTGGGCAGGAGTGGCTCCTTCCCGGCTCCCCGGGCTCCAGTCCTTGGAAGCGGCCAGGCAGCGGCGATGCCCGCATATGCATTGGAGGTCAACCGGCTGGGCCGGGAGCGGCGACTTCTGAGCGGGAGCTGGCGCTCTGGCTGTGCCCCTCTTGCATGCAATGAGTCGGGGAAGGGTCATGGCGGTGAAGGGCTGCGCAGCGTGGAAAGGGGCTCCTGAGACCCTGCTGCTGCGATGGCGCTCAGGAGGCTGGAGGGGTGGGCAGATCCTGGGGCGGCGGCTGGGAGTGGGCAAGAGTGGGGAATGCTGGGAGTTGCAGTTCATCACCATCTGGAAAAACACGACTCTCCAAAAATCCTTCCTTCCTTCCTTCCTTCCTTCCTTCCTTCCTTCCTTCCTTCCTTCCTTCCATCCATCTCCTTCCCTTCCCCTTCAATCTCTCTCTCTCTCTCTCCTTCCTTCCTTCCTTCCTTCCTTCCTTCCATCCATCTCCTTCCTTTCCTCTTCAATCTTCCTTCCTTCCTTCCTTCCTTCCTTCCTTTCCCCTTCAATCTCCTTCCTTCTCCATCTCCTTCCTTTCCCCTTCAATCTTCCTTCCTTCCTTCCATCTCCATCCCTTCCCCTTCAATCTCTCTCTCCTTCCTTCCTTCCTTCCTTCCTTCCTTCCTTCCTTCCTTCCTTCCTTCCTTCCTTCCTTCCTTCCCCCTTCAATCTTCCTTTCTTCCTTCCTTCCATCTCCATCTCCATCCCTTTCCCTTCAATCTCTTTCTCCTTCCTTCCTTCCTAACTCCCTAACCCTAACCCTAATGACTAGAATACAAGCTAACTAGCTGGGGCCGATGACGTGATCTAGGAGCCAGGCGCAAATGTTAGTTAACCCTATTTAAGGCATTTCTGTCAACTGGCTATAACCTTGACGATGTTGGAAGCTCCCGACGAAAGCTCGGTTTCATTAAATTTTTTCCTATTTCTCCTGGTGATCGTGAGTTATTTATTTTATAATATGAACATACCCAGGAGTCACATTTTTACAGACATTTCTAATCATATAGATATACATATATATATGTGTCTGTGTATGTATGTGTGTATATATATATATATATATATATATATATATATATATATTAAAACCAAACAAATAAATGTGAGCACCAGGGAGTGCTAAAAAATTTAATAAAATTTAGTAAAATATCAATAAAATTACAATAAAACCAATAAAACGCCTAGCTTTCGTCAGCAACTGCTGACATCATCAGGGCTCAAAATGCCGGTCAGTAGGAGAGTCCTCTTTATAGATTGGCCAGAGTCTGCACCCGGCTCCTAGATCTTGTCATTGGGCCTGATGGAATAGGCTCTTTCCCGGTTGCCGGTTTCTTATTAGCAATAATTGCTTTCTTGCATTTCTTGCTTGGGTAACTGTCATCGGGTGTTTTCTCTTTGCCAAATTCGGGGTTTGATGGAACGTCCCCCCTCTTTTTTTGCTTTATTGCCACACCCACTTTGTTTAGTTGCACACCTCCATCCCCCCTTTTTTCACTCCGTTCTGATTGCCCAGTTGCAATGCACTTTCTCTTATTATCTTTGTGTTTTCCCCAATCATGGTCTCCGCAGATGTTATTCAAGTTAATTGCCATCACACCTCCTGTTTCCTCCTTGCTCCTTGCTTGCACGGTGCCGCCTTGAGGGTTCTTCCGTGTTGCCTGTTGATACGAGCAGATTGGCATTGCGAGGTGGGGTGGGCGGGTCGTATTCACCAAACATGCTAATGAGGCTGTTTCTCCCCTTTTCGAATACGACCTGGTAGTTGTTGCTCCCAGGCGTCTCCTCTCTTTATCTCCGATCTTTATACATTCCATCCTAGTTTTAAATAACTCGCCCTGGATGTTCTCTATATGGCAATCAGGAGCATCAGTCTTCACTACTCTCTCCCCCCCACTCTTGGTGTTCCTCCCCTGTGCATCTTCATCGGGGTCACCCCACGCTTCCCGTTGGCGTGCTAAACGGGGTGATTGAGTTGTTACAGGCAGTGGGGCTGGAGAGGCTACCCTTTCCCCTCCCAAATATGGCAGGCAATTCAATGCCCCCGCCAAGGGTATTTTAAATATGGATCTCTTATCAGGCGATGCTCTCCCCTCCGGATGTCCCGGGGTGTGTGTGCAAACCCCTAGTCCACACGTTAATGCTCCTGTGTCTCTCGACGCTCCTTCAGATGCTCGGAGATGTCTGGCCGTTTTAGGAGGGGAGGGAGGTCTCAATCGTTGTTTGCATTCTGTCTGAATACTCCCGGGCTGTGGATGGTAAGAGGGGGAAGTCTTCTCTACAATCCTCTCCATTGATATATTCGGTGTTTCCTTAGGCTGTCTCCAGCGGGGTGGGGGATTACCCATGCTCCAAGCTCTCAACGTTAAGTGGGCTGGACAAAGATCGATATGCCGATTAATTGAGTCCTTATTGGATAGCCATGCCTCTTTAAGCAAGCGGCCCCCTTTCGTATTGTCACTGGCCAAGACACGTACGTTTTCAAAGTTAAATCGGTGGCCTGATTCAGTCATATGTGCTGCAACTAAACAAAGTGGGTGTGGCAATAAAGCAAAAAAAGAGGGGGGACGTTCCATCAAACCCTGAATTTGGCAAAGAGAAAACACCCGATGACAGTTACCCAAGCAAGAAATGCAAGAAAGCAATTATTGCTAATAAGAAACCGGCAACCGGGAAACAGCCTATTCCATCAGGCCCAATGACAAGATCTAGGAGCCGGGTGCAGACTCTGGCCAATCTATAAAGAGGACTCTCCTACTGACCGGCATTTTGAGCCCTGATGATGTCAGCAGTTGCTGATGAAAGCTAGGCGTTTTATTGGTTTTATTGTAATTTTATTGACATTTTACTAAATTTTATTAAAATTTTTAGCACTCCCTGGTGCTCACATTTATTTGTTTGGTTTTAAATATGGATATACCCAGGGATCATATTTTTAGTGTAATTGTTAACATATATATATATATATATATATATATATATATATATATATATATATACCCACACATACACACACACACATATACACACACACACATAAAATTGGCATAGATATTAGTTTATATTATTATGATTTTTATATATAGTATTATTTCTAATAAAGATGCTATGTAAGGTAAGTATTTTAGAGGAAGAATGGAGGATAGTAGGAAAGTTAGAGATAATAAAGTTACAAAGGCAGGAGGGAAAATGAGGTCAACGGGAAGGCAGAAAATCTGAACTGAACAGAAGGTCCTTGACTGTCAGGACAAAGATGGCAGGAACATTGAGATCTCTAGAAAAATGGCTTGTTATCTGCAAGCTAAATCATTTGCTGAAGAGTTACAGCAGTCTTATGATATAGGCAGCAGTTGGATAAGTCCCAAGGACAGTGTAATACAGAAGAATGCAGGTAGATTCTTAATGACCTCATAGAATGACTGCACTGTACTGTTTTGCTAGCTGGAAGCAGCTGATACATTATTAGTACATATCTAGACAAAGAGAGAAGAAGGACAAATGAATGAGCCTGTCAGCCACTGGGAACTGCAGTTAACAATGAGGAAGATTCCCAACAGGAACTTGCAGGATTTTTCTGAGTTTGGTTGCTGATGAGTTCATAAAGGATTTTATCAGCAGCTATGTTTATATTATATTGCTATTTCATCATATAGCACATAGTTGGATACTGGATATTTGGAGTATAGAGTACTTCAGATTCAAAGGGGAATAAATGTTATTAGCACACATAGGAACTACAATACCTGCAACTCCTTAAACCAGCAATTCTAAAAATGTAGGCAATGACCTCATGGGAGTCATGGGCAAATACAAGGGAGCACAGATTTAAGCAAAAAAATAAATAAATAATATCACAAAACAGCTTGTATTGCAAGAAGAATCTGGTTACATAAATGTGTGTGTGTGTGTGTTTTGTGGACTTTTTTGTATGCTGGCCTCTTTTATTTCTTTTGTTCATTTTATTGTTCAAGTATATAATATATGTAATTGTGTACATACAGATATGTATATATGTTGCATCAGGCTGAAGAGGTGTTTTTATATATTGTAGCAATAAAAATGAAAAGCATGAGCATATTTGGAATAAAATTGGTTTGTGGCACTTGCAACCAATTGGCCAAAATGTTGTAAAACTAACCAGTACTGTCATTATTATTATTGGGGATGCTGAGTGGGGCAATGGGTATGACTAATACTAGATATCTAGTTAATGTTTTTTAGTAGAATAGTGAAAGTGTAGGAGAAGGAGTGGCAGCTGGGGGTGGAGTTAAAAGGGGAATCATCCTAGAGGCTCTATGTAGCCACAATGGAAAAGTCCAACTCCTCTTGAATTCCATCGATCTTTATCTAACTCCATTGGCTGAGTCGATTCTTGTTTATAGGTATGATTAGTAACAAATTATTTTAATTGGAACTTTATGTGTGGTTCTGGTCTTTCACAGCTGATAGAAAACATGTAGGAGAAAAAAGGTAGTTGCAAACTTAGGTCTTGACATGACCACTATATATACCAGAAAATGTAATATTAAGTGGTGTAGTCATTAATTGAAGCATCACATAATTGCATCTGATTTTACTAATTTTTTTGCCATGTTCATTAAGTGACAAATCGCATGGCCATGACCTTACTTGCCAGTTTCCCCATTGATTTCGCTTGTCAGAAGCTAGCTAGGAATGTCACAAATGTGATTAAATGACCATGAAATGCTGGACCTATCGTAAATGCATGATGGTTGTCAAGCAACTGAATCACAATTACATGACTGTGGGGATGTGGTGACAGTCATAAGAGTGAGGACTGATCATAAGTCATTTTTCTCAACACCGTTACAACTTTGAATGAATGGTCGTAAATTGAGGCCTACCTGTGGTCAAAGAGAGCATGGGATGATTTATAGCAAGTTCTTCAATATCTGTCACTAATGATCCTGCAATGCAGATCCTGGTCTGTACACAGGATTAAAATCAGCTAAAACGAATGATGCCTTTAATTTTATGTAATAACTTCACTAAGCACGATGAAAAAGATGTCATGCTCCCAATAGAGTTTATTGGATTGGATGCACTTTCTTTCTTTCTTTCTTTCTTTCTTTCTTTCTTTCTTTCTTTCTTTCTTTCTTTCTTTCTTTCTTTTCTTCCATTCTTCCATCCTTCTATTTATTTCTTATACAGTTCTAAGACTCAAGGATCTGTCCCCCAGGAACTGTGCACAGCAGAACATTTTCACTGTGCTCCCAAAAGCTTTGTACTTTCTTGTCTAATAAAATTCATTCAATTTCCTTTCTATGTCAAGTTTTAAGGTTAAAAGAAATAAAGCGAACAAGCTTCCCCATTGATCTAGCTGGTTGTATCGAACTCTGAATAATAAATTGTATCAGAGACAGGGGTAATCAGAAGATATATTGGGCCTTGGCCCTGAACTTGTTTGTGGCCAGAAAAAAAAAGAAAGAAAAACATTTACTGCCTTCTCTGTGTAGTATATTGGCAACAATAGTGTTTATTTCTGAAATGTGCTAAGAAAAATCTCTAGATCAGCCTTCTCCAATCACTTGTTCTCCATACATGTTAGTGCTGCAATTCATAGTATTTTCAGGCTGCATCCTGAAAATTAAAAATTAAAATTCAGGCTTTTAAGAAGAGACTGGACAGACACTTGTCTGGAACAGTATATAGGGGTTGGACTAGAAGACCTCCAAGGTCCCTTCCAACTCTGTTATTCTGTATTCTGTGATGACACTCTAAATTATCATTTCCAGATATTTGTTCTACAGTACGTGGCAGAAATCTTGTACAGGCATATGCAAATGTGGTACAAAGTCCTTATGATTCATTGGTTGACATCAGGACATAAATTTTGTGGCTGGGAACTACACTTTTTATCAGTTGAAGGGATATGACATTGATATGGTAACATCATTAGAGGTATGAATCAGAACATTTTGTCCAGGGATTTGATGGGCATAACTTCAATTTCACCATCACTGCTGCTCCCTGTGGACACTCCTGGTTTGGTGTTTATTTTCTTGTCAGGCATTGTTGAAAAAGAAAATAAAAGCATTATAGGATGAAGGCATGGTTGATTACAAAACACAATAGTTCCTTCTAAGTAGCCCCATCAAAATTGTAAAACATCTTCCTTCATAAAACAATGATGAATGGTCTACATTTTGGCTACAATTCACCAGGTGATTTTTTTAAAAAATTCTCTATTGTATTTGGCTCAATATAAGGTATTTGTTTTGCCTGTAGGTTTTGCTGCTCTTGAATAAATGTATTTATTGTATTTTAAAATCTTGTTAGCTAGCATGGAAGAATGGAGAAAGAAGGCCATTCTTAGGACTCTAATCTAAATAACAGAATAACACAGATGGAAGGGACTTTGAAGGTCTTCATGTCCAATCCCCTGCTCAAGCAGGAGATCCTATACTGTTCCAGACCAGTGGCTGTCCAGTCTCTTCTTAAAAGCCTCCAGTGATAGAGCATGCATAGCTTCTGAAAGCAAGCCATTACATTGTTTAATTGTTCTCACTGTTAGGAAATTTCTCCTTAGTTCTAGGTGGTTTCTCTCCTTGATTAGTTTCCATCCATTGTTTCTTGTCTTGCCTTCTGGTGGTTTGGAAAATAGGTCGATACTCTCCTCTTTGTGGCAGCCCTCAAGTATTGGGAACCATGCTATCATGTCATTGCAGTCCTTCTTTTTCAAAATGTCACCCCTAGTCCTACTTATGTCATGGGAGCACATAAATGTGTTGCTGGTGATAGAATATGTGGGAGCAAGACTATGTCTTTTTTGTAGGCATGTTTGGATTGGATACAGATGCCCTATACCTTCGTAGCAGATTTTAAGAGCAGTTGGAAGACTAGGGGATGGAAGACATGGAAGATTGCTAGTATAGCACTGAATTTCACTAATCAAGATTATTCTGTTCTAGACATACTCATTATTGCTGGTTTGGTATTGGAACTTGCTTCCAAATAAATTTGTTTGGCATGGCATAAAGTATTTAATATTAGATACGTTGCATATTTTCTTTGTTTAGTTATGCTACTCATGCATGAAGCTAACAAAAAGAGAAGTTTAAAACCACAGCTCGCAAATAGTTTATTCAACTTTAAAGATTAATTCCAGGGAGTGCCAGATATGCAGCCTTTAATACATTGCTCTGCAGGAATTAATATAATAAGCGGTCATTTCCCCCCCAACATTAGCTTCTATGGCTTTTTTTTCCCTTCAGGAAAGAACACAAAAGATCATTCTTCTGCCATTTCCTTTGCCTAAAGTTTATGTTTCAGAAACTCAATGGGGAGGAGAACCAAAACTTCTGAATTATGAAACTTGTTAGGAAACTGAGCCAAAAAACCCCCCACAATTCAGAACAAAGATACATTATCTCAGCTGAAAAGTTTGTCTCCAAAACTGACATCCCATCACAAGTGACACATTCTGGAGAATATAGAATTTGACAGATTATTTTAAGCTCCAAAGCTTATTCCACTCAGAAGAAACCTCTGTTTGAAGGAAGGAAAGAAAGTGAGACTGTGGTTTGTTTGAAAAACCGTAACCATTGAAACTCCTTGAGAAAGGAGGCAGTAAATAAATGGCAGAAGTGAAGATTTGACAATAGAAAAGTATAGAGTTATATAAATTCAAAGGTTACTTTCTTCAGACTTTGATATTCTCTGTGGATGGTTTTTCATGATTGACAAAACCCATCTGGGTTGTGTTCTTTATCACTGAGGATTGAGGTTACTGGTTATATTTTCACCTAGTGAGAGTTAAAAGATCAGTTTCACTTATAAGAAGCAGTTACATTTTATATCCCAAAATATTATACATAACTTGGGCCTTCTTCATGCATTTTCTTGAATACACAAAACTTCCATCTTGAGATGGAGCTGGATCCTTTGGTTCCATCTCCCTTGTCCCTGTGCATTTTCTTCACAACCATTCAGGTCCCAAACTTGAATCAGAATCCCCAATTGCTCAGAGTTTTATTATGCTCAAGGTGTCATGTATATAACTCTACAAAATACCGTGAAGAAAGGGCAAGGAGAAGAAGAGTGGCACAAACAACCCTAACTCTCCAATTTGAATCTTCAGGCATTTAGGAGAATGTATGAAAAGGACTCCACTGTAATGGTATTTGTGTCTATCTTATGGTTTTTCTACTTTGGCAAATTCTATTTGATTGGTAGTAGCAACTAATCTTGTGAATTTGGGGTTTGGGACTACTAGATACTACTGACTTCATTTTTTTTTTCTCCTCGCTTGAATGGCATAGTTTAAAGGTTAATCTGAACATTCTCTAGTATGCTAAAAGATGAGTTCACTCTATTTCATATGAAATGCTTTAGCGATGTGGTAGTTTATTACTATTGACAAAAATAGCAGTTTTAAGATATATGTAAAACAAAGCAATTAAGTACTGAACACTTGAGATAAAAATATAATATAAACATCTAAGACACAATACAATACGGAGTTAAAATAAAGTGGATATAAGGATATAGTTGATTAAAATGCAGAACATTACATAAATCTGAAACTATACAAGAAAACAAGATTAGAAGCACCAGCGTATCATAAGGATTTCTGAACTTAACTATAAATTGAAGAAAGATTTTAAGCCTGAGAAAAAAAGTCAACTGGATGAATGAAGGAAAATACTGTTGACATCACACATATTTCTAGACAGCACTATTCTACACTGAAAGAGGACTTTCTGTGGTCATCACTCTTCATATATCAGACCAAAAAGCATTTAAAGAAATGAATGATCTCAGAGAAGTCAGGACTTAATCAGATACTTATGTTCCAAGCTGCAGAGAGCATTATAGATCAAAACTAGTTTTTTGAATTGGACTCAAAAATTAAATGTGAGCAGCACTAGTGAAACAGAATCGATCAAATGTGCACATTTCTGAGTCCCAGTTAAAATCCCCACTCCATATTTTGTACCAGCTGTAGTTTCTGGACGATTATCAAAAGCAGCCTGGTGTACAACATATTTACAGTAATCCAGATGGCGGATTACTAACTTGTAAATTACTGTAATGAAGTAGTCTGTTTCTAGCTACAGTATATCCCTGTTGATAAAAGCCATGAGTCATAGAAGTCACTCCAAAGCAGACACAGAAGAGGTTTAAAGTTCCTCCTCCAGATCAAGGAATGTTCTACCAACAGTTTTTCTCTCTCACCTAAATTAAGATTCAGTTTATTAGCCATCAAGTCCATTTATACTGTCAAACCAGTAAGGAAAAGTGAATGTAACAAGTTAGCACAGTGTAGAGCACCAATGGTTTATCTGCCATGAGTGTATATGGCTTTGGCAATCACTGCAACAAAACGATGATTATCAGACTAAACAAGAAAGTTGCTTTTTGTATGCTAAGCATAACAAGCAGAGACATTTTACCTATGGAGAAATGTAGTCAAATAGATTGATTTATTGGATTTTCAGCCCACTTTTGCTCTACATTGCTTATTATTTACATTAGCTACAATGTTGATCTTTCACCAAGTCTGAAAGCTGGGGTAAATGTAATGGTTGAATGTAGGCTGGGATTTTCTTCTTAACATTTTGGCTCATCTACCAACATAGTTTTTGACAATAATATATATGACATGCGGTGGACTCAAGGTACCGAATTTGAAATTGTATTATGATGCTGTGGTTTTAACATTAATTAGTGATTGGATTAATTTAACAAATGTAGATATACTCCTTTTGGAGGGGTGGGATTTATTATATGGATGGCATGCCTATTTAATTTATAATAAAAAAGTTGACAGGGTTTTCAAGTACCATATTTTAAGAACTTCTTTACTTCGGGTTTGGAAGAAATATTATAGAATTGATTCAAGAATTCCATTATGGGCTATTCCATGGCATGCAATAGAAGGAATAAGGAAAGGAGTTAAGATGGATAATATTTCTTATATACAATTACTTAAGTGGGATGGTAAAAATTGGCAATTAAAATCCATAGATGAATTAGCACAAGAAAATATTAATTATTCATGGTTTCAGTACAGACAATTATTGGAAAGGTGGAAGATAGATTATAAAGTGGGTTTGCTTAGAGAAGATGAGAACTTGCTAAAACAAATTAGAGATCAAAGCCTTACTTTTAATCCATTATATAAAAATATCTCATTTTTAAACAAAAATATTAATCTATCCTAGACATGTCTAAATGTATCTATCTATCTATCTATCTATCTATCTATCTATCTATCTATCTATCTATCTATCTATCTATCTATCTATCTATCTACCTACCTACCTATCTATCTATCTGGCTTTTCCGGCAGGCCTGGGGTTTATAAAATCTGACCCCTGGATGACTGTTATTGTACTGTTTGTTTTGTCATGTTTTATGGTGTTTTTATTGTTAGCCGCCCAGAGTCCTGCGGGAGTGGGGCAGTTTATAAATTTTAAAAATAAATAAATAAATAAATAAATAAATAAATAAATAAATATCTATTCTATACATGTCTAATCCATCAGTTAATCAATCTCTTTAAGCTGACAGAATAGTATCAGACCTTAAATCATTTCAATCCATTGAACAGGATTCAAATTTCATCCAGTTAGTTATCATAGCTAAACATCGATGTTATAAAACAAACAAGTCATCTTATTTAATTAACATTCAATTAATTATTAATTTAATCCAAATCTAAAACATCTCTTTACTTCAAACTCATAATCTTAATCCTTACATCTAGGTTGCCTTTAATCCAATATATGAAATTTTAAAGTTCATTTTTCAATCTTATTCTAGGTTTCCTCTTATGCCAGGCAGGTTTCCGTAGCAAAGCTTCCCTTCCAGGTGATGAATCTCTTTTTATTGCTTGTAATGCCATTTGATTCAATGGAAACCATCTTGGTCTCTGCATTGGCCCTCTATTTTTCTTGTTCATAAAGCCTCGTTGCTTGAGAAGTTCAAAAATCAGTCTTTGCTTTTCCTGGTCTTGTTTATAGGGCAAGGTAAAATTCTCTTTATTCTCAGTTAAGTCCTCTTCTTGTATAATCTGTTTTGTAGAGTAGTCAAGTGTAATCTGAGAGTCAGTTTTAAGGTTTAAAGTAGGAGTTCTGGCTCTTAATTCTTTAGTAAACTCTTTTATTGTAGTACATATTTCTTCTTTAGCTTCCTAGATCTTTTCCAGTATAAGTCTACAGTTTAAATGTGATTGAGGCTTCTCCATTTTAGCAATAGTTGAAGAAAAATCCTTTTTTCTTTTTCTTCTTTTTCTTTTTTATTGAAGGCTACAATTCAACATTATCTACCCCCACAGATCACACAGCTGGCTCAAATTATCTTTTCTCTTGATAAATAGTTTGAAGGCCAAAATCATCTGATCTCCAAATAGTCAACAATTCCAATATTAACTTTTGATCAGTAGATGTCCTCAGTAAGCTAAAAAGACTTCTTCAAACGCCATTTTTCCTTTTTTCTATTTTTTAAAGGAAGAAATATAAAGAAATATTCTACCAATAAAATACTGCTCCCCAAAAAACCACAATTTCTTCTGTACCTCAACATGAATAGAGATATATAGTCTTTAAAAAAGTTTTAATCTGTCCTTTTATAAAAAGCCTTTGTTCCCACGCATACAAAAGCTGCTTTTTTCAGACGGGGAAGTAATTCCAACGAAGCTTTTACAGGCAAAAACAACATAGGGTGAAGAGAGGAACAAAAGGGGTCTCACCCGGATCATCCGTGGTGGATCTGTTACACTTAGATGTCAGTGTGACTTTCGGCTGGTGCAGCAGGGTGGTCGGCCATCTTGCGGGCCGATCTTTACTCCATCGGCCCTGAGGAGATAGCTGGAGACACGGGGGAAGCTGCTACCCTCTCCTATCTACCAGCAAGCCTCCTCCTTGGTGGTCGCCCCTCCAGGATGACTTTCGACCCCCTAGGGCATGGATAGGCAACCTTGGCTCTTTTATGGACTTCAACTCCCAGAATTCCTGAGCCAGCCAAAAGAGCCAAGGTTGCCTACCCCTGCCCTAGGGGGTCTACCGGCGAAGGAAACTCCGGATGGCGCGGAGACGAGTCTTCAGGCATGACCGGTGTCGCCGCGTTCCGGAACCGGAAGTTGGTGGGGAAGTTTCTGAATCATTATGATTATAAATTGGAGGACTTTAGTGCTATGAATATAAATGTGGTTTACAAACACTGCAAGACACTGTAAAATAGTTTCTTTCACAGGAATCTAAAATGCAAATAACATTAAATCAACATTCAAAAAGTTTCTATATTTTCACTCAGTATCAAACAAATTCAGAAATACATTTTAAACAATTGGGGGAGATTAAGTAATGGAATTGTACATTATTTCCATTATGATAAATATAAAATTTATTTTGAAATATTTACACATTGGGGTTTTGTTATATAGCAATTGTTCTGGGCTGGGTTGTTCATCTGAGCACCTTGTTACTATACTAAGCGTAAAATGTTTGACTAACAAATTTTCTTTATTAAAATGATTTACAACATCACTAGCATAACTAGGAACACCCCAGTTCTATCTTAAGCTCATCCTCAAGTTACAGTTTAAAATTCTTATCCTATGTTTGCGGTATTATAAAACACGGTCCCATCACAGTACCACAAGTGATGGTACTCCTCCGCTTTTATGGAGCATAATGGAGTAATCATTTGATTTTTATTGGTAAATTCCTGTTCCAGTGCTATATGTTAGAAAATATATACCATTGGTTACTTACTGACTTATCAGGAAAACACTCTAGCTAATATACACACTGACAGACCTGAACTGCCTGTAATGAACCAGAAAACGATCTTGAAGTCAAGTAAAGAGCTCAACTAAGAAGTCATCTCAATATGCAGCAGCTGTGAGAAGGCAAATTCCATGCTTGGATCATTAGGAAATAGTCTGAAAATATAATTGCCATCATGATAATCCCCTCACACTAATTTATAGTATGTCCATATCTGTAATATTGAATATTAAGATTTTTGAAAAAGGATGTATTGCTGGAAAGAGGGCAACCAAAATAATCAGTAGGGTTGAATCAGTGGGACTGAATACTTTTCTTACAAGAACAGGCAGAGAGAGTTGGGGTTCTTATGCTTAATAAAAAAGGAAGTGAAGCAGCACATGATTGAAATGTATAAAATCGTGCATGGCATGGAGAAAAGAGACAGGGAGAAGTATTCTCCTGCCTGTAAAATATTGGGACTGGGGTCATCCAATGAAACTGTTTGGAAAGTGATTTTAAACAAACAAAAATATTCTTTCTCAGACAGTGCATAATTAATCAGGAGATGTATTACTACAAGATGTGGAGATGACCTCTAACTTGCATACTCTTTAAAATGGGATTGGATGAATTAATAGAGGACACATCTGTCAAGAAATGTTAGATTTGAAGAGTCAATCATATGTCGCAGTTGTAAGTAGTACTGTATGTTTCTAAATTCTGGGTTTAGAGATGAATGATTGGAGAGAGATTGTTGTGAGGACCCCACTATAAAAACACAATGCTGGACTAATATAATTAGTTTCCAGGAGCCTGTAATTATCCTAGTAATAAAATTATTTTTCTCTAGATCAGTGGTTCTCAACCTTTTTAATGCCGCGACCCCAACCGGTCGTAAGTCGAGGACTACTCAACTGGTCGTAAGCTGAGGACTATTCAACTGGTGTAGCACCATTTGCAGAATGGGACTTTTGGCTCAGCAGGGCAGAGACAGCCTGGACAATTCCTATTGGCTTTTGAAAGCCAATAGAATTAGACTCTATTTAAGAGAGTCTATTCTATTGGCTTTCAAAAGCCAATAGAACAGTGATTCTCAACCTTTCTAATGCCGTGACCCCATAATACAGTTCCCCATGTTGTGGTAACCCCCAAGTGGGTGTGGCCACCAATAAGAGGGAGTAGGACAGCTAGGGAAAAGGGAAAAAAATGGCGGACAGCATGGTTTGGTGACCCCCGTGAAATGGTCATTCGACCCCAAATGGGGTCCCGACCCACAGGTTGAGAATCACTGCAATAGAATAAAAGGGAGTAGCACAGCTAAGGAAAAGGGGAAAAAATGGCGGACTGCATTGTTTGGCGACTCCCGTGAAATGGTCGTTCGACCCCAAATGGGGTCCTGACCCACAGGTTGAGAACCACTGCTCTAGATCCTCTTCGTTAGTCTGTCTCTTTCTTAAGCCCAAATAGGGAAGCCCCATTCTGGGTTAATGCAGAGTGGAAACAGAGATGGGTTGGGGTAAGAAACAAGATTTTTTCAATGTCTTCTTAGTATTGGGGAACAACTTGCCCATCAGATTCCAATAGACTTCCCTCCAATAAACTCAATGCTAATTTGTGGAAACAGTTTTAATATAGCTAGGATTTAATTTGCAGGGTCAAAGTGATTTCTTTGAAGACAGTATTTTTATCTGACATGTCTGTCTCTCTCCTAATTGTTGCAATTAGGAGCTGCTTCAGTTTTAATTTTGCAGTATGCCATTGTATAAATGTTAAATAAGGTGATGCTATAGAGACAATTGCCTATATTTGCAATCATTGCCTCATGTAGGCAAGAGAAGAAAGCAGCATTGCTGTAACAAATCAGCATTTATCTTTAACACACTTTGTGTTTAATACAAATTAAATCCAGTACAGTTAATATAATTTTTATGCATTTGATTTTCCCTTCTCTTACATTAAAAAATTTAAATTGGTAGGTTCTGGGAGCTTTCAGGAACTGAATGTAACTCCAAGTTATACATAGCAAAACTACAATCCTTGATGGAAACAATTGGCCAGAAACTACAGACTTGGCCGATACACTGGATTGCTCTATTCTTTTAACTTCTTTCCATGGATCACTTGGGGCCAAGTTGTTTCTTCTATAATGGGGCCTTTCTTCCAGATAAGGCTCCCAAATTACTAGAACTCCAGTTTCCCAGATCTCGAAGAAAAGCCTAAGCTGCCTCTGTAATCTCTTAGAGTTCATTAGTCACCAGCGGTGACCAATCTAATACGACCAATTTCCCTGGGGTGAGATGAAAAGCTTCCAGAAAATGACCAGACCATAATGAAGGACTGGTGGTAATGTTAGCCATTGTCCCCCAACATACCTGTAATTGGGCCATCACCAAATTCTCACCATCATTCTCTGCCCAAAAAGACTTGGATGGAATTGCTTGGCCTCTCCTCCCAACTCCACCATCAACCACCTTGGCCTTGGTATTCACCCAACCACCCTCACTCTTAACTCTTTTACATTCTGTATCACATTCCCTGAATCCTGCTATACCCAACATTGAGTTGGAGGAGGGGGGAATTACACTGTCACAGATGAATTGACCCTCTACATAGAGGTAACACCCTTCCCATCTCTAGCCATCCCCAAGAAACACAGTCTAGCATAAGTAGTCAATCATGTCAGTACTACTCAACTTTTAGGCAGTCCCAATTGTGGTTGAAAGTCAAGGACTATCTATAAACCTTTTTGCAGTCCAAATTTTCTTGTATTTCCTTAACCAGAACTGCCCATACTCAAATTCCCAGTTTCTTTCCTGCTTAAAAAGTAATAAATTGTGAGACTCATACATTCAGTTATTTATAATGTTATTAAACCTTAAAAGCTATAAGGAAATCAACACAACAACCCATCATTAACCAAGGAATGATATGTCAGAAAAACAAGGTAATTACAAAATTCATCCAATAAAATTGGTTCACAGCTTAACAGCAAAACTGTAAACAAATATTATTGATGACAACTAACCGAATACAACAGCCATACCTCTTAAAATGGTATTCATCTACATCCATAACCTTGAACTGGGAGCTAGTGAAGAGGCATGTACCATAATGGGACATGAGAATTGTGGGGAAGGTTTTGAATAGCCCAAAATGCATTATTTTGGACATAGATGAAGAGAGGAGTAGCGAACACATGCCAGGAAATTCTTGTATTCATGTAGATGTGAAATAACCAAGATATATACCAGAGGTAGGCAACCTCGGCTCTTTTATGCTTTGTGGACTTCAACTCCCAGAATTCCTGAGCCAGCATGGCTCAGCTTGGAAACCTCTCCCTTTCCCCTCAGCATGGCTGGCTCAGGAATTCTGGGAGTTGAAGTCCACCAGACATAAAAGAGCCAAGGTTGCCTACCTATGATATATACCAATAAAGTTGCAGTCTTTATTGTAAGTCAAAATATTACAATGCCTGAAGGCTTACCAACTGTTTTGCTGGCATTATTCTTTTTCATTTTAAAACCTCGTGAATGGTAAAGATGAAATGATAGCAGCTGATTATTTTCCCATAAACTGCGATCATGATTATGTGTTGCTGTAGGATGTGGATGGAGGGGAAGGGGGGATCATTTCTAAATAACTCATATAGAAGAGAGACAATCCAGGATCCAAGACTTTGATCAGGGAGAACATAATGTCTGGCCTAGGAATCAGGAGACTAAGCAAAGCAAGAGTTTCTGCCAATGGGAAAACAGATTCCTTGCAAGGCAGCACTTTGAATTTAGTTATGGTTTCCAGAACAGAATCAGAAATAATTTTTTTATTATATTATCTGCTTTGATTGTACACCACCCACCCACATTTTGTGAAAATATATAAATCAAGTGAGCTCTCAAAAAATAGATCCTATCATGATATCAATTGGTCCAGAATTGATCTCAAAGCAGTACAAAATACTGGTATTTCTTGATAATAGGAAGTATAGCTAGTAATCATCCTTTCTTCCTGCCTATTGGAAAAAAGGTCAGAGGTTGGAGATGAATTTGAATACCACAAAAATTATGTGCTTTCCCAGCATAACATCTTTCCATTTTCTACAGCAGTGGTTCTCAACCTTTTTAATGCCATGACCCCCAATCGGTCGTAAGTTGAGGACTACCCAACCAGTCATAAGTAGAGGACTACCCAACCGGTCATAAGTAGAGGACTTTCTCTGCCTGGGAGCGCCGCGCATGCGTGGTGCCGCCTCCTGTGCCGGCCGAGGCGTGGCTGGCAAGCGGCAGAGATGGCGCAGGCCGACCACCGGCTGGGCCACCAGCTGGTCCTGCCCAAGGGAGGTAAGGCACCCGCCAGGCCCCACACGCTCCAGCAACCCTCCATGCGCCCGCCGGCCTCCCACCTCCCACCCCTGGACCTCTTTTACTTACATTTTTAGTAGTTGCTCAGCAGGGAGGGGTGGAAGCTTCCAGACAGCTCGCCTTCGCTGCAGACAACTTGCAGCACCGTTTGCAGAATGGGACTTTTGGCGGGCTCAGCAGGGCAGAGACAGCCTGGACAATTCCTATTGGCTTTTGAAAGCCAATAGCATTAGACTCTATTCAAGAGAGTCTATTCTATTGGCTTTCAAAAGCCAATAGAATAAAAGGGAGTAGCACAGCTAAGGAAAAGGGGAAAAAAATGGCGGACTGCATTGTTTGGCGACCCCCATGAAATGGTCGTTTGACCCCAAATGGGGTCCCGACCCACAGGTTAAGAACCACTGTTCTACAGTGATGTGTTTACTAAAGTATTGCTGTATAATGGTAGATAAATTGTATACATTCATATATGATTAGTTAAAAGGTGGAATATAATTGTATTATTTTAATACATCCATAGCATATCTGTCCATCAGAGTAGCTATAATTGGAATAAATTAGAGTGGGCAAACTGGAGTAGTATGTCAGAAATGTATTTCCCAAGTTCTTGAAGCTTCCTTTCCGCAAGACTGGTGAAAAGCAGGAGTGAAAATCTCTGCCATTTTGGCATATAAACCCAAAATAAGGCAAAGGGCACCTTCAGTCAGACCACAGGTTTAACATGTTTTCTGTCTGTGTAAAATAATGCACTATGTGGAATTGTATATGTGAGTATATGGTTTTGGTTCAGTCCAAACCTCTGTTTTAAATTCAGTAGAAGAGTTAATATATGCCATCATTTGTTAACAAAGTTTTGTTGAATAAGTCACATCTGTCATATGTTGGAGATTTGTAATTTGTAATCAAATTTTCAACAATATATTTCAGTGTAGAGGATGCAGAAATTATCTCCAGGCTTTTAACAGTTTAAATGTTCAGAGCCAGAAAGTATTTGCATGATAACACACTGATCCAAATAATGACTTGTGAAATAAACACCATGGATGCACTTAAAACATATAATAAAAACAAATTGAAGTTCAATGAAGGATAATAAAAAATCCAGATATGGAAGATTACCGATGGTATGTGTTGGTCTTTACAAGTACAGAGTTATAACATGAATATATGCTAGCATAATAAATAAATATTTATAAATCAAAATATTTACTTTCCTGATGAGATTGTTACGCAGAACTCAAAATGAGTTTATATTGCTATCATTCAGGTGGGAACACGGCCAATTTTCAAATTAAAAAGTTAAATGCATGCAAATCATATTTGTTTCAAAATGCGGGGATAGGATAATAGCAGCTAAGAGGATAAACATAGCACTTGTTATACAGATATATGGAATGATGCAGCAGATAATTTTTTATAACAAAGATACTGGAACAAATAATAGCGATTCCACTGTAGTAAATAACTATTTTAATTAATATTTTAAGCAAATATGTAGTCACATCATACAGCTGAAAAATGCCATTTGGGCCAGAGAGTCTAAACATTGCTTAGTGCAGAAATCCAAATTTAAGGATTCCAGGCAGATGGCTGTTTGGCCTCTATATGAACACACTCAGTGAAAGATTGGTTCCATTTCAAACTGCTCTAGCAAAAAAATTATCTAACTTTAGAGAAGAATGTGCCATTCTGTAACTTAAATTTATTATTCTTTGTCCAGAACCTAATATGGATAGCTCTTGAATAACAACACTCATTTGGCCACCATTCAAAGTCTTGATGGCACTGAATGAGTGGTACTTATGACCAGTCCTCAAAGTTCTGTGACAGCAATCCTGCAGTCACATGATTGTGATCTGAATGCTTGTCAAATGCTCACAACATACAACGATTGCAGTGCCACGCAGTCACATGATCACCATTTGCAACTTTTTCTGTTAACTTCCCACAAAAAAAGTAGTGGGGAAATTGGCAGTGACTCCCAATTTTGGGAGCTGAAGTCCACACAGCTTAAGATTGCCAAGGTTGAGAAATGTGTTTGGAGTGTCTTTAAGATATATTATTATTTACAATATGCTTACAGGAAAAATATAAAGAACACAAATAAGAACCTTTGAAACAATAGCTTATGAAACTTTTGAGTACACATGTAATCTCTATACTAGAATTAGAAACTGTAGCTATTATGGAAGCAAAACTCAAACATAATTTATTTGTTTAATACATTGGATCAGTTTACTGCTAATAATTTTTAAAATAATATGAACTACTTCATGAGAAAGTGTGATTGCCCCAAACCGAAATGTCAGTCTACTTAAATAAAATACTTGTAGTTTGATTATTTAGTCTACATGCATTAGCAGCATCTACCACTTGCGATCTATTGTCAGGAGAGGTATCTGTTTTGATCTGTAATACTGATGACAAAACACTCTGATGGCACTTGATATTTATCAAATATATGTCTCCCACTATGTTTAAAATTATATTTAATAAATTTTGGGATCATAAATGCCAAGCATGATGCATCTTTTATAGAAAAATGCTTTAATAGCTAAATTCTACATTTGATTTTAGCAAACAGACTGAAAGAACACACAGAAAATTAGTATCTGGAAATATCTGCCATTTCTAAATGTTCAAAATACATCATTTGCCCAATAACATCGGTCTTACAAAAGTTAACCTTATTTACATTGTATTAATAAGGATTTCAAGCACATGTTTCATTCTCATCGGTCTCATTACCAGAAAGTGGAGGGATTAATAGGTGCTCACTTCAGCTGGATGAAGTTTAATGAATCAAATCCTGGGAAATGGGATGGAAAAGGGAAAGATTCTCTCCATTAAGAAGAAGCTTTTAATTCAATGGAAACTTTCAGTTGGATAAAGCAGGAAAGAAGCCATTTTCACTATTTCTCCTTCTATTTGCACATCCCCTTTGATGGTGAGAGAGAGAGGGGGGAATAAAGGCTCTTTGAACACTGGAAAAAGTATGCTGGTAATGGGAAAATTTAAGGTTAGACTCTGCCATTTTTATGGCAAAATAACTTTCTGTATTCATTCAGCCCAATATTTTCTTTACCTGCTATTCAAAGTTGCCTTAAGAAATATGTATCATTTTCTGTTTAAAAAAATCCAAGAATTCCTCCTTCTTGATAAAGACATCGTTTACGGGAATTCCTTCTGCAATGGCAAGCCAAGAATAGCATCACTGCAGATGCTACAATAATTCTGTTTATTTGCTCATAATTCTGAATCAGATGTGGTTTGACTTTTTTTAACAATTATTTTCTTAAATAAACATGCAACACAAAGGATCCTGAACTGGATTAGGATGATAATGTGGAAGAAAAGAGACTAAGTCTGCTTGCCACTTTATCTCAGAGTGTGTAATTTACATTGAAAATATATACCATTTTGAAGAGAAGCTTCCAATGAGGAATAGAATAATAACTTTATTTTCACTTTGAATGTATACTAATCGGCATACATTAAAATGAAATTTCATTGCATACAGCTCTCAAAGAGTCACCACCTCCAATATAAACTACATAAATATGACAAAAATAAATAAATACAGAATTATGCATATACCGACATATTATATGACACAGAGAAACAACACAGTCTAGTTCAGATTATGTATACATGTGCATGGTAAATTAATATTCCATAATTAGTGAGAGATATTATGGTAAAAAAGGCCATTACATGCTGGATCTGGACTGCAAAAAAAAAAAAAAGGAAAAAGGAAAGATCTTGAGATCATCTGTATATTCTGGATAGCTGTATTTCATGTGAATATATGGCAGCCATGGGATTCCACCAAGCACAGAGTCGTTAACGTAGCCTTTTTATGAACTCAGGGTTCAATCAAATCTCACCTTTTTAATCACTTTGAAGTTTACTTTTTTTTACTGCTTGTTAAAGATTGAAAATCTTTAAAACCTCACATCTGGTCATATTTTCTGGATGAGCTGTCTTTCATTCTTTTAAGTAAGAGAATTATGTGTTTGAAATATTGCAAGATTTTTTAATATACAGCAAAAAATGATTACAATGTTTTAGAAAATTTTAAACAGATTAAGGATTCAGATGGACTTGAATTAATTTGAAGTTAATTAAAAGAATCCATGGGAAATGCCTATCTTGAAACAACTGATAAGATGACTTTGAAGATTGGACCATAGAGGACACTAGAAGGAAATAAAGGTATCAGTGGCTATCTTAAGGGAAATCTGCAATGAATGGCTAAAAGATGTACCTAAAAATTTATCTGATATTATGCAATTGGACTTTGCTATTGAAGAGGAACAAGTTCCTCTGAATAAAACTGAAATTGATTTGAATGTGGATTTTAAAATGGTAGCCTATAAGAAAGAGATGGAAATAATGGATTTACAAATGAAATGGGTAATGATTTAATAATTACAAAAGGCATAGAAATGTTAAATCAAAATAGTGTGGTGAATAATTTTTTGACACTGGATTTTCAAAATGGACTTGTCAACTGTCCCACTGAGTTAGACAGCAAAAGAAACTTCTGAGACATTTTTTTACCAAAAGTATCACTTTACTGAAGATTCCATATTGGTACAGAAGTAAAAAAGCCAGTTCTAGCTATTTCATGTACAAACAGCATAGGAAAACTCCCCCCCCCCATCTCCCATTGTCTATTGTCCACCAATCATTTGCACTCACTTTGTTTTGGGAAAGGTTTGTCTGCCTCAGACGTTCCTAGTTGGTAACCTTGGCATGTTGGGTCCCATCTCAGGCTTCCAGTCAGCACACTTGCATTCCAAATTTCCCTCCCAGGCCTCCCTTACATTCCAATGCATTCCCTCCCACCTCCTGTTACTGTTGTCTGGTTGTGAGCAGGGCTGCATAGCAAGTCAACCATGACAGGACTAATTGAAGACCTTAAAGATACTGTGAAAAGAGATAATGAGAGGATGACCAGTGACATGGATATCTTTTTTTTTTTTACTGGAATTACAAAAGGGGCTTGATAAAGCTGCAGTGATTTGAGGAGAAAAGACAAAGTACAAGAAAGGAAAAATTAGGACTTTGAGGGAACTAAAGGTTGTTGGGAGAAACAAGAAAAAATACAAAATTGATTTATTTGAACAAGGTTAACACGAACAGGTTGCTGTCTTTGGAATTGTTTAAAGGATTTTTGGTGATTAGGACTATAAAACAATGTTTTAATGTTTGCTTATTTGAAGAGAAGAAAAAGGGAGGATGTGACTAAATAAAAGGGAGATATAAACATAAAAGGAAGGATTCAAATTGAATTTAGTAGATTTAGTTTGTGATAGCTATGTTGTTATTTCTAATAACCTTTAATGGACTTTTGTTGATTCATATGGACATATGAGATTTTAAAAATTAGTTTATAGAGAACTGTGTAAAGAGATGGGATAAAGAGATGGTTGGTTTTACTTTAAGAGATACTGATAAGTTGTTAATGTCGATTATGCATGCTGGGGATGAAGGAGGAAGTATCTATATTCTTTTTTCTTTCTTTTTACTAAACTTTTTATTTCTAAAGATTTTTCTGTTTTTCAAGAGAAAAATCTTTATATTTGGTATTATTAGTTTTATTTTTGTAATATAATCTGTAATAAAATTATTAAAAAAGAAAGAATATATTATTATAAATATTTTGCATTCTTTGCAATAAAAAGCCAAGTAGGGAAAAATATTCTCATATAATTGCCTGCTATCTTCATGAAAATAAATTTCTTTTTTTATGTAACTATATTAAAAAAAAACTTTGTGGTTTTCTCCTGTTAAATAATACAGTATCCTAATGCATGAATTCAAAATAAAAATATGGCCCAATATAGTTTCTATTCTATCAGTTTAATTGGGTCAATAACTGCAAACACCCCCACCAATAAACATGCAGATATGATTCTTCCATATTTCATGCTCTGCATCTTTGAATTCCCAACACTGCAGAGTGGGAGGATTACTTTCTGCCTCCAGGCCATAATCATACAGCAACCAAATTTTTTCTTTGACATTTTTAAACTACAAGCAGTCTTTGAAGGATATGATTTTGTCATAACAAGGGCTGCTTAATCGTTCCTATGCCAGCCATTTTCTCCTCAGATATATATTTACTTATTAGTTTCTCCATATTTATGAAAGTGAGATGCAACTGTTTTTGGTTTAAGAAATCAGAGGAAGGACACACACCACCGCATGTCATATCTGCCCTAGTATTCATTCAGTATCATGCTGAATGAATTTTACTGTTGTTTTTTGCTTCTGGCTGATACTTACTATAACAATGTATTGTTGATATTTTATTATAATATTTAAGCTGATTCTAGACATTTATTAGGGATAATCGCTCCCTTCCCATGCGCACATGTGGAAGAATGGTCTATGTATTAGAGCAGGGAGATTAATCTGGGCTGCAAAAATGCAAACGGTTCACTGGGTCGCAGCAGCCAGATAGAATTTTCTGGGACTCTCAGCTGCCATCTAGTGTTTTGCTGGATCTGTGCAGACCATACTTGGTTGCTCTAGTACAGACAATTTCTAAAGAAGAGGTCCCCAACCTTTTGGGCCGCAGGGACCGGTTCCGTGGAGAAAGGTTTTCCGCAGACCAGAGAGTGTGTGGTTTTGTGTGCTGCCTGCATCCCACGGATAGGGCTTTGCTTGTTTATGTGGACCGGTTGCTGGCATGCCGCAGCCTGGTACCAGTCCACGGACCGGGGGTTGGGGACCCCTGCTCTAAAGGATTCCTTCTCTTCTTTGTAGTAGTCTTAGCCAGACTTCCCTTGTCTACAATTAATTCCAGTTAATTGCAACTTACTCATGTTTGACCCCATCTCTCTCTCTTTTCCTAGCACCATGGGAGGAGCATGTTAATGTAAGTATGAAATGTTTCTTTTTTAAATAAAAAGGTAAAAAAGATGGTTTAAGTCAAAGGCATGAACTAGAGCTCTGCTGGTTGTAGTAGAACAGCTTCAGTGAAATGGATGTTTTTATCTGGACTAGATTGTGTCTTCACAAACAGGTATATAATTATTTTACTGAAATAAGAACATTAGATTAGCCTGCTTGCTAAATTGTCAGGCATGTTTTGTTTATTGAAAAGCATTGTGCACATAAATAAGTTGTAAACATATTTCACCTGCAGACAAAGAGATGCAAACAAGGAATATGGTGGTGGTAGCAAAGATGAATTAAAAACCAAAGAAAGTGCAATTATGAAAAATATGGAGAAAGCTTCACAACAGACAATGTTTGCGTGGAAAGCATTAAATGACTGCAAATCTATCAGGCTAGAAGCTAACAGAGTTAGATTTAGGTTATGTACAGTAAACCCATGAGATTACTGAAAGAAATTACTTTCCAAAAGGCTGAGGAAAGGCAGTTCAAATGCTGAGTCTTGCAGATTGTTGTGATCAGAGAACTAAATGTTGGTCAATTATGGGGGAAGGGGACAAATTCCATAAATAAGTAGTTAGTTTACCAATGTGCAAGAATGATTTCTGGGACATTTTGTTCACTGCATCACTGAAGGAGGAATGAGGTCCTCTTAAAGAGCAACCTGACTCACTTGCTCAAATCACAGAGGGACCTTTTGGCAGCACGCTTGCTCTCTACTTGAACTATTTATTTCTACAAACACTTGAATTAATAATATTTTAGCTCAAAAAGACCCTCCAATTTTAAAACAAGTTGCAGATAAAATAAAAGCATTCAGACCATAAGGAAAAAAGAAGAGCTAAACCATATTTATATTATTTCAAAGACAAATGGAATGGCTGGCTGACTGGCCGGCCAGATTTGATAGCCCATGAAAAAAATTAACTATTGTAGGACTTTAATCTTCCAAGGAAGATAGATGGTAAAATTAGGATTCAGCCTCAGATAAGGTCCCATCATCACATAATCCTATCAACCTAATCTTGGAAGCAGATATAGATGTACAGACAGCTTTATAAGAAGAGGCAATCTTTCAAATATTTTGATCCACAAATATTTACATCTTGCTCAGAAAATATTGTAACTTTTAATCGTTCCTGGAATGGAAGTTCATTCAGTACATATTTTACAGAGTTTGTGTCAAAAATCCTTAAAAGGCGGTTTTTGAGACTAGGAGCAGTTCTATGTTAAACTGCAGACAAACCAGCTTCATATGTCCTGAAAGAAAGAGCAGGATTTCTCAGGAAAAATCTTATCAGGTGACCCTACTGCATCCTTGTTGGAAGCTCCAATTCCAACAAACAATTCACTGATGAGGTACCTCTAGGTGTCTGGTAATAAAAGATTCCTTCAATAAATGGGCCAACACTGTGTATAGTAAAGCTTACTCTTCTGCTATCTAATTTATATCTTCTGACAGGAGAGCAGTTTTGAAGGCTGACACTGCTCACCCTAGTCTGGGTAGCTAATGATTAATGAACTTATAAACAAGGCTACCCTTTTTTCCCACCAGCAGTCATGCTAGTCTAACTTAAAGGAGCTAACTAGCTTATAGATATAAAAGTTTGTTAAATGTTGATAGATGTTTAAAGAAATAATCACAATTACTTGAAGCAAATACATTCCATTTCAGCTGATTACTTGGTATCAGCTGAGTTCTAGAAAACTGGTGCCAGTCGACTCACAGAAATAATATTAATTACAATATGTCAAAATTTGTCAATTTGTCTAATTCTAATCAGAAAATCTTGGTCAGCCAAGCTACTGATTTCTTTTCTGCCACAGATATACCACAGGTGTACAGTTCTTTCTGCAGAATCTAACACTTTGATCAAAATGAGTAAAGGGCTGCTGTTGTGGGGAAAACAGGAGGTTGGATCATTAGCTATCATGTTTCCCCGAAGTAAGGTCTACCCTGCAAATAAGCCCTAGCTTGATTTTGGGGGGTTGGCCTAATATAAGCCTTACCCAAAAAATAAGCCCTAGTTTTGGGGTGAGACACACACCTAAAAATCAAACTGGGGTGGGGGGGTGGAGCTGTCCCACACACCCTGCACCCACTTACCTTGCAGCTAGGCCTCTCCTCACTGGCCCACTTTTTCTGCGGTGTCTTCTGCAGCCAGGCCTGAATTTCTCAGTCACAGGCCTTTCCACAAGGCCACTGCCAAGAACCAATCTAAGGATTCAAGACCTTTGCAGCCAAGAACGAGCTATGGATTGAATCTATAGCTCGGTACTTGGCTGCAGAGGCCTTCTGGAAAGGCCTGACTGTGAAATGCAAGCCGGAATGCAGCTGCAGAATGAAGCTGCTCCTTCCGTAGCAGAAGACGTGAACTGGCTGGGCGGGATTGTTGGTGCCAGAAGTGAGTATAAAAGCCTCCCCCCCCCGAAAATAAGACCTGGTGTCTCTTTTGGAGGAAAAAAAATTAACACCTGGTCTTATTTTGGGGGAAACATGGTATGTATCCTGATTTGAATAATAGTGCAATTACCAAAACTAAAGATGGGATAAAAAATAAATATATAAATAAATTATAGGAGCATTATGCTGTCATATTACAAGCTTTATTCTTTCATATGTGTGTAACATGATGCGCAGATAAAGGGGCAAAGTTTGTACCTAATAGTGTAATGCAGCTTTTGATATTTGTTCCCCAATAACCTCCCCAGGGACACTCCTGGGTGGAATCCAATGTAGATTTTAGGTTGTACAATGAGCCTTCCTTTCCCTTGTCACTGTGGAGCTTCGAAATTTGTCCCAAAGGGCAGGAAATACTCTGACACAGATTGCAGGAAACCGCAGAAGAAGGAAAAAGAAGAAGAATCAGTGTCAGGCAATGGATAAGATGTTGGACTAGGTCTGGGTGGAACCAGGTTCAGTTATATTAGACTGTTGTGGAAATGCATTGGGTAAGTTTGGGCAAATCACAATCTCCTTGTTCAGCCTAGCTCATACAGGACCTTATGCTGCAGACAAAATAAAGCTCTCCCCATGTGCTGTCCTGAGCTCCTGGAGAAAAGGTAGACTATAAATCCAACTACTAATACAAAAAAAGGGATAAAAAGATTTGCTTTCCATTTCTGTTTTGTGAGTCAAAATTGCTTCTGGGCAGATATATATCTTGATTCTGAACAAAAACTAGCAGTTCTGCATCTATTGTAACATCTAATTTGTGTTGACATTTTTGTGTGTGTCATGGAGATATTGCATGCATATGTGAATTTTTTTCATATACAGGAAATGATTATGGGTGATAGCAACCCTTCTGGATAGTTGCTTTGCTAGGCTGAGCTCAGCAAAGGTAATGATAATTAATGGAAGTAATTTCCCAAAGTGAAGATGTTTAACTCCATTAGAATGCAGACACATAAGGTCTTTCTTGTTTTAAATTACACCATAATAGGATAATGTGTTGTTTGTTCCAAATGCAGGTCACTACCCAATGGAAATGAGCAATAAAAAAATGTGTGTTTATGTAATCATGGTTACTGCATCATCCCTATGGGTAATAACGTTGTTACCATTAACACTGTCATGAAACTCATTTGCATACATTTAGGAAACATTAAACCCAGCCAAGATTATTGTAGAGAAACATGTGATAAGGCAGCATTCAAGAAAGTTGAATATCAACTTTTGAGAGAAAGATGACCAAGTAAATCCTTTTCATCTGGAACCACTTTTAGCTCCACAAGGAACTATTTCATCTGATTACCACACAAACTATTTAAATGTGAGTAATTTGTTTATTCTGACACCAGAATTCTCTCTCAGAGATAGTCCATTGTTATGGCATATTCATTCAAATTAAACTTTTATTTCTCCAGGCAAGTAAATATTTGTTTTGAACATTTATTTTAAAAAACAATATTTTAAGCTTTTTGATTTACAATCAAATGGTATTTCTAATTTACTTATTTTTTTTATAACTTGTCCAGTTAATGATGTTTTGGTATGTTTCTGAAATTTAAAACTAAAATTATATAACTAGATATGATTTGTGAAACTTCCAGGTTTGACCTTCCCTCATTACAGCTTCAGTGCCACTTTTTTGAATAGACCGAATTAGAACTATTTCACAAATTACATTTAAATGTGTTACAATAATTTGAATATATAATGATCCTCAACCTGGTTCTCCGCAAATGTGTGGCCTTCAACTTCCATAAATCTTTGGCCAACAGGGGAGGTATCTGGATGACATCATATTAGTGCAAGCATCATTCAGAGTTTTCAGGTAATAATTGGCTGCCTGGTCCTGTCTTTACAGAGGTTTTCTGTTCCTATATTTCTTATTTTTCTGATGTCCAGGTAAATCTAACAAGCGGCACTAATGCAATTTGGTTCTTCTTAGAATTGCAAACATAAAAAAGTTATATAGAATTGTTGCATTTTATTGTAGAGCAAAATTTCAAGAAATAAGCCCATTTTAAAACAAATCCAGTTCCACGTTATCCCAGAAATATACTGTATTGTCAGGAGCAATAGAGGATACACCCATGTTTGAAAAAAAAAAAGGTTTTCTGCAAAATAGGCATGGGGGAGGGGAGAGGAAAGTGTGAAACTGCCACCTGGAAATCTAATGTCTCTGTACATGATATTTTTGGAGAAAAAAAGAATATGGTGTTGTTTGTTCTAGCTTTCTATTAAAGGGAAAAGGCACACATCTGTTCTGGACCATATCCAGGGAGAGGTTGTTCATATGGGCACACAAGAAGACATCAAATTATTTATCAAATTTGGCAGCGCTACTGAGGAAACACATGACAAGTTCAGTGCATGCTTGTAAACCACTTGCCTAAAACTGATTATAGTGACATTTCCTTAGAACTGAGTAAGAGTCATGGGTTTATTTCTTGGAGAGATATATGACAACATGGAATTAGTAAAAATATAAGGAAAAACAAAACAGGAGAACAAAGAAGGTATAGAACAAAAACAACAAAAGATACAACCCAGAAAGGATCTTTTTATGCAAGTTGGGATGGGAGGTAGAAAATGTTAATGTTGCGAGAACACTATTTTGGGTTATTTATGTGTTTATTTTGTAGAGACTACACACATTGGCTAGCAAAAATAGCAATAGCAATAGTTCCTTTAAGCACTTAGACTTATATACTGCTCCATAGTGCTTTACAGTGCTTTCTTGGTGGTTTACAATGTCAGCATATTGTCCCCAGCAATCTGTGTCCTCATTTGACTGATCTTGGAAGGATGGAAGGCTGAGTCAACCTTGAGCTGTCAGGATCGAACTCCAGACTATGGGCAGAGTTAGCCTGCAATACTGCATTTTAACCACTGCGCCACCAGGGCTCTTGAACATTATGCAGCTGCCAAAGATGAGGAGGAATCCTTAGGGAATCTTAAGATGTTCAAAATAAATAATAGAACTCATTGACAATATCAGCTGTTGCCTAGTGATGACCAGCCAGTATGTGCTTATACAAGAACAAGAACTTATAATAGCATAGCTGTATCTATGATACAGTTAAAAACAAAGGGCAACATATTTAAACTTTAATAAGCAGAAAATCTACCACTCTTCCTTGTATTATTAATTTATTCTTTCTTAGTTTAAAACCTTCAAGCTGTCCTTTTCCAGCAATTCCCAGTGCAGGTCAGACTTAGATAAAATGTGGATTATACAACTCACTGCAGTGCCACGGTTGCAGGAGCTCAGGAAAAACAAACATGCTTACTTCAGTAGGTGAGGTCATGTGCAAACAAATCTAAAATGTATGAATCTGAGCAGAGTGTAGTCTCATACCAGGCCAGAGGTTAATCACAGAATCAGGAGCACATTCAGAAAGCCTGAGCCAAAACTAGAAAGCTGTTTCCCAACAGAAGTCTGACTCTCAAGCCCTACTTCAAAAGTACTGATTTAGGCATGCCTCTTTTTCTGAGGAGTCTCACTGAACGTTTCTATTCTGTTCCTTTGATCTTTCTGAAGATGTGAGGGCTGTAGATCTTTCTCCTGCTCAAGTGACTCAGCCTGCTCGAGTGGCCCATTAACTGAGGATTTGGTTTATCCTCAATAGATCTTGCTTCTTCTGAACCTCATCTGCAGATATATGAGCATTACCTGGCTCCTAGGTTGCAATATCAGAGCCTGTCTAACCCTGCTCCTCCATTTTCAAATCTGACTCTCCTTACATGCCCATAACACAAGATTTCCCCCCTGTCCTCTCTTGTTCTGCAATTTTCTGTACCAAATAGCTGGAGCCAATGGAGTTCAATTACTAAGTCTATTCACATGTTGGAAAATGGGACTTAAAAGGGTATAGGAATGTTTACATAATTATTCCAAGTAGAACAGTCATATTTTGAATAATGAAATAAAAACTCCATTGACAAATGTCAATATTTTAATTCTTAATAAGTCAGCTACTCATTAGTGGTGGGGGGGTTGCAGTCATATTGCAGTATGCATATTTGATAATGTTGTGGATTAATATTAATTCAGGTATGATGTAAGCTCTGTATTTCACAGATTGTGTTAAGAAGAATTTGCTTATTAAAGTGAATTTTAAAAGGCCAAGCTGCTGAAATAAGAAGCTTAGTTTAGTTTCTGTTTTGGACTGTGATGGATAGCACCTTAGCAGGCGATTAACATCAGAGTATTGCATGAATTCAGTTGGACCTCTCATTGGTTTTCAGGACCACAAACTATGGAATTCTGGCTGAGGATAAGAGGCATTACTAATATTAAATTAGGCCATAACTGGATAGGAGATGCCAATATTTATTGCTGGGAGAAGTATGTTCCACACTTCTGATTTGGTCCCTTGTGTGCTTAACATCATTATAAAAATGCTAGAAAATGTGGTTTGGGCATCTGAAATATAGTACTATCACTTTTAATGTTGGGAGATAACCTGATTCACTGTGTTGAAAAAAATCACAATGTGAGATTATTAAACTCTCATCATCTATAAATGCAGCACAATAGTCTACAATTACGAAATTTTTTGCAGGCATACAAACATTTCCACTTGACCTAGCATGCTAGTCTCTCCTCGTACACAAAGGCATCCTATTCCGTACAGTCTTGCTGTACCCATGGAGATTGGCTCTTCATTGATATCATCAGTACATCTTAAAAGGAGAAAATATCATTTGTCCTCCTGTGTTGAATTCTACATAAGAGTGGATCTCCTGAATAAGGACTACAGTACCATACCAATGACATCCAACTAAATCCCTTTGCATTAACTTTCAAAGTAACATTTGAAAGCCTGAACCAGCATGGGATGGATATTTCACTTAGCTGGAGATGCTTTTATTGCTAATAAAACAACTCTGAGAATAGCTATCGAACTATATAACCTGGGAGTGTTTGGTTGCTTTTCTCTTTTCTCTTACAAAATCAGATTTCATAAGACTTTAGCTAGTGAGCCAACGGTGACTCTTATTAGAAAATGCAAATCATACTCTCATCACATATGAACTGCTCACGTAGATCATTCCAACTTATTTCTTCTGCTGCCTTTAAATAATATTTGGAAACTGCATATAATTCAGAAAGCTCTACCAGGCTGTGAATTCTTATTGAGAGCATATCATTTCATTGTTGTGCAACCTGTTTTGGCTTTTAGAATCTTTTTCCTATGGTTCCCAAGATCTTGCTCACCAGTTAAGGAAATGCTACTAGATTTGCAATGCAAAGATCCAGATCACTTGATGACAATAAAGATATACAGAAAACCATTAACTTAATGCTGTCAGTATCAAACATCCAGATATGTAGCAGTCTGGACTTGGTAACTCTGGTTATAATGTGGAGGTTCTGTTCTGTGTGTCTTCATGTAAAGTGCATTTCAGAAACTGAGTTGAGGATTATAAACAATCCTAAATTCTGAATTTTATTATTAAGGAAAGTTTAGCTTCTTTTGTTCTTCTTTTTTATACACAATTTGATACTGTTTGATTTTTTTTAAAAAATAAAACAATACAAAACATTTTATTGCAATTCAATTCCATAAGATGTTTTAGCAGCTACTTGAAGATACACAATGGCATATAAATATTTAAATAAATTAAATATACTGTTGAGATTTTACCAAGTATTTTAGTGGACAAATGAATGGCAATATTTGAATGAAATCTTAAAGAGATTGTTGTCCTTCATGTTTTTACTATGGTTCTATTATTATTAGTTAAATTAACTAAAGGAGAATATTTTATTAAAATTAATACTTAATGTTTACTTCATTGAATTAAATATTAGAATTATCCTGCTGTTAACAGATATGCTTAGTAGATGATATGGTTAGGTCTTGGAGGCAATTGATTAATTTGTGAGTACAATAGCTAAATCTATCCACAGTCAAGTAGAAATAAGACATCTATTTATTCCACTACTAATAAAAAAATACCTTGATATTATAAAAACAAATTGTCCTTGTAAAAATGCAAGTAATTATTGGAGTAAACAGAAAGAAAATTATTTAAAAATGGTACCATAAAATAAAGTATATGTATTAAAATGGTGTTGTGCAAAACATTTTTTTCCATCACAATGTTTTGTATAATGTGAAAATGTTGGCTTTTTAATTTTAATTCAATCAAATTGAAATCATTTTGTATCCTCTGTTCTTGGAACATTCACATAATAACAAACTTTTTGAATATAAAGCTATTATTAGTGTTTTAAATTAATGGTTTATTAATGATTATTAAAGAATATACTGCCTTGTATGTCCCCAGCTTAAATTTCTTATTACCGTATTTTCCGGTGTATAAGACGACTGGGCGTATAAGATGACCCCCGACTTTGGAGAAGATTTGCATGGTTAGAAAGTTGACTTATACGCCGCAAAATACGGTAGTTTGATTTGATAGTTTAATCATTTAGGAATAATGTTCCATAGAAATTTACCTGTATTCAGGAAAATGTGCTTTATTCTTGAATTCTTTTGGTTACAAAAGTAGTTATATTTTATCTAGATTCCAGTATACTGCTTCTGATATGTCAATTCTGTGTCAATATATTGGGAATGGGTCTCAATCAGTTTATATAAACAAAGTTACAAAGCTGGAATGAATTTGGTAAATCATCCAATCCAATACCCTGCTCAGCATAGAGTCCAGAATATAGTATATCAAAAAATATATGTGCAGTTTGTTCCAAAATCTCCAGCAAGTAAGAGCCCATTACGTAATTGCACTTACTGTACCATGAACTGCATTTATTATGAAGAATAAAATGATTCCTAGTTAAATTCTTGCATAATCTTATAAAATGTATACAAAGCCTTTATTTTAAATATTGTCATGCTGTGGGTCCTCAGAGGTATGCCTTCTTTGTTGCAACTGGCCCTATGGAACACTCTTCTCCCTGAGATCCAACAGCCCTCCCCCCAATCTTTTCACTTTCCAAACAGTACTTAAGATTTGGCTGTGCTCCAGGATAGATTAAGGTCATAGCATGGGTTGCATCAGAGAAGTTTGATTGATTTTTCTGTTCTTGGTTTTATTCTTTCTTTTGTTTTTAGTTGTGTACACATTGTTTTACTCTTAAGTCGTAAGCCTATCAGAGTTTTAAGATAGGTAGCTTTACAACTGTTTTAAATAAAGAAAAAAACCTATCAAGTGTGTAGTGCGTTTTTAGATGTTTGCCATAATTCAAAATAAGGTTAAATGCATTAGAGGTCTTCCATTTCAGTAGTCTTATCTGTATGTTAGGCTGTTAGACTATGGCCTATCTAATCTATAGGCTATGGCCTATCTAATCTAATCTATCTAATCTACAAATCTTCAATCATGTTATAGAAATGAATAAGATTCATACAAATCATTAGCCTATCTTTTTCCAGTTTTGAAATTCTTCATACTGTATATCCAAACACTTTTGCAAAACAATAGGTTGAGGAACATTGTCCTAAAATCTGGTCATTTTTTAAAAATCTGTTTGTTTTGTATCTACACAGTCTCCCATAGTGCCAAAATGCTTAGGACATCCCTCAAAATATTCCCCCCCCCTCCCCATGATCAACTTGGTCCCTCAGACGGCTCAGATGTTTTAGTATGGAGGTAGTGTTTTCTATGTGATGTTGGCCCAAGATATTCCAAGGAGACAGCCTAGAAAAGGGGCATGAAAGAGGTGGATGGTCAGTAATGTCCAGCTCTACCTGATGTAACAGTCTGCTGAAGGATTGCTGCCTACTCTCTGTTCCTGGGCTCTGTGCCTGTCTTCAGTGCTGATCTGGCTGTGAAGACTTGAATCTCAACCTTTCTTTTTTGTTACAGATGGGTTGATTAAACAATGTGATTGCTACATTGAACAACAGTATGCAACCTAAAGAAGCTGAAAAGGCCAGTCCTGCTTTTGAATGCCAAATCTATTTGTGCCATGCTGTGGAATGATTGATCTGAGAAGCTTTCTATATGAATTCGAGGTGGGGGTGGGTAGACAGGCCTTCCTCTAGCTTTACCATTACTCTGACAGCGATGGAAACTGAACCTTGGCTTCTGTAGCTATTTTATTTACTGTTTTTTGAAGGATAGATCAACATATCCACCCACACATACTCTGCAAACCCCTTTTTCAAACTCCAACTCTTCAACAGATTTTGGCCAACAACTACATCTCACTTGCATACATACACATTAGATGGCAGCCAAGAGGTTTTAAAAAAGCCTTATAACTCTGTACTGTCAACTAGTGGTAAAAGGGCTGACTAGTCAATAATTGATAATCATGCGGGGGAAATTATGTGGAAAAATTAAATGAATCCCATAAGCTACACCTCTCATATCAAAACATGAAGAATACATATGCATCAGCAACACTAATTCAGGTGGCCTCCATATTGCAGTCAAGAGATGCAATCTGTTTGTTGCTACTTAATGGTCATTAGTGGGCAACAAAGATTTTGCTTCATGAACACTTTTAGGTATATCTTATAGGAAGCACTTCTTGTCCAGTGTAGTCTTTTGAAAAGGAAAAGCATAGACAAAATTTATTGGATAAACCTGGATACTGGAATCAATACTTTTAGATAGCTCACTGGAACCACTACTAATATAGCCAAAAGCCTAAAACAAATATTTTGGACACCTAACATAAAAGCAACAGTCACTGAAAGTGAACTTGATGTTGGGAAAAATCAAAGGCTAACAAAATGCAAGGTCGTTAAAAGTTGTCACTAATGTCATACAAGAACTCAAAAAAGTACATATTGACAAAGAGTCCTGGTGAAATGATATCCAACGAATCAGAGAAAGTTGGAAGTAACTGGACAAGAAGAAAAAGTGATTATTTGGATTTTGACAGCCCAAATAAAATTGCTTTAAATTTGGTATCAATACCAAATAGCTGACTCGTAACAGCTGTATGACTGCCAGTCATTTTCAGTGACAAGTCAGGAACAGAGAATAAAGGCAGAAGTTGGGTTTAGAATTTAAGGTGCATAGGACATAGGATAGAGTTATTTCTTTAAATGAATACTCATTTAGAATGTATCTGTTGAATTGGAGAATCTTTTAAAACAAACACATTTTATCAAAAGACATAAGCTTTGATGAACAATAGCTCACTTCATTAGATGCTTGGAGTGGCTAAATTGAAGTAGGATTCAAACTGGAATGGGGTGGGAAAATGTTATCAGAATCTTATGAAGAATAGGCTTTACTTCACAATAATCTCCTGGCCTTGAATGAAAAAAAAATGCCCTTCCTTGTATTTTAATTTTACATTTGCTATTTGTTAGCAAGCACCTGCTGCCTCCTCCTTTAAGATGTTGAGTTGAAGGGTCAGTCTAGGCAAAATGCCAGGAATTGAAGTCACCTCTTTATAGCTAGGCTTGAGACTTCCTGTTATTGTAATAATTTCCTCAGGAAACCTGGCCACCACACATGTTCTGGAACTCTCCAGAGATTTTAATTTATTGTTGCTTGGGCAGCCAAAATAAATTATAATATTTCATTCTACACCATTTGTCAATTCAGTAAGTTGGATCCTTGATATTGCATAATTTATATAAAGTTAGAAATCTAGCTTTCTCCTTGAATGTTGTTGTCATAGTGATGCAATATTGGCCCCTTGGTCATATCAACTGGTACTGTAATTAGGTTGTAGGGTAGAACACAATTTTTGTGTGTGCATTTACATCTTTTTAAACAATTTGCTGTACTTTGAGCAATTGAGAAATCATGTATCCTTGCAAAACAATAAAAAGAATCTCTGTGAATTATCAAAATATTGCTGCTGCTACTATTACTTTTCTTTCTTTTGCACTGAATTTTGTGAAAACTCCTATATCTGTATGATATAGCAGGGAGAATTCAATTTCCCAAAACAAATAACATAACAGTAAAATTAATATTGGCAGGAGAGTGTTGCCACTTTATCAGTAGTGTTTCACAGAGACTACCAAAATACACGCATGATAAAGAAACAATTGCATTCTAATTATCAATCACAGCTGAAGGGAGAACTATATTTCCCTAGTGGGAAAATATAACAGTTTGAGGGACTGAGAATGGCTACCATGTCTGGAAAAAAATGTGATCTTGGCTATGAACATCAGAACTTAACAATTGTTTATATCCTTGTATCTACAAAATATTGGTATGCTGTCTCACAAAGAATAATTGGATTTTCAGTTCATAAAACAAGCATCTAAGGAGAACATTAGAGGGTGTATAAAATTGTAAACAGTATGGAAAAGTGATTCTCCCTCTTATTTTATAATACAATGGCTGGATTCACAAATCACATCAAAGCATGGGTTTGATTGATTTTTGCTTAATGAACAGCATGAACCCTACAGCTTGTAAAGCATGGTGTACAGTTCAGTGTTACATAAATACAGCCATTTGAAGCTGATTCACTAAACCACGGATAAATAAAATATAATTTAATACGGTGTGTGAGCAAGGTCTATATGCAATTGTTTCTGTATCATGCATGTATTTTGGTAGTCTCTGTGAAACACTACTGATAAAGTGGCAACACTCTCCTGCCAATATTAATTTTATTTTATGTTATTTGTTTTGGGGAAATTGAATTCCCCCTGCTATATCATACAGATATAGGAGTTTTTTTTTACAGAACAAATCAAAATGCTTGCTTAGTTAACAATAAAAATGAACTGACAAATTCAAGTAGCATAGATTTATTTGCTACAAAAATGAAGTGGAACTGCTTTTTATATGAGTCAAGGCTAAATAGAATCTATGAATGCACAAAACAATAACATTTTTAAAATAAAAATGCTGTAGTAGATTGAGCTGGATTTGTTTCAGCAAGGTAATTGCAACAAAAGAATTATTATTATTTATTATTATTATTATTATTATTATTATTATTATTATTATTATTATTATTATTATTCAGTGATTTGGCCTGGGAAATCTACTTCACAGATTTGATGGCACATTACCAAGAAGAAAAGTATTTTCATAATATATGAGGCATCAGTTCTAGCCCTCAAAGGCTGCTCTAGATTGGTCCTAATTTGTGTGGGATCTGAAACATTTCACGTTATGAAGAAGCTCAAGATTTCAATCATTTAATGAAATGCTGGTTCCACTGGAGCAGCACAACTATAACTATTTCCACTAATTTCAAGGAAGTCAGGCTGATGAATTACAGTGACATTAATTCACTTTGTGTTAATACTAGGGCTTAAAATTAAAGACCTGCTTCCATTTTGGGCTTAAGCACAGCATTATGAAATGGATAAATTTGGCATGTTATATCAAGCAGCATGGCTGTGGGAGTTAACAGGATACAGAGCTATAAGAGACAAAGATTTCCCAATAACTACATTTTTTTTTTTTTTACTTTCAGGACAAATACCAAACTGGGACAAGGTGGAAAAGGATAGGATTATAAATCAATACTTAATATTCATTCTTAATTAGTAAAAATCTTTATTAATCTATAGAATATCCAATTTCTGAGATACATTTTTAAAAAAAAAATCTTTAAGAATTTTATCCAGTACCATTTTTAAAAAAAGCTAAACTATCAAGACCTAGTTACTGGAGGCACGCTTACAATACCTGTTGCAACAAAAATAAACTTAAGTGTTGCTTAAATGTATTTATTTCCACACTGATTTTTAGGCAATTTTCAAATAGCTGGCTTATAGCATAAAGGTAATATAAGTATTTGTACGGGGAATTCTGGAGGTTGAAATCTACACATCTAGCTATAGAATATGGCAGCTGTGAGGGAATGACATCCTGAAGTTCTAGTCACATACAGGTAGTCCTTATTTAGCAACAATTGGGACCAGCAACTAAGTCATTAAGTGAACAAGCGGGTAAGTGAAATCACAACTGTGCTTATGATTGTACTTAGCTTTCCTTTGCTTTACAGATTTGTGAAGATTGTAAATGTGAGAATTGGTTGTAAAGTTATTTTTTCATCGCTGTCATAACTTCAAACAGCCATTAAACAAGGTAATTGTTAAATGAGAACTATTTATAGTCAGTGTCTGATATAAGATCTTCACAATTTCTAAATATCTATAAAAACAATCTGATAAACCACATCTGTTTTGAAGTGAATCAGACTTACTGGTTAATTGTAGTGTTTTCTAATTGTGCTAATTTTACGTTATTTCCCCAGTTATGACTTATAGTATCTTCAAGACAAAACTGACACTGACAAAATTACAGCAATGAAAACGCTATAAGTCTCTAATGGGAAAAATGACCTTAATCAGTGACTTTGGGTTTTATATATTATCCAACTCCTACCCTCGCAACACAGAAATGTTTTTTTTCTCAGAATGATCTTGTGAATTAATCAAAACCGTCCAATGGCTTCACATATAATTAGTCGTAATCCAGATTGTTGATTCCAAAATTATAAAATAATGTCTTGATACTGTTCCTAAAGTTTAACAAAACTGAATAAACTTAACTTACATATAACTAGCCAAACCACAACTGGAAGGATTATTGCCTTATGAGATGTGGGAGATCATCTAGCCTAATCTGACACAGGCAAAATATTTAAAGCTAAAGAAATTTGTTTAGGCAGCCGATTATCTTTTATTAGTATGGATGGATGAAATAAGTCTAAGCTCTAGTTAGCCAAAGAATACTGTACTTTACAATGCTGGTTTTTCTTTTCAATATTCTCTTTAATACAAGCACTTTTCCAGCCCCTTGCCAGGAGAATAAAAGACTCTCCAGGCTGGAAACAGGCACTTCAGTAAACCAAGGATGTGAAGCTTAGGCCTAACTCCTCACACATTTCCTTCCTGCAATTAGAAGGGAAGGCTCTGGGAGTCCAGATACGGTTGCGAAGTGTAAGGAAAAGGAGTTCCCTCCACATTGCAATCCTTCAATCCAGGCTGGCCGCCTAATTCCTGTTTCCGCTCCCATTGTGGAGCCGAGAGTCAAGATGCGAGGGCTGATCTTCGCCTCGCTCGCCCTCTTGCCGCCTTTCTTGGGCCTCTGGGCCTCTGCCGAGCTCCCTCAGAGGGGCCACACTTGGTGTCAGGCATCCGGGACCTGCTACAGCATCCACCTAGGCCGCATGAACTTTTACCAGGCTCAGAATGCTTGCGCTCAGCACGGGGGAGGTTTGAGCACGGCCAGCGGCCGCACCGAAGTCGGGGTCATCCTAGCTCTGCTGAAAGGACTTGCCAGCGAGACGGGCGGCTCTTTGTTTTGGCTGGGCCTGGTTAAGAAACCCCAGCAGTGCACCCTTCAAGATCTGCCGCTCAGGGGGTTCTCCTGGGTCTCCCCGGGGCTTCACGAGCCGGGGGCGAACGGGACCACCACGCCGCCCAATTGGCTCAGAGAACCGAGCAAGTCCTGTACTATGCAGAGATGCGCTGGGCTGCAAGTCAGCTTGGGCCAACCGCACCTGAAACCGTGGGGCCTGAAGGACCACGGATGCACCAAGGCGAGCCCTGGTTATATCTGTAAATACAGCTACGCGGGAACGTGCCCCACCCTCCACTCTGGAGCGCTGGGAATGGTCTACAGGCTGCCTTTTCAACTTCAAAGCCCGGCCGCGGAATTCAGCCCTCCCGGCACCGAGCTTACTATAGGGTGCCCCGGGCGAGAGGCGCGTTTCACTTGCCGCCTGTCGCTGAACGGCTCCCATTGGGAAGGCACCGAGCAGAACCTGTGCTCCTGTCCCAGCGGCTACTGGAGTCCGAGCAGCGGAGGCTGCGCGCTATTTTCGGACTGTTTTAGTGCCCAAGGCGCGTTCCGTTGTTTATGCGCTTGGAGATCCCGCTTGGCGGCAGACGAAGAGAGTTGCGTCGCGCCAGCCAGAGATGGCGCAACGACGGTGAAGCCCGCCGTTTCTACTCCGAGGGCTACGGGAACTTTCCCTCCGAATAGCACTACCGGGCTTGGTCAAAATATATCGTTTCTGGAATCATTTACTACTCCGATCGACAACAGAACCACCAAGCATTTGGCTTCTTCAAACGCCTCCAACTATATCTTCATCCTGATCACGGTGGTGGTGGTGATTCTTCTGATTATGGTCATGGCCTCGTTCCAGGTCTTCCAGGCATGCTTCAAGAACTGCTCTTCCAACAGTTCCCAGCCTACAAAAGATGGTGTTGTAGTTGTAGAAGGCGATCCAGAAGCCTCTGTCACCCGCACCAACTCTGAACATTCCCTGGGACCCAGCAAAGCAGAGTCCATAGCTTCTCAGGAAGACTTTAAACCAGCCGAATTGGGACAACTATAAGGAGGCTGGAAAGAACATTTGGAGAAGAAATCTGGTGGGGGATGAAAAGGAGATATTCTTTTGAATACAATAAATATTAGCAAATGTTTACAGGTTATATATGTAGAAATAAAAGTTACATTTTTTTGTTTGAAGGCAGTTATGTTTTTGTTTGACACTATTTGATGAATTAGAATGATTTCTTTTTTTGAGGTGCCCTTGACAACGTTGATCAGAAATCACTCCTCCCCACCATCTTATTCCCTAAAATAGAAGAGTTAGAAGGATAAGAAATGGCAGTTCATATTTCTTGCAGTGATCCAGCTAGATAATTGAAAAATGAAGTGCTGCAAGTGACTGTGCTGTGTGAGGGCCACCACTTACTTGATTGTAGAGTCTCTATCTCTCCTCCCCCTTCCGTTACTGCAGCTGAGACCAGGCTGTATGAATAGTGTTGTGTTGCCTGGGGGAAAATTCAGGGAGTCGCTGCTAATTATATCTACTCTTGTTGAATCTTGCAAAAATTGGGACTGGGTGCACAGGCTCTGCTGTCGCTGCCATATTGTCTATAGGGAGAAGAGAACAAGCTAGTAGAACTGAATATGGTTGTAAGAAATTACTCCTGTAGGTGATAATAGGAGGATAGGAGCAAAGGGTGGAATGGAACTATGGCTTCTGTACACTATTACTTTTATCATTTAACTTTCTTATTTTAAACCCTCAAATATAATTCTGATTTTTAAGGTATTAATGGCAAGACTTAATCAGAAACCAATTGAGTGTTGGAAGTGCCTTACATCTCATTCGAATGTGCTGGGTATCTATCTAACACAGTAATGATATAGCTGTTTTTTTGGAGATGTGTCCCATTGAATCAAAGAGAACGTATTCTAGATAGACATATAGGATGGCTCTCTTAAGTTCATCTTATTTTGAATGTTTTGTTTCCTTGAGTTCTTACTTGAGTGTCTTGGGTATTCTACTATACATGCATGTCCAGATCAATTTGTCTGGCTGAAAAAGGGATCTGAAAAAATGCAGTTCTGTGGCTTCATGGGCTCCTTTAAAGGAAGAAATGTTGACCAGTGCTTAATTTTTATGATATAAAGTTTTGTGTTCCAACTTGCTTAAATGGAAATTCTCCAAATAGACAGAGCAGTTTTCAAATATTTCTCATTACTAGCATACATTAGTTCAATGTTATGAAAAGCATTGCACATCACTGGTTTCAAATATGTCACTATTTAATAGATGGCTTAAATGATCATTTTAATTTCTTCCATCTCACTTTTCTAATGAATTGAACTTGATAATTCAACTATTTTCTAGATGTCTTGCTCCTTAGATGTGTCAGGTAATAACCAGGAAGAGATCCTTGGCATCTAACTCATTCCTTGGTTGAATTTTGAATTCTTTTTCCAAAATGGAGAAAGATATTTTCTTTTTTCCACTTCTTAGTAAATATTTTATCTGTGAATTGACTGTGATGCTGCATTCATCACTTGCTTTTCATTATATGAATATGATATAGTTCTGGATTTTATATAACTAACTTTTTTTAGTGATGAATTTAATGTGAGACACTTTAGAAAATTCAGGAAATTCAAGGAAAAGGTAGGATATACATTTATAAATTTATTACTATAACTGGAACACCAACAATTGAAGGAGATTTGGAGATTTGGTGCCTTACTCCTTCACTGTAAAATATCATGGAGAGGTCAGTTTGAAAATAAACCCAGTAAGGTCAGGAACAAAGAGACACTATTTAAAAGAAATGTTGAGCATCTTTTAGCAGTTTTATTTCAAATGGAGAAGTAGAAAGGTCAAACTCTCTTGTTCTGCTTTTATTAAGAACACCTAAAATTGAGCATTTCAACCAGATAACATTTTAAAGTCTGTGAACCAGTATTCAAAAACTTCATATACAGACCTATAATTGGAAGCAGCTAATTTTATTCAGAAAAGACTGGAGGTCCAGTGATCCAAATTGCCATGAATTGAGTATAAGACAACCTAATAATCAGATTATCATAGGATAGGATTATCATTATAAATCTGAAAGTGGATATCAGATATATTGTGGGCAGAAATATACCTGTAGGATATGAATGCTTTCATTTGGAATGTGCCAGAACACATGTTGTGAGGGTTAGAATAAATGTTCTTTGCTATTGAATAAACGGGCAGGCAGGTCCATGTAGGAATAGTTTAGCAGGGGCAGAGAAATTAAAGCCTATGGGAATACTAGATCTTATTTTTCTCCTCCGTATTTTTTTCCCCATTCTGCCTGCTTTTTCTTCTGGAGCTCCAGATACACTTTTGCGTCTTAAATATGGACCTAGAGTATTTTAGTTGATTTAGTAACTAAAACCTATCATTGCAGTCCAATTGATTTATGATTCAGATACATGGGGATTACTGAGAAAAGATACAAATGTTTCACATATAAAATGTTCATATATTTATCTTTAATATAAATTCCTGAAGGATATGTACTGATTATGCTAAGTTTTTAAGATCAGAAGGCCATGGAAAAAACAAAGATTTTCTACTGGGAAAATAAGTGTTTTGGTTTTCCACAGCAAATAAAATGCTTAGTGACTAAGATTGAACTATACTTGCAATTTTGACCCAGGAACAGTTTTGAATATTCTTAAACAATATACTGCTAACTGGAGAAAACTCAAAATACGGATGCATTTTGCTTATGGAATCATTGTGTCACTTATCCAGTGTGGTTTGTGAAGATTCCGTCTTGCCTGACAACTAGAAAATGTTGTTATTGTTTCATTATACAAAGAAAAAGAGAGCAATTATGAAAATAAAGACTATTATATGGAGAAATTAGTAAATTTGTTTTTGATAAAATGTCTTAGCGTGAGAAAGTTTACTGCATGTTTGTTGATTTAGAAAAACTATATGATAAAATGAATATAATGGAATTCAGAAATGGTTTGCATGAATAGGGAGTTAAAATTGTTGATGGATGCTGAATGTGACATATTGTATGATGGAAGTAAAACATGCACAATAATAAAGGCATCTTAATAATTCAACATTGAACAGAGCGTAAGACAAGGATGTCTTATTTCCCCTTGGTGGTTATAATTCCTTAATGTATAAGGAATACTTGTCATGATATTAGAGGTCTGTTGGCTAGGCATGTGAATAATTGTGTACTTTTGTGTCCAAACAATGTTGAATCTTGGCTGAAAACCTGAATGCTTTTGCAATGAATGTTAGATATATTGCCTGATATGTCAAGGACTATGGATCTGAAAATTAAGATAACAAAGCCCAAGATAATTGTATTTGACAGGGAAGATGGCGAGAATGATGGCAAGTTACACATAAATGTGAATTAGTATATTTCTATACAGTATGTACGAAAAATGGGGAGAAGCTGGAGAAATGTTAAGACATGCAAATGCTAGTAGAGATAGTGGATAAATACGTGTTTGGTACAAGGAAAAATGTTAAATAAAGGAATAGATAATGGCTGTGAATAAGAATGTGCTTCTCATTTTACTATATCAATGTTTCTCAACCTTGGTTACTCTAAGACAAGGGTCTTCAAACTTGGCCCTTTTATGACGTGTGGACTTCAACTCCTAGAATTCCTCAGCCAGCCACGCTGGTTGAGGAATTCTGGGAGTTGAAGTCCACAAGTCATAAAAGGACCAAGTTTGAAGACCCCTGCTCTAAGATCTAGGATTTCAATTCTAATATTCATAATATTCAGACCCATATGGTGCTTCCTTCAACTCCTAGAATACTCCAGCTGGCCTACAGTAATTCTTAAAGCTGCTGAGGTTGAAAAACACTGTTACATTGTATGAAAATTGGATCTGAATATGTTGGAAGAAGCATAAAAGAAAGTTGAATGTAGTTAAAATGGTTTACTTAAAACATCTATGGTTAAAGAACAGTGGAGGTAATGGATGAATGTGGATTGTACACAAAAGCAGGGCTTTTTTTTCTTATAGAATGCCCAGAATGGAGTTCTGGCACCTTTTTTGGATGGAACCTTGTAGGGTAGGCAAGGCAGGTTGTATGACATGTGTGAGTTCCGGCACCTTTTTTTTTTTTTTTTTTAGAAAGAAAGCACTGCACAAAACTATGAACATATGAAAGAAGTATGTGAAGATGGCTTGTTAGGTAGAGGAAAAGGAGGATGATCAAACTGCAAAGCAAATGAAGAGTGAGTAGTGGGCTAAAAGAAAAAAATAGATAATCACAGTTAGATGAAGTTGAAATTGAAGATGAGGTTCAACAAAAAGAACTAGAGAACAAAAGGCAATCTAAAGTGAATACATGTATATGGAAGCAAGAATGGTTTGGGAGATATAACATGGTGTTGGTATAAATCAGGTTTGGCTGTATTTTCTTAACATATGGCTTAATTTCTTATCATATGCCTTTATTTTATTTTATTTTATTATTTTATTTGTTCTTTTTTGTGCTTTTTATAATGTTTCTTACATTGAGAGGTAATAGAATGTTGAATATGTATGAACATACTAATTTTATGAAATCTACTTTATCCTATGCAAATTTGTGCCTTAAGCCTTTCTAATCCAATATATATTTACCTTGGTTGAACTGTATCTACACACACACACACACATACCTAATAAATTTAGAACTAAGCATTATAAAAACCAAGGGTTGTTACTGATACAGCTATCATTTTTCATTCATAATATTCAGACCCATGTGGTGCTTCCTTACTACTGGAAGGGCAGGTGAAAATCCTATGCATTCAGGAAAGGGATGTATCAGATATTAGAATTCGTGGAATGGAAGGAAATTCCTGGATTAGAGCTATAATTTTGTGCTTAATTTTATATAAAAGTGCGTAGATCTGCAGCATGAAACCCTAATCTAAACTAAAATGATTTTTCAGCAAAATTAGTAGAATTATTTCCAGTCCATATAATGACTAGAAAGTGAGAAAAAATATTGTTCAAATTTTTTTTTTAAAAAAAGCTGGTATCAAATAAGCAAAGGCTGCTTACTGCACAGATAAATTTATGCACTGTTTATATATTTACATTCACTGGAAGTTATTTGGATTCTCAGCCAACAATGTGCTATTATCAACATATAAAGTGCACACATGTCTTCTTCAAGCAACATACTCCTTACATAATTTAAATGCATTCCTAATACATTTGTCCATATACTTACTAAGCAAGCAATAACTGGACTCATAGATACTGTTTTCCATTGTCCATCATGGCTTCAAACAGTCAAAGTTTTCATATAACACTTTATAGTAAGATAGCAAAGTGTAGAATACAACCTTGTACCCATATAACATGCATAATTCCCTGCTTATGTAAGAACAACACTAGTAGGTTTTGGATATTTTAGCCAGTATGCCACAAACATAACCAAATCCCTGTAGGACTTTCTTTAACATAGAAACTTTATTTGGCTCTAAGAAAATGCATACAGGACCCCTCCAATGTGGGATTTCTACATCCTTTCTGGGGCACCCAAAAAGAAAAATATTCAGCAATATTATTAATTAATATTATTAATAATATTATTAATATTAAGCAACTTCACTACTAGCATTAGAGGAATTGCAATAGTACAGACACACAAGTAGCAAAGTTGCCCACCCTTTGTATAAATCCCTATGCAAGTTTAAATGGGGCAGAGCTTCCATCACAAAACTGCTCAAGATGTCTGGCAAGTTTTGCTCCCTCTCTGACAAAGGCTGCTGATAGACAGTACAAAAATAACTTTATATAACAATAAACTGTTAAACGCATTGAGGTGAATCTACCCTTGGACACTGCAATCTTCATGAATATGAGTCAGTTGCGAAGCATCTGAATTTTTATCACGTGACCAGGGGGATGCGACAATAGTCATAACTGTGAAAAATGACCATAAGTCACTTTTTTCAATGCTGTTGTAACTTTGAACGGTCTCTAAATGAATTGTTATAAGTCGAAGACTACCTGTAATAAGGGGCTGCCTTGAAGACATCTGGAAGCTGCAGTTAGTCCAGAATGCAGTAGGACATGTACTTTTGGATGTCCCACTGTTCATCTGAGTATCTCCACTGCTGTATGACCTGCATTGACTTCCAGTTACTTTCCGGGTGCAGTCCAAGGTACAGGTTATCATCTTTAAAGTCCTACATGGCATGGGACCAGGTTGCTTGCAGGACTGCCTTTCCCTGGGGGTATCTGCCCATCCTGCTAGGTTAGCTAGAATGAAAGTACTTCAGGTCCCCTCTCTTAAATTTGCCACCTGATGGATCTTAGAGCCTTCTTGGTGGCTGCCCCAGTCCTTCTGAACAGCCTCTCACTGGAGATCAAGGGGATCCGTCCCTGTTTTGGCTTCTGGAGGGCTGTGAAGACCTGGTTCTTCTCCTAACCATTGGGCTAGAAGGTGGGAGAAGGTGATAGATGATAGCTAGATGGTAGAAAGATACTGTGTTTCCCCCAAAATAAGACCCAGTCCTATATTTTTTGCTTCCAAAAGAAGCACCAGCATGATGCATATGTGGTGTCCTGCCACAAGTGGCAGCATCAGCATGATGTGCCATGTGGCCTGCCGCGAGCGGTGGTACCTGCACAATGTACCACATGGCATCTCACTGCAAGTGACCATAAGTGGCCACAAAAGAAGCCAGGCAGCGGCGCAACATATGTCAGGCCGTGGGAGATCTGGCTGCGGTTGTCCTAAGGTAAGCTCCATCCCCACCCCCACCCTAGCTTGATTTTTACACTTGCGCCTCACCCCACCTCATACAACCAGACGATGGGATGGGGTGGGTGGGGTCTTAACTAGGGCTTATTTTGAGGGCAGGTCTTATATCAAGTGCACATGTGAAAATCAAGCTAGGGCTTATTTTCAGGATAGGTCTTATTTGGGGGAAAACAATAGATAGATAGATAGATAGATAGATAGATAGATAGATAGATAGATAGATAGATAGGATGTAGAAAGTCCCCATCCCTGTCAAAATGCCAGGTTTTTGAGATGTAAACAAAACAGACCAAGATAAGTCACTTCAGAATTTCTTCCACCTTTAATATAGCATATAAGCGGTATAATTTAATTAAGCTGAATGACCCCGTTGGTAACTAAACTTTCACTCATTCTGTTTCCCTCTTCAGCTCTTTCATGGACCCTCAAATTCTGTTCTAAGAAGTTGGAAGAGCCTTTGGAATAGATCTGGATACATAGCACAGTAGAAACAGCTTGCATATGGATTCTGCTCTTAATTTTTTTCCTGAAAAAACCCCAACAGATTACCAAACAAATGAGCGTAACTGTATGAAACTAATCTTTTATCTATTCAGTCATCTCTTTCAGATTTATATTAAAATGTAGAGGAAGTAAAGAATTCTATGAACTTAGGCAAGTTTTTAAAAGATTTTTACATTTTGATTATATTTAGAATTATATTAAGTACATAAGTCTTTATATTTTCTTCCTTTCATATAGTAGGGATACTTTCAAACTATTGCTAATTTATGTAAGATGATTAAATATGCAGAACGTTGGAGAATATTCATAGCTGAATGATAAAAATGCTTTGAATATGTTACCAGTTATATAAGTATAAAGAAAGGAAGAAAATATGTGAAGTTGTTTATTAGTGAATTTCCTTCATCAAATATTGGCATAACAAATCAAAGGTTGCACTCGGTATTTTATTTCTGATAAATAAATATGACCTGTATTTCTTATAATGCTTACAATCTCAAGAAATATAATATACTTTAGCTAGCTAATAATACAGGAGTTTGGTTCTGAACAATACTTTGGCTCTTACAGCAATTCCCTGTTTGAGAATATGCAAAATAAACTTATCAAGGTGACAAGAAGAATGTGTTTGACCATACTATTCAGCTGCAGAGTTATTCCCAAGTCTGCATGCCACTTTATTATATAAGTTACTCACAAACCTTGCCAAGTTTATGTTGCTCAATCTCCCATTGAGTTTTAATTGGCTTCATGATTAAAATAGAGACACCTTTTTATTTCCCTAAAGCACATTGCAATTCATAAATATATATATTTGGAAAACCAAACTAGGCAACACAGAAATGTACAAAATGACTTGACATGAATGGTATATTAACTGTCACTATGAATATTTTATCTATGAAATGGATGTGGTAAAATCTCACGAAGCTTGACTCTGTTGGAAATGAATGCTGAAATTGGGTAATGTTTTTCTTCTCTGGAGGATACAAATCAATGACTACTTGGTATTTCAGTTTTTCTCTTATAGGAACGATTTATTCTTAATGTGTCATTATCACTCAAACCTTCAAAAATATTGAACTTTTTCTTCTGATAAAATACATATAAGGAATTCATGGATGCATGAACTTTTCATGCTGACATTATGCAAGAATTATACCAATGTAATACCTCACATTGAGTTACATACTTCGATGTCATTAGCAGAAAATTGAAGGCAGCATTCGGACTTCAGTCCAGGGAACAGGGGAATATTGAGTGTCACAAAGAGCCAATCCAGCTGCAATTTTCTTTATGTAGTCCTTATTCCCTGCTGGACTAATTTGCTGAGCCACACTTCTTCCTCTCTGGCTGGTTTCCTTTGCTCTCTATTGCTGCCAGCTTCAGGACCTTGGATAGCTCAGGGCCTTGGTCAGGGCCATATCCAGGATCTGGATATGCTGACTTGGCATGCAACTGAGGAGCCCTCCCTTCAGCTAACTTCTGTGAAGTGGGCTCAGTTGCATGCTTGTCAAACTGTTCAGCTTTTGAACCCAAGAACTTAGAGTTATCTCTAACACTGACCTATTTATACAAATATTTTTCCCCAGCATTGAAAAGAGAAAAGTTGTGGTCTCAATCAGTCAATGGTATGCAAAATTGATTTTGTTAGCAATGTATGAATGGATCATTAGCATTGATAAACTATAGTGAAATATAGCTACCAGTAATTGATGTATATAATTCTATATGTACATGTATTGATTAATACATAACCTGGATTTCCCCCCCTTAATTTTCTTTTTTCTTTTCCCCATGTTTTTCTTACCTTTATAATTTTGACCATTGTTTATTTTTCTTTCTCTTTGTACATTCTTTTTACACTCAGTAAAAAGCCATTAAAACTCTTTTTTTCATACAGATTTTTGTTTGAAAAAATAACAAGATTTATAATAGAATATATGGGTTAGCCCCCCCCCCTTCATCCTGGACATCTGCATGGGGAATCAAAATTGGCTAGAGGGCAAGCATGACATTGTAATGCATTGCACATGTGCCTGCATGCAAAAATCAACATATTAATGCTCCTTACAATGATTGTTGTGGTAGAATTAGTTCATTTTATATAGTGTATCATTCTCTCCTATAATTAATAATGCTTTGTTTTTAACTGTCTCACACATCTGGAAAAATGCTGCAACATTGTTCCATAGATGAATTTCCATCTCAAATCCCAACTGATCTAACTCTGGTGTTTTGGCAGATAGTGCCAATATAGCACTTAGTGGTATTGTGCTATTGTATAACAGCTGTTAAGCAATAGCCAGACAATCATTTTGTTGGCACAGCACATTTTATTTAAGATTTGTAACTAATGTAACCTTTAACATTTCTCATTAAAACCTACTTGCTTTTATGATGTCAACAATTATTGTACTGAATGAAGTGAGTCGGCATTAAGGTTTTTATGAAAACATGCACATGGTAACAAAAACCTGGCTATTCTTTCATTGTTAATGCCTTAATTTTTTTATCTGTGTAAAATATAAGGTAATGTAGTCTTCATGCTTTTGTAAGCAATACTGCATCCATTAAATGTTGAATGTGCAATATGTTCACATTAGAACTATGGTTCAAGCTTCAGAACTGCTTCTCTCAATGGACTTTACAATGGGCAGACGAGACTACAAGATATTGTTTTATTCTTTGCTAAATGGACTTTCAAGACATTGTTGGTTTTTTTACAAAATATATAAAAGAAAATAGAATGAAAACCAACTCTGGAGACATTACTTTGCAAAGAACATGTTACACTGCCTATTCCCAAGAAAAAATATTTTGCGATATTTAGCACATATTTCAATTGCCCTTATGTCTTCCTTCTGTATAATTTTTCAAAAGGAGTCCACAATCCTAATAAGTGTTTCCAATTTTACTGCCATAATACCCACCTATATTGTTTTATCTTTAGAGATATTAGTTTTTCACTGTAGAGCTAGGAATTCAATAATAGCTTTCACCTGCCCATACCTGATGAGTCATGATCTGCCATCTTTTAATTCAATATTGACAGTTCAATCTTTATATTCCTTCTTGTTCAGATGCATCTTGCACATTTTGGATAAAATGTTGGTTTTAATCCACAAGGAAGTTCAAAACACCCACTTGTCAACATGTCTTTGCATGATGACAAAAGAACAAGCAAATCCTTGTTTATTTGTCTCAACAAATGTCAGGGCTATGTGCAATCATATGCTTTTTCAATGTCCTTTAAAGATCAAAACCAGTCAGGCAATTGCAGAGGAACAATAAAAAATGGATTGCAAATAAGTGTTAAAGACATCTATTTATTAAGCTAACACTGAGTTACAGCATTGCTGGAGGAAGGTCACAACGTAAGAGTACTGGATAGATACTCTCTTAAGGAAATAAGTGATCTAAAGTTGAAATGCTGTTCTAATGTAAAACAATATTATAAACTGGTACAGTAGTGTTTCTGCCCTAAACAATTTGATGCTTTTCATTTCAGTGTCAGGTTAGAATTTACATGGAAAGGGAGCCCTGAAAAAAGGCAAGGTGCAATTAGTAAACGAATTAAAATACATGTCAAGTTAATACTCCAAAATACAGGCTAAAAGCATGATTCAAAATCTTGTATTTTGGAAACTTTTATAATAAATAGTTAATGATCAATCTTTTGACATTTGTGAGGCTGCTATCCTGTACATCCTTTATGGGAAATAGGTCCTGTGACAACCAGTGAGAGTTACTTCTGAGTAGACACACATAAGATTGAATTGTAAAATAAACATAACATTTTTCCTTTAATTCCACAGAGTATGAATAATTCTTTTCAGAGGTCTTTTTTCCAGCTTTTTTTAATGTACTTTTTCAGATAGCTCTGTCAAGCAGTGCAACAAAGTTTGTCCAAATAGTGTTCAGCCTATTTGAAGAGACTAAACTGCATTTAAGCATATTTTTGTCTTCTAGTTTTAGTTCTTAATTCCCTCCCCCCCTTTTTTTCTGATTAATCTGGAAGCACAATTCAGACACAAAGAATCAAATTTCACTGAGAGAAATGCAGCGTTTGGCTATGAATAAGTACTTTTGAACAACGTACATATTGTTGAAAAGTACAAATATATGTGATTTAATTACAGTACAATACTGTTGCAAGTTTTAATATCTAATTTACAGCAGTATTATACATATTTTTCTCACAGGTTTAATAGGACATTCTGCTTGATAAAATGAGTTCAAGTTTTGTAGTATTAAGAACATTATTAATCCAAGCCGAATGAATTGAGGATTTTTTTTCTATTTGCATTGCATTCAAAAGTACCATATTAAGTACTGACATTAATTAATTAATTAACTAACTAAATTGCAAGAAACTGAACTATTGTTAAAGTTCAAGAAATTGTCAAAACCTCTGCAAGTTATCAGAATAAAATTGATAAGAATTTATCACGGAAATTGGATTGTAAATAAGATAACAAATAAAGTTGAGTAATTATAAAGTTTTGTTTTCTCAACTCATCCTGCTTTAAACTTGAAAAGTTTACTAACACCATCATACAACAGGGTGTTACACTTTTGTATGATGGTGAAAATACACTCTTATTTTTAAAAGGCATTCGGGGATCGTGATTGTAATTTGAATAGGTTTATTCCAAAATGATCTGTACTTTATGAATGCATATTTTCAAGCAAATATGAACCTATTTTATGACAGTTCTTATCTCAGTTCCTTTTAATGGTCCTTCTGCTAATTAAATTAAATGGAAAAGATTTGGAATATTAGGATTTCCATTTCAGATCTGCTTTTTATTTGGGCATTAAAATGTTTTTTTAATCAAACTACTTGTGATAAATCTAAAGCAAAGGATAGTAAGAGTTGTATTTTAGCCATCATTATTCTTTATAAAAAAAACACTTTTCCAAAACATATACAATAACAATATAGGACAGGAGGCAAAATACAAGAACAAAAGGAATTCCTTCCCAAACTACAAACATTCTCTGACCGAAAAAAGTGCTTTAAACAGATATAAGTATCATGAATCTGTATACTCCCAAATCTATTTTTAAAGACTGTTTTATAGAGAATTCTCTCCACAACATAGAAACTACATAGAATTAGAAATATAAAAAGGAAAATTATTTATTTTACATTTGAAAACTGGCTCCCAAGAAATGTAACACACAGCAAAATATTTAAACAAGCGTCTTATAAATTCAACTAATGCAAAATGAAGAATACATTTCATCTGGGTAGAAGTGGGGAAAAGAGGGTGGTCTGGATCTTCCCCAAGTCCCACTCCAGCACCTCGTTTTTAGTTATTTCTTTTGTAGGAGCTCTTCCTGACTGCTTTATAGAGAAAATATTTGGTCAGATGAGGCCATTTGTGCTATCATCATTTAGCCGTTTTGTTGTTCTTTGAACTCTTTTTTTAGTCTCCTACAGTTATGTGAAATATGCATCCTAATTCTAAAGGGACAGAATATGACTCAAATCAAATTGAATCTTTGTTACAGCCAAATAATAAATAAAAACTATAACAAAGAACATGACTCAAAACAAACCAGGCCTAGAACTCCACTCTCAGTGCTATATACTATGATTATAATAGGAAGCACTAGAGGTCTCCCATAGGATTTATGCTTTCTAGAAGAGAACAAAGGTTACAGACATCCCGGTTACTGAATTTGAAGTCCAGTTAAAAGAGCACAACATATTAAATCAATGCTTTGCATCTCCTGTGACTTTTCCTTGGTTGATTTTTAAACTTGGAGATAAGCGCTGGTCTAAATGATGTTGGGCCAGATCTAGCAAGACAAATTACTAATCATCATCTGAGGTGGATTGATTCAACTGGCGTAAAAGTTGTGTAAGTAAGTAAACAAATAATCTTGAATTTTGCTACATTGTTTTTTTTTTCCATTTTGAATTGCTTTTGAACAGTTAGAAGGGTAGTTTTGACTGAATTTTTTAAGCAATTTAATCATTACTCCTCTAAAGCCAGATATATATTTTCTGAGGTAACCATTGGTGAGTACTTTTGTGGCTGAAGTAATCTTGATGTCTCAAAAAAAGGCTTTAAAAAAAAAAAAACCCCTCCTCAGCCTCCCATTCACAAACTACTCTTTTCTCCTTACTGTCCCTTACTTCTCTTTGCTGGTGGTTCATGACAAATGCCAGCCCAGAATTGCAATCTTGCTGTTCTCTGCTCCCCTTAATTCAAAATGCTTCCCAAACCAAACACCGCTGGCAGGTCAGGAGGCAGATCTTGATAGTTGCTGGGAAAGAGTGGGAGCCTGGGGCTTTCTATCTTATCAACAGCCAGCTGCTGCTTTGAGATAACAACACTGTGTTTGCTTTCTACTGGACTGGTTTCCTTTCCCTTTCCAGATGGATCGCCATTTCCCCCAGGCTTGCTCAGAGCCAGCGAACAAAAGAAATTGGTCCCACAGCAGGGACCCAGAGGGAAAAAAGATAGATCGTTCGTTTCTATTATGCTGATGGAATAGTTAGCTTTCTCCTGGGACTGCCAAGCGGATCTAATATTTTGCACTGCCTCAGGATCATTTGCTTCCTGCTGGGGAAGTTCTTGGAAAGGGTGAAAAGGATTTTTGCCAACCTTCTGGCAAATCTGGAATGATTTTTCTTTTCCAAAGATGAGCTGTGGGATGGTTTAGAAACAAGGATCATTGTAAAGCTAAGCGTGTATGTTTTAAATACTGCTGGTTGGCTCAGGCGAGCCACTGAGTACACCAGGTGAGCTTATCAAGACTGAGTCCAGTCCCAACTTGTGAAACAACACACTACACACCCCTACCATCAGAAATACCCATAGCTCTAGAGGGATGGGTTTTGAGCCCACCCCTCAGCATCTCTTTAGGCTGCTGCAACACATGAAGGCAACCTAGGTCCTGATTTGGTTTGGTTTCTTTTCTGAAGCCAGGAGCAAAACCTTCCAGCAGTGCTCAGCAATCTTTCACTTGGATATCGAGGGGGATCCAGTAGTCCTCAACTTGATGCAGGCGCTCTCGCCGATAAAGAGCACACTCGCGGGCCGCGGACCTCAAAGAAAGCACTAGACAAGAGAGACTCGAGGCTCCGGGGCGTAGGTAAGCGGAAAAGGCTGGAGAACCGGCCAGGCCGCCCAGGAACTCATCCCTTGCCAGAGAAGGAAGAAGGAGCGTCCAGCTTAGAAGCCGAGAGCCGCGCGTCCTTCGGGCCGTTCTCGCCGCTTTTCCCTGTCCCCCCCCCCCTCCCAGGCTTTTTCTTGGCTCGATCTCCCCCGCCCGCCCCCCCTTCCACTCCGTTGGATCCGGCCCGGGAGAGTCAGAAAGCTGCCTTCAGAGGGTTGTAATCCTGGAGGTGCAAGTCCCGTTCCGGTACACGCTGCCTGACTCGCCGAAGTTGTCGACGGGAAAGTCCTCCACGCTGTAGGCCCTGCTCTTGAGGGCGGTGGCGTAGTAGTCGACCGGCTCCTCGGCGGCGTTGTCCATCCAGCTAAGGCACAGGAGCCTCTGGAAGGAGCGCTTGAAGTTGTCCGAGAGGAAGCCGTAGAGGATGGGGTTGGCGCAACTGTTGGCGTAGCCCAGGATGACGGAGAGCTGGCTGATGGTGGCGTCGTCGGGCTCGACGAAGAGGTTGACCAACTGCACGACGTAGAAAGGCATCCAGCAGATGACGAAGACGGTGACCACCATGAGGACCATGAGGGTGATCTTCCGTTCGGAGCGCTTGCGCTGTTGCCAGCCGGCCTTGAGCGCCACCATGCGCATCTTGGCAATGATGAGGATGTAACAGAGACTAATGGCCACCACGGGGAAGAGGAAGCCCATGAGGAAAGTGTAGACCACGAAGACCACCAGCCACTTCTGCTTCGGTTCGGGCATCATCATGTTGCAGGCCACCGTGCCGTCCGTGTTGGCCTCGGTCCGGGAGAAGATGAGGATGGGCAGAATGATGACGAGGGCCAGCCCCCAGACGGCCAGGTTAACCATCTTGGCCACCGTGGGCCGGCGGTAGCGCGACGCCTTGATGGGGTGCACCACCGCGATGTAGCGGTCCACGCTGAGCACGGTCAGGCAGTAGATGCTGGTGAACATGTTGACCGCGTCCACGCTGAGCACCAGGCGGCAGAGCAGCGACCCGAAGGGCCAGTGGTGGAGCAGCGTGGAGGTAACCAGGAAAGGCACGCTCAGCATCAGCAGCTCGTCCGCAACGGCCAGGTTGAGGATGTAGATGTTGGTGGCGGTCTTCATCTTCGCGTAGCGCAGGATCACGTAAATGACCATGGAGTTCCCGCACAGACCCACCAGGCACACCACGGAGTAGATGAAGGAGATGAGGATGGCGCTGCCGCTGCCCGGCGACTCGCCGCCGCCGCCGCCGCCACCGCCGCCGGCGCCGCTCACCGTGCCGTTGGGGCCAGGAGGGCCGGAGGAGTTCCTGCCAGCCGCTGCCGAGTCCATGCCTCCAGCAGCGCCCGCCACCAGCCTGGCGCAGGGGCCATCCTCCGCCCCGTCGGCCCGAGCTCAGGGGGGCAGGGGCGGCGCGAGTGCCCGGGCAGCCCGGCGGCAGCTCAGCATCCTTTCTCCTGCGGGCACAGCCTGAGGGCGAGCGCCGCCGTCCTTTGCTCCGGCAGCCCGAGCTCGGGCGCAGGGAGAGCGGGAAAAAGGACGGAGCTGCGCACCGCCTCCAGCCCCAACTGGCATTAGTTGCAGCTCGTCGGCTCGCAGGGATGATTAATAGGAGGCGAGCGGCGCGTCAGCACCTACGAAGAGCGAGAGGGAGAAAAGAGGTGGGAGGAGGGCAAGGCGGGGAGGGCGCCCCCTCCGCCTCCCTCCCTCCCTCCCTCCCTCCCCCGCTTCCCGCCAATCTGCTCCTGCAAGAGAAGACTTCCCCCTGCTCAGACGGACGCCGCCGCCGCCGCCGCGTTAGAGAGCCAAGCCAACAAGTGCCAACAGACTCCCTGTGGCAGGAGGGCCCGTTAGTCCTGCCTCTGGCGAGCGAGCAAAAGGCCAAGAGGGAGCCCGGAGGAAGGACGGTTTTTTCCCCTTCGGAACTTTTTGTTCGTTTGTTTGTTTATCCAAAACACTTATAGAGCTGCCCATCACATATCGAACTCAACCAACCAATTAAAATCACATCCATAAGAAAACAAAACAGTGAGAGTGACGGTTCGTTCTCCGAGCTTGTGGGTTGGTTTCCGAACGTTCCGTTACCAGGCTAGGCAACATCTTCAGCGGAGTTTAGGGGGATGTCTCTGCCAGCGCATCTTCTGTTTATAAGGGCTTCGCGTGGTCAGTACGTCCTTATAAGCCCTTATAAACAGAAGAATACTGACACGGACATTCCCCTAAACTCCGCTGAAGAGGTTGCCTAGCCTGGTAACGAAACGCTGGGAAACCAGCCCACAAGCTGGGAGAACGAATCTTCACCCTTATCCTACACCCGAGCTACGCCGCTATTGCAAAACAAAACAATGCATACAGCTATGAAACCCATAAACGGCACTAAAGTTAAGCTTCCACTAGTCGCGTCTACTTAAATCCTCTCTTCCACCTCACCTTATCCCAGCGCTTGGGCGGAAAGCCAAATCGGTGCTTTTTGGAAGGCTAGGAGGGTAGTGGCTTGGCTTCAGTGCAGCTTCCCAAGGCTGCAAGACCTGGTCAACTCACCCAAACCTGCCACATTGCCTCTTTCTTGCCTTCCTGTCCCATGTGTGTCCCTTCTCTCCATCTCATCAGTGTCTGTTTCCTCATACTCTTGGGTAATCCCAATATCACCATCCTAGCTACTTCATCTCTGTCCCAGGATGGTCTCAGATTTAGCATGACCTTGACCACATGCCTTCAAGGTGGGACTCATCTTTTTGGCTTGGAAGGATAGACATTTGGGCAACTATCAAAAGAAGCCAATTGGTGGCAGCCAATTTTAGTAAAAGTCCTAAGCTTCCTTGAACTGCAACTGTGAGGATCAGCTTCAGTTTCTGCCCTCTCTTCTGTGTACATTTTCTCTTTTAGAACTGGACCCAGCGGGACCCATTTTCGTTGTGTGTGTCACCACAATCCCTTCTTTTCTCTCTCTCTCTCAATCTCTTTGCCACCAGGGAGCCCAATCTTACAGTGTTGTGCTGCCCCCAGAGCTGCAGATGATCACTGTTCTTTGGCTTAGACTATCACATGTTGGTGGTGATTTGGAGTGGGCCAACTGTGTTAAGCATTGCTGAGAATGTTGTTGTTGACATTTCTGTTCAACTGACTGCCCTTTCTTTCCTTCTGGGTGTTGAGAGCAAATGAGTAAACAAGAAAAGGCAACAGAAAGTAAAGTCTATCTGTCCTTTACCTTTCCTTTGGACACAACTGCCTTTGCACAGCGCATAATTACCAGTTACTTCAATAATCTGTTTTCTGGGTCCACACAATAGACTGAGCAATAAATTAACAAAATGGGTTTACAGTACATCCCAAGCTGTACATACACAAACAAACCCAAAACAAGGTTAAATTTAACTAGACTTCAAATATGGGCAGCTGCTCAGGGTTTCTTATAAGATGGGTGGATATAAAAACGTTTTAAATAAATAAATAAATAAATATTGTGCAAACAGTAATGATCATTGCTGTGTGCCTATGGTTAGCTCACAACAATCAAATGAAGAAATTGCAATGAAATCCTTAGAAGATAAAAGATGACAAGCACTATATATCAGAGGAAATGGAGTGGGGGGGGGGGTGTCTCACCTTCCCTTGCCAAAGACAAAGAGCCAGGACTTTGCCACTCTTCTGAACAACAACAGTGTGAGGAGCACCCCGATCTTGGGGGCACCTTATTCCAGAGAGGACGTGCTGCTACAGAATGTAGATGCTAAGTTTATAATTCCTGGATAACCATCTTGTAGAAAAATAGCTTCTCTTTTCCATATTCTTTGTTCATTTCAGCTCTAAGAATTGAGAATTGAGCTCTAAGAAGCAGGGGAGAAATTAGTGAGATACAGATGCCTTTAATTGCTGTCTTAGCCATGAAAGATGCTTCCATACTACCCAGCAGCAACACAGTACAAAACAGAATACTATTGTCTCCCTGAGAATTGCAAAAGCGGATAATTGCTTGAAATTTTAACTATCCCTTCCACACAGCCCCAGTATAAGAGAATGTTACAGGTCTCCATCAGTGATGATTGACACATCAAAAGTTTTTTTTTTTAAACCCAACTGGACATTTCCCCCCCCCCAATAGAAAATAAAAAAGGAGATTCTTAACAAAGCAAAGATTGTTTGCTTGGATGACTGGTCATGAAACTATATCAGAAAATGAATGTTTTTCAGCTATGAGGCATTTGATTGTTTCAGGGTGTCAAATCTCAATTTATGTTCTAGGATAAAGAAGAACTCCTAGATGTGACACTTCATTAAGAAAATAATTGTGCAGTGCAAAGAGAGCCAGGTTTTGCTAAGGATGTGCACTAGATCTGGCTAGTTCTGGAAGGAAAAATGGACTCCTTTGAACTGTCTCCTGTGACTCTGTGTGATATGAAGTGGGCTTTCCTCCCCGTTGTATAATACTTAAACCAGCAAATTGCCTGAAAAATACTTCTACATTGCTATAGGTTTTCATATATAACAAATGCCAGGGTGGGAAAGGAGAAGGGATGGGAATTTCCACTCACAGGTTCATCAAAAGCTCTGGAATCATAGTGTGTACGGAAGGGGTTGAGTTTATAATTTATATTGCGTAGTATTGTCTTATCTTTGATGTTTCTTTCCAGTGGACTACTGGGGCTAAACAACCATACTGTACTTTTAGTGATGATTTCAGGTTTGTTTTAGCTTGTTCTCCCTCACTTCATATTGATAGCATCTAACCTGAAAGGTGAATGGACTCAGTTATAATGGTAATGAGTGCATCATTGTAAGACTTCAAAGCCCAGGTTAGGGAATCTGTCTCTGTGTTGCTAAGAGTCAAGAATGGCTTGGTGGCACCTGATCAGTCAATCAATGTAGATCTCAAGATCATTTTAGGTTAAATTGAAATTTTCCTAGGATTTCCAGTGAGAACGGGAAAGAATTGAGATAACTTTCTTGCTCTCATTTGCCTCTAGAAAGCAACTGCTGTGAACGATATTTGAAGAGCAGAAGGGAGAGTAATAGGAGACACTGCAAAAAGAGATAAAGGAGATGGAATCATAGAATGTGAGGGGTTCAATAGAATTTATCTTGGAGATTGTATACTTGAACCTCTAGACCAGCGCAGGAATCTTCTGCTATAGCATCCAACCTCTTTCAATACTTCTGATGAGAATCTACTCTTCTTGAGGCAGATGAAACATCATGTTTTTTCCCATGATGTCCAACCCAAATATAATTCATCATAGTTTAGACCTATTGTTCTTCAGTTTATGCATGCTCAGATTATATTTGCTTTTTTACAAACTGCATTACACTACCAGTAGGTCATGTTCAGCTTGTGATCCACCAAGGCATTAGGATACTTTTTGTATTTCTTACTCACCCACATCTTATGCTCATGTGTTTTATTGTTCCTGCTCAGATGTAGGATTATGGATTTATCCCTACTGAAATTCATCTTGCTGATTACAGCTTGTTGTTCCAGCTTGCCAATAACTTCCTGAATCCTAATACTGTCCCTTAGATGCTTGCTAACCTTCATATCTTTATGTCATTTGTGAATCTGATAATAATTTCTAGCCCCACATTTTCATTTATTTGTTTAGATTTAGAGGCCACCAAATCCAAATATTCTAGGAGACAGCATAAACAGCATAAAATATAGACTCCTGGGGCAAATACAAAGATTAAAGAAACAATATGTTGAACAGCACATGGTCTAGCATGGAGCCCTAGGGTTTTATAATTTTTATAATAGAGTCACTGTCATATAGCATATTGCTGCATTACAGCAATATGGTGCAGTTGACCAACCAGCTTGTATCCTACTGATAGCCTAGCTTAGTCCGCTTTTTGTTATCATTGTAGTAGAATTCTATGGGAGGTTTGAGATAAATTCTTGACTGAGGTCAAGGTACAGTACATCCACCATATTCCTGGTCAATCATAATCATTCTATCAAAAAGGAAATCAGGACAATATCACAATGACTTGCCTGTAATCTTGTTTTTCTTTTTTTTTCTCCTTTTTGAAGGCAAAAATAATATTTACTATTCGTAACAATGCTCCCCTTTTCTGTGTTGTTCTCATACACTAAGAGTTAGGTAATAATGTGAAGTGACTTAGGCAGGGATAGGGAACCTTGGTTCTATTATGACTTGTGGACCTCAATACCCAAAATTCCTGAACCAGCCATGCTGACTCAGGAATTCTGGGAGTTGAAGTCCACAAGTCATAAAAAAGCCAAGGCTGCCTACCCCTGGACTTAGGAAACCATGGCAGTTATAGACCTCTGAAAATGGCATAGGTGGAACATGGCTGTGCCTTTTTATAGACACAAGTATCGTTTCCATCCATTATGAAGGGATGGGCTATAAATATGCCACTGAAAAGTGATTTCCCTCCATAAATTAAAATGCTTAAGAAGAAAATCCATTTTGACATAATTTGGCATGTATTATATTGACATGGATTTCTCCTCTCCTTTTCAACAGCTTTCTTTTACATTGACAGACATCCCATTAAAGAAGGTATTGTACAATTTACCAACTATAAACATTCAGTTTATTGCATAATAATACATATTATGGCATTATGAAAAGAAAAAAATATGTCTATGTCTGTAATTTATATTAAAGAATTGATTGTACTATAAATCTTTTACAATATTTGAAATTGCTGTACACCTATTCATTCTCTTTATACTAGTTCACCTATAGATGCATTATCAAAGCTTTTCTTTTCCTGAATTATTTCTTCAAATTACATTTGTATTATGGCTACTTGCAGTTTATGAATCACACACCAAACCCTGTATGGTACAATACCATTACCCAAATTTATATTTTAAAGCCCAAATTTATATTTTTGAACTATGAAAAATCTGGTCAAGTTTCTTAATCTCCTTTAATGTACATTTCAGTTTTCCTGATGCATACACTTGAGAGGAAGCAAAAATAAGAAGAGGGCTATTAATATTCCTGCTGTATCACCCAAACCTTAATTAGTAATTTAATATTATTTAATTAATTAGATCTACTCTGTTCAAGTTAATCATAATTAACATTAACTTTCAATCAGGTCAAAAGGAGATAAATTAATAAGTGATATGCATAAGTGCTATGGTTAGTTGTAGCAGTTTTAATCAAATTATTACTAAATCAAAGTTTATAAATGAACTGACCTTTCTCAAAGAGATGATATTCAGAACCCAGGATGCATCCTTCTGAAGCATGACTTTTTTGTCAAAGTCTGTTTGTATAACACTACATATATGAAAATCAATTATGATAATTGCACTATGAAATCTGATCAGGATGATAGAAAATGCTATCAAAACTCCAGATGACCTGTCTTTAGACCATTCTACCTTCAGTTTTGCTGGACTATATATGTATTTTGTATGGTCTTGAATTTGTGCTAATAGACCTGTTGTTAGTTCTTTTTATATGGCAGAAATATTTCCCTATATTAGTAGATCATTCATTTAAAACAAATGTTTCCAAGTTAGTGGCCAGCAAAGCCCTCTCCACTCTATTCCCTAAGCATTTCCTCCTCCTCTTCCTCCTCCTCCTCACCACCACCACCACCACCACCACCACCACCACCACCACCACCACCACCATCAATCAGGACAGAAATTCTGGATACATAACTTCAAAACCTCTAAAACACATACACAGCAGAGAGAGAGTTTGGATAAAATTTCTATCTTTGCAGAAAGTCCAGTAGAAATGTAGTTTCTGAGAAATTAAAAGTAAGAATGGAGAATACTATAAATGAACAGCTGTCTGAATAAGTGAAATATATATTACATTTAACAATTAACATTAGTTTTACTGCCTTCTAGTTTGTTCTCAGTTTCTTTGTGTTTTCTGGATGTTCCAGTTTTATGTGATTGTAGTAATCGTTTCTGATGGTGTATTTCTAAATGCGCAAATTATGACAGTGAGAAGATTGGCACTCAGGAATGTTCCCTGACAACAGAAATGCATTTAACACATTTTTGTCATCAGCATGTCACATCTGAACACCATTGCAACACTACATCCTTCATTAGATCACTACTGTAAAAGATATAAAAAGAAAATTTCACTCTAATATTTTCAAAACACAGATATATTGGGAATGCAGCTGAAGATCCTGTCATATGTAGATGAAATGAGGGTTAGATTACAAGAAAATAGAGATGCTAGAAGAGTTGTAGTTTGGCTGGCACAGACAACTGTTGATCCCATGATCACATCTTGAAAAAGGAGAATCCCTAAGGAGTCTGACTCAAGGAGGAAATCCTAGTGTGAATTTGCCTTCAATTCTTGAATTTTTCTAAAGAAAATTTCAACTATAAGCTTAAGTACTAAAATAAGTAAGTAAGTAAGTAAGTAATAAATAATAAAGCCTTTGATTTTAGAAAGTTATAAATGGATTAAATATTTAGATAAATTTGAACTAAGATATTTGGAATTTATAAAGAATCCTTTCAGTGGGAAAGTTGACTTGTATTGATTTTTTCTATGATGTAAAAGAGATAAACAATTTTAAAAACCGAACACCAGAGGGCACTAAAGATTTTAATCAAAGATAAAGGGTACACAAACCTGATTAACAGCTGTAGGATGATTCAAAATAAACTATGTCCAAAAATGTTTTGAAAGAAATGGCAGAAGAAGAAGAACAAGACAGAGGCTGAGTTGGCACCAAAAGTGGTTCTATAAATGACAAGCTACAAAAATGACATGGAAAAAGAAGTTTCATTAGGCATACAAAAGAAATCAGTTGTCGGCACTCCGAGGTAAACCAGACAGGAAACATGCTAATTCTATTTTATTGTAAATCCTCATTAACCTAATCTTGCAAGTCTGAAGGTCCAAATCTCCTGTTGCGCATTTTAAGTGCCTGATCAATTAGGGCAGATTCTTCCTAGGTTCCTTCCTCTGACTGCTTTTCCCCTTTCTTAACCAATCATTTCCACGGCAGCATCTTTTCCCCTCATCCTTTAACACCATTCTCACATACCATTACATTAACTGAGGTTTTAAAAAATAAAAAATGAATTACAAATAATAAACCAAGAGAGTGACCTGAATAATTCTTCCATATTCTTTCATGAATCTTGTGAGAGGAGGTATAAAAAAAATGAAAACAATTAAGTTCTATGACATTACGGAAAAATAATAGAGCTGGAAGGGACCTTGGAGGCCTTCTAGTCCAGCCCCCTGCTCAAGCAGGAGAACCTATACCATCTCAGACAAGTGACTGTCTAGCCTCTTCTTAAAAATCTCCAGAGATGGAGCGCCCGTGATTTCTGGAGGCAAGCTGTTCCATTGGTTAATTGTCCTCACTGTCAAGAAATTTCTCCTTAATTCCAGGTTGCTTCTCTCTTTGATCAGTTTCCAACCACTGTTTCTTGTCCTGTCCTCTGGTGCTTTGGAGAATAACGTGACCCCCTCTTCTTTGCGGCAGCCCCTCAAATACTGGAATACTGCTATCATGTCTTCCCTGTTTCTTCTTTTCTTTAGACTAGCCAAACCCAATTCCTACAGGCATTCTTCGCATGTGTTAGTCTCCAGGCCTTTGATCATCTTAGTTGCTCTGCTCTGAATTTTTTCCAAACTCTCAACATCTTTTTTGTGATATGATGACCAAAATTGGTTGCAGTATTCCAGGTGTGGTCTTACTAGGGTTTTACAAAGGGGTACAGTTGATTTATGTGATCAATAAATACGTTATTTCTGGCAACTCTTAATAGACACTTAATAGATACCAGATTTGAAGTGATAATGCTTTATGGGTTTGTTTATAGATTAGAGCAGCGGTTCTCAACCTATGGGTCGCGACCCCATTTGGGGTCGATTGACCATTTCTCGGGGGTCGCCAAACAAGGCGATCTGCCATTTCCCCCCCTCAGGGGGCGCCGCCGCACATGCGCACCGCACATGGGGCGCGCCACGCATGCACACCACGCATGGGGGCACCCCCATGCATGTGGCGCCGCCCCCCATGTGCGCGGCGCCGCGCATGCGCGGCACGTTTGTGTGACGGGGGTTGCCGTCACACAAACGTTGAGAACCACTGGATTAGAGATAGACCAGGAGATGAAGAGATCATTAGTTGTTAAGGGGAAATGAAAAGTTACTAAAATATTTTATACTTGTGATGAAGGTTAGAAGTCACTTTATACATTTATTTTCTTTTTCTTTATTCTTTATTTCTTTATTCTTTCTTTCTTTCTGTATTAATTTTTACTATAGTAATTATGTTCTTTATTAACTTAGAGTTGACATGTCTAAGTTAATGTCTCAGGGGCTGCCACAAAGAAGAGGGAGTCAAACTATTCTCCAAAGCACCTGAAGGCAGGAAGAAAAGCAATGGATGGAAACTAATCAAGGAGAGAAGCAACCTAGAACTAAGGAGAAACTTCCTGACAGTTAGAACAATTAACCAGTGGAACAACCTGCCTCCAGAAGTGGTGAATGCTCCAACACTGGAAGTTTTTAAGAAGAGTCTGGACAGTCATTTGTCTGAAATGGTATAGGGTTTCCTGCCTGAGCAGGGGGTTGGACTAGAAGATCTCCAGGTCCCTTCCACCTCTGCTATTCTGTTATTTAAAAGAAAACAACAGTCATGGAGACAATCTGCTTTAAAAGGGTTCAGAGTCTCAAGTTGGAAAACAGCAATTTTGAAATGAAGCTGGAAAACCTGGATACAAAGTGTATTTGCAATAGACTGGGAGTGAGAGGAGGACAACATCTGTTCTTGCATTCAGGAAGTGATGAGTGGCCTGCAGTGGTGATGACTCAAGTAGAAAGTGTGGCTCATCCCTAAGAGGCAGTTGGGGCAGAATAATATTCACAATGAAGAATATTTGAAGTGAGGGTCACGATTTAACTCTGATTAGATGTCTCTGATCAGTCACAATGCTCACTGCTGCTTACCAGGATCCTAGAAATGTATAATAAAGAATGCTATTCAAGACATTATTTAATCTAGGGAGATGTCAGTGATGCAATTAAATATTTTTCTAGGTGACCATATGAATTTTATGTCCATTGTATTTTATTTAAGCTGGACAAAACAACAACATTTTATGTGCCCAATATTTCCACAATTTTTTCTTCTTGCAATTAATGGTACAATGCAGTTTCTCCTTTGTTATTTTAGCTGACTACAAATTGATTATTATAAGTTGTAAATATCAACTTGTAAATATGGACTTATGTTCATTTTAGCGATTTTTTTATAACTATACAAACTGCTGTACTTTGTTATGTATTATATCTTACCTGTTCTGTTGTAATAAATTTATAGTAATAAAGCACTGAACTCTATTGAATTCGGAGTAATTAGCAGTGAACTCAATGAGATTTTCTTTTGAACAAACATGTATGCAATTTTTAGGATTGACTAAGATTAGGATGCTTTGACAATCTTCCAACAATTTTGCTGAGGAAATATATATAGATGAAACCTTTTTGATGGTGGAGTCTAAACTATTCAATGAGGCATTTAATATGCATCCTTAAAAACTAAATTTAGTTATAATTATAGGTAATGGCTGCCTTCCTTTTCTCTGCTGCTGTAGTTACTGTGACATTTTAAATTTGAAAATTAAAGTGTACTAATACATAAACCATATCTTAATTCTAAAGAAGCCCTGGAGCAAAAGAAAACATTTGCACGCTGTGAAACATATACACTCAGTTTATGAAATAGAGGTTCATCATCCTTTACTGGCTGACTCTATTGATTGACCTGAAACAATGTTTTATACATTATTTAGAATTTTCTAAATTCAGTTATTATTAATCACACAACTTTTAGACACTCTGTAACACATCTCAAAAGCATTTTTAGTCCATGTCTTCTTTACCAAGATGCCATATCATCAGTATGGCTCTGATTATTTATACTACTTAACAAATACTGTATCAATTGTTATTAAAGAATAACAATATATACCACTGAGAGTAATAAGAATATAGAGTAATATAAAAATGGGCCCATTGGAACTGCTCAGAAATAAGCCATATTAAAATTTGTCCCAAGAAATTGTAATGTTTAACTGTAACATATGACAGCAAGGTCAAGTTAGACCTGTTCTTTATGTAGTACAGTACTGCCTTTTTAAGTTGCTAATTATTCATTTTACACACTTTGACGTTATAAGGAGTTACATTTCCATATTGTTTTCCATATGAAGGTAACAATCATGAAGGTATAGCAGTGACTATCTAAAAGATTGCTGTTTGTCTTTTCTACTATTTTTCTTCTTTGCAGTTGACATCTTCTGCCATGAGAAGAGTCCTCCTATTTCTTCATAGTCTCTGCAGCCTTCTTATCTCTGAGGAAGTTCTTAAGATTTTTAGAGTATTTGGATTTGGCAGATAATTAGAGAAGTATATAGGCCACTAAACCTTTGGAATTTTTTTTAAGTAGTTCCACTTGGATAAGCATATGACTCAGAGACATCTGTAGTCAGCACAGGTTTCCAAACAATCTCATACCTCAAAGCATAATCTAAGGATAGTTTGGGGGTAAAGAATTAATGGTGAGATAGAAGTATAGATTATCCACTACTTTCCTTCCTAATTTGCCACCAGAGGATTCACTCAGCTTCAGAGTAATTTCTATTAATTGAATTTATTGAGTTTTTATAAAACAGAAGAATGTATAAGAGGTGTCCTAAAGAGCCATGATGACACAGTGGTTAGAATGCAATATTGCAGGCTAATTCACTGCCCACTGTCAGGAGTTTGATCTTGACTGGCTTAAGATTGACTCAGCCTTCCATCCTTCAGGGTTGCTAAAATGAGGACTCAGATTGTTGGGAGCAATATGCTGACTCTGTAAAACTGCTTAGAAAGGACTGTAAAGTGCTATGAAGCAGTATATAAGTCTAAGTGATATTGCTATTGCTAAAGAAAAAAAGAACATAGTTTATATAGTTTGTTATACTAACCTACATTTTAAGCTGTTTAGGATGCGTTTCTCAATTTCTGGAACTATTCAGTGTTTGTCTGTGTATAAGTTCACTGCAGAAATTATCCAATTTGTTTTAAAGGTGAAATCACAGAATCTGGAAATAGCCAACTCGGCCCTGTGTCAATTCATTCCCAATTCATACTTCACACCATTCTTATTGAAATATATTCTCTGTAGTCTGAAGTAGACAATTCAGGTCTCAAGAGCTGCAAGTAACCAGAAATTTAAAAATGCCAATCAATATTACATCATCACTAGTTGGTTTTCTATGGCCCTTTGTTCTAAGAGGTATCCATCCTTGCTGCAGAATTAAAAAAAAAACTTTCTAAGTATATTTTACTTTTTGTACTTTAATTAAATGAAAACCAGCAAGTACATTCAATTCTCAACTATTCTGAATACAATCATCTAGAGGAGTAATGTTCAGAGAGTCAGACATTCTTGCATCTGATTGCAGGCATCTTCTAGAACAAGACAATTCAGGTCATATAATCCCAATAATCTAGAAAGTGAGAATCAGATGATGCTTTGCTATGGAGGGAGAACATTCCTTTTCCTCAACAGGATCTTAATACAAGTGATTCACTGTGATTTAAGGACTGACCTTCGTCACATTTCTGGCACAACTTTTTATATAAGTGAGGATTTTTTTCATGTAGGTGCCACAACACTTTTTCATTGTACCAGAACTGTGATGACCCAGGGCACAGCACAGAGGCAATGCAGTCAACTGGCAATTCAAGCCGCCCTTTAATTGCTCCAAATTTTCCCCAAATGCTCCCACATTTCTGGCAAGCCTTAAAACAAAGGAAGACCTACACACCTCTGACTGCAAGTAGCCTCACACACAGTCTGACTAGGAGAGGAATCCACTCAAGGCCATGGAGATAAGAAAGAATGACACATACATCATAAATCTAATGAATTTGTGTGAATATATGCTTGCCTGAGCAGTTTCAGTAGTGGAGCCAAAATACAGTCCGAGTTCCTTAAACATCCAAGCAACGTTGTCAGCCAGTCCAATGGTCAGAGTGTCTGGGTTTCCAAGCAGAAGTCACAGAACAACACACACAAAACTCCAACGAATGTCTCTTTCCACAGCGTCTCCTTAAATCTCATTCTCCAAGTGTGCCTTGTGGAGAGGGGCAAAACACTCTCCTCCCAAGTAGTTGAGCCTGCCTGCATTGTTCCCTTATTCTCTCTATTCTCTGTGCTCTAGGATCAGGTGGGGGTGGCCCTTGCTCATCACCTGAACTCTGTCTCTCCTGTTCCTCCTGTCCCACTCCTGAAGGGCCCTGGCCTTCCTCTGCCTGCTCTTTCCCACATTCCTCTGAAGCCACAGACACTCTCCCTTGACCTCCATAGGTTCCAGCTCATTTTCCTCTGCAGATTCAGGTTCCTACGGAGGCATGACAAGAACTCTAGAACAATAGATCAGGAGCAGATCTGTGTAGAATGTTTTGATAAATTAGGTTAGAATATTCTAACTTAAGTACATGACAGTCTGCTGCACGCTATCAAGAACTTCTTCAGTTTTTGGATTTTGTCATGATTTGGAGCCAGTTCTATTACACAGATACATTTCTTCTTTTATTTCAGGGCATCAGTCCAGTAGAAAATTGTGTGCTAGAATGTCTGGACAACTTAAACTATACAAGTCATTCTACCACACAAAATTCATTTCCTATTTCATAGACATAAGAAGCAGTTCTCTCCCCATCTCACATACACCAAGATTGTACCATTATTATTTGTAATTAAGAGTGAATTGCATAAATGTAGACATGAAAAAATCAAAATTTTATTTATTTTTTAAATATATTTTATTGATTTTTTAAAACATAAACACCTTACTATTTGGTAAACAGCATGTTGTCTGAGTTTATATTTACAAAGTAATCATTAACAGTTAGTTTCTGTATTCCAAAGTCCACATAATAGCTTTGCTTGATTTTCTGTTCTTCAATAATATTCTCTTTGAAACCTTAAATTAATACAATTCATATTAATTTGATAGGTAACAATTAAATATAAAGATTTTTCTAAAATTTCTACCAATAATAATCACATCAATATCATGCTTCTTTTCTTGGTCATCTTGGTTGCCTTGTCATAAATCCTGTTTACAATTCTTGTTTAAATTTATTTTCCCTACAATATTCAAAACATTTCTACCGATTAAAATTTTCCCAGAATTAATTACTTTAAAGTATTTAAATCTGTTTTCATGTCTTAAAAAATAAGTAAGAAAAAGACACAAAAGAAAGACATAGAAAAAAAAAGACGTGAGAGAGAAAAAGAAAAAAAGGGAAAAAGAAAATAATATACTACTTAAAATACATATCCTCTTGAACTAGTATACACTTATTTCCATATTTTTTCTGTTCTCTTTACCCATAATTAAATCCAATCATCTAATCTCTTAACTCTATTCAAAACATTTTCCCATTTTTAGTTATCCATTGGATTTTCTTAAAATCAATTACATTTAAATATCTAAAACATTTCCTTTATATTGATCATCTCACACATTTTTATAGTTATTATATCAAAAAAACAAAAAAAGAAAGAAAAAAACACTGTCTTACTTGGAGGATTCATCCCTCGTAAACTAAAATCTTTCTATTTCTTCAGCCATATTCAAACAAGTGTTTAATTTTTAAATATTCCCTCTGATACACCCCATCATCTAATTCCTCAATTCTCACTTCTTTTGCCAAGCATCTTTCCCAATCAATATAGTCCGTTGCATCAAAGAATCTTTCCATAATCTTGTAAATGTTGTTGTAGATATAGTAGGCAAATCAAACATCATGTCTTTGTAAAAAGATTTTGCCCCTTCATATTCATTGTTGGATTGAACTTCAAAAGAGCTGACTTTAACAAACTCAGAGAGAACCTAGGAAAAATCCCAAGGATGAAAATCCTAAAGTGGAAAACAGCTCAAGAATCATGGGAAACTCTGAAAAATATGATCATAAAAGCCCAAACCAGCACAATGTCACTGAAAAAGATAAACAATAAATTCAAGAAGAAACCAGCATGGCTGCACAAAGATCTCTCTGACAAACTTAAAGACAAAAAGGACAAATACAAAAAATGGAAAGAGGGGCACATAACTAAGGCTGATTATCAGCAGACAGCCAGAACATATAAAGATGAAGGAAAGCAAAGGCTCAGAATGAACAAAGACTTGCAACAGAAATCATGAATAATAAAAAAAAACTTTCTTCCAACATATTAATAACAAGAAAAAGTCAAGGAAACTGTAGGTCCTCTAAAGAGAGAAGATGGCAAGGAAATAACAGGCAACAGGGAGAAAGCAGAGCTGCTTAACTCATACTTTACATTAGTCTTCACACAAAAAGAAACCATAGCCCAACATACCAAATAAAAAAAAAACCCCACTGCAAAAGAAAATTAGAAACAAAAATTAAAATAAGTAAGTAAATGGTAAGAGAACACATATCTGACCTTGATGAATATAAATCACTGGGGCCTGACAGATTACATCCCAGAGTTCTGAAGAAGCTGGCAGATGTTATCTCAGAACCACTGCACCACATCTTTCAAAAATCCTGGAGCACAGGAGAAGTACCTGAGGATTGGAAAAGGGCTGATGTAGTTCCCATCTTCAAGAAAGGAAAAAAAAAAAAAACAAAACGGACCCAGGAAACAACAGACCAGTCAGTTTAACATCAATACCTGGGAAGATCCTAGAAAAGATAATCAAAAACCAGATCTGCAAACAACTAAAAATAAATAAAGTTATAACTAGTAGCCAGCATGGGTTTGTTAAAAACAAATCATGCTAAACCAATCTTATTTCATTGTTTAACAAAGTGACTAAACTAATAGACCAGCGAAATACTGTGGACATAATATACTTAGACTTCAGTAAGGCATTTGGTAAAGTAGACCACAACTACTCCTTGGCAAGCTAGAAAAAGGTGGAATAGACAACATCACCACCAGATGGATCTGTTGCTGGCTGGCAAACCGTACTCAATGAGTAGTCCTCAATGGCACTACATCCACATGGAGAGAAGTAAGCAGTGCAGTACCACAAGGTTCCATCCTAGGCCCAGTATTCTTCAATATCTTCATCAATAACTTGGAGGAGAGAATTGAATGGTAACTCATCAAATCTGCAGATGACACCAAACTGACAGGAGTAGCCAACACCCCAGAAGACTCAGGATCCAAAAAGATCGTGACAAACTTGAACAATGGGCCCTATCCAACAAAATGAATTTCAATGTGGAGAAAAGTAAAGTTTTACATGTAGGCAGGAAAAATCAAAGATATAAGTACAGATTGGGCAAGACCTGGCTTAAAAACAGTAACTGTGAGAGGGACCTTGGAGTCCTAGTGGACGATCATTTAACCATGAGCCAGCAGTGTACAGCAGTAGCTAAATAAGCAAATACAATCCTGGGTTGTATAAACAGAGGCATAGAATCAAGATCACACGAGGTATTAGTACCGCTTTATTTTATTTTTTTTTTTTTTTTATTGAAAATTTTTAAATTTTGGGGGGGGTATGGGAAGGGGATTTGTTTTTGTAAAAGCTTTATAAAACCCTAGTAAGACCACACCTGGAATACTGCAGCCAATTTTGGTCATCATATCACAAAAAAGATGTTGAGAGTTTGGAAAAAAAATAAAGAAGAGCAAGTAAGATGATCAAAGGCCTACAGACTAAAACATACGAAGAACAGCTGCAGGACTTGGATTTGGCTAGTCTAAAGAAAAAAAGAAATAGGAAAGACATGATAGCAGTATTCCAGTATTTGAGGGGCTGACACAAAGAAGAGGGGGGTCACGTTATTCACCAAAGCACAGAGGGCAGGACAAGAAACAATGGTTGGAAACTGATCAAAGAGAGAAGCAACCTGGAATTAAGGAGAAACTTCCTGACAGTGAGGACAATTAACCAGTGGAAAAGCTTGCCTCCAGAAATTGCTCCATCCCTGGATGCTCCATCACTGGAGATTTTTATTGTCTGAGATGGTATAGGTTCTCCTGCTTGAGCAGGGGGCTGGACTAGAAGACCTCCAAGGTCCCTTCCAGCTCTATTCTATTCTATTCTATTCACATCAGTGCATTGCTCAATCAATCAACCTATCAAACACAGCTTTACATTTATAACTATAGATTAGCACACACAATTTCCCCACAAAGCTGTATAATTTTTGGTTAGCTTGTTTGATGATGTGTCCCTTTTGGTCAAGATGTTAAGATTTATCCTATTATAGACCTCTGTCCTTGAGCTCAATCACAACGATTTTATTGGGTACAGGGAGTTTCTTTCTTTATTTTCCCCCCTCAATTTGTTTGCTACCTGATGTCTCAGTACAGGGTTACTGAAAATATCTGAAGCTCCAATAAGGAGCTATTAATAATAACCTCTTCAAATTCTGAGATTTTTCCTCCAAGTTTTTTTCATCCGTTTTTCTTACGGCAATGACAGACTGAGTTAGTCTCTATGTTTTATTGAAGGAAAAAATGCTCAAAATTCTAAAGGAATCAGCATCACTTTATTCTGTTCAACTTCCTGGAGGCTGGTAATAATTGGCTATATCAGCACTAGTTGCAGCACTGACGATTTGGGATATTTCTTTTCATTTCTTTTTGTTATTGTATAAGAAATCAATGCTGTCACTACATTTTAATTATCATTTCGCTCAGAAACTTTGGTTTGCTCAGGCTACTTAACTCACAGTAGCTTCATCATTGACACCAGTTTCACCTGTTTTTCATGTTAGTGTCTAACTCTATAAACAGGTAACAGATTAATTTACTTCTCTATGTGTTAATAACTCCTGTAATCTGTACCCGAAGTAATGTGCAGAGCGTGAGGAGGGATTTTTATAATATATCCCACCAAGAGTTCTTTTAGCATTTTGCTTTTTATTGCATTGCGTTTTTCTGTCAGTACAGAGCAATGTCTTTGCTTGGTTATCCTTTTTATCCTCAAATGGCTTCTTTTTATTGCCCAGATTTTTATTATTTTGACAGTGACTCACTGATCAATTACAGGAAGTCTGAATCAATGCTGCCCCTCCCCATTAATTCACACCTTTCAAATTAGACTTTAGGCTGTTTTCCTAGGATAAACCCCAAAAGTATTTTACAGGTTATAGTTGTTGAGTCCTTGGCGAAAAGCAGACGCGAGAAGCAGTTGTAGTTCTCAGGTTTCCTTTTATTCTGTGTTCAGCTTACAAGTGAAGGCTTCAGCAACGCCCAAAAGCTCCTAGCCTCTTATATAGGCAGTTCCCGGGTCAATGTGTTACTTTTCCCGCGCCAGCACCCGCGCATGCGCATAGGCGCTGGCGACAGCCTGTCTGGTCCCGGGCAGCTTGCACCTGCCCGGGACTGCCTGCAAACGCCCCGAGCCCGTTTGCAAGGCTCGGGACATAACACCCCTTTCCCCCGGGCTAAGACTACTACCAACATACAATTATTTCTTGATGCAGTGTTCTACTCCCCAGTGCTCCTACTGTTTACTGGCTTTTGTTTGGCCAGCAATGTTATGTAATCCTCTAAGTATTTAGGAGATTTCCTTGCTCTCTGTGACCTTCTCAGCTCTGGGTTTCTGACAGGTGTTCCCTGACTGAGGGGAGACGTGAGCCTGTTCTCCTTATCATGCCTTGGTGCCTTCCGAGGACTGTGCCCCGATGCCTGGCCTGCTTGCTCGCCCACCGGGCTCGTCAGGCCAGGGCTTCTGTCACTTTGTGACCTGGTTGACCTGCCTAGCTGTAGGCCCTCGGGCCCCTTGAAGTGATAGCCACTGCTGGGCGTCTCTATAGAACCTCCTAGGTCCGTCCAAGACCTGTCAGGAGGCTGTCCAATCCCTAAGCCCCGTTCTGTGTCCGGGCTCGTGTGGGTCTCTGTACCTTCCCAAAACTCAGTTACTCCCTGATGTGGGCTAGAGGTGTTGCGGTCGGGACTTGGTTCCTCGACCACCTCCCTGTAAGTTTGACCCCCTGTAGGACTTGGGGTAAGGTCAGGCCAACTCTGGGGATTATGTGCCAGCTCTCTTGCGGGGTATGATTTATTGGGATGCTCCCGGGTATCCTCCCTGACTGGAGTACTGTGCTGTGCAGGTGAATAGTGATTGTACCCCCGGGGTGACTCCCTGGCTGGAGTAGGCGTGAATGCCTGGTAGTTGGATAGGCTCTTAGAATTCCTGTTTGGGGCACTCGCGGAATCTTGGAATGGGCCGTTTGTGGCTCCATGATTGGAGGTGGGCAGCAGCTCGTGCCCCTCCCTTTGCTCTAAAGGGTCCCCCTCCCCCCCTGGAAAAGACCCAGGAGTCTCATCTGAAAGGTCCCGCCTAGGGCGGAGTTGGTCGATGTGCCGACGCAGGACACGACCGTTGTCCAGGGCTACCTCGTAGGAGAGAGGACCTGTGACCCTGGAAATAGAAGCGGGGACCCATGTATGACCAGGCCCGTAATTGCGAGTCCAAACCGGGGCACCCACAAGTAGTTGTCTAGGTGCCCTAGGATGTGAGGTAGATGAAGGCAGTCTGTCCGGATGCAACCGGTCAAGCTTCGTAGTAAGTTTGCGCCCCCAGCGAAGTTCAGCTGGGCTTCTCCCTGTAGAAGTGGACGGTGTGGTGCGGTAAGAAAGGAGAAAGTCAGCCAACCTGTGATGCCAGTCCCCATAGGTGAGTCTTTTCAAGGCGTCCTTTGTGATGCGGACCATGAGTTCAGCCATACCGTTGGTGGACGGGTGGAAAGGTGCAGACGTGGCATGACGAATCATGTTAGCCTGTAAGAAAGCTTGGAATTCGGAGGAAGTAAATTGAGGGCCGTTGTCAGAGACGATGACATCTGGGAGCCTGTGTGCAGCAAAAATTCCCCTCAGTACCTGAATAGTCTTTGCAGTGGTGGTGGATGAGACAGGTACAACCTCAAGCCATTTTGAATGACTGTCAATGAGGACCAAGAAGAACTGGCCCTGAAAGGGCCCAGCGTAGTCAATGTGCACCCTAGACCATGGGGACTGTGTATCCTCCCATCTATGCACAGGAGCTTGGGGCATCTCTGGGCGAGAGCGCTGGCACAGGTGGCATGCATGCACCTTAGCCTCAATGTCCTTATCTAAACCAGGCCACCACAAGTGGCTGCGCGCAAGGGCCTTCATGCGAACAATGCCAGGATGACCCTCGTGGAGGGACTCTAAGATCCTAGTCCTCATTGAGGTGGGAATGACAACTCTGTTTCCCCAAAGCAGACAACCCTGAGAAGTGGACAACTCGTTCCTTTTGGACCAGAAACTCTGAAACTCAGGACTAGGGCAGTGCTCAGGCCATCCAGACAAAACCCAAGAAAGGACACGTGAAAGTGTGTGATCTGTGCCTGTTTCAGCGGCGACATCCCTGGCATTCAGAGGGGACTCGGGCAAGGCTTGGATGGATAGAATGTTGACAGCTGGCGCAGGGTCAGCTTCTACTACTGGCAGGGGCAATCTACTGAGGCCATCAGCATGGCCTATTTCTTTCCCAGGCTTGTGGATTAAGGAAAAATCATATGCAGACAGAAAAATAGACCACCTAAGCATTCTAGGGGAAATGATTTGGGGAGTTTGTTTATGTGTGGTAAACAGTCCCAGCAGAGGCTTATGGTCAGTGAAGACCGTGAAATGCCTGCCATACAAGAAATCATGGAATTTTTTAATTCCAGCAACAACAGCCAGAGCCTCCCTGTCTATCTGAGCGTAGTTGCGCTCAGCAGAAGACAGTGTTCTGGAGTAATATGCAACAGGAACCTGAGTTCCATCAGACCTGAGGTGGCTCAGGACGGCTCCTACCCCGTAAGGGGAAGCATCACAAGCGATGCACACAGGAAGGGACTCATTGAAGTGTGCAAGTACACTGTTAGAAGTTAGTAAGGCCTTGACCTCATTGAAACTAGCCTCATGTGTTTGTGACCATTGCCACACTGCTTGTTTGTCTAATAGCCTGTGAAGAGGCTCAGCTACACTAGCTTTATGTGGAAGAAAGGAATTGTAGAAATTCAGGAGGCCCAGAAAGGCCTGAAGTTCGGCCTTAGACTTTGGCCTAGGTGCTTCTAAAATGGCAGTTAGTTTGGATTCAGCAGGGTGAATCCCAGCAGCATCAATTTTGAATCCCAGAAATTCAGTAGAAGGCACCCCAATTTTGCATTTGTCTTTTTTGAGCTTGAGGCCTGTTTTCCTGAATCTTAACAGAACAGCCCTTAGCCTTTCAGCTAGAATGTGTGTGGAGTCTCCTGCAATTAAGACATCATCAAAGTAGGGGCAAACCCCCGGTATGCCCCGTAGTGTGTTTTCCATTACGCTTTGGAAAATCCCAGGAGCGACATTCACTCCAAACTGTAGCCTTTTTACCTTAAAGGCTCCCCTGTGGGTCACAATAGTCTGAGCTATAGCAGCATCATCATCAACAGGCAGCTGTTGATACGCTTGAGCTAGGTCAAGCTTTGCAAAAACGCGCCCCCCCCTTGAGGGAGGCCAGAATATGACTGACCACAGGAACAGGATAGGCATGTTGCTGCAATGCCTTATTAAGAGTGCATTTGTAGTCAGCACAAATGCGAATGTCCCCATTTGCCTTTAGAGGCGTGACAATGGGGGTCTCCCAAGGGCTGGAATCAACAGGTTCTAGGATTCCCTGTTGGATCAGTTTGTCTAACTCAGTGTCAATTTTACTCTTTAAAGCAAAAGGGACCCTTCTTGCTTTAATTCTAATGGGTGTGACAGTGGGGTCTAGTTTTAAGGACACAGGAGGTCCCTTGAATGTGCCCAGCTGGGGGCTGAAGACATCTGCAAATTCTTTGCAGACTTCCTGTAGGTCGAGTGTTTGTAAGCTGTTGAGCCCCGTGACGTGTATCCCCAAGGCTTCAAACCAATCGAGTCCTATGAGACTCGTTCGTTCACCCCCTACTACTAATATGTCTAGTGGACCTTCAAAATTCTTATACTGTACGTTAAGGGTGGCCTCCCCCTTAACACACACTCTCGAATTTTGAAAGTCTGTTAACACAATGTCTGAAGGCCTTAATTTAGCCTGAGTTCCACTGCCGGAACAAATCTTCCTAAATGTATGTAAGGATATGATTGAAAGGGCAGACCCCGTGTCTAGTTCCATAGTTAATGGAACCCCTTGTAGCTTCACCTTGAGTGACAGCTTTTTCTTGATGGGCTTGTGTGTGCCTGTCCTGAAGATGCTTCTTCGCGAAGCGCAAAAACCTACCCTATTCTGGCTGGGGACCCTGGTACCTTTCAGGCGCAGTTCTTCCTGAGGTTGTACCTTTCGTCGGCCCAGACACACAGCTGCAATATGTCCTTGTTTCCCGCACGCCCGGCAGATAGCGGAGCGGAACTTGCAGTCGGTTCTCCTGTGGCGACCTCCACAGCCGATGCACTTGAGGGGAACTGCAGAGCTTCCTTTCTGATTCCCTTCCTTCATGGGGTGGAGACGGTCGACTTCCTCGTCCGGATCCTCCTCGGAGTTCCCTTGGACGTCCTCTTGGTGCACGGATGCAACATCTGGACTGTTCCTGATCGGCCGCATGTTTTTGACGGCGCCGCCTGCTGCTTCTTCTGCGGTGACCTCTCTTAAGGCATCTTGGAAGGACAATTCTTCTTTGGCGAAAAGCCTCTGTTGTAGATCTCGATGCCTTAAGCCGCACACGAATCGGTCCCTCAGTCGTTCTTCGAGGTCCTTGAACTCGCAGTGCTTGGCGGCCTTCCGTAATGCGGCGATGTATTCTTTGGCCGACTCTCTGGATCATTGATCCCTCTGCTCGAAGGTGTGGCGCCATGCGATGACGGACATCTTGGGCTGGAAGTGCTCCTTCAATAGCTTCTTTAGATCTGCGTAGCTGACAGACTCTAATGGGACAGGTGCTGCAAGGTTCTCTGCGATTTCGAAGACGTCTTGACCGCAGACACAAAGCAGGGTGGCAGCCTTCAAGCTATCTTCCCTCACTTGGTTCACCTTGAGGTAATTTTCCACCCTGGCTACGTAGGACTCCCACCGCTCTGGATGTCAGACGTCGAACTCCGAAAGCCTTCCAACCTTTGCCATTTCAGGAGACGGGTCTATCAGCCAGCCTACCCCCGAATGCGCACTGGATTGGCGGGTAGCTGCCGAGTCAACACCGTTCCGTCGTTCCGCCGCTCAGGACTCACTTGGGTAAGCTTACACCTCTTTCTTTCCAGGCGATGTAAGGCATCCCATCCTCTTCGCCAGTGTTGAGTCCTTGGCGAAAAGCAGACGCGAGAAGCAGTTGTAGTTCTCAGGTTTCCTTTTATTCTGTGTTCAGCTTACAAGTGAAGGCTTCAGCAACGCCCAAAAGCTCCTAGCCTCTTATATAGGCAGTTCCCGGGTCAATGTGTTACTTTTCCCGCGCCAGCACCCGCGCATGCGCACAGGCGCTGGCGACAGCCTGTCTGGTCCCGGGCAGCTTGCACCTGCCCGGGACTGCCTGCAAACGCCCTGAGCCCGTTTGCAAGGCTCGGGACATAACAATAGTGATGAACTTAAAGGCTAAGGAGATGTTCTTACTACAATTCAAAGCAAATTTAGTGTCTATGGAATCCAAGGCTACTTTAGATTCAAAAGAAAATCCAGGTTTGAACAAAATCTAAATATAGTAGGAAAAGCATTAGAACTCATCATAATTAAGAAAGTTATGCCCCACCCACTTACTTGTGAACTTCTGTTCATCTCTTCACTTACTCATGAGCTTCTATTTTTCTGTTTAGTATAACAAATGATACACCTATGACACCCTAGGAATATTTTTCAGTCCCCTGACTCTATTTTGATTATATTGTCCCTTCTTATAGAAATATTTTCCCACACATGTTTTGTGTCTTGTCCTCCATGTGCTTGTTTCCAACAACCAATAATCAGGCCTTGGTTAAAAAAAAGGTTGTTACTAAAGTGCATATGGCTTCTCATGGCAGCTATCCAACTTATTTGCAATAGTGCTCTGCAGAATCAGTTTCATGCATTCAAGATTATGCTTGTCGGCTTATAATAAATGCCTTTCTGCTTACCATATTTTAAGGTGAACAAATTTGCTGGGTCAGTCTACTAACTTGCTACTAAAAAAGGACTGATATGACATTTTCTTTCTTTATTCTTATTATTTGAACAGCTCGACTTTCCTGAGCTGGATGGTTTCCAGCAATGTTACTTCATTGTTATGGGTTCTAGTTTTATGTACAATAAATTTATGTATCAATATTTCTTTTGCTAAGGCAAATAGATTTGGGCTGCAAATATCTGGATGGAGATGAGATGGCAGCAACTAGTTGTTTTTATATAGCAATAAGTTAACTGTGTTCAGGATATGGCAAAAGTATAAGGTGAGGTTTTCTTCAATAGTCTTAAAATCTTTGCTTTGAAATCCAAGAGAAGTTTATAACTAGAAGCCTGATATAATGTGGTGGGCACTGAGGATTAAGAACACTTAGAACTTTACACTTAGACACATCTGCCCAGCAATCTTTCTATGAGAAGAGTATGTGGCATTTAAGGCTACAGAACCTGGGCTGAAAAAAATCCAGATAATCACAAAATTAGGTAATAGAGACAATTTTAAATTCTACAGCCCAAATATAAAGGAATCTAAAAAAAAATCTAAGTAGGCTAACAAATGCTTCCTAGCCTATCAACACTTATAAATATTATTACTGGACTCATACCAGCACCTGAGGGAAGAACCAGCAGTTTAAGGCCTTCTGAAAAACTAGGAGAATAGTATTTTGCTGGATCTCAGAGGGAGGATATTCCATCATGTGAAACAAATGTGCCCTCAGCCAAGAAGATTGCTGTATATTTTAGCTTTTAACCTGTGCTTTTGAATTCTGTTTTTACATAATTTAGTTTTGGCCATTTCAAAGGAACAAATAATGTATCTCTACATAAGCCTTGCAAAAAAAAAAAATGATTAAGGAGGCTTGTGCATTGGCACTTAAAGTGCTGATTGATGTCTATATTTCTTTTACATCAGTACAACATTTGTATAAGATTGATAAAGAGGCTCTTGAAAATTGCAGTAGCAAAAATTGAATCTTTACTCCATTGCTTTGATCAATATGCTCTCAGATCAATAAAACCAAAGAACTTAAGTGGTAAGGTTTATATTTTAACAATTAACATGATTGATAACATAACTATTCTGTTAATTTAGAAAGCAGAGTTACATCAATTCCATATAAAATACGTTTGAAGCCAGATGATATTAAGCACAAGAGTGTTCATATTTACAAAGGCGAATCTGTGTAAACTAGAATCTGAAATGGATCAGACTTGTGCTAACAGAGTACCTTAGCACTATTACAAAATGTTTGAAAAAACTGATGCTGATCTATCATATGGATTGAATTAGATTAAATAACCACCTATTTGTATGAACATAAGGGTTCATTCTGAAGGAACATAATGTCCTTTCATACACACGTCCCAGTTTTTTGTCTCATGAGAGCCTGCAGTTGTTTCAGGCTTACATTTGGTTTAATGAAGAAAATCACAGGAGATTTATAGCACTTGTAATGTTTAGGTTTTATTTACAAATAAACAAACAGAGCAAAAAAAGACATTCACAGATTAATTGCCTCCAAAAGATAATTCCAAAGCATCCAGATATGCTGTTCTCTAATCTGATTCCACATTTGTTTGAATGCTAGAAATTACTGCCTGCATTTCCATAGAACTGAATGACGTCATCCTCTAAAAAGGGGGAAGAAAAAAAATGGAGATATATTTCCATTTTAGAGGATATCTTTACCTGCTTCCATAGACTCAATGAACCTTTTTTTCCCACTTCAAGTCACCTCCTGCGACTGTCTGGAAAAGCCTTTGCAATTTTCTTGGCAAGGTTTTGAAAGTGGTTTGCCATTACCTGCTTCCTAAGGTTGAGAGAAAAGTGCAAAGCTGCCCAATCAATTTTGTACCTAAGGCAAGACTAGAACTCACAATCTCTCAACTTCTAGCCTGGTACTTTAACCCCTACACCAAACTGCCTATTAAAACTAATCAGCATAAAAATATGGATTAGAAGGAATATTAACATTGACATTAAAGTGGTAAATAAAGATAAGCAGGAACACTATAAAATAATCTGCATTTGAGCAATAATCCTAATGCCGCAATGTCAACGCTGCTAACATTGGATGTTCCCGCTTTGACAACTGATGAAAATGCAGTTATCTTCTCTTCTCCTTTACTATGCTTTTTCTTGCTTTTAGAAAAGGGTGCAGCAGGGGGGGTTGGAATGAAAGCTCAGCTAGCCATAATAATAACGTTGCTGTGGGAACTCAAGGACAAGCTGATAACATTTTGGCGGGCTGAGGAGCTGGGGAGAAAGCCCGCACTTTTAGCTAATTGGGGAATGTGATTTATGACAGTTTATTGGGGGTGGGAATTGCACTTTGTTACTTTGTATCCGGGGAAGGGAATTTAGTTTTTGAGTTCAACTATGTAGTACCGATACTTTGTTTCCCGAATAACCAGGTAGGGACAGATAATAATAGGAAGATGCTATGGCACTGTGAACTTTCCCCTGATTGGTTACTTTGGGAAAAAATTGGCTGAACTGGACAAGTCTTTCAACTGATTAATCAAGTTCTTTTTTATGGGTTCAGAACCACAGAGAAAAGAAAAAGTCAAATATTCTGTAACTCAAATGTAATATAATGAGCAATCAAAAATAAAAATAATAAAGAATAAGCCATACAGACTTATGGCTAGATGTAACAAGATTATCTGAAATGCACTACAGAAATCTGGATGACTAGCTAGTCCTGAATCTGTCTCATAGCTTACCAGAAGTCACATGTGTTTTGACACACTAAGGTCATTCTCAATAGCCTTTTGTACAATTGCAGTTGTAAATTAATCAGTGAATAAGGTTTAAACCTTATGCTAACAAATCGAAACGAACAAAGACAAAACTATTCCCTTCAAACACCTGTTCCAAATGACCTTATTATATCGACTACTGCATTAATGATTCTTCAACATGCCAGTTGATGAAATTACCAGAGCCAAGTAATTCTGTGCACCTTACATTATTCAGAAAACTTTTTTTTCTTGTTTCATAGAGATTGCATTCAAAGTTCTAATGGATAAATGTTAAGATTGCTTTTAGTAATCTGCAGAAATTGTATTATTCCGTTAACCCCCTCTTCTGTTCATAGCAAAATCTCCTCCTTCTGGAGCTCTCCAAGTGGATTGGGACTGTCAGAATTACCAACAGCAGGAGCCCTGTAGTCCGACCATATTGGGAAGGCCCAAGGCTGACAAAAGCTAACATAATAATAAATTGTAGGCTTCTGGTTTTGTCATGCAGCCACCATGGATGGCTGGGAGATCTGCTCTCTTTCCCCCATTCAGTTTCGCATTGCTGGGGGGCCCTGAAAAGGGCTGAAAATTGCCCCGAAGAGGCAACTAGCAAGGAGGGGCTTTTGCTGGATCGCAGGAGAGCAGCAACTCTCCTGTTAGATCTGACAATCTCTCCAAACCGGCGGATGAAAGGACCGGCCATAGAAATATGGCTCGTCCCTAAGCTGCTAACAGCCAAAGTCACATTAACATCTGGCAACTTCAAAGCAGCATGGAAAGGATTGGGTGAGATCTGCATCTCTTACATCCAAATTACTTAATTACCTGCATAAGCTGCTAAAGTACTTTCCCCCCTGTGGTGAGGGAAGGGGGATTTTAGCTCTCCCTCCAGAAACAGCAGCTATCAATCACTTGGGAGTTTAAAACGTTGGAAAAATACTGGGATCCTAATTGGAATTCTATTTTCTAAAACTGATGGATTATAAAACTTGTAACTTTCTACTCTCTATTTTTTTCTTTTTCTTCTCTGATTTTTACTCTAACTATTACGGAAGATTTGGGTTATTCCCCCCCCCCTTAAAATAGAGGGGGAAAAGAAAACTGAAAAGATCTAACTAACTCTGAGATGACATTTGCTGGCTAAATTTGAGAGTGTAACCTGCTATTCTTTAAGAGAGACTTGTTGAAAGCTTTGAAAATAGATAAGATATAAAGCAACTTTGAAGCACCATCTGCAAGAAACTCAGCTCAGCTCTTTACTTGGTGGACTTTCTGATTGTAAGTTTTTTGTTTAGTTTAATACACTACAATGGAAGAACAGGAATGGATTTCTCCCACAGAGCAAGTATAGGAACACATTCTTTATATGTTAAAAGCAATTATCCAAACTCTTCGTATGCAAGCTCAAACTATGACTTCAACTAAAGAATCATCTATACAGAATTCTATAGAGAAAGGGAAACAACCAAATGCTGTGACAGAAGACTTAGATACTCAACAAATACAAACAGTAGAAAACACAAAAAGGAAACTGATAATAGAGAACAAGGAAAGGACTTTTCTTATAAACCAGAAGGAATTTGAAGATAAAAAAGAAAAACAGATGAAAGAGAAGATAAATACTTCAAGACAACTGCATCGAACTGGAAAAATAAAGAGACGGCTTGCTAAATCAGCTAGCCCTCTTAAGAAAGCAGCAACTGAACACCCTTATCAATATCAAACAATAGTCACAACAATACAAGGAGATCTTTTTGATGATTTAAAAGTGAAGATACGAAAGATGATTTGGCAGAGGAAAAAAGCTAGAATAAGACTGAAAGGGATTGGGGTTTTGATCTATACATGAGATCTAAAATAGAATATATATAAATGGATAGAATATGTATTTTGAACATAAGATATTGTAATGATTTGAGATAAAAAATTGGTTTTATAAAATCTAGAAATATAAATATCAAAATAAGAATGTTATATTGTCTTATTATTTATTTATTTATTTTTATTTATTTATTTTTAAAATTTATAAACCACCCCACTCCCGCAGGACTCTGGGCGGCTAACAATAAAAACACCATAAAACATGACAAAACAAACAGTACAATAACAGTCATCCAGGGGTCAGATTTTATAAACCCCAGGCCTGCCGGAAAAGCCAGGTCTTAAGCAGCTTACGGAAAACCAACAGGATGGGAGCGGACTTAATCTCCGGGGGGAGCTGGTTCCAAGACGTGGGCGCCATCACAGAGAAAGCCCTCCTCCGCGGCCCCGCCAAATGGCACTGGTTGGCCGACGGGACCTGAAGGAGGCCCAGCCTGTGGGATCTAACCGGACGAAGGGAACTATGAGGTAGTAGGCAGTCTCGCAAATAGACTGGCCCTGAGCCATATAGGGTTTTAAAGGTAATAACCAACACCTTGAATTGGACCCGGAGACCAATAGGCAACCAGTGCAGCTCACGGAGGATAGGTGTAACGTGGGTGTATCGAGGAGCACCCACTGTCAGTTTGTTAAGATATATGGTATTTTAAATATTACACTATATGAGGAATTGTGATAAGGGAATTGTGCTTAATTAAAATTTGGAAAAAAAATATTAAACGTTAAATTAAAATATTAAGGGAAAATTAATCGCCAGGTTATTGATTTGCTAAAAGTTTGAATGTTTATAGATAACTAAGACTTGAATTTAAGATATTGTCATGAGTTGAGACACAGGTTAAATAAAACTTAGAAGTATAAATACTAATAATTAAATTCATATATTGGCTTGTGGTATAAATGCTGATGGTTTATTTATTTATTTTTCTCCTCTTTTTCTGGAAAGGAAGAAAGGAAGGAAGTAGAAAGAGGAAAAGAAAAAAAAATTATTAGCCCTAAATATGAGGTAAGAGACTGAGAAATTGGGTTCATTTAAAATCCGGAAATGATAAAGATTAAACATTAAATTTAAATATCAATGCAAAATTAAAGTTAAAAAAACTTATTAGGTTATTGTCTAAAAGATGGAATGTCAAATTAATTAAGAAATGTATAGACTGAAGATTATTGATGAATACTAGAAAGGTATTTTTGTTTGATTGATAGAATAAGAACTGTATTGATCTGAATATGACAGTAAATTTTATGAGGAAAGAGAGGGAATTAGTTGTTGTAATACTTTGAGATTTGTACTGATGATATTCAAATGTAATGGAATTATGGTGCTCAACCGCCACGCTACTTTTCAAGTATGTAAATGTAATATTGGAAAATTAATAAAAAAAACTTGGGGAAAAAAATAAATTGTAGCAACTTTGCACATTCATTCCTGGGTGTAAAAGAAGATGGAATGCTTCTTTAAAAGTAATGCTCACGATTCTACCATTTTCTTTTTAAAAAAATAATAAATATGATGCCAATATTCAAAAGATTCTTTCCAATTAAATTTAAAAGTTGATTTAAAAATTGATACTTCTGATCATCTAATTAATTAAATATTGCTGTGTTGCATTGCATATAAGAGAATAATCACCCCATTTTAGCAACTTCATCTAAGCTTTTTTAATATGCACAATAAATCCTAACATCAAAATAATTATTCCTATTTTATGGCTACCTCATTACCTGCTGGGAATTGCTCAGGTCCCACTGTACCAAACTGAAGGGTTGATTGTAAAATGCTCTATAAGGCCGTTTTTCTCAGATGATAGAAATGAGACAGAATTATAATTAGAAATATAATTGATTGCTTTAAAAAAATATTCTGCAAGCTTTAAACTCCTGCAGATTTTGACTGGTCACAGGTATAAGTGTATTTTTAAAATGTAATGCCATTAGTATGTGAATAAGCTTTGAGGTTTTGTTATCTGAGTGTTTGGAAAAAAATAGTTTGTTAATTCAGACATAGTCATGGAAATGTTGTGTTTTAGATGTTGCTTATCTTCATTTCCTTGGTGATCCAGAATAAAACTATCCTCAGATGTTCCAAAATGAGGCTAATTACCAACAAACTAGCTCCTATAAGCCCAGCCTCTTATTGATTTTGCACAAGGATGCCATTCCTGAAGGATTTATATGCAAACCACATGTGTCCACAGTGGAAAACCTTCACCCATGCACCACCAAAATCCTTGCTGTTATAAAAAAATATTACCATTTAAATGCATACAACTGCACACATTTACAGCAATAGACAAAGGTTTAAGAATTAAGTCAAAAAGGAAGGTTGAATGTGGCCAATTCTGCCAAGGGTCACACTCATTCATGCTGAATGAATGAATGATAAAATTGAACAAATACTTATTATAACTCTTGTACAGAGTTGTAAATGATAAATTTCAATCCAATGAATGGAATATTTTGCAAAGCCATGTCTAATCATCACTTGTTTTAAGAATTTAATTCAAACCGAATCAAAGGCTTTTTGTGCATGAACAAAAACTGCAAGTACTGCAGAGTCAATTCTATCTTTAGCTATATAAAACATTCTATTAAAAACAGATTATTTGATGCTTGTTGATTTTTAATGAACCCAGAAGGAGAAGAATGAATTATATGCAATGAAACCTTCTGCAACTGCCTAGCTGATAGGTTAGTTAGGATCTTGATATCCATATTAATTAACAAAATAGGCTAATAACTAGCACAAAATGTAGCAAGTGACAAAAGTGATCAAGTGACAAAATTAGTGGATCAAAGGAATGCTGTGAATATAATTTACTTGGACTTCAATAAGGCATTTGACAAAGTAGACCGCAACCTATTACTTGAGAAGATAGAAAAATGCGGGTTAGACAGCATCACCACCAGATGGATTCATAGCTGGCTGACCAGCCATACTCAGTGTGTGGTCCTCAATGGAACCACATCTACATGGAGGGAAGTGTGTAGTGGGGTGCCCCAGGGCTCTGTTCTAGGCCCAGTGCTCTTCAACATCTTCATCAACAATTTGGATGAGGGGATAGATGGGGAACTCATCAAATTTGCAGACGACACCAAGCTGGCAGAAATAGCCAACACTCCAGAAGGCAGGCTTGAGATACAGAAGGATCTGGACAGACTTGAACACTGGGCGCTATCTAACAAAATGAAATTCAATGGTGAAAAAAGTAAGGTTCTACATTTAGGCAAGAAAAACCAAATGTACAGGTATAGTATAGGGAGTACCTTGCTCAATAGTAGTAACTGTGAGAGGGATCTCAGAGTCTTAGTGGACAATCACTTAAATATGAGCCAGCAGTGTGTTGCAGCTGCCAACAAGGCTAGGATGTATTAACAGAGGGATAGAATCAAGATCATGTGAAGTATTAATACCACTTTACAATGCCTTGGTAAGGCCACACTTGGAATACTGCATCCACCTGCCTATCTCCCCTCATCTTGTTATCTGGAATTTTGAGCTTCATTATTTAGCTTTTTAATAAGAGTGATATTAATATTTTAACTTGACATCCATGTCTCCTTTTGAAGTTCATGAAATCACGTTTTCTTTTTAGCCATTCTTTTTATTATGGTATACAAAAACTAGCCTTTTCAGTAGCTAAACCACAGGGACAATGTTCTAGAGGTCCTTGAATACACTTCCAAGTATTAAGAAAGATGTAAACTTGCCTGGGAAAGGAGGTGATGCAATCCATGAATTTTCCACTTGTGGAATTGTGGATGATTTTTTTTGTATTGTTTATTTCTCATGTCTAATTTATGTCTTATTATTTGATTCATTGCTTTCTGACACATCACATGCAGTATACCAAATGTATGCATCATTTGTTTCTATACCCTATATAAATGTTTCTGCTTTTCTTGAAGTACTTGCTAAAAGAGAGATAAAACAATCACTTTGAAAATTACTCTCTCTCCCAAATTCAGAGATCACATTTTTATCAGCTTTATGCCAAACTTGGCTGCCTAAGCTTTAATACATACATACATAGAGACAGAGACATGCACATGTTAATTATTGTTAGTAGCATGGCATTATAGATTACTAGAATATATATTGCTGCTTTTATCATGTGCATGTTTATCTGTGTTTCTACTTCCTTAGAAACTGGGTTGAAAGTTATTCTGTTTAACAAGCCTACTAGAAAATACTGTAACATAAATTATGAGCAGCTACTCCCCTTTTTTAAAAAAGTAGAAAAGTGATGGGGTTGAAGGAGTGATTTTTCCTGTTTATTGGTATTTTCTTCCTTTTGAAAGGAAGATGTTACATTTCTTTGAAAATATTGAAATTTTAACATTACCTCTGCAGGAAAAATGCATGGTGTAGTTGTGTTGTATTTAGAGAGAACAGTTAAATTTAATTCACTGGAATAATATAAGTTACTATATGTTAGCAGTACAAAAAGATTTGCTGTCTTATTATGCATATTAAGGAATGAGAATGATTGGTTTGTACAAGCTCAAGTAAGAACAAGAAATTTTATACCTGAAATACAAACTGAATATATTGTTCTGCTGTTTTAATGAGGTTTGCTTTCGGTGTCCATTCACTTAAACTCAAATACCCAAAATGCTGAATTTTCTATTTGTAATACACAAGGAATTTATATAACATTTATGCAATCTTCTCTCTATACAGAAAAATCAAGAAGAGGAGATAATTATTGATATTTGCCTTTCTCCCTCTCCATCTCTCACCCTGTCAATTCTGTTGGTGTGCTTAGCATACTGGAAATGTCATCAACAGGGAGATGGGGACATTAGAAAAAATTAGTGGTTGCAATTGATGCACTGATGTCTCATTGTCTAAGTGTAACCTAGGGGCTGTGATAAAGTGAAGAAATGAGTGAAGCTAGTTTAGATTGCTGGATTTTGCCATCATAAGCAAGGACATAACTTGAGTGCTAAGTACGCATGTATAAAAGAGAAACTGGAAATAAACATAAGCAGGGAGAATAAAGCAATCTGATTATTATAGGATGGGATAATGAGTTTCTCAGTAGACAAAATGGAGCCTGCAAGGAAATTGGGATTGGTCTAGGAAGTTCCCCTGGAGAGGTGAATGGAAGGAACAAAATTTAAAAATTTGGAAAAGACATAGAAGGCATGGAGTTGTGGCTGAAAGACCACATAGACCCAAGGACAAGTGCATGACGTGTAGTGGCAATGCAGAAAACCATGGTTAGTTTGATTTTAATGACATATTAAGAAAAGTCTAGAAATGCAGAACTCATTCTGAGCTAACTTGTTTGTTTTTCACCCTTAATAATAATAAAGGATTAATAAATAAATAATAAAATAAAATAAAGGATTAATCAAGGAGAAGGAGGGGAATCTTCCTGTAGCTTCAAAGCCTTTCTTGCTGTGAAAATCGCAGACTTTCCATTCCTATTCCAGAGTCACATGCAGTTTCCTGTCCATAACAGGGCCACGAAATCATGGTGTCACGTTGCAATAAAAACCTGGGGGTTATGGTTGTTTGGTGGGACCTTCTGTACAGAACCTAGGATTGAGTACTGGCTGCTCTTGGGGAATCTCTGCTGTGGTTCTGTCAGCTTGCAAGAGATGTGGATATCTGGCTTGGTGTGTATACTTTTTATGTTGTGCTTTTCAGTCTGTTTACTTGAGCTAATAGTAAAGCTTAAAAATCCTTTTATTTACTGGAGTGTTCATTGTCCTGGGATCCAAAAGAACCAATTGCCTTGACACCTGATCACTACTCTGACATTGGGCAAAGCACAAAACAACAGGTTTGTCCCAGGAAGATCAAGCATGGAGGAAATGATCAGGAAGAAAGAAATGTTTGGCTTAGTAAAGCAATCTGAGAAGATTAAAAAAAAGATGGGGATTAAAGAGATACAGGAAGATTACTCAAGAGCAAAAGAGAAAAGAAGCAAAGCTTTAAGAGAAAGAATGCTCATAAGTCAGGCAATTTGTAATTAGAACAATAAACAGTTAACAGTGTGCAAATGATATTCAACTTTATATCTCCACCACTTTTGATCCAAGGGAGGCTGTCACTTTCCTCTTGCAGTGAGGGCTTGAATGGGGAACCTCAAGCATCACCTGAATCCTAACAAGACCAAATGGATTTGGGTGCATGGAGCTTTAATATCTGGGACTCTAACATCTTTAGTGCTGGGTGGGGTGGCACTAGCTCTGACAGAACTAGTGGGCAACTTGGGGGTTCTCCTGTATTTGTGACTCCTGATCAAAGATCAGGTGGTAGTTGTGGCTTTGAGAGTCTTTGGACAATTCTGTGTTGTGTGCCAGTTATGCCATTTTCTGAAACAGGAGTTCTTATACTCAGTCACTCAAGCCCTGGTCATCTCACACTTGGACTACCGCTTCTGGATGCAATTCAAATGCTGGTTATCACCTTTAAGCCTGTATGACATAGGTCCAGACTATCTGATGAACCATCTCACCCCAATGGGACTGGCCTGCCCTACTTGTGCTGGTCAGATCCAGGAGAAAAGCCTTTTCTGCCATGGTGCCTGCCCTTTGGAACATCCTGCCTCCTGAGGTGAGATCCGCTTTCACCCTTCTGACCTTCCATAAGGGCCTGAGCTCTGGCAGTTGGCTTGGGGTCCCAATGAAGGTGTATCATGCTGGAGATGGTTGACAGATTAAGACCTCACCTCTTCCCCAGCACATCCTGCTCCCTTCCTTCCTATCTTTTTAATTATAATATTTACTGTTATTAGGAATATTTATTCTTCATGGTTTTACTGGCGTTTATTGTTGTAAGCTGTCTAGAGTTACCTCAAAGTGAGATGAGCAGCAAATAAATATCCTACACATTAACTTTATTATCTTCCGTTAACAGAAACTTTTCTGTTGTCTTGCAGACAATGTGAGAAGTGAAGTCTTGCTGTTTTTCTCAGTACTGAGAGAAACTAACCAACAGGCATATTAAAAATATATAACACCTTAGGGAGCCACCAACAGGTTTACACAGATTTGTAAAGGCACAGGTGAGATCACACTATGTAAAAAGACCCCTAACTAGCACTGAAAGTATAGCAAATGCAAACTTTATCTCTCCCAGTGAATTACATTCTTTCTATAAAAAGTTATCCTGATATTCCCTTAACAGGAAAACTAGAGAGAATGAGAAGTGGTAAGTTACTATTCATTCCATTAAGGAGGAAATTCATATGATCCAAGCCAACTGCTTAGTGCTATTATAAATTTTATCACTTTTTCATATAAGATCAGAAATACAGAACTTTAACCTCAATTCAGTATGAAGAAAAAGTTTTGAAACAATATTGCAATATATATATATACATATACAGGTCTTTGGTTGTTCGGGTTTTCTCCCACGTAAAATTGGAAGTGTCTTGGCGACGTTTCGACGAAGTCCCATTCGTCATCTTCAGGCTGGTGTTTTCAGCTTCGTGCTTCGAGCAGCACTTCCAATTTTAGGTGGGAGAAAACCCGAACAACCAAAGACCTACCTACAAACACCCGCAAAAACCTCAGAAAACATATATATATATAATTTTACGTGGGAGAAAACCCGAACAACCAAAGACCTGTAAAAATCTCCTCCCCCTGTCTCTCTCCTGATAGCTAACAGAGTGAGAGCCCTTGGCTTAGAGGTTATAACAACTGCCTAACATGCAGATAAGCCCAGGTTCGAATCTCAGAAGAGTAAGTCTGGCTGAAGAGAGTTAATGGAACTCGAAATAGCTATACCAGTTCTCTCTTTATTCTTTGTTAGCAACCGCGGGTATTTGTATGTAGGTATTTGGTTGTTCGGGTTTTCTCCCACGTAAAATTGGAAGTGTCTTGGCGATGTTTCGACAAAGTCCCATTCGTCATCTTCAGGCTGGTGCTTTCAGCTTCGTGCTTTGAGCAGCAATTGCACGAAGCTGAAAGCACCAGCCTGAAGATGACGAATTTATTGCAAAAATTAGTTACTTACTAAATTTCTGGAGGATTGGGTTTAAACACATAAATATAAAAGTCTAGATTCATAGTAGGGTTTGAAGAGATTTTGTAGATCATTTAATCCAACCCCTTTTCGATATACAGAAGTTCACTGTCGGGATTTGCAAGATAATACCTTTCCTCTTCTGCATATACTGTACAACAAAGAGCATATTTATTTACTTATACATTTGTTTGAAATTTACTCCAATAATTATACACTATCCATCCACCCACTCACATATACTCATATGCAGTAATTCCATAAAAACCTAAAACCATTTAAGAATGCTGACATTAAAATGAAATCTCTTATGTATAAAGTTGATTTTAAGTTCTCTCCTAAATTGTAAGAAGGAAGAGGCCTGCCTCAACTCTCTGCCATGGGAACAGCACAATTTGTTGTTGATAATACAGTATTCCTGGTGTCATCTGCAAAACTTGCCCCCTTTATGACTCAAGAGCACTGGATGGATTGTACAGGAATAGATATAGGGTTCTGAAGATAATTTCAGTTTAAACAATATAAGACTCCATATATTAAGGCAAGCACTTTGAAATTAGACTTGGAAAACAACTGATAACTAATGCAATTGTTTCAGCCTGAGGAATGATATGGTATCTTTTGGAAATGCCACTCATTTGTTGCTACATTCTTAGCCAGCTGCAACTTCCACACCATCTTCAAAGGCTTCCCATTTGAATAACCCAGACTTGAGGTAACCAAATTACATGAACCACTGAAACCAGGTCTCTTGTCTGTAGGTAGGGACACAACTGATTACTTAGCTGATTTATCAGCTAATCAAAGACACTCCCCCCAATCATTACAAATTGTTGTAATGTAATTGTGCAATATCAATGCTGGATCCTACTCCCTGGAAATAACCTTCAAATCTGCCTAGAATCCATCCAGAATCATTAGCTTGAGGGACAGATTAATCCTGCGGAAGGGAAATGATAGCATCAACCAGTCTTTATCAGGAACATCCATCTGTTGCAAGGACGTCAATTCTTGTCCCTCTGGAACAAAAACTATATCTTCAATGTTGTGAAGTCAATTCAAAGATTCTGTCTTAACTGTGCTTGCTGGGGCTACTGGGAATTGTAGTTCAGCAACATCTTGAAGGTAACAGATTCCTTACTTCTGTTGTAATACAATATAGAACTGGGTAAAAGTTCAACACTCACAAACGACAGTAACGTAGAATAAAGAAAACTAGGAAAATTCATGCTAGTTGCTACATGTTAAAAGAATTAATATTTCATATTAAGTCAGTCAAGGATAAATAATACACTCATTGTTGCTTTGGTAATCTAGAAGCCAGTGGGAGCCAGAGATTATAAACACCTTCAACAAACACTGATAATCTTGCAACTGGTTAGTGTTGTTGTTTATTGGTCTATTTCATGTCAGCTGCAGTTATTTAAAGATTTTTAGCAGACTGGAAAAACTGGCTAAATACAAATAAAACATTTGGCCTGTCTCCCAGTAAATAAAAAGATGTGCAATGGATGTGTTTTAGATTAAAGAAAGAAAAAAAAGTATAAAAAAACAAGAAGTAAAATATATTATCATTCCCAGGGTTACATGCATATGCAGGGTAAGTCATGTTTTATTAAACTTTGTTCTGTCTATCCAGCTATAAATATCTCAGTATCAGCCACAGGGATGGTTCAACCATATTGGAAAAACCTGCTGAGTGAGTTTGGCTTCAGTCCCTCAGGAAAATCACCCTAAATACCTCTTAGATATATCATTTTCATCCACCAGTTTACTTAATTGTGCAGAATAGAAGAGGGATGACTTGGTGTCTTACATTCCCTCTCTCCTCCTGTTATGTAGCTTAATGAGTTGAAGTTACCAAGGGCCATTTTCTTTCAGGTTGACCGTGCCACTCCCAGTGTTGTTTCCAACGGATATAGATATATACATAATGTGAATGCTGCTTGGTGTTCCTGTCTTTCTCTTCCTGTTTTTATTTCCTTTTATCCCATTTTTACCAGTTTACTGATTTTTTTTATAAATAAATATCAAGCTCTTTTTTTTTAATCTACTGAGCACTGTGTGCATTTGCTCTAATCTGAATGTACTAACTAACTGGGAAGGTGCTCAGTAAAGTTACACTGGAAATTACCTACTGTTATTGTCTAAATGGAATAAGCAAAATATGTAATTTCAAGTCAGAAACAGGATGTTTTTGCAAAATTCTAACCTAAGATTGGAATAATTTTGCATATACTTTTCTGGGAACAAGAAATTATTTGAAACAGGTTGTACATTCCTGATCCAGATGTGAATTGCCTCAGGTCTTTGGAAAGTATGGTAGGAACTGTATGCCAAAAAGAAGCAAGGGAGGCCAGTACAAGGAATGCATAAAGCTAAAGCTAAAATAAATTCCAGGTACTCCTCATTTAATGACCACTTTTCAGTGACCATTTGAATTTGTGACATCACTGCATGAGTGGTAGTTTTGACTATTTCTCAAAGTTATTGATGCAGTGTCCCCTTGGTCACAGCTTACCACAAGCAAAGTCAATGGGAAAGCTGGCAGGAAGTCGGAAGTTATGAGGTCCTTGCTTAAGGATGTAAGCAGGAACTGCCATTATTAAGTAGCACTGTGATGTAACCTTGTGCTTTACAACTGCCTCACTTAGCAATGAAAATTCTGGTCCCATTTATCATAATTAACAGAGGACTACCTGTAAGCGCAATTAATATTAGGTCTGTCCAAAACAGCAGGAGGTTGGACTTGATGATCTCCAAGGTCCCTTCTAACTTTATTTTTATTATTATTATTATTATTATTATTATTATTATTATTATTATTATTATTATTATTATTATTATTACCACCACAATAATAATGGTGTGGCTCTTTATGATGCTATTTGTCTAGTTCCAGCTTGCTGCTGCTGCTGCTGATCTTGTTAACATGTTTTGCTTTGTTTGAGAGCTTCTTCTGCTCTTCCATTAGCCTAGGGGTGTCAAACTGTCAGCCCATGGGCCGGATGCATCATGGCGAAACCATGCTCATCCCATTGCCGGCACTGGCAAAAAAGTCGTGATACGTCACGACATGTCACGTGACATTGCGAGTTTGACACCCCTGTATTAGCCAGAAATGATATGAGAAGGAAGTCTGGTAATTGAAAATTCTGGGGAGCCCCTGAAATGCTACAAAATACAGCAATGCCAAACCTTTGCTCCTTTGAAGAAGAAAAAAAACCCTGTATTTATTTGTAAAAACAGTTTCAAAGGACTGTTCACTCTGAAGTTCCCATAACCCTGCTCCTCATATGTTTAATAAAATTCTCCTTTTGTTACATTAAAGATTACAATTCAGTGACATTTTGGAAAGGTTGCAGGGGACATTGGGGAGCAGGATCTGACGGTCCTGGTTAAAATCCTCAGATAGTTTGTAAGTAAGATATAGCTCCTTAATCTCAAAACTGGATCTATGAATTTGAACTTCAAATTCTTTGGGGAAGATCTCCTTCTACTTACATTTTGCATTTACACAAAATAGCAGTTTTACTGTTAGATGTTATTTTGGTTGTTTGTTGTTGTAAATACACACTTGACATTACACGCCCTTTTTCCTTCTGTTTCCTTCTGCCATCACTATGTATACATTAGGGGAACAACGTGCTTTACAGTGTCTGATTTAAAACTGCCAAACATGTGATTAATTTCCTGTAAATTGAGAATCTACATTCAGTCTGAAAAGCTACTGTGATGCCACATGTTGCTTGTATAATGATTTGAATCATTTCGTGAATCTCAAAATAACTACAGAATTGCATGCTAAGTGCATTTAAGAAAGAAGAGTCTTCATCTACTTCTATATGGTATTTTCTCTTGCTCCAAAGTACACAAGATTAAGGGCTATCAGAAAATGAGGATGTTGGAAAAAGTATCAGGAACCAAAATTGGCTAAAAAAAAAAAAAATCCTGTTTCAAAAGATATACTTCTGTTCCTTAAGTGTTTCCTTAAGCTACTTTTCCTTACAGTATGTATAAAATAAAAATCCCTATTTATAAAATAAATCCTGAGTATATTTCTACCTAAACCTGATTTTTTTTGCCAAACTTTATTCAGAAGAAAGAGTATTTAATATCTTAAGAAATATTCCACATGGAGAAATGATTGAAATCTTCTTAGCTCAATCTTTGGAAATTAATTCTGCTGTAGATATATTGTCCATAGACAATAGTGGCAAATATCTGAAGCTCGGGTGTAGGATGAGAGTGAAGGTTCATTCTCCAAGCTTGTGCATTGGTTTCTGAACGTTTTGTTACCAGATTAGGTAATATTTTCAGAGTTTGAAACTCCACTGAAGATGTTACTAGCCTGGTAACAAAACATTCAGAAAACAACCCACAAGCTCGGAGAAAGAACTTTCACCCTCATATTATCCATGTTTCACAAAAGTTATAATTATTGAAACATAAGAAAATGACTGCTCAAATCTGATCTAGGGGTCTTTGAGAAGCTCTGGCCTAATGTTCTCCAACCTTTTTTCACAGAAGGGCTGATCAAGGGAATGCTGCATTGAGGCTATTATCAGAAGGCATCTGAAATTCAGCCTTTCCAGAATGAAGGGACAACTAGGAGTGGCCAAGTTGAATGGCACAGGTTGAAGATATATTCTCTGCTCTGCAGCTGCTTTTCTAACACTTTCTCTAGAAATATCTACTTGTCTCTCTGCCTTTGCATGGTTAGCTAACAGACACCTTGGAAAAAATTCAGAGAAGAGCAATTAAGATGATCAAAGGCCTGGAGACTAAAACATATGAAGAACGGCTACAAGATTTGGGTTTGGCTAGTCTAAAGAAAAGAAGAAATAGGGGTGACGTGATAGCAGTATTTCAGTATTTGAGGGGCTGACACAAAGAAGAGGGGGTCAAATTATTCTCTAAGGCACCAGAGGGCAGGAGAAGAAACAATGAATGGAAACTAATCAAAGAGAAAAGCAACCTGGAATTAAGGAAAACCTTCCCAACGGTGAAACTTCCTAACAACTTCCTAACTTCCACAATTAACCAGTGGAACAGCTTGCCTTCAGAAATCATGGGCGCTCCATCACTGGAGGTTTTTAAGAAGAGACTGGACAGTCACATGTCTGAAATGGTATAGGTTCTCCTACTTCAGCAGGAGGCTGGACTAGAAGACCTCCAAGGTCCCTTCCAGATTCTATTCTATTCTATTCTATTCTATTCTATTCTATTCTATTCTATTCTATTCTATTCTATTCTATTCTATTCTATTCTAATATTTCTGGAAGACCCAAAAGACCATGTAAGGAACAGATCATCATGGAGAAAATCTATGTGATCACTAAAAGTTAACCCAGTCACCCAAGGGATGCAGATAATTAACCCTTTAATTACCTGCATCCCTTGCATGTCGGGATTGGGAATCTCTTGTATGGCTTGTGTGCAAGGATTTATGTATCTTTTGCTTATTTCCATTTCTGCTGTTGCCATTTTAGTTGCACATTGAGTAAAACCTATTATCTCATATGTCAATGCTGCAACAAATTGAACTGAAGCCATTTTGGGAGTATTTCTTGATTTTTCCATTGTAGTCAAAGGGAATGACTTGCCTGGCTTTTGAAAGGGAGGTGACTCTTTACCTCAGATCTTTGTGATGCAATCCATGACACCAAGAAAAGGGCTTCACCATATGCACACACATATCTGACCAAATGGATTGAATTCCAACAAAAGTATTTTCCTGTGCATAGTAATGCTCTCTACATATCATAGCAAAGAAAGAAGCAAACATTGCCTCTATCTGATGGGAGCATTACAAGCAATTTAAATTAGAAATAACCTAATTAGTCATCGGTACTCACAATAAATGACCAAGCCCCACCAGCTTAGAAAAAAGGCCACATTTTACAAAACCAGTACATTGGGAAAAAAAGAAGAAAAAGAAGAAAAAAGGAAAGGAAAGAAAAGAAAAGCATCCGTACCTTGATCTGGAGAGCTGATGATTGCATTTGCATTCCCAGACTTGGAAAATAACAGTTCTATAATTTGATAGTGCAGAACATTAGGCTCGGCAGAGATTGATGGAAATTGTCCAGTGATTTCATCAGAACCCCTGCAAGCATAATTCTCCTGATAGATTTCTGAAGTCCCAATGTTCAAAAGGCCATGAAAGTCACAAGTTGGATAATATACGCCAGGCCTTTGGCATCATCATCAAGGAGAACAAAGAAGCTGGAAGAATTAAACAAATTGCTGCTTGACTAAGGTGGCTTATGGTGATGGCCAGGTTTCTTTCTTCAACATATTTTTGTCTGTTCATTTCATGGAAGAGGGAAGTTATTTTTCTATATGGAAAGAATGGCATAGAAGTATTGAAATTCAACATTGCAGAACTATAATGAGGCAAACTGATGCCTTTGGCAGTGAGATTACAGGAAAAGACATTGAGCTTGATGAGCACACTACCCTTCTAAGTATAATCTGTCTCTTGGAAGAAGACACTGCATTGTTACTTTTGGAAAGATTGGCAGGCACTTTGACCACATCCTGGAAAGCATTAAAGACTGGAGGATTACCCTGGAGGATGTTTGCTGACTGAATTTAATTTTGTTGGTGATGGTTGACAGATTTTAAGCTTTCATTATATGATTATTATAATTAGCAATAATTACAGTTAATATTATTGGTCATTAAATATCTTCATGCTATTGATAGAGATGTCTTACATATCTTTTAACATAGACATTTTGATGTTGTATGATCACAGTACTATAGATATTTTAATTTCATTCATTCATGTGTATGAACAGGGTTGGGAACACAATCACACACACACACGCATATACCCATATGTAATAAACACATTTACAAAGATTGAACTGTTGGACTGTAGACAACTTGAGAGATTTTGAAGTTATGTTGTAAAATTTGTGGTACTCAACCAATTTGATGGCCCAGAAGAGCACATATATCTAAAAACATTCAAAATGTTCCGTGACATTAGAATCTGAACGGAATAATATAGCAAGTGCTTTGAATTATTACAGCAGCTTCAACTGAAAGCACATGAAATAAAAACTTTGACCTAGTACTGATCAGCAAACTGCAAACCATGTTCCACTCCAGGAAAACTTAGTTGAATGATGAAGGAAGAAGTAGGTCAGCTGAGGGTAGAGAAAAGGTATGCATCAATCTTATTTTTACTATACGCCTCAATGAGTTGCCTTCAGCAGATGTGCTCGTCAGAATTCTCAAATGTAATGAATACATTTGTGTTTTGTAATGTAATTGCTTAATATTTAATAAAGCTATGTCCCATTTTTACTACCTCATTCCCCTCTTGCTTTTTAGGATGTATCTTCCTTGGCATCCGAATGACTTTCCTGATATTTCATTTACAAAGCAACACAAATTCATTTTACATAGGAAAAAATTTTGAGGATATAAAAGAAGTTGAAAAAACTCCCAATCAATTATAATAAAAGAAGCATTTTTTTAGTTAAACAAGCTCTCAGCAAATACATACAAAATAAGATCACCTGGGTATAATTTGCAGCAAACTTATGCTCAAAGATCAAAACCATACAAATATCTTTTTTGTAATCATGAGACAAATGCACCATCCGTGTACCAAATTAGACATGACTGAAAGGCTTGTTACAGAACAATTACATTCCATGATTAGAAATAATTATATTATCATAATTTAAATCTGCTTCTGGAAAGGATATTTACTCACATGATTTATGGCACAGGAAAACAAAAGACAGCTTGATTGAAGAAAGAGCTCCTGCCTATATCTCTTCAGAAAGATGATCTCATTGGAGTCTGGCCCAAGAAATTAGAGACAGTGATAAACAATAGGTAGCTATTATTCCAAACCCTTCTCTGCAACCTCATCTAAAATCTTAGTGGTCTTTCTGTGGAAGTGTTTTTACCATGTGCCAGAATACATGCTGAGTATATTCCCATAAATGCTTTTGTCAATTGTTTCTCTACACAAGCATGCAGATGTTTGGGGGCTGAAAAAGGTCTCTAGCTTCAACTGTGGTGCCTTCCTGATCAACCACCTGCTGCCTTTCTAATTCTCCAGGTCGCAACCAGAGTGAAAGCTGGTAGCAGTTTTTCACTTCATAAATATTTTATACTGATAAAAAGTGGTACGCATATTTTTCCAGACATAAGTCTTTTTTGAATTCTGTGCAGTTTATCACCATAAAAGTGAGTCTAGGGCTCAGCCAAAATGTGTAATACAGCTTTCATTCATTTAGCTGTATGAATGTATGCGCCAAAGGAGTTTTCAGAAACAAAGCTGTTCTCCTGGGATCACCACTGCCACCCTTCTAGCAACTGATCTGTGGAGTCTATGGCTGTTGGCGAAAGAAATGAGATCCAGATATTTCTAAATTAGTTTCACCACTTCCTTTGTTAAATGATGCCTCCAATTATAGCTGAGTGGAGATGTGGGATTATCCTTTTTAATACTTCTTATCATGATGAGATATTGCTTGGGATTTAGGAAGGACATGAGAGCTCTGGCGTAAATAGAATGGAGCTCTGTTTCCATCTGTCCTGTTTGCCATCGTTCGCTCCCTAGAGACTAAAATGGATGATCTGAAACGAGCTGGCCACGAACAAGGAGTGTATATTGGAGGTGGTGACCCTTGGAGAGCTGTATGCAACAAAATTTCATTTTGATGTATGCCGATTGGTGTATATTCAAAGTGACAATAAAGCTGTTGTTGTTATCATTATTATTAATTTTCCATAAGAGATGACTTGTCAGTGTTTGCAGTTGTTGAAAAATTGTTTTTTCCACATTTGACCAATATGTACAATTAGTATAACTGTGACTCCTAAAATAGGAGAATGGTTTTCTTGAACAGGATTGCAGTGATATAGGAAGAAGATATAGGACCAATTTTCACTTTAGTGATAACAGTAAAGGCATCTTTGAAGTTAGATCAGCACTCTAGTCGCTATCAAGTCAGAATCCTACAGGTGCTGATGGAATACCTACAGAAATATGGCAAGCAACAGAAGAGAAACCAATAAAACATAAAACCAAACAGTATCAACAAATCTAAAAAATAATGTAGTGGTCAACAGTTTGGAAGAGGTCAGTCTACATACTAATATCATAAAAAGGAGACTGACCCAAGTATGTAAATTATTGCGTAGCATCCTTAATTACGCTAGTAAAATAATGCTTAGGATCATTCAACATAAATGAAAGCCCAATGTGTTCAAGATGGTTTCAAGGAACAAGAATATTATTGCTGATACATACTAAATAATTGAGAAAGCACAAGAAGTCAATATGCACTTCATAAAGTATCAAAAGGCTTTTGATTGTGTTAACTTTAGCCAGCTGTGGAATGAATTTAGAAAAGTGGATTAACTATTTACTTGCAATAAAACTATATATATGTTAGAGTGGCAAAATCTGAACAACTTGGTGAAGCCATCTGGTACCAGGTTGGCTACGGAGTGAGACACAACTATATATTCTCTCCTTATTTATACCAATCTATATACTTTTGAGGGATGCTGGATTAGAAGATGAACCTGGTTTTAAAATGGGAGGAAGAAACATTACTAACTTACATTTTGCTGATGACCCTTCTCAGATAGATAAAAGTGCAAATGAGTTAGAATAATGTAAATCAAATAGCAGTGGAAAGAATGAAACTAGGTTTAAATATACAAAAGATGAAAGTAATGACCACAGGTCTAGCAACTAGATTTAGAATTGACAATAAAGTTATCATACTTCAAGGCAGAACACAGCCTTTCCCTACTGGTGCCTCTTCATATTGATATATAACTGCTACCACCAAGGCTGCTGGTTGAGAATTCTGGAACTGTATGTGGTGTTGTCCATGGGGAAAGGCTGCTTTATAAATGTTGACAGAAAAAAGGAAATGCTTTTTTTTAAAAAAAAATCTATAAAATCAAAGGTTTGGCTAGAACTGTGATCTCATATTTGCCTTCTCAGAATTCAATCATGGAAGAGTCATGGGCCAAACACACATTCTGAGGAGTAGTTGCAAGAAGTTTTACTTAGAATTTGGTAAATGGCAGCAGTGGCAGGCAAATGCACATGGAAATACGTGCACAGAGTAGCAAATGTATCTGGAATGAGTTCCAAATGGCCAGAATCCAAAGGCTGTGTGTGTGTGTGTGTGTGTGTCATCAACTGGTCTGATTTCAAAGAACAAATATTAGCCTTGATGGCACTGCCTTTGATGGCCATCTTCTTGAAGCTGCTGTGATTGCTGGACTAGATGAGTCCAATCCAGCAAGGCAGTGCTTATGAGGTTTTTTTTTTCAAATAACAGATTCGAGAAGCAAATTCAGATTTCTGACAAGCTGATCCTAGTGGAGAATGCTGGGCAACAATGACTCTTAAATAGATTCTGCATCAAATGCAGGCAACCAAAGGTGGGAAGATCTGTCTTTTGCTCTGTGCTAAGCCTTATGGGCTCTAGAATTAGAAGGAGGTACTGGATCCAACCTCTCATATTCTGCTGCCTCCTGATGACTGAAATGCTCCTTGATCATGTCAGTCTCTGATGTCTGATTGCTTGGCTCTCCTTGAGGCTAATATTCATCCTGAGCAATTTCCTCTATTTCATATTATTCTGAGTCTGAGCGGGCCATCACAGGTCATGGCTCAAATCTCTTCAGAATATGTCAGGTGTGAAAGACCAGGACCACATGTGAATTTCCAATTAAACAAATTTATTGCTCATGCCTCTGCACAAGAATATTCTCAACTAACTGTTAGCATCTGCTAAAAGTTAGATAAGTGTCAACAGAATTCACGGTGGATTCGACTTAGTACATTTGCTACAGCAGGATTCTAGGCTGATCCTTCTTTTGACCCACTCTTGGTTCTGCTTCTCTTACAAAATGCCTTGAATTTGAACTATCTTCCCACTACCACAAAAAAGAATGTTTGAGAGCCATGTTGGTGTACTAGCTAAAGGCACTAGGCTAGAAACCAGGAGACCATGATTTTTAGTCTTGTCTTAAGCATAAAGTAGGAGGAAAAGCTCAGTTTTAAAGAAAATCAACTCTGACTATCCTTTGGAAGGACAGCTATTGAAGCTGAAGCTCAAATACTTTGGCTACCAAAAGAAGAAGAGAGGACTCATTAGAAAAGACCTTGATGTTGGGAAAGAATGAAGGCAAAAGGAGAAGGGGATGGCACAGGATGAGATGGTTAGTGTTATCAATGCAGTGGGGCATGTGTTTAGAGCAGACTCAGGGAGATAGTGGAAGATAGGGGAGCCTGGGGTGCTATAGGGGTGACATAGTGACTGAACAACAACAACAATATCAAAAAGAGGAAAAGCAAGATGACATCAAAAAGAGGAAAAGCAAGATGACTTGGGTCAGTCATTCTTTCTCTCTTAATCTTAGAAAGAAGGCAATGACAAACCACTTCCAAAAATCTCACCAAGAAAATTTGTCCAGACAATTCCCAGAGTCAAAACTTGCTCAACAGCACTAAAAAAAGAAGAATGTTGTCCCTCAGAGGACAAAGATGAGCAAGCAGAGATCATAAGTTATTTGAGAAGCAATAATAACTTACTAGAAGGAGATCTTCAGTAGATAACCTGAAACAGCAAAGGCAATCTCATCTAGATATAATGGTAATTTTTCACTGAACCCTTAAAATCATTGCAAGTGAATTTGGCAAGAGTAAGTCTTGTTGGATTACTTTTATTTCAAATTAATTTAACAGGGCAATTCCTTAGTAATGTTGCGTATATGCACAATATATCTTGACTTTAGCAAAACATTTGACAAAGCATAATTTGCTGAGTAGCAAGCTAGTTAAGAATGGGCTGGCTGGCATGTCTATTAAGTGGATTAGACTGGATGGAAAATCATACTTAAAATGTGGTTCCCCATTTATGCTGTCTCTTTTTCATTTTGTGGATACAATTTTCTTTCTTCCTCCATTTGTCATGTAAATTGTTACCTTGCTGTTCATAGTATGAAAGCCTTCTTTTCTTGTCTTCATCTTGCCTTTACAACCAGCATCCCCTTTCTAAAAACTCCATGTCACTTATCACTGTTCATGTTAGCTTCCTCCATGTTTATGTTCTACACTGTTTTCTACAAGTTGTCCATAAAAATACAGCCTTTTTTCCAATGTTGTTATTGCATTGAATAATACCTGTGCAGATATTTTAATCCCACAACAGCACTTGCCATAAAAATGGAACTTGTTAAATGAATGCACTTACCTTTTGGTGCATCACAGAAACCCATAAATTGATTCAGATATAGACTGAATCCTTTGCAATGGCTTAAGTTTAAGCTGTCTGCTTTATGTAAGTTTGAAAACATTGTTTCCTATAGGTCATTTCCAGTTCTAAGTTAGAGGCCACAATCTAGGTCCATTAATCTTTTTTCAAAATTACCTCTTTAAAAACTCATTACACTCCATACAATTTGTGAGAAGCAATTTCTCTTTCAGCTAATTTCAATCAATAACATGTCCTTTTTATAAGAAACACCACCACCCCGTCCTGTACTTTGGAGTGGACAATTGCCAGTCTGGTAGTCAAGAAATCATCATTAAATTTCATATCATCACTGGTAATTTCGGCTCTTGTCCAGCAGAAAGGGAATGGTGTGGGACATTTTGTTCAAATCAGAAATGATGCACAGATAAAAGATTAAAGTTATCAGAAGGATTCAAGCAGAAACACTTGCCCAGCAAAAGTTTGGATGATTGTGAGCAAGATTAGCAGGACCAGGAGCTTGTTCACAGCACTGAATGTAAAGATTAAGTATGGTCTTATTTGCTTCAGTTTTGCAAGTATCACTGCTCTCTTCATTCCTCACCCTATGGCAGGGCAGATGGAGAGGCAGGAATGTCTCCATGTTCTGACAGATCACTTAGAACAAGTGTGAACCTCTGTCACTACATCTTTTGGAAAGAAGCTCTTGATCATTTGAGGCTTTCTTCTGCCTTGCCCAGGATTCTTGAGGGACAAAAGCCTTTGGACAATGTTGCCCAAGATAGTTGGTTGCTTGCAAATGGCAAACTCACAAAGGCCTTTTAAAGAATGTCATATGGCTCTTGGTTACAGCAGTTTAATTTTTTCTCCATTTAAAAAAAAATATTGAAATTAAGCTCGTTAAATAGGAATGTGAGGGGAAACTGATCATTCTAAATACCTGGGAAATTATACTTCAGCTGATTATATCCCATTTGTTCATTTCAAATACGGAGGTGAGCCTATATTTATATGCAGGATTTAAGGCAATTACCCTCATTGCTTGCCTTTAAAAAGGCTCTAGTGCAGTGTTTTTTTTTCAAACTTGGCAACTTTAAAATGTCTGCATTTCAACTACCAGAATTCAAAGTCAACACATCTTAAAGTTGCCAAGTTTGAAAAGCATTGCACTAGTGCACTAAACAAGTGGTTTTATTAAATGGCCCTTTAATGGGCATCGCGATAACAAGCTTCAGAAATCTCTGTTAGAACAGAATGCACACATGACTGACTGTAACCTCATTCTTTCTCTCTCTAGCTCTGAAATGCAAATTTCTAAGCAAATCCCACTTTCCTCACTTGTCCTCTGTATTTCCCAGGAAAAGAACAATGTGGCTCTGGGGAAAGATGATTTAATTAAACTTAGCTTATGCTAGGATTGTAGGGTATGGCTTTTCTTGAATTCAGGATGAAAAATCCAATACCTGCAGATTCTAGATCTACTCAGTCAGTCCTTTATTACAACCAATGACCAGTATTCCATTTACAGAAGTATAAATATATCCGTTTAACAAAATATAAAAAGTATTTAATAAAAACAAAAGACTCTAGGAGTAATAGGTTACTCAGATTGAATGCTGTTATTTTATTTCGGGTTTTCAAAGATATTTTCCCTGAGCTTGAGTTTCCCTTCTAGATAGGCAGAATCTCCATAGACTTCTAGATCAGTGTTTCTCAACCTTGACAATTTTAAGGCATGTGGACTTCAACTGGCTGTGAAATTCTGGGAGTTGAAGTCCACATGCCTTAAAATTGTCAAGGTTGAGAGACACTGTTCTAGATAAACTTACTGTTCCTTGGCCCTTACTGGCTCTTGAGATGTAACCCCTTTGCTTTAAAATTAATACTCATCTGTGTTTCTCTTTGCTTTTCTTCTCTTTGTCTTTCATTCTGCCTGCTGTTTATCCAAGTGATTCTTAATATGAAGTTATTTTTTTCTGCCTCTTCCCCCCCCCCCAATAGAGTACAAAATTCTTTGACTCTTTTCACAGTCACATGTAGCTAGCAAGGTGCTAGACTTTGCTTATCTTGCTAATACATTTCCTATAAATAAATCTCCTTTACGCTAGAGTAATAAATCTGCTTTGCTAATTATTGCTCAGATCAGAGTTCTGCTTTCAGGAATGCTCATACACACAAAAAAGGTCAAAACAAACCATTTTAACAGCAATCATAGAAAATTCAATAGCCAAATATCTGCTGCCTTTTCATTAAACCCCTAAATCTGCTGCCTTGAGTAGCTGCTTTACTCTGGAAGCTTGCCAAGACTCAATGTTATGAATATTTGTGCACCAACAGAAATGAAAAAATGCAAGGCCTAGAAATTTGCCATTGTCATATACTGTAAGTAGTACACATTCAGGAATTGCTCTGAAATCACTGGGTGATTTAGGTCTGCAGATTTTGTTGCAGGAATGAGTAACTTATAGACTGCTCATCATCCCCAACCCCTATTTTGTGGCCCTTGGTATTCATCATGTAGCCCTCAGAGTACTAGCAAATTGCATTGCTAAAATTTGGCACCCAAAACCAAGATATTTGATGTTGCTATTTTTTTTCCCCTTTGGAGAGTGGGACAAGCCTCCTTCCAAGATTGAAAATGTTGCTCATTAGGTGATATCTTCACATCACTATCCTTGCTTCTTGAGCTCCAAGAAGGCAGAATTTTTTTTAAAAAAAAAAACAATAAAAAGTTTTCTTCCAGCTGCAAAAACCTGAAACAAACTTTGGTTACTTCAGAAGAAGCTTAATTCTTGCCTCAAGCTCTTTCCCTTTTGTTGTTGTTGTTGTTGTTAATTGCGAAGTCGTGTCCGACTCATCGCGACCCCATGGACAACGTTCCTCCAGGTCTTCCTGTCCTCTACCATCTTCTGAAGTCCATTTAAATTCACACCTACTGCTTCAGTGACTCCATCCAGCCATCTCATTCTCTGTCGTCCCCTTCTTCTATTGCCCTCAATCTTTCCCAGCATTAGGCTCTTCTCCAGTGAGTCCTTCCTTCTCATTAGGTGGCCAAAGTACTTGAGTTTCAACTTCAGGATCTGGCCTTTTAAAGAGCAGTCGGGGTTGATCTCTTCTAGGACTGACCGGTTTGAATGCCTTGCAGTCCAAGGGACTCGCAGGAGTCTTCTCCAGCACCATAGTTCAAAGGCCTCAATTCTTTTGCGCTCAGCTTTCTTATGGTCCAACTTTCCCTGTATAACCCAAATCAGGGTTACAAATAGCTTTCACAAGCAGTAATATAGATCCTCCTCCCAGATCTTCTCCCTCACTGATATTGAATGTTTACAGAACCATCAGTACGCCAGGAGGTGTCTGAGAGTATGCTTTGAGTAGCTCTAAGAGTCCCATGCTAAACTGACTGATCCTCTGTATTTTCCCAAATTTTAGTAGTGATTTGCTGCCTTCCCCTTTACTTCCACAACACAAATATTTGTTGCTCCATACTTTATTATTATTTCTGAATTTCTGCAATGGGATTACTTGTTGTTTGCTGGAGGCTATTACAATGTGCCACAATAGTCTTCATGAACTTTATTTGTCCCCTGGGAAATATAATTGGACGTTCTTGTGCAGAAACTGAATTCAGTGCTGTAAAGTACTGCTGCTAATCCTGATGTGCCCTTATTCTCTTTCTTCTTTTGTGTTACCAGTGTCACATTATCCCTGCACTAGAATCTGGAATTCAGTCCTTCTCAGATTTTGATTTTGCTTGGTGCTATGATGCCAAATTCCCAGGCCCTTAAGAATAAATCTTAAATAGTCTGCTTTGTTCATTGTTATTATTACAATAATATCTGTTTCATTATGCTGCCTTTGATTTTATGCATGCTTCTTTTGTTTAGTTTATGCTTATTGTTGTTTCCTGAGCCTGCAAAAGCAGGCTCAGGATGTTGCATTGGTCCCGGGCATTCCAAAAGCTGCCCTGGACCGGACAGAGCAGCGCCAACCTTGTGCGCATGTGCAAGGCACAAAAATGCTCTGTTCCTATTGGTTGACACTGTCTGGGTTTATGGTCATATAAAAAGGCCTGCGTGCCTTTTGTCTTTTGCTTGGGTGATGGAGAAGGAGAATAAAGAGTAGTTAACAGTTACCATGTGTCTTCATCATTCGCATGTGAACGAAGGATTTAACACTGGCGACGAGGATGGGATTCTTTGCAAGCTGAAACAAAAGATTTAAGGACTCACCCAGGAAGTCCGATGAAGGGAAAAAATGGTGTCTGAATAACTGTCTCAGCCTGCCAGTACAGCATCGCTGGAGGGTGAGCTCGGCTAAAGGACCCTTTCCCAAACAACGGCTTGCAGAGGAAGTGATTGGTGAAGATCGTAAAGTTTACGATGTCGAAGATTGGCCGCTTGTCTGATTTCGATGTCTCCCACCCAGAGAGATGGAATTCCTACGTAGCACGGGTGGAGACTACTTCAGGGTAAATCAGATAAGAGAAGATGGCCTGAAGGCAGCAACTCTTTTGTGTGCCTGTGGACAAGAAGCTTTTGACATCGCAGAAAATCTGGTGGCCCCTGCACCTCTAGAGTCAGTAACATATATTGACTTGAAAAAGATGTTGAAGGAGCACTTCCAGCTGAAGTTATCCGTCATTGCTTGGAGGCACGCGTTCAAGCAGAGAGACCAGAGGCCAGGTGAATCTGCTGCAGACTTTATTGCTGCCTTAAGGCAAGCAGCCAGTTCTTGTGAGTTCAAGGATCTGGAAGAGAGGCTGTGAGATCACTTCATATGCGGTTTGAGAAGCAGAGACTTACAACAGAAGATTTTTGCAAAAAAAGGCCTGCGTGCCTTTTGTCTTTTGCTTGGGTGATGGAGAAGGAGAATAAAGAGTAGTTAACAGTTACCATGTGTCTTCATCATTCGCATGCGAACGAAGGATTTAACACTGGCGACGAGGATGGGATTCTTTGCAAGCTGAAACAAAAGATTTAAGGACTCACCCAGGAAGTCCGACGAAGGGAAAAAATGGCGTCTGAATCAGCGTCTCAGCCTGCCAATACAGCATCGGAAGATGTCTCCTTCCAAGACATGCTACGAGAGGTGGCAGCTGAGGAAGCAGCAAGTGGGGTTGTGAAGGCCTTACGGCTCGCCAGAAACCCTCCAGACACAACTACCGTCCATCAAGAGGACACTCAAGAAGGATCAGAAGCATAACAGAAACATCCTAACTGTGCTTCAAGAAAGCCAAGAAACAGGAACGTTGCAGTATCCAACAAGTTTTATTAACTATGTTGAAAACGAAGTTAGCACTGGGAGGGACCTTCCTCCAGCGCTCTAAATACATTACATCACCACGCCCAGAGTACACACCCCAATTACCAGTCATAATGAGATTCCACCCGTATCACGCCCAGTCACCCCCCGTGATAAAACTCCACCCACACCACACCCAGCCTAGCTAACATGTAAATCCATCATTACATTGAGTCTAAGTGTTGCATTCCCACCATTCTCCTCCTATCCCAGCGTCCAAACCTGTCAGACCCAGCGTCCCAGCCATAACTATAATATATTACGCTTCCTTAATTCGGCCCCTCCCACTCCCATCAGTGCATAGCGGTTGTCCGGATGTCTGCTATCCATGTCAGGTGGTCACATGATCCGCTCGGCTGCCGCTGCAGAGATGCCAGCAACAATCTCGTAACAGTGTTGGCAGCGCAGCTCACGAAGCCATTGAGGTCGACTGGGAGTGCATGGATCACTCGTTGCAACATTCCACGCTGAACATGGGGATATCGGCAGGTAGGTATCACGCTGGGTCTGACAAAGCGGATGCTGATGAGGAGGTGGACATACTTCACCAGCCAGCTGAAAGGAGGCAGAAGGGATGTCCAGACAAGGCCCCAGCATCTCTTCAATGCTTCAGGTGCAGGGGGTGCCACAAGCGAGCTGACTGCAGGTTCCACTCCACCATTTGCAGGGCATGTGGCAGGCAAGGCCACATCGCATCCATCTGTTTGGGTCGCCAGAAGGTCCAACTTCATGAAGAATTGCTTCTGAAAGGTACCAGGGTCCCCAGCCAACATAGGGTGGGTTTCTGCGCATCGTGCATGAGTATTCTGAGGACCAGGGACACACAAGCCCCTTAAGAAGAAACTTTCCATTAACGTAAGATTGCAAGGGGTTCCCTTATCAATGGAGTTAGACACTGGGTCCGCTCTCTCAATTATTTCAATTAACACATTCAAAAGGATATGCAGCAGCAGTGGCCCTCGAGTTAAACTCAGGCCATTGAATCTAATACTCACTGATTTTCAGAATTCTGTGATGTGTGTTAAGGGGGAGGCCACCCTTAGAGTACAGCATAAGGATTTTGAAGGTCTCCTAGATGTGGTGGTAGTTGGGGGTGAACGTACGAGTCTTATTGGACTTGATTGGTTTGGGTAACTGGGCTTCACCATTTGCAAATGTTGAGCCTTGCAGAAGTCTGCAAGGAGTTTGCAGATGTGTTTAGTTTAGAGCTAGGATCCTACAAGGGCCCCCCCATTGCGCTACGGTTAGACCCAACTATCATGCCCATCAGGGTCAAGCCTAGGAGGGTACCTTTTGCCCACAAATGTAAAATAGATGCTGAGCTGGACAAATTGCTCCAGCAAGGCATTTTAGAACCTATGGATTCTAGTCCATGGGAAACTCCCATAGTAACGCCTCTAAAGGCTAATGGGGAAATACGTATATGTGCAGACTACAAGTATACACTGAATAAGGCGTTGCAACAGCATGCTTATCCAGTCCCTGTTGTAAGCCACATCCTGGCCTCCTCAAGGGGGTGGGTGTATTTTTGCGAAGCTTGACCTGGCACAGGCTTATCAACAGCTACCTGTTGATGAGGCAGCTGCAGAGGCCCAGACTACAGGGGAGCCTTCAAGGTCAAAAGACTGCAATTTGGGGTAAATGTAGCCCCTGGCATATTCCAAAGTGTCATGGAAAGCACACTTCGAGGTATTCCTGGGGTCTGTCCCTACTTCAATGACGTCCTCATTGCTGGGGAGTCATCTCAAAATTTAGCAGAAAGGTTATGGGCTGTCTTGCTTCGTTTTCGAAAAGCAGGCCTTAAGCTAAAGCAGAATAAGTGCAAGATAGGAGTCACTTCTACTGACTTAGGTTTCAGGATTGATGCCCAAGGCATTCACCCTGCTGAAGCTAAACTACAAGCTATTCAACAGGCCCCAAGCCCAAGAGTGAGCTGCAAGCCTAAATTTTTACCATGCATTTCTCCCACATAAGGCTGCAGTGGCAGACCCATTACATAGGCTCTTAGACAAGCAGGCTCCATGGCAGTGGACTAAAGTCCATGACAGGAGTTTCAATGAGGTTAAGGCCTTGCTCACTTCAAATGCTGTTTTAGCACATTTCAATAAGCAATTGCCTGTATACATCGCATGTGATGCATCTCTTTATGGGGTAGGAGCTGTACTTAGTCATCTGAAGGCTGATGGGACACAAGTCCCTGTGGCCTATTACTCAAGGACTCTGTCATCTGCAGAGCAGAATTACGCTCAGATTGACAGAGAAGCCGTGGCCATAGTGGCTGGCATAAAGAAATTCCATGATTTCTTATATGGCCGCCACTTCACAGTCTATACAGACCATAAGCCTCTGCTGGGTTTGTTTACCACCAACAAACAGACACCACATATCATTTCTCCTCGTATGCTGAAATGATCCATCTTCCTGTCAGCATATGACTACACTTTAGTTCACAAACCTGGAAAAAAAATGAGCCATGCAGATGGCCTGAGCAGATTAGAGCCAGATCCTGTTCCAGCCATTAATATTCTTTCCATTCAGGAGTTGCCTGAGTCTCCCCTCAATGCTAGGGACGTGGCTGCAGAAACTGCCACTGATCACACACTTACACGTGTGCTGACATGGGTGTTGTCAGGATGGCCTGACAAGTGCTCAGATACTGAGTTTCAAAGCTTCTGCCACAAGAAGCATGAGTTTTCCACTTTCAAGTGTTGCCTGTTATGGGGTAGCAGGGTAGTTATCCCAGCCTCATTGAGGTCTAGAATCTTGATCTCTCTGCATGAGGGACATCCTGGAATTGTCAGGATGAAAACGCTTGTGTGCAGCCATCTGTGGTGGCCTGGGCTCGATAAAGCCATCGAGGCCCAGGTGCATGGGTGCCAAGTGTGCCAACAGTCTCGGCCTGAAATACCTCAGGCCCCAGTACATAGGTGGAAGGAAACTCAAACCACATGGTCTAGGGTGCATATAGATTATGCTGGGCCCTTTCAGGGGCAATTCTTCCTGGTTGTTATTGATAACCATTCCAAGTGGCTAGAGGTTGTTCCTGTTTCCTCCACTACTACTGCCAGGACCATCCAGGTATTGAGAGGAATTTTTGCATCACACGGACTTCCAGATGTCCTGGTTTCTGATAATGGCCCTCAATTTACATCTTTTGAATTCCAGGCTTTCCTTCAGGCCAACCTGATCCGGCATGCAATGTCGGCTCCCTTCCATCCATCCTCCAATGGACTGGCAGAGAGAATGGTGCACACCACCAAAGATGCTCTCAAGAAACTGACTTATGGTAACTGGCATCACAGGTTAGCAGATTTCCTTCTTGCACACCGCACCACTCCATGCACAGCCACAGGGGTCGCTGCCTCATCACCAAACTGGACAGGCTGCACCCTGACTGGGTGGCTTCACAACCACGGGCACCTAGGAGACTCCAGGTGGGCAATCCTGTTTGGGCAAGAAACTATGGGCCTGGACATCTCTGGGTCACAGTTGTGGTCTGCAAGGTCTCTGAGGCGTTGTCATATGAAGTTGCCTTGGTTGACGGCCGCGTTGTTCGCAGACACATAGACCAACTGTGTTGGAGATTGAACTGCCACCCTTCCGCTCCTGGCTCTGCTCTGGGGGGAGGAGGACCATAATAAGCATTCTGGGTCACAGTTTCCCAGCCTAACAGGCCCTCACTAGCTGTTATTGAGACTGTTTGGGATTCATCCCAAGGTTTTACAAGTGCTCCAAACAGGAATTCACTGGATAGGGGGTCATCCCACACATCCATAATTACTCCAGACAGGGAGTCACACCGGGGGTATCCACAGTATTCACATACGTCAGATGCTCCAGACAGAGAAACTGACCAGGGGTATCCACAAATATCTAGGTCACCAGGGTCAACTAGATATTTGGGACAGCAACGCTCTGTCCTGCCTAGCTTGGTAGGCGAGCATGTCGGCCAGGCAACATCACCGGCCCTTAGAAGGTCGCAGCGGGCCAAGTGCCCACCCAAATATCTGAGAGACTTTGTGAGGTTGCTGTCATGAGGGACCTTCTTATGAGGCCCCTGAACGAAGGGAGTAACTCGTGGGTAGATTATTTTGCATTATTTTAATTTCGGATACATTTATTTGTGTTAATAAATATTGAAGGGGGTTTGCCTGAGTGCAGACTGAAGTATTCCACACTTTTTGCATTTGAATAATGCAGCTGAATTTCACTCTTCCCAGTGCACGACATACATGTGTGTAAGCGAAGTATGTTCCATCTAGGGGGGAGGGGTGTTATGTCCTGAGCCTGCAAAAGCAGGCTCGGGACGTTGCATTGGTCCTGGGCATTCCAAAAGCTGCCCGAGATCAGACAGAGCAGCGCCAGCCTTGTGCGCATGCGCAAGGCACGAAAACGCTCTGTTCCTATTGGTTGACACTGTCCGGGCTTCTGGTTATATAAAAAGGCCTGTGTGCCTTTTGTCTTTTGCTTGGGTGTTGGAGAAGGAGAATAAAGAGTAGTTAACAGTTACCATGTGTCTTCATCATTCGCATGCGAACGAAGGATTTAACACTTATGTTTTAATATTTTTATTCTTACTGTAGCCTGTCCAGATTACCATAGTATTGCAGTTAAACTGCTAAATTACTATTACTAAGATAAAACAAAAAATAAACATGCTGAATCTATACTTATTTACTAGGAACCTTTTGTACTGTACCTAACTTTGTGTGCTTAAAAACTGAAGACTTTCAACAAGGATTTTAGATACTGATATACATTTTGGCAATGATAGTCCAATATTGGAGCAGCCCTTCTCCAACCTGTTGCCCTTCAGGTACATTGGACTACAACTCTTACTACTCTAGCCAGTATTGTTTTTCACGAATTCAGTTTTTCATGTCCCTGTTATTGTTACATCTACAATTATATGGACTATGTGATATCTCCAGCTTTGTTTTTATGGCTGTGGTTCACTCACTCCCAATAGGGAGGCCGACATCTGCCTTTGCCACATGCTATGTTTAAGATAAAATGGCCTGCAAACACATAATATACTCTGACTACCAATATTCATTTCTTTAATCAGAACAGTAAAAACTATAGTACATGGACTAAGCAAAAATATGAGGCTACTCTCAGCTTGTTCCTCACTTAATGACATAACCAGTCCAGAAAATACAAGCACAAGGAAACTAGAAGCAGCAAATTAATGTTCACGGCAAAGCACTGGAAATGTAGCATCATAGTTTAAAATTAAAGAAAAAAAAGCTGCAGCCCCAGGGCTGGCCAATTGAACCAATTTGCTGGTTTGGGCAGGAGGCACACAAAAACTGCAGCAAAATACTTAAAACAGCTTAACTGAGAACAGGAATGTCCTCCCAGAATATGCTCAAAATATCAAGATAGTACCCACACATAACAAAAAACCAGACCTTCAATTTCACTGTAGCACTTGCTATCTTGACTTTTTTTTTCTTAACTATACCGTGTTGCATTATGTCTCATCCATTGCAGTCTTTGACCCAACTCATCCACAAAAATTAAATGAAACTCCTGGGCACCAATTTTCCTTAGTACTGATTTAAATGAAAGTATATGGTTTCATACAGTAGACTGAGATCAGAGCCTATAAAGAAACAGCAGAAGAAATATATATATGTAATAGTAATAGTAGTAAAGTTGGAAGGGACCTTGGAGGTCATCTAGTCCAACCCCCTGCTCAGGCAGGAAACCCTACACTATTTCGGACAAATGGCTGTCCAGTCTCTTCTTAAAAACTTCCAGTGTTGGAGCATTTACTGCTTCTGGAGGTAGGTTGTTCCACTGATTAATTGTTCTCACTGTCAGGAAGTTTCTCCGTAGTTCTAGGTTGCTTCTCTCCTTGATTAGTTTCCACCCGTTGCTTCTTGTCCTGCTTCAGGTGCTTTGGAAAATAGCTTGATTCCCTCTTCTTTATGGCAGCCCCTGAGATATTGGAATACTGCTATCATGTCCCCCCTTGTCCTTCTCTTCGTTAAACTAGACATACCCAATTCTAGCAACCGTTCCTTATATGTTTTAGCCTCCAGTCCCCTAATCATCTTTGTTGCTCTTCTCTGTACTCTTTCTACAGTCTCAACATCTTTTTTACATTGTGGTGACCAAAACTGGATGCAGTATTCCAAGTGTGGCCTTACCAAGGCATTGAAGAGTGGTATTAATACTTCACGTGATCTTGATTCTATCCCTCTGTTAATGCAGCCTAGCACTGTGTTGGCCTTTTTGGCAGCTGCAGCACACTGCTGGCTCATATTTAAGTGATTGTCTACTAGGTCTCCGAGGTCCCTCTCACAGTTACTACTATTGAGCATGGTGCCACCTATGCTGTACTTGTGCATTTGGTTTTTCTTGCCTAAATGTAGAACCTTGTTTTTTTCACCATTGAATTTCATTTTGTTAGTTAGTGCCCAGTGTTCAAGTCTGTCCAGATCCTTCTGTATCTGAAGCCTGTCTTCTGGAGTGTTGGCTATTCCTGCCAGCTTGGTGTCATCTGCAAATTTGATGAGGTCCCCATCTATCCCGTCATCCAAATCGTTGATGAAGATGTTGAAGAGTACTGGGCCCAGAACAGAGCCCTGGGGCACCCCACTACACACTTCCCTCCATATAGATGCATTTCCATTGAGGACCACTCGCTGAGTACGGCCGGTCAGCCAGCTACGGATCCATCTGGTGGTGGTTCTGTCTACCCCACATTTTTCTATCTTGTCAAGTAGTAGGTTGTGATCTACTTTATCAAATGCCTTACGGAAGTCCAAGTAAATTATGTCCACAGCATTCCTCTGATCCACTAATTTTGTCACTTGGTCAAAGAATGCAATAAGATTTGTCTGGCATGATCTATTTTTGACAAACCCATGTTGGCTTTTAGTAATGACTTTGTTTGCCTCTAGGTGTTCGTTGATTCGTTGTTTGATTATCTTTTCCAGAATCTTCCCAGGTATTGAGGTCAGGCTGATAGGTCTGTAATTTCCTGGATCCATTTTTTCCCCTTTTTTGAGGATGGGAACTACATCAGCTCTTTTCCAGTCCTCTGGTAGTTCCTCTGTGTTATCATCTTGTTATCATTTTGTGTTATCATCTTGTTATCATTTTGTATAATTTTTTATTTAGGTTGGGAGACTTTAATATAAAAACATATATACAAAATAATCATTTATGAAGAAAATATTTATCTATTGATCATGGATTGTTTACATGTTCATATTTGATATTTTTATATAATTTAACAGTAGTTAGAATCATAAGACTGGTGCTTATTAAAATCTGCTAATCTCACTTGGCATCTCCATTGCCTCTTAGAGTTGTGATTTCATTGGATTAGAGAATACTATTTTTTCAGCAAGACATTAACTTGGAATATAGTGCCATAGTTTAACTATCTCAGATACCAATGAAAACTTTCCTTCAGAAGTAAGAAGACTTTTTTGGGGGGACTGGGGATTTTTGATGGGTTTCCTGCAACAAAAAGAGTTGAACTCTTGCTTCTGAATATCCATAGTCCTCAGATGCTCTCTACAGGTTTTTATATAACTGCAATCATGTAAGTAGCAATAGATGTATTATGGCCCCCAGAATACCATGTTCCACACAGTATATTAAAAATCTAGTGATTATATTAAAATTATATAATGCCATTAAGCAAAGACACAATAAGGAAAAGCTGAGTCATGCCTGTTTTTTTTAAAAAAATATCCTACCTGGTTAATCTAGGTATGAAAACATCTTATGGCATGTGTACATTAAGCAGAAAAGCCCGTTATGTTACTTAGCCCTGTCTATTTTTATAATCATGGATTATTTCTCTTGATATGATAAGCCTATCTGGAAACACAATTAGTATCTGTTGTTATTATGAACAAAATCTGTTCCCTCCACTTAGCTGGAGAAAGACTATTTATATATTTAACTTTCCTCTTTATTCTCACAAACTGATGAGATACTTCAGCCAAAGAAAACATCTGTTCTTGCCTTTTAAAAATGCACATGGCTTTAATTTTAATCAGCCTATTTTGGAGTGGGGGGAGGAGAGGGAATGCAAAATAAAAGAGCTTCACAAATCTTTTCCAGAATTGCTTTATAGATTGGTTTAACTTGACACATTTCATTGCAACGCTAAGTTGACTTATGATCATCTGTAGTGCAAAGCTGCTGATTCTAGTTCAGGTGGGGATATTTTTTATATTAGCATATGAGCATGGGTGACAACCATATACGCATCTATCTTCGTATCTTTTTTTTATGGGCGTTGCAAATGGGTCATGGCCAAGGACAAAACACATTAGCAGAAAGTCTTGGATCAGCCACTGTGAAATGGAAAGGCTCTGTGTGTCTTAGAAATGCAGGGTAGGCTGAGAATGCTTCCCACCAGCCACTGAGCCTCTATTTCTGCTTGTCTGTGTGGCAAATTGTGTCCTAATTCTGTCAGTGTGTGAATTTCTTGGGGAGAGGTAATTTGAAAAAATTAAACTGAATAATAACAATAATCAGCTTTCATTGGGTCTGGTAGGGTTTGAAATACTGGAAACAAACTTTATTTCTGCACATCCAAATTAAGAAATATTACCCAATTAAAATGACAACCAATAATTTGAAATTATATTCCTTCAGGAAAAAGTAATCAAGGCAAAGGCTAATTATGCATTGTACCTTGTATTATTTATTTAGCTGCTTGGTCAATTAATAAAATATTCTTAAACAAATCCTTACTGCAAAGGATCTGATAGCCCTATAGAAAGCAAGAAAAAAACTAGCTTTAAAAACAATCCAATTAAAAAAACAAATGTTATCAAGGATTTAAAAATAGAAAAATTAGGGATCTAAGGCTGAAAAGACGCAAGATGCACTTTTGATGCCTCTTTAAAGAAGCTACTTTTCCCCCTAGGCTTGCACAGTAGTCATGTTATCCAAGGAAAATAAGGTTTTAGTGAGGAGTTGTTGCTTGAATGCTGGCCCAGTGTAGCAAGGTCCTTTTGGAGTGAGTGTGGGTATGCCGTCAGTATCCCCTAAGCTCAAATGCAACTTTTCCTGGGATCATACAGCTATTGCAAGCTCAGAAAAAGATGCAGCATTTTGAAGGGAGCACCATAGTTGCAGCATGTTTACCCACACTTATTTTTCAGATTTGCATCTGTAGCATTGCACATCTCTACTAAAATATAGTTTTTCAAAAGATGGAGAAAACATGGTAGCACTAAGGCCTGGCATCTTACAGAGGAAAAGCTATACGATGGCTGTCATGGATTCTCCATGTCACCATCACATGAGAATCCCTGCAGTACAGGGAGAGGGATCATTCTCCCCAAAAAAGGGAACATGGGAAGCTAACACAAATGAAAACAATCTTTAAGGAAAGCATTCTCAAACTGTGGATTATGCTACCCATGGGAAGTTGCAAATAAATTGCAACTGGACCTAGCTGTCCTCTGCCTGGACACAGGCAACCTTTGACAAGTGGTAGACACTGTGTGCATGGTCTGGGCAACAAATCTTTTCTTCAATAACCTTTGCACTTGCAGCCACAGCTTCCACATCAGCTATTATCCTGTTATTCTTTATGCCACTGTTGAAGCCTGTCTAGAACTTTTTGAATCTTCTCTTCCTCCTTTTCTTCAACATCTTCCTTTATCCAGTCTGACAAATGAAGTTGTCAGCAGAAGAGGATAGGAGATTGTTGAACCTCTGACTCTTGGCAGAGTTAATTTCCCACCAAATGTCATGTTAATTAAAATGTCCCAATACCACAATTGCTAAGCCTCTTTGAAAGTCTGCTGATGAAATAAAGCAAGGACTTATACATGCCTTCTGCCTGATCAACTGGTCTATCCTCGATGATTTCACTTTTGTTCCCCCCCCCCTTTTATTCCTATCTAAATATTCTCATCAGGATCTTCATCCTCTGATATATGATTCATTTTTATACAGCCATAATTACAGTGCAACGTCCCCTCCTTTTCTGTTGAATCTGTTTTTCTTCTAACTGAAGCGTAACCTTCCAGAGTTACAATCCATATGTGATCCTACGCAGTTTCAGTAATTGCGCTGTATTTATCCTCCTGTTTTTCTCGTTTGCTTTCCATAATCTGTGCATTAGTATAGAAACATCTGAGATTGTGAGTGGTGGTACCCTCTGCTGGCTTCATTGTAGTTTCCTATCCAAGTTTTCCCTCTCCTATCAAGCTTTTCTCTTGGGTGTTGGCCCCAGATCTGGGTTTAGTCACCCTTCCTTTTGCTCTAGTAGTTTATCCACCTCCTGATGAAATTGGCAAGGCCAAACATATTTTTTAAAGTCTTGTAAGATGTAGCCTATCTCTTCCCAGAAGTCCTTCATGTAAGTAATAAAGTCCTTGACCAGGGACCCAAACTTTTTGGTGGCACTATCAGTGTAGCTAGTTGTTCATTTCTGGAATTGTGTTGTCTTTTTACATTCTGAACTTCCGCTGGATGACTGACAAAAGATACTACTCATTCCAGCCACAAGATTCAGTTTGTGGTCGGCATGGGAAACTCACAAATTACTGTAATTTGTAATTACCAAGTGGGATGACATTTAATTTGAATGAAATTTGTTTTTATAAGTGACTAGAAATGGGGCAAGGAAAAGAAGATTTATCTTCCCAGGATAAATCTAAAGGAGCTTTGAATTAAATGGTTCTTCCGTCCTTGGATTATCTTTCCTTTAGTAGCAGCTGCTTTTATTAAAAGGAGTGGAAGGAGCAGGGAAAGTCAAAGGGATAGCTATAGTCATTTAAAAGGTATCCTGTATATATTTAGAAAGATTGCAATAAGGAACAGGGAGGAAGTTCAGGACATCTAATCACAAGAATCCAAAAAAAAATTGAAATAAATTGCCCTGGCTTCAGTATGTGTTGAAGGAACACTGGGTGGCTGGACATGTATTGATTTCCTAAACTGAGCTGATTTCAAGAATCAAGAATAGGGTGTTGCAAGTTAGTGGATGAGAGGGAGAACCAATCCAAAGAAAGGAAACCTGTGCACCAACATAATCATTATGTGCCTAAATAGCAAAGATCCTTCAAAAATATTCTGGAAAGTGATAAGGTTAGAGACCTGTAAAAATCTTTTTTCTATAGAGAAGAACAGAAGAGCCAATACTGAGAATTATGTTTGTTCTTTACCATCCACCATTCTCATGTTTATTGATTTGGTCAGAAAATAGATGAATGATGGTAAATAGAATGACAGAAAGATGGTAGGTAGATAAGGAAGTCTTATCAGTGATCTAGATTCAAATGATTTCAATTCAAAAGGGAAAAAAACTAATTTGTAGGTAGGTAGATAAGGAAGGTAGATAAGGAAGTCTTATCAGTGATCTAGATTCAAATGATTTCAATTCAAAAGGGAAAAAAAACTAATTTGGAGCCACATAGGTGGATGAAAATGTTATACTTACCGTCACTTCCTTAATTCAAATGCATTTTTCCAGGATTGTGTGTCTTTTGAAGTTGCTGACAAGTGGTATATGCATACCCCTAGGTTACTTGAAATCCACTTGGATTTGGATGATTGCACAGGCATGACAGAAAATATGTTTGCCCAGGGAAATAGCATTTAGTAGTATTTCCATTTATAAAAAACGTTGCTTATACTTTTGTCTCTATTTGATCAAAGTTACCCCAAAGTGAGTGAACATAATGAGTGTTTTCTGTCTTGAATCTGTTTTTAAAGTAAGAATAATATTGGTAATTATGAAGATAATTATAGCAATAATAAGCCAATGGCAGAAAACAATAGCTTTACTGTGACTGCTTTTTCAGAAATCGTGATGAGAAAAAGCACAATAATAAGATTACATCTAAACATCTCCTTCCAGTTTCTAAAGATGATAAACTCATTTAATGGATCCTGTTAAAATGCATAGCATCCTCCTAAACTGATTTCATTTCTTTAGCTCTTCTAGCTTCTAATTATGAGCTAAAGCTTCTTTCTGGCTGAAGTTTTTGTATGTCAATGTCCCAAGCAGACAACAGAGGAAAACTTGTCATGCTTGGATGCATTTAGAACTATGGAAGCAGAGGTGCTGCGGGGTCATGAAGTTCAGTGCCCTTTCCATCACCACCAGTCCCTGTGCTAAGAAGCTCGCACATCGATGTTTTTCTATCACAGAATCTGCATTTCTAAAAGATGCAAAGCAACAAATAAAATTCAGCAATAAAGCTTCCAGCTATAAAAGCTGTTAGATACAGTGGGATGGCTTTGCACACATCAACTTCTTTTATACAAGTAGAGCACAGGAAGCTGTCTGATATTAAGTCAGACCCTTAGACCAACCATTTCAGCATTTCCTGTACAGATTGGTGGTATAACTCCTGCATTTCAAACAGGAAACAATTTCTACTTTGCCTGGAAATGCCAGCAACTTAATCTGGGGAGATTTTTTGCATGATGTCCTCTCACAGATATGAGCAGTGGTCTTCCCTAAGTCAAACCTGACTTTGCCTTGAGTTGAGATGAAGAAGATGAGAACAGATCATGACCAAGATTCAGTGTCCAACTGTTCTACCCAGAAAGTGACACCTAACTTATGGGGGTTACTCAGTGGGAGACCTGAGAGTGTCTGTGAGGAAACCACTCTGAACATTTCCTTAGAGATGTCTATGGTCCCCTTAGCTTATTTCTGGCCAGAGGCTGAATAGAAGTTTGGCTGCCTTCAGATAAAGAATGCATAAGAGGAACTGTGCAGTTGGAGGAACCGGCATGTGTAGAAGTAGACATCTAGTTGGCAAATCCTAATGGGCCCTTTCTATCTTAATCACAATTTTACTGCTCGCATCTACTTGCGTCATCTTAAAACAAAACCACTCACACTTCAATTCCTTCATTCTTGTAACTTTTGTAAAGATGCTAGTACTGCTGGAGAGATTTTGGGCAGTTCTTAAGTTTCTTCAGTTCCTCTGGGCTGCTGAAGTTACTTGTCTTCTTTTCATTTTCAAAGCATGATATAGCACTATAGTGTGAAACCAGTAATAATGCTAGAGAATTTGGTCTGCTCCTGTTCTCAAGAAATCTTGTTAGCATAATCTCACAGATCTTGAATGTAAGCAGTTAAAATTAGAGCTGAATGAATAGAGGAATGCTATAGAGCTGGGGGGGAAATCAATCCACCTCACAGACAGAATTGCAATTTTATATCTTTTTCATTGGAAAAAGATGCTGCAAAAACAGCCTATTGAATTCTTTTCTAGCCCCATACAAATTCATCCAGAGCAAAGGGGGATCAGGCAAACCTGGTGAAACTTTGCTGCAATCCTACATCATCCTCTTTACCAGTCCTGAAATTTGCCCTGCAGCTGATCTTCTAAAAAAGTGGGGACTTGGTCCTGTTTCTCTGAAATAGTCTTTCCCAGCAATCCCCAGACACGTAAGAGGGTAGTAGGGCCGGGGCAAGTAACAACAGATGTACCGTGCTATGGTTGCAGTTTCTACTATACAGCTAAGCCTGCAGAGGTGCTGTACTGCAAAACGAAAAATTCCTAAGCCACTATGGGCCTGGGATGATTTGGGGAATTCTGGCAGCTCTGACCCTAGCATATCTGATAAGCCCCAGATTGGGAAAACTGCTCTGACTTGTATGTTAAGTGTCTGGCAGTAAATTTGATGGTGGTGATAAATGTTTTCATGCTGTTGTTTTTTCGGTTGCTGTGAGCTGCCTGGGATCACTATGTGGGAAAGGTAGCCTTAAAAATTCTTTAAATCGATCAATCATTTCAGGGCTGTTCTAGAGAAGGGGTTTTCAACCTTTTCAGAGATTGTACCACTTTTAGAACAAGACAATATTCGAGTACCACCAGTGCTTAGTAAGGTGTCAAAAACTTGATGACTAAAAACAGGGGGGGGGGGCTTTACTGGTTAGATTTGTTTGTTGTTATAGAAATGGCTAGTTTATAATATTATGGAAGAGTAAAAAGTTGAGGTTCAATGTTAATGCTTCCTTCTACTGCAACAGAGGAAGTCAGAAGTCAATGCCTTTTCTTTTTCCCTTCTCACCCTCACTTTTCCCTTTTTCTCTCACCCTTCGCTTGCAAAAGCCCCTCGCTTGCTCTTTCACTCATTTACACTTAGCTTGCAAAAGACCCCTGCTCGGTTTCTCGCTCTTTCACTCACTCACATTTGCTCACAAAAGAACCCTGCTCACTGTCTCCTCACCGCTTCACTAACAAAAGCCTCTTCTCTTCTTTCTCTGTGTTTTTTCTCCCTCTCCCACCAAAACTTGCTCCTTTTATAGCTTCTCCTCTCTCCACCCTCCTCCTCCTCTTCCTCTTTTCTCTTCCGGGTGCACCAGAAGCTCTAATCAGCGCACGCAGATCCTGGGGCTTCTGCTGAGCCTTGCAACTCCAGCTGATCTCCTCCAGGCATGCGCAGCACTGCTTTAGCTCGTTCCCTCCTCTGCTACATTTGGCTAGGGGGTCATACCACCTGCCAGGTGCTAAAGTACCACTGGTGGTATGCGTACCACCAGTTGAAAATCCCTGTTCTAGAGCCCCAATGATTTCCTTATTGGAATATTCAAAGATGTTGCTATGATCTATGGATTCTAGAAAAGTATAACATTGATTGATCACATTAAATGACACTAAGAGATGAAGGTTCCGAAGTTGAAAATTACATTTCAGTCTTGAATTGAACTGTGTGCATGAAATGAATTTGGTGTTTTGTAAATTACTAAATCATCATGTCAACTGAATCTTCTTGTTGGGGCACATCCACCAAAATGTTAATCGTAAGAACCAAGTAGCTCCTTGCTCATTGATAGATACTTGCTTCTGTATATTTTTTTGACAGTCATCCTATATGCACTTCTCTGGGAGCAAGTTCTGTTTGGGGACTTTTTTCCTGAATCAACTTGTATAGAGATGCATTTTGAGTGGACTTTGCCAATTACAAACTGTAATAATCATATTTAGATTTTGATCTGGTTCACCGTTCTCTGCAACAATTCATGTCTCAATTTCTAAGAGATCACTAGCAAACAAGAATCAAGACCAGCTCACTAAGTTGGTGTCAAGAAAAGAGCCTCATAGAAATTGTGCCTGAAGGGCAACAATGTTGCATAGCATGTTCTCTAAATAGCTGATCACCATGTCTCATTTGATTAATATCAGCTTGATTTTCTCCCACCTATTATAGAGTAACAGTGTTACAGAAAATAAACTTCTTCCCATTGAACCTGGCATGCAAAATCATACTATGTTTGAGTTTCTCCATTCCTATCTGCAAACCTCTTGGGATGGAAAAAGATTGCTGCAATCACTTCTTTGATTTTAGAAACCTCTATGGAATTTGCAAAGTCACAGATCATTTATCAATTGGTGGAAAGCTAAAACAAAAAGATGAGTGGTTAATGAAGAATTAATATTTAGTGATCTTAATAGATATTCTGATTATGGTATTTTCACACACCATAATAACATAATATCAGTGTTATAAGGGATCTTGGAGGTTTTCTAGTCCAACTCCCTGCTCAGGCAGGAAGCCCTATGCTAGGGGGTGTCAAACTGGCAGACCATGGGCTGGGTGCGTCATGTGCACACCACATCCACCCCGGCTCCGCAAAGGCAAAAAACATTGCAATACATCATGATGCGTCACATTATGCAATTGAGTTTGACACCAGTGCTCTATACCATTTCAGATAAATGATGGTCCAATCTCTTCTTAAAAACCTCCAGTGTTGGAGCACCCACAACTTCTGGAGGCAAGTTCCACTGATTAATTTTTCTAACAGTCAGGAAATTTCTCCTTAGTTCTAGGAAAAATTCTCCTTGATTAGTTTCCATCCATTGCTTCTTGTCCTGCTTTAGGTATTTTGGAAAATAGCCTGACTCCCTCTTCTTTGGGGCAACCCCTGAGATATTGGAACACTGCTGTTATGTCAACCCTAGTCCTTCTTTTTCATTAATTAATATATAAGAATTAATAAAATGGTGACATAAAAACATTAATACATGAAAATGGCATAATTGCACTATGCAAAGAATAGTTTCTCTTGGTACTTCCACTGCAAAAAGGTATTATAAAACTAAGGTTTTATTTTTATTCCCAGCATGATCACCATGGATTTTGGTTAAGCAGGGATATGGAATATTTGAGATCCAGTTATGTTTGCAGAAAAAAATGTTAATGTTGAAAAGATAGGGCCATACGATCAGGCAATTTTTTGTTTATTATTTTGTTCTGTTTATACTGTACTTATCTCCACAGAGCCATGTACTCAAAATGAATGGCTATATAAATTTAATAAATAAATAAAAATGAGGCAGTGCTTTAAGGAAGCAATTGCCAAGTGACAAAAAATAACATTTTAAAACTGAATTTCTTTTTGTTACTATTGGATTTTTATTGCCATGGGAAATGCTAGGTACCCAACAAGTTTTCTGCCCCCATTTCAAAAATCACCTGACTTTAAGATCTCTATATCATAATAGTAATAGTGGCAAAACATTGCATAGGTTGGCCCAATGAATGGGAAAAGGGATCATATTCTGCCCTCTGCACTATCTACAGGCAACTGAAGGTCTTCTCTTTTAAATGACTTTATCCAGTCTCCCCTACTGCCATCAAGGCACTTGGTGGACTCTCTGACTCCATTTCTCTTCTTACTTTGAATCATTCTTCAGAACCTAACTTCACCTTCTGGTCCTTGGTTTATCCTCTTATTCTTCAATGTGTAAACCTTCTTTATTTTCTCTCCATGGCAAATATTTTCATTTGTTACTTGAAGTGGTTCCTGCTACTTTTCTCCATTTACTCTAGAAACCCATGATTTTAACCTCATTTTTTTTAAAGACCAAGAGCTCCTTCTGTACACAATCTCACATTTCTGTGTTGCAATTGTTTAACATCAAATTTCTGCCATTTTGTGGTGGGCGATACATGAAAAATGCTACATAGAGCTTAAAATAGCTTAACAAGAAAATGGCAGTTCCTGTTATATAATGAGGAATCTGGAAAACTTAGAAAATTTCAAGCTGGGTCCATCTCCTTTGAATCAATGTTATCTTGGGGGTGGGGGTGGGTTGATGATATGATGAAGTTGGTACAATTTTTACTTTGTACTCTACTGGTATTGCTTTACAAAATAATCTTTTTCTTACATTCAAAGTTCCTAATGCAGGGAAAGCTAATAGTTTTTTGGAAATATATATTTTTAAAAGATTTAAATGCAGTTAAAAAGACTGGAACTAGTGAAACCTTATTTATACAGTGAGCAAGGGAAAACCTGTAGGACAGGGTGGGAACAAATGGCCAAGGGAAAAAAATAGACCAGATTTTTTATTAAAAATTCCACCATTTGCTGGTCCAAAGCTGGATGAGAAAGGAAGAGGGTAGGCATCAGATTCTGTGTCAAGTCAGCCAAGTTGCATCATTTTGTATCAAACCCAACACAACATTTGAGATGCAAACATATGAGGTGTGGCAGACCAGACAAAGTGGTGGGTGATATGCTAAACTGCGGACTCTGCCATCTGATGGGAATAAAGCAAAGAACAACAAGAAGAGAATGTTTATTAAAGAATCAAAGCATACATATTATAAACAGGAAAAAGTGAGCAAATACATTGTGAAGTTGTGAGTAATTTGCTTTTTAAGAACCCTGGAACTGTTACATGTATATTATAAATAGGAAAAAATGAGCAAACATCTTGTGAAATTGTGAGTAATTTGCTTTTTTAAGAACCCTGGAACTGTGACAAATTGTCAACAATTGGCTTTCTAATCGATATTTTGTATTTTAAGATTTTATTGATTTGTTACACTGTATGTCAGTTTCCCCCATATTATAACTTATGGCTTTAAAAATGAATTGATATTGCCTTGCCTACAATTGGAGACAAGGAGAAGCAATTAAAAAAGAGCTCAAGACAAAAGGCTTGCATTTAAAGAGGCATTAAATCCTGCTGATAGTTCGGTATATTTAAAAAAACAAAAAATAAAAACAAGGTGCAGTAGTTGCAACTGCATGCATTTCTTGGGTCAGATGATCAATTCATGGATTAACATTAAAGGTGATATCAGATCAGTAGAGTCTGCCTACTAGCTCTACTTCTGTCTGTTCTTCTGCCCAGTCTGTTCCCTCATTTTGCTTCTCTCCCCCTCCCTCATGTACTCTATTCACAACTTACTTGTCACTCATCCCATGTGAATCTTCACTTGTCACTTGCTTGTATAAATGTTCACACAGCTACTTGAATACTCTGCTCCTTCCTCCCACTTGCTTGGCCACACTTTTGATAATCCAACCTCATAAAGGCATAACTGTGTCTCATCATAAATTTCACCCAGATTTCTGAAAAGGAGGGAGAACTTGAAATGGAATCACAAAATGTAGGTTTCTTCAGGACACATGTATATTAATTTCTAAGACCCAAACAAAGAAGGAAAAATTAAGTGTGAAAATTCCTTAAAGGACAACATAAGGCTTCTTGTCACTGGAGAAGGGCCTAATGCTGGGAAAGATTGAGGGCAATAGAAGAAGGGGACGACAGAGAATGAGATGGCTGGATGGAGTCACTGAAGCAGTAGGCGTGAGCTTAAATGGACTCCAGAAGATGGTAGAGGACAGGAAGACCTGGAGGAACATTGTCCATGGGGTCGCGATGGGTCGGACACGACTTCGCAATTAACAACAACAACAAAGGCTTCTTGTGTATCTTGTTAATTAGAATAGGGAGTATGGGCAGTATAGGTAGAATACTATACAGAAGTAGAAATTTTCATTTAATCTCTATTACTATAAACCTGTTTTTGGGGGGAAGGGTTCCTTTGAGTCAGTGTCGATTCCTGGAGACTGTCTGATTTATCCCTGAGGTTTCCTTGGCAAGATTTTTCAGAAGTAGTTTGCCATTGCCTCTTTCCTAGGGCTGAGAAAGAGTGACTGGCCCAAAGTCATTCAGCTGGCCTTGTGCCTAAGCAAGGACCAGAATGTATAGTCTTCTGATTTCTAGTCTTATGCCTAAACTGATACACCAAGCTGTCTCTCTATCAATGTCATACATTATGTAGATTAAATAGTGTGGAATAGAAATCATAACTATTCACTTCAATTTTTATTTGAAACCACTGTATCTTTCTAGATAGCACTCTACTTTTTTGTAACTATTTCCTACTGATATCATTCTCATCATTTCTTCAGGGACTCCATATTTTCTCAAAACTGATCTCCCTCTTTTAGGTGATACGATCCTATTTGAAAATTAATAATATTCAAATAGCAATTGTTTTCCTCACATAAGATCTTTATTACATGTCTCTTCTATATATTTATACAATTATACAAAAGAGTTATTGTTTACAAGAATCAGAGGGTGGTAATCTTAACATTGTGTCCATACCATTTTTATAGGATCAAGGAATTATATAGTGGTTTAGCCATACATTGATGCTGATTAGTAATATCCTATGATGACCTCTAAGAGCAGAGCACATCTTTAAGAAGTATGCAGGGTATAAAAAAAGCTACTATTTATTAAACTGGATATGGGCCAATGATAGGGAAGCTATCCTAATAAAATCTCAGTTCGTCTTTATCCTTCCTGATAGGATTAAAATAAACATCCTTGGCCAAAAGGGAGAGTACTACAACTATGTAGTTCCCTTTTTTACTTAGTGGCTTTAAGTGTGCTACAGGGAGCTATATATTTTTAGCAGTTCCAAGATCCAAAACCTCTGTCTTTTATAGGCTTTATTAATTCTTCGTTTTAAACATCACATCATTCAGTGCATACAATTAGTTAAAGATATATATTTACCCATATGAATAGAAAACTAATTTATGTCACTATCAAAGCATAGTGCATGTCTTTTATTTTATTATAGTTGTATCTATAATAGCAACAAAATAGTAAGGAAATGTACTCCCTTGTGAACAGGAAAATATGCAAATAGATGATTAAAGATATTAAGAGACTACATGAAACAAGATTGAGGATGAGGTCATTGTGTTCTGAGACATGAAAAATGTTCAGAAATTATGAGAATAAAAACACAGAAGTTTAGCATCTGCCAGGACTTAATTCAATATGCATATTATATTTTATTTTGAATGACAGATGCAGTCAGATTTAAGGAAAAAAAATAACAGTGTTTTGGATATCTTCACACATTGAAGTTTATGCTATTACTCATTCATATTATGGATTTTGGGCTCTGAGAGAAAAACAGAAATTATCTAATAAACGGGTGGAAGCAATTTACATTTCCTTTAGCTGTATTATCATTTATTATTAGTATTATTATTGTCCCATTATTCATCTTCAGATGTAACAGGATGGCATATAAGAAACCAGATATAACTGTAGCATCATAAAGAAAAATAAAAGAAACACACACACACTGCAATACAGGCAAAGTATAAACTAACTTTAAAATCTTAAGATCTCTGAGAGAATAAGCTTTAGCCCAGAATCAGAATGATAGTGATATTGGTCTTAGATTTTTAGAGGACTTTCTAAAGTTAAGACATCACCATTGAATATTGTCCTCACAAGGTAGGTGGAACCAGAGAAAAGCTTCCCCTGAGGTGTTTGAGATCAGAAGAAGTTAATACATTTGCATAATAGGGACACGTGTAATGATCCACTATAGAATCTCTCGTGTGGACATAAATAGCAGTTGAGATTCAAGCCAAGAAAGAGGCTAATACATTTTTCATGTGATGGGTGCCCTTGTGTCAACGACTTTTCTTTTAAAATGCTCCAGTTTTCATAACTGAGCCGAGGTGGCACAGCAGTTAGAGTTCAGTACTGCAGGCCACTTTAACTGACTGTGTTCAGCAGGTCAGTGATTCAGATCTCACCGGCTCAAAGTTGACCTCCTTCCGAGGTAGGTAAAATGAGGACCCAGATTGTTGGGGGCAATGTAAATATATATATACATTGCTTACTGGTGTACACTGCTTAGAGCAGTGGTTCTCAACCTTTCTAATGCCGCGACCCCATAATACAGTTCCCCATGTTGTGGTGACCCCCAACCACTTATACACCAAATGGGGTCCCGACCCACAGGTTGAGAACCACTGGCTTAGAGAGTGCTTGCACTTAAAGTGGTATATAAGTCTCATAAATAAATAAATAAATAAATAAATAACACCAAATCTCATGGTCTTTTGAAAATTTATTCAGATACACTGACTTATGAAATTGGGAAGTGGCATGAGATTCCTTAAACATTATTTGAGGTCATTTTATATTTCCTGCAGTACCTTTTCTGTAGGAAAAACAGCCACTGAGACTTTATTGTTCATATAGTTTTTGAGTTCAGCCTCAAATTCCATAGAAAATAAAGAGAGGCATACTGTCCCAATACTGCAGGAGAAATGTAATACCAGTTGCCAGACATCTATAACGGATATAGACTTTGGTACTAACAGTGCCCAAGTTTGACCACAGCAACACTTCTTAGTATTTCTCCAGAACTACAGAAGCACAATGAACTTTACAGAAGTCAATGGAGGTTACATGAGTGTGAATGAAAGAGGAATTACTTAGCCTTTATCTTGTCCAGCACATATAGATGAATGACAGAAAGTGAACCACAGCTACCATTACAGCTGACATTAATTTTCCCCTGCCAGTCTGATCATCTAGTAATTGAAATGCAGTGTGTTCTTTTGTACTTATCTAAGAGGAATCCCATTAATGGAGAAAATAGCAATTTACTTGGGTTATGATCCATTCAGGTAGTTAAGTATCTTCATTTACACTGATCTCAAAAGAGTCAGAGGTGAGCTTAACTGGATTTGGATTTTCTTAAGGTTTAGTTGTGGAAGTGAACTTCAGAGTCTATTACTAAAGTCTACAGCTCTTGGAGGAAAGACAGGATATAATCTAAGTCTTAACAAAGGAAGCAGTGACTTTAAACATCTGAAGAGTGCCTTTTCTTCTTTGCTGTATACTGGCAATCCCGTCTAAATAAGAGACAAGAGCTTGGATCCAAAGTGTCCTTATTTGGCCATGTGTGGAAAACATTTCTACTTGCACACAATGAGAAAAGGGTGATTCTCCTGACTATTATTTCAAATGAGGGCTGCTATGGGGCACAGTAACTAAGTTAGTCTCAATGTGATACCATCTATATTGATGAAAAGGGAGTCATAAATAATACAAAAATGTTGAAAAATGGTAAGCCTGCAGGTGTAGCTGGTATAATTGAAGAAACTTTTAAAATGTGGATGTGATTTACCACGGAAGCAGCTGTGTAGCTTGTTTACAAGTGTTAGAATGTTAATATATATGCAGGTTTGTATTCAGATGATGTCATGTTTTTGGCTGAAACCTTGGGGATTTGAAAATTAATGCATCGAAACCAAAGTACTGGTGCTTGACAGGAAAAATGGAACAAACTATTGTAAGTTATACACAAATGGTGAAAAACAAGAGCAAGAAGATGAATTTACATGGGTAGAATGCTTATTAGAGATGAGAAATGGATGGAGATCTTTTTAAGATCTGCAAATGTTGGTAGACAGATAAGGAATATGTGATTTGTCAAAAGAAATGAAAATGTGTTAAAAGCTATGAAAAACACTTTTCATAAGATCCTGTTTTTGCCTATTTTTTTTTAAAGATGTGACAATTCAGTATATTAAGACAACATATAACTTAGCTAAATGCAGTGGGAATGGGATAGATAAAAAGGATGTGTGGTCAAAGAAAAAGGCAGAGGATCAAGAATGAACAGATACTGAAATCCTATGATTTGATTACAAAAGTGAATGATCAGTGGTGGGACAGCAGTTTCAGAGAGCTTCAGTGGAAACAGATCATCTAGACTTGACTGTGCTTTGGAAGACCTTTGAGTGTTCCTTGATCTTTCAGTAGCCTTTAACATCATTCAGATATGATACCATGTTGGGAATGGGGGGGGGCATTCTTTTGTGATAGTCCCCATCCTTCCTAAAAGGAAAAGTTCTGGTTGGTGAGTAGTAGCAGAAGACTCTCGTGACCTCCGAGCCAGGTTCCTAGATGTAGGCAGATCATATCCAATTGGGCACAAGGCCTGCAAATTCTGCAATAACAAACCCTTTCTCCACCAATACTGTCACCTCCCAGTACCCCCTTGGCCAACACGGGTGCCAGGAAGCAAGGAAGATGTACATAAACATGGCCCGAGAGTCCTACACTTCTGCATCTGGTTTTGTTCTTTACATTTTCTTGCTCCTAACTTGTACTATGATTTCAATCTTCTCACCAGGTTTCTGGTTCTTCTCTTCCCCTTTTCAAGACATTGTGTGTTTTCTGGTTATAAACTGATTGACCCAGCTTATACCATTTCTTTGGCCTCCAGTAAGTTCCACACATGCTCTTTTGTCTCTTCTCCTGTCTGTTTACATTCATAGTGTCCTCTTGCCTCTTCTTTGCCTTTCTTCTCTGTTTCTCCAGCAAAGCTTTCCTATCACCTTCACCAACCTTGCTTCAAACATACTGCTCCAAAAACAATATGACCAGTCTCCTTGTACATCTTCTGGCTTCATTTTTTAACCACGTCTCTTCCACAGTGTGGGTTCCTTCCTCAGCACCTCTACAAGCCTCAACCTCAATTGCTTGCAACCCAGCTGCATCTTGCCTGCCAATTGCATGAGCCTTTAGTTCCTTCACTGTGAGATGCCATAGGACTCAATTCGCTCCCCACTCATGGTTTATGTCTACATGATACCAATGGGTGAGGTAATCAATTGACATGGATTGGGTATCATCAGTATGCAAATGTGACTTAACATCTTGATCCTACACTGAATAAGTGTTGTCATCAGGAAGTAGTCCTGGGGCTTGGAGTCCAGTAAGATATGAAAAGGGATAAACAGGCTTGAGCTTAATCTCAGCAAGTCAGAGAAGCTTTGAATTTAGAATTATTCCAATTCCAGGGAGAGCCCATCTTTAGTTCTGGATGGGATTATGCTTCGCTACAACAAACTTGCTTATAATTAGGAGATTTTCTCTGACTTACAGTCCTGCTTCATGAGGAGGAGGAGGAGGAGGAGGAGGAGGAGGAGGAGGAGGAGGAGAGCTGTGGCACAGCTCCATCTTGGGCACCAATTGCTGCCCTCTTGGAGCAGAGGGTCTCCTCATACCCCTTTTGCTTGGACTACTTCAATGTGCTGCACAAAGGGGCCTGTCCTTAAAACAGCAGGTAATTTTGATGTAGCAACTTGAGTAGTTATAAATGCATCTTGTTTTGCCATATGTGGCCATTTCTTTGAGGGCTTGCCGGTTTGCTTCTGAATGTAATTCAGTATTACCAGTGCTTTTTTCTATAAAAAAAAAAAAAAAGGTGCTGGAACTCACACACGTCATACAACCCGTCTTCCCTACCCTATAAGGTTCCATCCAAAAAAGGTGCCGAAACTCCATTCTGGGCATTTTATGAGAAAAAAAGCCCTGAGTATTATGACCTTTAAAGTGCTTTGAGAATATTTGGGATAGCTAGCCCCAACTGTATCTCACTCCTTATTTTCTGTGGTTTTTTAAAATTTCATACTATCCTTCTGCATATGTAACGCTGCTTATTTCAAAAAGGAAGAGTGTGATGGATATGTTTGTATGTTGGGATGTGCATATCCACATTATTGAGTGGAAATGTCATAGAACAAAGCTAAACACTTCAAGTGAGTGCCAAATAATGATTACATATGGCATATGCTGGACTATGCCCAAGAGAAAATTGATGTCACTGATCTTTGTGAATTACTGGAGAAGAACAGCAATGAATGAACTTTAAGTGGCTTTCACTGGAGATAACTATGGCACACAATGCAGTTAGAAATCTGATAATCAGCTTCCAGATGTTAAAATGGTTTCTACAGATCTGACATTAAAGTTGATTCCTTAACGATGTATTTAGGGTGTATTAGATTTCCCAAATAATGTATTTGAAAGATGGACATCAGATTTTCAATGCTAGAAGTGTAAAATATGATATAATTACGGGGTCATTTAATGTCTTTTGGGGATTATGTATCAAAATATGTAATAGGATTTATGGGATTTAAATGATAAAAGTGATGTAATGTTTGGAATCTGTCTTTATCAGAGATTATGTTGCATTGAGTGGGTGGGTGTGCTAAAAACAGTCATATTGAAAAATTGGAACAGGGATATTATTTCAGATGATAAGGAATGGTTTTTGGAAATATGTGGTCTACCTGTTTGGAAATGCCAATACTTTCCATTTATCAAAGGATGCAGTAGCATGTGTCAGTATGAAACAAAGTTGTAATCTTTTACGATAGCACTTTGTACAGTACTGATCATTTTATAGTAATGTATTATAATAAAGCATTGGTAACTATAATATACAAAATAGATATTTTCCCTTTTTTTCCTTCTCTTAGATTGTTTGGGATTGTTTTTTTTTCTAAAACCCTCTGATAAAATCTGCTGAATGGAGATACAGATAATTAAGATAATTATGTTATAAATTTCAGCCTTTTAGAAGAATCCTTAGTAATTTTACTCTGAATTAAATTTCACTGAGTTTGGTGAGATTTAAGGCCTTTCAACCTGCAAAGCCAATGCCAATGGGCTTAGCTGAAATGAAAGTGAATTGTCTCATCTTCCAGCCCAGAGAAAATGCTTTGGCCATAGTTTTGCACTGTTCCCCACAAGAATGGAAACGCGGGTAGCTTTCCATTGGTGAGAATTCCTACCTGGTCCCACCTTTCTCTCTGAGATTTGCATTCTCTCTAACAATCACAGTGCCATGGGGCCTCAGCATTTTCCATCTCTTTCTCCACCAACTCAGAGGACTGGCTTTACTACTTATTCTCCTCAAGGCTAAGCTTGCTTTCCTTTTCCTCCATTATTTCAGGAAACTTGTGCAGCAAGTGAATGAGCAGGAAGAAATAGGGGCAAGGTGCCCATTGTCTTCGTTCCTAGCCTAGATAGTCAGGAGGGAGTGCTAGCCATCTGAAGCTAGCCATTTGGACCCTCTGCTGTGGTAGAGCTGGTGGTGCCAAAGTAGAAGAGCCCTCACTCTCAGCTATGTTTGTTGTTTTAAAATACAAGTTAATAGATGTTTGTTCTGACCTAATGCCTGTACAAATATACATAATCTTACTTAAAAGATCTATGGCTTTTATTATTAATTTTAATATTAATTAAAACTCTTCAATCCATTTGTAGTTCTACATCTCATATTGTTTATCTAAACCAGGGGAAAAACCAAGGCTTTCTATATGTGGTTAATTCCTATTAACCAATGGACCACAATTTCTTATAAATCTTATCACACACACACACACACACACAAACCGGAGAAAGTTTCTTGATTTTTTTTTCTCCCCATATACAGAATATATATACCCATACTTCCTTAGCTGAAACATTGTTTGCATTTGTTCTAATGAATCACCAAACCAATAAATACTGCCATCTTGTGGAATCAGTAATTAAGAATTTAGTTTTGTTTTATCACTATTTTTCTTTTGTTAGGGCAAAGATTGTACTAATTCTGCACTTGCCCTTTCTTGGCTATATTTTCTCTGAAGCCACCTGTTTTGACCTTGTGCTGGTCTGCTGCTTAATTCCATCACCTTTCTAAATCTCCAGTGGGTATGTTGCTAAGTATTATATGAACAGAACAGCAGAAGAAGCCACTTTCATTCTCTGTTTGAGTCTCAATCCTTCCAATATATGCAGCCCATTTATTAAAGCCAAGTAGCATACACAACATGCCTTCTGTGATAATATAACAAGTCACCAATTAATTGGCAGAGATATGCCAAAGCTGGAGGATTCTTAGTGTTATAATCCTTGCCCTAGGTAAATTATTATAAAAAGGATACTCTTTAATAAATGCAGTCTTGAAAGGTTAAAAGATGGTTGCACAGGCAAGCCAATATAAAAAGAAAAAAAAACCTCAACAATGTAGAGACATGCTATAAATGTTTCTGCAAAACTGATATTACGCCTTAGCCAATATTATATTTAAAGGTGTGTAACTTTTCTACTTCAGTATTTGTTTCTCTTTTATCTCTTAGGCATGTAGATTAGAAAAGTGACAGCAACACAAGTGCTTAAGATATGATTAAGTTATTTTAATTTATCTTAATATTTCATTGTTACTGCTAGAATTTAAGGAAGAAGTTGTATAACTGTATCTGTAACCCCCTTGTTGAAAGCAATTGTTGAAAAAACAACTATACTGTTGCCAATTAAATGTAAATAAATTAATTCCCACAATTGCTGCTCTTTTCTTTCCCCTTCAAATGATTCTTAAACAGTTTACCTGAATCCAGAATAGGTTTTACCTTCTCCAAGAGCCTTAAAAAAAAACTTGTTACAATGATAGCCTTAAGAGTTCCAGGCAGTTTACGCAGGACTTTTTCCTACAAGTTTATTTATTTATTTATTTATTTATTTATGAGACTTATATACCGCTTTAGGTTCAAGCACTCTCTAAGCGGTGTACACCAGTAAGCAATGTATATATAATATATTTACATTGCCCCCAACAATCTGGGTCCTCATTTTATCTACCCTGGAAGGATGGAAGGCTGAGTCAACCTTGAGCCGGTGAGATTTGAACCGCTGACCTGCTGAACACAGTCAGCTAAAGTGGCCTGCAGTACTGCACTCTAACTGCTGCGCCACCTCGGCTCTTGATGGTGATATTTCCATGCTAGCATGCCTATTTATTATTGTATACTGAGCCTCAGTTCAACCTCATACAGAAATCATCCTTGACTATGCAAACCATATTCACACAAATCTCACTATATAGCACTGTAAACAACTAGAAGATTTTAAAATTAAAAAAAATCAGAAAAGATTTTAATAAATAAATAGTTCATGACATTACAGCAGAAGCTGATTGCTTAGATCTGTCCTCTAAAGCAAAGACTTGAGACTCACAGACACCAAATGAGATTCATTCATTTCATATTCAGTCTTGGATAAATCAGTTCTTGACTGAGTCTTGCCTAAGATAGTTTCTTTTATCATGCAGTACAACAGACTAAACCAGTTTTCCTTACATCAACAACCTTATGAGATTAGTTGAGCTGACCAAAGGTAATGGGCTCCAGCAGCATCTTCATGGAGAGAGGGTATAGTAAAAAAAAAAAAAAAAATCAAGATGTCAATTGTGATTGTGCAGTCAAAGCCCCATCACTTTATGTGACACTGACCATTTTACTGCATAGCTGCAATCACCATTTTTAGTCCATTCTTCCCCATGTGTGCTGCTGACTGGCTGAAAAATCCCCCAGTGAGCTTCCATGGCTCATGGTGGAATTGAACCCATATTCTTCTATTCCTGGTGCAATCCCTTAATCATTGTATCACATATATCACATGTTTGCATAGAATCATCTTCTCATAACCTTAGCATCAACTCGGCTACCTTTTATGAAAAAGAGATCTCATCTGAACACACCAGTTTTTTATTCTGGTGGCAATTTTATCTCAGATTTTCTGCCTAAAACTTTATTTTTGAACACGTGAAAACATTTGGCATTTAACTCTTCCCTTGTAATGAGGTCCAGTAGTAGTAATTAGAAGCTGTACAAAATCCACAGCTCTAACTGACTCACTTTTTCACAATTATGATTGAAGACTGCATTAAAAGACATTTTAGACCTCAGATTGCCTACTTATACCTTATTTTAGCTGTATTTCATATTGTTAAACAGTTGCATTCTCTGTAACTCTGGTTCCAATTAAAAGGATTTTGTTCTATTCAAATCTCTCCAAGTTTATTCCTATTAAGCCCCATAAGGCTGACTTATGCAGAACTGATACTAGCCTGTTAATTATGCAAGATAAAACGCAGTTTGCATATTCAGCTCTTTAACTGTTGGGATCAACAGAGTTTTAATAGAACAGAAGATGTTTGCAGATTTAAGATAACCTCTAATGAAGATAATAAAAAAAAACTGCTCTTATTAGCAGCCATATCATTCTGACCTTGGATAAGATACTTATATTAAGCCCCTGTGCCATGACCCAGCTATATCCTTGCCATTGTTACCGCTTTCCATTATTTTCCCTTTGTTCCTGAGTTCAGTCTGCACATTTAAACACTGGAAAAATGCAAAATGAGTAAAAGATACTTACAAGCTAGATGTGTGAAGACGTTGGCAGCCAGCGCAATATAAAATGCAAGTCACTGGGGATTAATGGTGTGCCCCTCCTAAGGAATGGATCTCAGTTACCTGTGCAATCTGGCCATTCCTGACCATCCCTGCTATAAACATTCCTCCCACTCCACCTGCCAGAACCTCACCCAGAAAAAATGCCTGTAATTTGCCACCTCAGTCATGTCATAGGACAGTTACAGCATTTCTGTATTTGAACTAATATCTGTATGGTGCCCATGGACTTTAAGGCTGAATAAATAGCCTTTCCTGCCTTCAGCTGCTTTTGTAGCCTTGTTCCACACTCACGGAGCAAAAATGTTGATTTTTTTCTCCATCCTGACATCAACTAGAAACTAAGCATTGCTGAGTGCAAGTGCCCTCCTCCCTCCCCCACTTTTACATTTCAGTGTCCACACTCCGGATTGTTCATATGTTTCTGGGAAATATTATACAGTAGATGTACCTGTGGAATATGTTTATAGTAATTTTCTCTCCCTCCCTCCCTCCCTCCCTCCCTCCCTCTAAGCAGCGGCAGGAAAAAGGACTCATTCAGGCAAGGCCAGTCCCTTATTCCCTCTGCTTTTATTGAAAAGGACTTCTTGACCTTTCTCAACTCCCACTTGTTTTTTAATGAAGAGGTTGTCATAGAACAGTATCCTAGTAACTAGATAGTAGGAAAGAAAGTGTACATAAGCAGAAACTGAAACATTAAGATGGCTTGACATTTATATTTAAAAACAAGGTTCCCGCCTCTAATTCATTTATACAAAGTATGAATTACCAGTTGTTTTTTTTATTACATTAAACCAATTATTTATTATGCATTACTAGACAGTCTTAGCATCCATCTTAAAACAGTTAATGTGGTTGATTTTGCAGAGAAGAGAGAGAGAGAGAGAGGGAGGGAGGGAGAGAGAGAGAGAGAGAGGGAGGGAGGGAGGGAGGGAGAGAGAGAGAGAGAGAGAGAGAGAACCCACAAATGTGGCTGAATGAAGATCAGTGAGTGGACTGGCCCTTCAGGATTCCTCTCCAGATAGGAAAGGAGTAGGGATCACTCACAAGTGCCTCATACAATTGTTCCTCATGAGGAGACCACAAGACAATGGTCTCTGGTAGGTTTAGAGTCAGGGAAACAAGGGAACACCATCTTTGCCCAAATTGTGATTGGTGTCTTTATGGACACCTGACTTGGTTTGTTAACTCATATTTGGAAATTGCTTATTAATTGCGTTTCAGCTATTAAGAACCTTCAGAATGACAATGTTTTTTTTTTCATGGCACTGGATGAGTTTGTTTCAATCCTTAGTGAAAAAAATTTGAAATACAAGATTAATACCAGGTGCAAACAACCAGATCCATATGAGAAGAGTTCAATTAGCTGTTTTATTGCTCGTGCCTATACAGGAATCTTCTCAGATGGATGGTTTGCACCTAAGTAAAATTTAAAAAGGTTCAATGGCATTTAAGAGGGACCAGACTTTGCTGTCTTGTGCCCACATTGAGATTCCAGACTAAGTCCCTGTTTAACTCTTCTCCCTGCTTTGGCCAATCTCTAACAACTAAGGACTTTTAAAAAATCTTTTTTTTGAATAAACAGCAAAAGGGTCAGCTGAAGAAGCTTCTTGGATGAGAAGCGAAATGTCTTCAAAGAAAAAACAAGAAAGTCCAGTTGCCTCCTGAAAAAGCTTCTTTGGGATACTAATGCAATCATTGAAATTTCGAAATTGTTTTTGATTAGATCATTATCATTTCATTACAAGAGTCATCATTCACTTCCCCATTTCAAGATAATTGGGGAAAAATTTCCTACTATCAAATGCAGCCAAAATTATTCCGCCACACATGTTGGACTCAGTATAACTTGAGGTTGATTTTTCATGAAGCCCACCTATTGTTTTAGATTCAAGTACTTCTAATGGTCAAACAATTATCCTTCTCTCAATCTTACCTAGAGTTTCTCTGGAATATCAGTGGACTCTCCTGAACAGAAGGAGGCTATAGAAGTATTGGTTCGGATTGGGAAGTACCATTTTAAATATTTTATTGGTTGTTTGTTTGCTTGTTTGTTTAATTTTGTATGCTATCCATCTTCCCTATAAGGTGATATGTCAATGCTAATGCCCACATTGTTCAGGAGAATTCTGCGACTATTTTTAATTAAGATTATCTGTCAAGTGCAAGCAATCAGAACCACTTGGAAATAGTCTCAAGCAGACATTTTAATGCTAGCCATCTAGGTTACAAGAATCTTGTCAGACTAATCCATTCCCTTGGAATATAAGGCTTTATGGATTTTGAGGGTGGTCAGGCCTGGCTGCTTTCTACAGTGCAGGGACTCTTAAGTACAGCCCCCTGTTAATACCTTCTTCCATTCTAGCTGGAGATTCTACCAATTATCTGATTTTACAAATACTTCCTTATGTTTATGAATTTGTTTACTATATTTAGTACTTTCTCAACTAGATTAGTGAGAAATTTAAGGTGTTTTTTTTAATGTAGTCATGCTTCTGTGTGATTTTCTTGAATACAACAATCTTACTTTTAAGAAAAGCTCCAATTCATTAGCAGCCTCATGAATTTCAACTATAAGAACTTTGGAAATATTGCTTCCTTCCTTGCTTATTTATTTATTTTATTTATTATTAATTACAGCCCTTAGAATATGAGTGCAGGTTTGTCTGATAACATATGTTGCCTATTCCATTAGGAACTGTGCTTATGGCCTAATTTTCTCAAATGTGCCTCAGCAGCTGTTGTTGTGACACTTTCTTTGGCAAGATTAAAATGTCACCATTTTAAAATCTAGTGCTGAAATAATATAATGTGTGAAACATACATAGTTATTTTTGCACTGAAAAATTAGCACATGAAATTTTCATGAAGAATGACATTTCTTTAATTTTTAACACAGTAAAACCAATCTACTATAACAAAACTTTGTGTTTTTTTCTCTCCTACTAAGGAAGTCCTAAAAAAAATAAAATATGCTGGGAATTGATAGTGCTAGACAAATTTCAGTGCTTACGAAGAACACATTATTTACTGTTTGGAGGACAAGTTACTAACAAAATCTGGCAGGCAGTAATGTTTGGAAAACATACTCATTTATTTCTTGCCATGCACTAGAGTAGCTAAATAGATTTAGTCCACTACTTCTAGCCAAAATAAAGTTGCAGGAGTGAAAGTGTATGACATGAGAGGGTAAACCCACCTCCATGTCAAAAACCAAGACATCCTGTTTCTGCACGTGTTTTCCAAGCAGATGGTCTTGACTGATTACATAGAGATCATATTAAGAACATTAAGAGCCCTGCAGTGTCAAGCCATGGTCCATCTATTCCAGCATTGTATGTCACACCAAGGCCAACCAGAGTTGTGTCTTTTCTATATCTGTACCTGTAGAACGGCATCCTCCAGATCTGGATGGCCTTGACCTTGCTGATCTTTTGTAATACTGTGAAAATCTCCTCAAGGCTTTGGGCCAGGCAGCTAAGCAAAGTCTGTTGATATTAGAGTTGTGGTTTTGTTTGTGAACTTCTTGTTTAATCAGGGCATCTTGAGTATGAATTGTTGTTATGGTTTTAATTTTTGTGCATGACTCAGAGTTATTACTATAAGATACATGGCATCATAAATCATTTAAATCCATACACAAATCCATACATAGCATTCAGGAAGCTCACAAGCCTAGACACAACAGTCTTTGTCTGGCAGCTGCTATTTAATGTTCAAAACATTGTGTGTAATGTGTTCTTGCTGAGAAGATTCAGTAGCTGTAGGCTCTGCTTGCTGAAGAAGTGACTGCGCTAGAATGGTTATTATTGTTACAGTTCCACGGTCAGCCAGACATCTAGACTGGATTTGGCATTTTTATCCAACTATTAAGTCCTTCCCAAGGACCTGGGAATAGAGAGATATTTTTGATAGTGTAATTATTATTACTAAATGATTAAATATATTTTTTCTAATAATGTTATTTAAAAGTATATTATACAAATAGATAGATAGATAGATAGATAGATAGATAGATAGATAGATAGATAGATAACCTTTATTGTCATTTTTTATTGTGGGCACAAATGGCACGTATTAAAAATGAAATTTACTTGCTTGCTCTCAAAGTGTACACACACATAACACACATTTAAACATACTATAAACAACATATGTATAGACCTACATCCTTACATATAAGTAACATATAAATATTAATCACTGTCCATCTTGAATACATAATGGAAGGAGGAAGCTTTAGAGTTCACAAGGTTAATATTGTATGGAACAAAACTGTGACTGAATCTGAATGTTCTGCTTCGGATACCACAGAGTCTCCTCCCTGAAGGTAACAAGGAAAACAGGTCATGAAGAGGATGGGTAGTGTCCCAGACAACATTCTGGACCCTGTCAAGCAACACTTATATGCTATGTCCTGGATGGAAGAGAGGAAACTGCCAATAATCTTTTCAGCCATCTTCACCACTTCTGCAACACCTTCCTATCTGAAGCAGTGATGTCTAAATCAGACTGTGATGCTGTATGACAGGATGCTCTCAATCATCCCTCTGTAGAAAGTGGTAAGGATAGGGGAAGGAAGATGTGCTTTTCTCATGCGAAGCAGAAAATGCAGGCGCTGCAGTACCTGCTTCACCAGTGTCTCGCTGTTGAGCGACCAAGTCAGCCTACTTGTTAACTGCACACCCAGGAATTTGATGCTGGTAATCATCTCCACGGGTGAATCATTAATGCACAGAGAAGTGTGGCTGTGCCTGCCTTTGCTGAAATCAATAATGATCTCTTTGGTTTTTCCAGTATTTAAAACTAGGCTGTTTTCCTTACACCACTTCACCAAACCCTCAACCTCCTTGCGGTAAGCACCCTCATTGTCATCACAAATAAGGTCCACTACTGTTGTATCATCTGTGAACTTCACTATAGGGAAATATTTTTTAAAATAGAACCAAATATCTCTTCATTCAAAATTTTTCCTTAATTCTAGACTGCTTCTCACCTTGATTAGTTTCCATCCATTTCTTCTTGTCTTGCCTTCTGGTCTCTGGGAAATAGGTTGACCCACAAAAAAGGGGTCAACCTAGTTTCCAAAGCATCAGAAAACTATACTAACATTACATTTGTTCTATCTGCCTCTGTGGCCATTGTTCTGGGATACCACCAAATGATATTTCTTCATTTATGGTGTACAAGATAAGGAAAGGGATTGGTGGATTTTCCAGATCTTATTTCCCTCGCTTTACTCCAAACTTTACCTTGCATAGGTATATTCAAAGGGGTTCTGGCTGACTGGCAATGGGGAGAATAACAAACAGGAAAAACAGCTCTTCTTACCATAGTGGCAGGACCAGCCCCAATGTATAGTTAATCAGGTTTCTTTGGAACATTGTTTGAGTGCTTTTTGGTCTCAAGAGTTAACCAACTAACTAACAACTGGCCGATGATGGAATGGGGTGGATGTGCAGTGTCAGTGCATTTGCATGTTATGGAAAGAAGTTCTACTAAAACATGAAAAAGAACCAGTTTTCTTCCCCATGCTACTGTGTAACTCCTCAGCACCCATCTTGAGACAGTTCCTGGGTAGATAGAAAGATAGATATATTCATGTAGTTTTCTTGGCAGCAGTATGGATATGGTTCCCCACTAGCTCTTTCCAGGAATCTCTGCAGCCTTGGGATGTCCGGTGTTCTGACTTTGTGGCTAGAGCAGTAATCTGCTTTTGTTTTGACCAAATGGGCTAGATTATCTAATTTTTTTTTTCAGAAATCATGGTTAAAAAAATAAGGTTTAATGTGATGTGGAGATCCAGCAGCTTATTATTTTCCTTATTATTGAACTAAAACTGGAGAAGGGATAAGCAGGGAAGAAAAGAAAAGAGTGGAGAACAACATTCTGCATATATTAAACTAATATGATATTAAAGCAATTACACCAGACTTGTCATATTTTACTTCCTGCAATGTGTGTGATGTTGCATGCCTACTCTTATGTGTGTAAGACCAAAATTTTACTAAAGAAATGAAACATTAGCTCTCTTCTAATGCTGCAAATTTATTCGGTTTGGTGATCAACAAATTGCAGAATAGTAAGACTTTATCCTCTACTGTTACCAAATGGAGCTGAAACCATTTTCATCTCACTTTCATGTTCTGCATTTTTTAAGAGAAGCAAATTGCTAATTTTATTCTCAGGCATCAGGGATAGTGAGTTGGGTGAACAGAATGAAATGTACATCTAATGAAGTGTACATCTGACCGTATAGTTCTATTTTTGTTTCAGATATTTAATAAATGAACAGTAGAGAACTGATAAATAAGGAATAAAATAACCCCAAAGGCTGAAGAGAACATCTCATGAATTCTGAGAGCCCAGGCCAGAAATATTTTCTGGGTCTCACCACCATTTCAAAATAGTCCTGGGCAGCTTCTATGCCCCTACTCAAGCTTGCTCTGGACCTCTAAATTTTAGACAGAAAACAAGTAGATACTGTATGTGAGGACAGTGGATTTCAGTCTGCTGAGGGAATGATGTTTTGAATGATGGTTTCTACACAGTTCAATATATATATTTCTCTAAAGCATAGTAAAACTATAAATATGAGAAGAAAACTACCCTCTAATCCCAAGAGTAGTTTCTAAAAACAGACCAGATGACAGAATCCTCACAAACTGCTAGAGATTCTGTGGGAAGGAAAGGAAGGAGGCTAATAAATGAAAAGAGCTAATCTTTGGTTTTGAAGATGAACAAAAACAGTTGAAGAAAAATGTTCTCCAAGAAGCAGAGAAAATGTTCTTCATAAAGCTGCCAGAATTATCAGGGTGGTGTGGGGGTGGTGTGGGGGAAGGATCTGATGCAATTTTGACAAGTAGTGGTATTTAGTCAGTTGGGAATGGGACTCCAGCAATCTCTGCTCAGTTAGAAAATGTTCCAAAATATTAGGCTGAATAGACATAAATTTCCCTTCAGTCTGGTGCACAAAAACCATGCAGAAATCAAGGAAATCAAGTCAAGAACCTGCTTACTGCTTAGTCACCCATCAAAACATGAAAAAAAAAAAAGAGAGGCTAAAATGTTGCCCTGATCCAGTTCCAAGCAGGGAAACAGAGAAGTTAGAAGAAATTGCTGTATCTGGCAAAATGGGTTGGCTTTTCTTACTTTTAGATAAAATGATAGAGGTTTCTTCCTTTTTTAACACCGATGGCCAGAGCTTGAAGTCTGCAAAGAATAAAAAGAGACAGGGGAAAAGGAAATCCAAAAGAAAAAAAAGATATCTCTAAGCTCACATGGTGTCCACTGAAGAGCTAAAAGAAGTGAAATAATCTCTTTAAAAGTGGATGGAGAAAGTTTAGCAGACATACTTCAAAGTCACTAATATAAAAATAATATGAATAGATGAAATTTCATGACACAAAGTGAAATATTTTCTTTTACCTGGTAATTGCTATGAAAATGGACATGTTTAAAACTCAGTATCCTAATTATATAGCACTTTGAAGAAAATATATAAACAAGTCAGAACACTAAAAAGAACAAAAGAAATAAATCAAACACAGGGCTCAACCATCCCAAAGACCTGGCTGTTCTCTCAGAGTTGGGGGTTGGGCCCTGTGTTTGATTTGTTTGAGGGTATAGGTATCATTGACCAAACTCTTGTTTAATTCTCCTTTTCATGATTTAAAAGATTTGTAGTGCACATAACTATAACCTATACAAGAATTATGTATATGTATGCAGACACACAAAGTGTGAGAGAGTGAATGAGAGAGAGAACATTTATTGCTGGGAAAAAATTAACCTGGTGGGGTAGATTTCATTTTTAGCATATTTGTGTATTTTGGTAATTGTACATATACAAAGAGAAATACATTAGTTTTTCAACTGTTGATTATATTTTGGAGTTTTAATGTTTATATGCTATTTTTAAATAAATGTTATGTACTTGATATGGGCGTTGACATTATCTTTTAAAATTCCTTATGCACCCATTGGACTGAAAGAGAGAATTCCTAGGAAATGTAATTGACACAGGAATATCTTAGTAGAGCAAAAGCATGATTACTAATCATTTCCCCTTTGCTCTGATTTTGTCATAAATTACAAAATATGTCAAGTATAAGTTAACTATGCCCAATCAATAGAAATCTTTATCACTAACAGGTTCATTGCTAACCAGAATATGTTTTTGAGAATAACAATTAATAACCAATTTATTGCAGACTAATTTTTGGTATTAAGACAAAGTAAGGGAGGTGTCAACTGATGGGATGAGTTGGTGTTGTCCTATCAAACCTAAAGAAGTCTGTGGGGCACAGTTAGCTTTTGAGGGGGTATCAAACCCACATAGAATAAAGAAACTAAATTCTGCTATTAAATGCAGATCATACCATGCAGAATAAATATTTATTTGTACGTACACAGGTATTTCAAATTGTAGATTGTGGGCCACATGCACCACAGACATGGGCAGACATGCTGAAACCACTGTTTTGTTGCTTATGTGTTTTAAAAACCAAATGGTTACCTTATAGTTTGCATAGCTTTAAGGCATGAAAGGCACCTCAACTCCATTCCCCCAAAGAAATGATGTGCATCCCAAACTGCAAAGTAGATGGGGTCATGGTGCAAAAATGGGTAAATTAGTTGGGGGGTTTAATGAAGAAACCATTCATCTTTGATTGAGTGCAGTATCTTACTTTTCATGACAAACCTGAACCCAGTAACAAATATGAAAGACTTCTGTATAAAATTTAATTCTTTAAATCCTGGCTCATGCAGAATGCAATTGACTTTACCAGCAAAGGTAGTAGCAGGACCATCTGCAGCAAATAGACATCTCTGGAATGATGAAGGGAGAGCAGATAATAAGTATTCTGAATTTGTAAAGGTTGAACAAGGATAATGTCTCTATTCCTCTGTCCCTTCAGAATTTGAATTGCTAATCAGGCTTTGGGAAAATGCATTTTAAAGGATTGCTGCTTAGATTCATTCATCTTTTTGTGTGATCTTAATCTGGTTCGTGGTTCATCCAAATCTCTTCCCATAAACAAGCTTTACTTTATCTGCAATCTGGTTCTGCAATGCAAACTGGAGTGGGAAGAAAATATCAGTGACAGAGGAACTGCCTATTTCCAAGCCCTGTTTAGGAACAGCAATCCTCAGGCAATCTTCCCCCACTACAAAAACAAAACACTTAAATGAGAACTCAATTTCCCAGCAGTTACTTAAAACTCTCTTCATTCCGTAATGTGGATCACTTAAAATCTTTTCCATTTTCTTCTGTGACCTGGAAATAGATTACATTTTAAATTAGATACACATTGTTATTTATCCACATATATAAGATTATTTATCTAACCATCTCTTTCATAAACCAGGCTTATACACTCAGAAGCACAAGACAAAAGATTGTACTTATGTATTTGTCAAGTATTAGCCAAACTGTTGGCTTGTTGCTGCTCTTTGAGATTGGTTGTTTTCTTGCACATCTTTCATTACCTTGCTATGTAACATCATCAGAGCAGGGAGATGGGATATATTTAGCAGCTTGAATGATTTCTCCTGGATATTAGCCAGTTCCTGGAAGCTTGGTGTTCAAACAAATTAGCCATCCATAGATATAGAGAGATAAAGTTCATTTATATATAATTTCAAAGACACAGTCAAAAGCCTAGAAAAGAAACAAAAGCCAAGAACACATTCTCCCCCATAAATAGGAAACAGCATCAAATAAAAACCCAGAGAGGAAATAGTACCCTAAAAGTTGAAGCATTTACAAACAAACAAAGAAGCACAGAGAGCCCCAAGACAGCTTAACCTTGAACTATAGCTATTCTGTTGGAAGGGCTTTGTCAAGAAAAAGTTGTGGAAGTATCACAGCAGCCGGAAAGTATCTATTCCTGCTTGCCCTTTCCTGGTAGCGTTTAGTTAAAAGGAACTGGTAGATGACAACTCACTGGCACAATAAGGACAAAATGTAAACATTTGGTTGTCCTTACCACCATAGTCAGCAAAATGTGCTCTGTGGGCTGACATGCCCCCCTCCCTAATATCATCCAGCCCATAGTCCCTAAAACAAATACCATATTACTTGGCCCAATTCCTAAAAGAAATTCATTTGTAATTGTACGTAGAACTTAACAATTTATTTTGCCTGCTTGTACAATACATAGTTTAAATGCTGAGTTTAATTAAAATTGGAGCTACGGATTTTTGTAAGAAGCTATACTGTTTAATAATAAAAATAACATATCAATTATGTTATGATTTTAATAAATTTGAATAGTGTTATGAGTCTGTACCTAAAGATGTGTGTGTGTGTGTATGGGTGTGTGTGTGTGTGTGTGTGTGTGTGTGTGTGTGTAAGAAAAGAAAAGAAAAGAAAAACATCTAAAATAATGTTTAAAAAAGTATTTAGATTTTGTTTTTATTTCAGAATACTCAGGGAACAGCATTGCTTTTATATATGTTTTTTTACTGATTGGTTTAGATATCCTACAGTTCCCATTTTCTGTCTGCTCTACAGTGGCTGATGGCACCATGGCACCAGCAGGGTGTGTGTTAACATCAGCTATGCTTGGTGTGGGAGAAACTTACAGAAACGTACAGAAAGGCATATCTGTCATTCTTTCAGTTGACAACACCTTGTTATCTGCATTTCAGCCTTCTCTTTAATTTCATCTGTCACTCTGCCAATGTACTAAAGGTAGTCCTCAAATTACAACCTCAATTGGGAATGGAATTTCCATCACTAAACAATGCAATCATTGTCAGTCATACTCAATTTTATGACATTTTTGCCACAGTCTTAAACAAATCTGGCTTTGCCCATTGACTTTGCTTGTCAGAAGCCTCCTGGGAAAGTTGCAAATGGTGCTCACGTGACCGTGGGGACACTGTTATCATTGAAACTTTGAATGTTCATTAAAACAAATGCTTATAAGTCAAGGACTATCTATCCAGCTTTTACTACTTTGTGCCTTACTTTGGATTCCTCAAAATTAGATGAGTTTTGTCTATCATACAGTGCATATATTTCTTGTATTTTCTACTTGTGGCACAGCAGTATAATTTACAGCAAACTGTGAAGTGATTTTTTTTGTCTGTTTGTACAATACATAATTGAAATGTTTAATTAAAATTGGAGCTACGAATTTTTGTAAGAAGCTATACTGTTTAATAATAAATAAAAATAACATATCAATTTTCCATTATCTTTGGTAACTAAAATTGGAATAAGAATAGATTGCTGTTGAAAGTGATTTGTAAGAACATACATTTGTAAAAGCACCCTTATTACAGTATTTTCAAACTACTATATACTTTTCTGTTAGTAATAGTGATAACAATTGGTTTCTTTTTCCCCCCTGGTGTTGACCGTCATACCCATCAAGTTCTTCCCAAGAACCTAGGATGCCAATAATGTCATAGTATAGTGTGATCTTTTGCAATTGACTGATGGGAATTTTGTCAATGTTCAGCTTTGTTCAATGTCCAAGATTTTTTTTAATATGACACCTAATGTGCTGTAACCACTGGAATTAATATGGCCAGTTTATGCCATACTCTTTCGATGACAATGTTCATATCTTGGTACTTCGTTATTTTCTCGAATTCTTCGTCTTTTATTCTACTATCTTCTGGTATTGCCATGTCAATTATCCACTTTTTTCTTTTCAACTACTATTACACTTGGTATATTATTATTGTTAATTTCATCTTGACTTATTAGCTACAGTATAGGGATGGATATAGCCCACTGCACACTCATGGACAATGTCTCTGCTCCTATGCAGAAAAAGGTTGCTGGTCCCAGTACAAACACAAACATGAGTTTCTACTTGTGGTTGATAAATTCATTTTCATTTTCCTGCATCAATGCTTCAGCTGTTGTTTCTGCTGCTTTATCTTCTGGAGCTTCTCAGTAAACTGAGGAATTGCTTGGGGTTCATAAGCAATGAAAGGACATTCAGGGACAATTCTATTGATTGCTCTGACCTGCTTACCAAATTATTGAAAAATCCCCAAGTTCTGTTTGGAAGCCTAAGCCTTGCTTTCAAAATCTACTCTAGAACAAGAAGGTTGAATTTCTGCAATAATAACTGAGGGAATTCCAATCCTGGCCAGTGATCAGATTAGCTCAGAAGGGGTAGATCGTAAGATCAAGCCACAAAAATGTGAAGCAAGATCCCCATTAATCCTTGAGAAAGTTAAGGAAAAGAACTGATAGAGAGCAATTAGAGTGGCTTTATCCAAATATATAATAAAGTTTCTAGTTATGCTCTGATTAAGGATGCCAATTTCAACAACATGGGTGTGGAATCCATATTATGGACATAAAATAAGTTTGTGTGTGTATCTCACCAATCCCATTTACTAAAATGGAGATATAGTGAATCAGATCTACAATTCAAGATTGTTGTAAATAGTAGTTATCTTATTTGATTGCTTATTGGTGGGTACATACTTAGAGGATAGAAACGTGGGAAGTAACACTGTAAAAAATGTAGTCTGATCTTTTCTCAGTTGGCATTCTAGCTGCCAAGAACATAAATATAAGAATATTATTTTCCCCTCTTTTGTGTACTATTAAATAAAATAAATTAGCTGTGAAAGTGAAAATCTTCTAGCTGTTTAATGGCAGGTGTCATAATGCCCAAGACAATTTGAAAACATACTATGCTGCTTTTCATCAACAGTCTCACTCCTACAGGTTCTGTCTGCTTCAAATAGCAATATTTAAAGTGAAAGAGAACTGACTTTTTTTTTAATTGAAAATTTTTAAAAGTTTTTACAAATAACAACACAAAAAAAAACAACCCTCACCCAACCCCTCCCCAACCACCCCCTCCATCCCCCCCCCCGAGCTTCCCAGAACTGAATATAGGCTTAATTGAAATTTTAAGAAAACTAAACAAATTTTAACAATTTATAAAATAATTAATAATAGGATATATATAACGTAAACATTAAGAAAAAAAAAATATTTAAAAAGAAAGAGAAAAAAAAGAAAAGGAAGAAAATGAAAAAGAAATAAAAAAAGAAAAAGGAAGAAAGAAAGAAAGAAAGAAAGAAAAGAGAAAACAATCTATAAAATATCAAAAATTACGTACAAGTTACAAAAAAGCTAAATAATATTTTTTTAAATCCAATTTATATTGTGTAAAACTTATCCATTTTTCCCATACGGCAAAAAACTTCTCTTGCGATTGCTCCTTTAAGAAAGCCGAAATCTTTGCCATTTCTGCCAAATAAGAAACTTTAAAAAACCACTCTTGCAGAGTAGGCAAAGATTCCTTCTTCCAATATTGCCCTACTAACAGCCTTGCGGCTGTAATCAAATTTAACATTAAAATAACCTCCTTGGCATCACAATCAGTAACAATACCTAACAAAAATAACTGCGGAGTGAATTTTACCCTCCTTCTAAAAATTCTTTGAATATTCTACCATATCTTGATCCAAAAAGCTTTTATGTTTTTATACGTCCACCAAGTATGATAATAAGTGGCATCCAAACAGCCACATCTCCAACACTTAGGCTGTAAATCAGGGTACATAATAGACATTTTTTGTGGATCAAGGTGCCATCTATAAAACATCTTATAAAAATTCCCCCTTAAATTCTGGGCTTGTGTAAATTTAACATTCCTCACCCAAATAATTTCCCAGGTATCCAGTGGGATTGGTTCACCAAAATTTTGTGCCCATTTAATCATACAATCTTTAATTAATTCAGATTCTGAATCCAATTCCACTAGGATCCCATAAACCCTCTTAATGTGAGTTTGTCTTTGGTCCTTTACTTGTTTGATAAGATTTTCATCTTCTCTAAGCCAGCCCACATTACAATCCGTCTTCCATCTGTCCACTATTTGTCTATATTGAAACCATGAATAGGTAATATTTTCATGTGTTAAATCTTCCAAAGATTTTAACTGCCAACTCTGACCATCCCATCTAAGTAATTGTGTATAAGAAACCCTATCCATTTTAACTCCTTTCCTTATCCCCTCTATCGCATGCCAAGGTATGGCCCATAAGGGTATTTTAAAATCACTCTTATAATACTTCCTCCAAACCCTAAGTAAGGAAATCCTTATAATATGTGATTTAAAAGCTCTATCCACTTTTTTATTAAAAATTAAATAGGCATGGCATCCAAAAAGTAAGTCCCAACCTTCCAGATGGAGTATATCTACATTTGTTAAGTTTACCCAATCACTAATCAAAGTTAAAACCACAGCGTCATAATATAATTTCAAGTTCGGTACCTTGAGTCCACCTCTCTCACGGAAATCTTGCATAATTTTAAGCTTTACCCTTGGTTTTTTCCCTGCCCAAATAAATTTATTAATACCTTTCTGCCATTCATTTAAAATGAGCTCATTCTTTAAGATAGGTAACATTTGAAACAAAAAAAGAAATTTTGGTAAAACATTCATTTTAATCACTGCAATTCTACCCATAAGAGATAACTGTAACTTATCCCAGTTCTTCAGATCTTTCTGTACCCTGATCCACAACTTTTCATAATTATTCTTATACAATTTTGCATTAGAAACAGATAAAGTAACCCCCAAATATTTTACCTTATCAACAACTTCAAAATCTGTTAGATTAACCAAAATCTGCTTATCACGGTTAGTCATATTTTTAGGTAATATTTTAATCTTATTATTATTAATTTTAAAACCTGAAACACATCCATATTGGTGAATCAATTGTAATAATTTTACTACAGAGTAAGTAGGATGAGATAGAGTAACCACCAAATCATCTGCAAAAGCTCTGACTTTTTAATATATATATATATATATATATATATATATATATATATATATATATATATATATATATATATATAGGTCTTTGGTTGTTCGGGTTTTCTCCCGCGTAAAATTGGAAGTGTCTTGGCGATGTTTCGACGAAGTCCAATCGTCATCTTCAGGCTGGTGTTTTCAGCTTCGTGCTTCAAATGGGACTTCGTCGAAACGTCGCCAAGACACTTCCAATTTTATGCAGGAGAAAACCCGAACAACCAAAGACCTACATACAAACACCCGCGAAAACCTCAGAAAACATATGTGTATATATATATATATATATATATATATATATATATATATATATATATATATATATATATATAGAGAGAGAGAGAGAGAGAGAGAGAGAGAGAGAGAGAGAGAGAGAGATTTCTCTTGAAGTAGATTTCTGGGCACAATACCAGGACAGCCACCTCTCAATAGAAGGGAGAGATTTTGATTAACATATCATTCTTTTTTGTTGTTGCCTGCTGAGTTGAAAAGTGTGAAAACATACAGAACTTTGCGAAGTAAATCACTGCACCATAGGGCTACAGTTCTAGTCATTCATGCCATAGATTTACAATATGGAATCAAATCAGAGTGTAACAGTCTATCTTGCCCAACATTGCTTAGCATATAGAATAGAATAGAATCTGGAAGGGACCTTGAAGGTCTTCTAGTCCAGCCCCCTGCTCAAGCAGGAGAACATATACATTTCAGACAAGTGACTGTCTTAGTCTCTTCTTAAATATCTCCAGTGATGGAGCACCCATGATTTCTGAAAGCAAGCTGTTCCACTGGTTAATTGTCCTCACCATTAGGAAGTTTCTCCTTAATTCCAGGTTGTTTCTCTCTTTGATCAGTTTCCAACCATTGTTTCTTGTCCTGCCTTCTGGTGCTTTGGAGAATAATTTGACCCCCTCTTCTCTGTGACAGCCCTCAAATACTGGAATACTGCTATCATGTCATCCCTACTTTTTCTTTTCTTTCGACTAGCCAAACCCAATTCCTGCAGCCATTCTTATGTTTTAGTCTCCAGGCCTTTGATCATCTTAACTGCACTTATCTGATTTTTTTCCAAAGTCTTAACATCTTTATTTGTAATATACAGTAGTGACCAAAATTGATTGCAGTATTCCTGGTGTGATCTTACTAAGGTTTTATAAAGTGGTACTAATACTTCACGTGATCTTGATTCAATTCTTCTGCTTCTACAACCTAGGATAGTATTAGCTTTTTTGGTTGTTGCTGCACCCTGCTGGCTCATAGTCAAGTGATCGTCCACTAGGACTCCAAGGTCCCTCTCACAGTTACTGTTTTTGAGCCAGGTCTGTTTTTGAACCAGGTCTTGCCTAATCTGTACTTATACCTTTGGTTTTTCCTGCCTAAATGTAAAAGTTTATTTTTCTCCAGATTAAAGTTCATTTTGTTGGAAAGGGCCCATAATTCAAGTTTGTCAAGATCTTTTTGGATCCTGAGCTTGTCTTCAGGGATGTTGGCTATTCCTGCCAGTTTAGTGTCATCTGCAAATTTGATGAGTTTCCCCTTCTATTCCCTCATCTAAGTCATTGATGAAGCTATTGAAGAGTACTGTGCCTAAGACAGAACCTTGTCGTACCCCACTGCTTATTTCTCTCCATGTGGATGTAGTACCATTGAGGACTACTCATTGAGTAAGGTTTCTCAGCCAGCTACAAATCCTTCTGGTAGTGATGTTGTCTATTCTGCCTCTTTCTAGTTTACCAAGAAGTAGGTTATGGTCTACTTTGTCAAATGCCTTACTGAAATCTAAGTCAATGATTATGTCAATGGCATTTCACTGGTCTACTAATTTAGTCACTTTATCGAAGAATGAAATAAGATTGGTTTGGCATGATCTATTTTTAACAAACCCACGCTGTTTACTAGTTATAACTTTGTTTGCTTCTAGTTGTTTGCAGATCTGGTTTTTTATTATCTTTCCCATGATTTTCCCAGGTATTCCCAGGTAGTTTCCTCAGTCTGGTTTTTTCCTTTCTTGAAGATGGGAACCACATCAGCCTTTTTCCAATCCTCAGGTACTTCCCTTGTGCTCCAGGATTTTTGAAAGATATGGTGCAATGGTTCTGAGATAACATTTGCCACCTCCTTCAGAACAGGAGGATCTTGACAGACTTGAACACTGGACATTATCTAACAAAACAAAATTCAATGGTGAAAAAAGTAAGGTTCTACATTTAGGCAAGAAAAACCAAATGCACGGGTATGGTATAGGTGATACCTTGCTCAATAGTAGTAACTGTGAGAGGGATCTCCGAGTCCTAGTAGACAATCACTTAAATGTGAGTCAGCAGTGTGATGCAGCTGCCAAAAAAGCCAACACAATGCTAGGATGCATTAACAGAGGGATAGAATCAAGATCACATAAAGGCACTTTATAATGCCTTGGTAAGGCCACACTTGGAATACTGTATCCAGTTTTGGTCACCACAATATAAAAAAGATGTTGAGACTCCAGAAAGAGTATAGAGAAGAGCAACAAAGACTGGAGGCTAAAACATATAAAGAACAATTGTGTATGTCTAATTTAATGAAGAGAAGGATGAGGGGTGACATGATAGCAGTGTTCCAATATCTCAGGGGTTGCAACAAAGAAGAGGGAGTCAGGCTATTCTCCAAAGTATCTGAAGGCAGGACAAGAAGCAATGGATGGATGGAAACTAATCAAAGACAGAAGCAACCTAGAACTAAGAAGAAATTTCCTGACAGAACAATGAATCAGTGGAACAACATGCCTCCAGAAGCTGTGAAATGCTCCAACACTGGAGGTTTTTAAGAAGAGATTGGACCATCATTTGTCTGAAATGGTATAGGGCTTCTTGCCTGAACAGGGGGTTGGACTAAATGACCTCCAAGGTCCCTTCCAATTCTATTATTATTGTTGTTGTTCTTGTTGTTGTCGTCATCATCTCTGGGGTGTAATCTGTCGGGTGTTCTATCCCAGCCTATGGCTGTCCTTGTTAAAGGCACAAGGACAAAATCCCTTTTGAGAAAATAGGCTGGAGACTCAAGAAAACAAACCCCTTTTAATATGGGTAACCAACCTGCCAAATAGTCCAGAAACAAAAGCAGCAAACAAAATCCAAATGGAGGAAATTGTCCACATGAAACCATACAAAGCAGATAAGTAGTCACCGGCAAGACTAACAGAACATGATCCCATGAAATACTTTACAGTGGTTGCCTTCAGCAACCAGCACCGCCCACACCTTCCCTTTTTATACAGCAGTCCCAAGGCGTTGCCTCTCAGTGCCTTCTCCTCCTCCCCTGGAATTGTTGTATTGACTGCTGCTGATCTGCTGTCGCTAATTGCCGGCATCTACGAGCATCAATCATCATGTCCATCAGGTGTGAATCCTCCAAGTCTGACTCATTCTCCCCACACAGTTGAGCTTCATCAGGAACACGACTGGAGGGCCCAGGCTCTTCATCAAATCGTGAGTCTTGTAATTCATCAGAACCTCCCTCTGACCCTGATGGCCCTTCAAATGCCTCCTCCACCTCCTTCTCAGATTCCCCAGATTCAGCTGTTGGGAACACAGGCTGGCATGGAATCACGACACCGGGTCCCGGTGATTTATATTCGTCAAGGCTGGATAGGTGTTCTCTTACCATTTTCTTGCTTATTTTAATTTTTGTTTCTAATTGGTCTTTTGCAGTAAGGTTTTTTTTTGGGTATGTTAGGCTACAAGTTCTTTTTGTGTGAAGACTGATGCAAAGAATAAATAAGTCTCCCTGCTGTCTGTTATTTCTTTGCCATCTTCTCTCTTTGTGGACTTATAGTTTTCTTGACTATTTTGTTATTAATATGTTGAAAGAAACTTTTTAAAATTGTCCTTGATTTCTGTTGTCAGTCTTTGTTCATTCTGAGCCTTTGCTTTCTGGACTTCATCTTTGCATGTTCTGGCTGCCTGCTGATAATCAGCCTTAATTATGTGTCCCTCTTTCCATTTTTTGTACTTGTCCTTTTTTTCATTCAGTTTGTCAGAGAGATCTTTGTGCAGCTATGCTGGTTTCTTCTTGACTTTCTTGTTGTTTTTTTCAGTGGTATTGTGCTGGACTGGGCTTTTATGATAGCATTTTTCAGAGTTTCCCATGCTTCTTGAGTTGTTTTCCCCTTTAGGATTTTCATCCTTGGAATCTTTCCTAGGTTCTCTCTGAGTTTGTTAGAATCAGCTCTTTTGAAATTTAAGACACTGGTTGAATTATTTTCTATTGCCTGTGCTTGCATTATATTGGATTCCAGTATGACACGGTCAATTTCACCCAAGTTTCTGGCAACTTCAACTATCACTTCTTCTCTATTAGTAAGAATTGGGTCCAGTATAGCTTTACTTCTAGTTCCCTCCTCCACCTTTTGGGTGACAAAGTTGTTGGCTAGGTTGGTTAGGAATCTGTTTGATCTCCCACTTACTCCCATTTGATATCTGGATTGTTGAAATCTCCCATTACTACTGTGGTATGCTTCCTACATACATTTGTTAACTGGTTGGCAAAGAGGTCATCTATTTCTTCTGATTGGGTGCCCTGTAATACACTAGATATCTATGGCAATGTCACTTTTTTCCCTTTTATATTGACCCATATACATTCTGGAGGGGTTTTATCTTTGATCATGTGCATTTCTGTAGATATGTAGTGTTCTCTTACATACAGTGCAACTCCCCCTCCTCTTTTTATACATCCATTTCTTTTGAACAATTTGTATCCTTCCAGCAGTCATGGATTTCATTCCATCAGGTTCCTGTAATGCTGTAATACAATCTGTAATCTGTAATATGATGCAGAGTTTCTGCCCTTGAACAATGAAAATAACCAATATATAGTAGAGATCAGAAAATGGCAGCAATTCATTGACATCACTTTCCCTAAATGGAAACTTTAAGTTAGAGATCTTACATATGGACAGCGTGTTCTTGACCTGTGTCGACTCTCCCTTGCTGGAGGTAATTTCTGCAGTAGATGTTATCCAAATCTCCTTTACACAGTACTTTAGCACTGATGATGTTACCTAGTGTGGGTAATGAAATATCTGCAAGAAAGCAACCAAGCTCAAAGAGCACCAAGGCCCCGCATTTCAACCCTGAGCTACAAATATTCTCCTTTATTGGTACCTCCCTTACACACTCCACACACACATGTTGGCCAACATACCAAAAAATTCAGAAAAGAGTATCAAAGCTTATACTACTGCGTGTGCAGGCTTTAAAATTAACCTTATCTTTTTCCACCATACATAAAGCATGACTATGGCAGGAGCATATGTGCATCTTTATGATGTTATTTGGTAGAACAATGAAATGTTGCAAATTTGATTCAGAAGGGTTTTGTACTACATTGGAGTATGAGCCCAACAATAATCTCATGATTCATTAAAGTAGTCACCTCTTTTTCCCAGAATCATGAAACTGCTCTAGGGGAGGTTTCTATTATATCTAAATATTCTGGATTCAGAAATAGCTGCTTTTGTAAGGCATCAACAGAAGCTGTGTTTTGCTTCTCATATTCTTCAAATGTTAGAAAATTGGGTAATTTCTAATTTAGTTTGCAACAATATTCTCTTAGTTAATTCATATATCCAGATCTGGGCAAACACAAATCATTCAATAGAGACAGCAAAATTTAATTAGAAGTTTATCAAACATAAGCAAATATTAAAAAATTAATTGGCAGAGATAGAATAAAAGCAGGCAAAAATAGAAAATATGAACAACAGGCATGAAACAACCATTCCCTCCCTCCTTCCATCTCTCAAAAAGAGACATAACTTTTCAGAGACCCAGGATACAATAATGTGGGTAGTCCTAAGAAAATGGCCTTTGGATATTCCATCTTTAAATCTTTTACTTGTGTAACAGCTGCTGAAGTGAAAAGTAGGGGACCAGATGTTCCATCCTCTATTTTGCACTATGAAAGAAACAATTTGGAAATTGTTGTGATGAATCCAGCACCGGGTAGGCTTCCTATAGCCTTATTACCTGATTCTAAAGCTGGACTTTTCAGATCATTACCCAACATGTCTGTAACATTTTAGCTTAAATGACTTTGGCAAAATGGATGCATTATCCTCAAATGCTAGATACAGTTTTAATGAGTTAATGAGAAATTAAAAAGATAGCAATTCCAGCTACTTGAAGGTGCTGATAGCATAGGATCAGAGCAGTTGTGGGATTCAAATATGTGAACAACCGGTTCTCTGTGTGGATGCTGCTTCCAGAAGTCCATTCAGGGCCTGAGCAACAAAAAATTAGCTACCAGTTCTGCCGAAGTGGTGCAAACTGGCTGAATCCCACCACTGGATCAGAGTCTTTTCTCTTAATGGGTGTGGCAGATGAGATATCAGCTGTCAGCCACCAAAGTGTAAAAGATGCTAGATGCTGATGCCAGCATCTTCAAATAAGAATCCAGCATTTTCCAAAGACGAGACAAAGCTTTAGCAATGCTAAGTAGAAATTTTAATTTAAGACAGGATATTACATGTTTTTTTAAAAAATAATTAGTTTTTTTTAGCAAATCAGCAATTAAAATGTTAAAAGTTTATCTTGCATTGCATTAATTTAGAAGTAGCCCATTTAACCAGCTGTGTTTCCCAACGTTTAAATCATTACAGTGCCATAATATGAATGTGTGACTCAGCAGAGAGATATTTATATAACCTAGTACAATCCAAAAGAGCAATAAACCATCTGGCAAGTTATACCAGAGTGAAACTGACCACCATTTTGGAAGGGAGGACATAATTGTAACCTTCATGATGCTGTGATATATTATGAACCATCTGTTTAAAGAAAAGTTAATTACTGCCAAACAAAATTACAGTGCTCCAAATTGGTTGTTGGTAAAGCAGCAAATAACTATTCACTGGAAGTTTAGATGGATGGATATTTGGAAATCTGTTGTTCATTGAATGAGAAAGTTTTATTAAAGCCTGAACAAAAGAGATGCACAGTGAAGTAACACAGTTTTTCCTTAATGTTCTATTGGAATTGCCTTGGGAGACAGGAGGGAGAGTCACAAACTAGACACTTAAAAGGTATCTCAGCTCACAGAAGCAGAGGGAACATGAGAAGCATTTCAGAAGATTTCCTCCCTAGTTTCTGGATGGTAGAAGGAAAGGAAGTAAGGAATACTTTCAGATTCTGTTAATGTAACTTTACAACAGTGGTTCTCAACCTGTGGGTCAGGACCCCATTTGGGGTCGAATGACCATTTCACGGGGGTCGCCAAACAACGCAGTCCGCCATTTTTTTCCCCTTTTCCTTAGCTGTGCTACTCCCTCTTATTCTATTGGCTTTTGAAAGCCAATAGAATAGACTCTCTTGAATAGAGTCTAATTCTATTGGCTTTCAAAAGCCAATAAGAATTGTCCAGGCTGTCTCTGCCCTGCTGAGCCTGCCAAAAGTCCCATTCTGCAAATGGTGCTGCACCAGTTGAGTAGTCCTTGACTTACAACCGGTTGAGTAGTCCTTGACTTACGGCCGTTTGGGGAGTCGCAGCATTAAAAAGGTTGAGAACCACTGCTTTACAATAAAGATAGAGCTAGTATTCACTGTTGTGCTTCCTGTCTGAATTACCTTGAAGGGCTACATTTCTCAAAATAATTGCTGGGAGAACGAAAGGGGAAAAAAAACCCACAAGGAAATCCCAGAAAGAAACTCAGCCAACCCATCTCTTTTAAACTTTTACTAAAAATATGTGAAAAGTGGTTCATCACTCTCTGTGTATTTAGAATATGCTAGAAGAATTCTTTCTGTGCATCAGTATCTACTGGTTGAAATGATGCAATTCCTGTGCATTAATATCATCAATATCTGCTGGTAGAAATCTTCCATGAAAGGAACCCTCTCTAAGTTAGTAGCCACCAGACAAATTTTAGTAACTTAGAGTCACCTTCATATATTATTGCAGAGAATGATATATTGTATATGTGAACTCTCCCCAAGGTTCACTTAGACCAGGGGTGTCAAACTTGCAACACCATGTGATGTGTCATGACATATCGCAACTTATTTTCCATTGCCGGCAATGGGGTGGGTGTGGTTTCACCATGAGGCATCCGGCCTGCGGGCCGACAGTTTGACATCCCTGACTTAGACTAAGCCTAAATGTTGACACTACTCACTGTTCTTGTCCCTGATTGAAGATCGGTATAGAAACAAGAATGTTCAAAGTCACTTGCGTAACCCTGCTTTTTGCAGGTTGCTAACCATAAGAACATGCAATGATGCAACATTCTAGCTAGACTATTTTCCCAGAACAGCTAACATTTGGAGAACAGATGCCATATAGTCACATTCCCCATATTTAGTATAGTATGTAAATAGAAGGATTGCATTTCCAAGACAGCTGTACAGTGTGTTACAAAAAGGACGTACCTAAAAACATGCCAGTTTCACAAAAGAAATTAGATTTATTGTAATATGTCTTTAAAAACAAGAGTCAGAAATCAGGAAGTGAGGCAGGAAATAAAAAATGCTGATTGATGGCCAGTATCAGACTTTGTAGGATAGTATCTGCATGGCTTCATGGACTGAAAAACTGAGATTCCAAGTTTCGTTTTGCAAGCATGAAGTAGTCATAATGCTACCATTATTTCTAAGTACTGCAATAATAATGTTTCTAGATTGTATACATTGGCTCATTACAAACAAGCAATGCAAATTAATTCATCAAAAGCAAATATTGAATTTACAGCAGGGACACCACACCCTTCATAGCTTACGGGAACTGGGTCTAAAGGAAATGCATAAAAACTATTCTCATGACTGATGAAAACATTCCTGTGCTGCATTTGGCATCCCACAAAAAGTTACCATAGATACCATTTCTAAGAATAGAACTGATTAACTATAGCTCCCTGTCCCCCAAGTTGTTTTAGCCATAAATACAAGTTCTGATTTTACCCATTTCATTATCACTATAATTAAGGATCTTAAATTATTGTTGTGGCTGGAAAAATTGGACGTTGTAGTCCCAGTGCATCTAGAAACCAGCAAGTTCAGGAAGGTTGATGTAAAGTACTTGCCTGAATCTTCAACTCTCAGTTCACTGTGCTCCAAATTGCTGCCTATTTTTACCTCTTTCTTTGGCCTATCCTTAATTTCCTATGTCAGGGTTGACATCTGGCAGATTTATTGCAAACTTTATTAGATATTCATTCTGTAACTGATTGGCTCTTAAGATTACTCAGTGGATCACAGGATCAGTGGTCTGGAAGAAAGTGCCTTTACTACAACCCCAGCCTTTAGCTGTACTCTCTGAGGATTATGATGCAGAACCCCTATAGGACTTCAAGTTTCGATAATCACATTGTATTTTGGCAAAAGGAGTAAAACTTTTTACTATTAGTGAATTATTCTATAAAGGCTTTATAGGTCCATAGGACTTGAACCCACTGACAGCAAACAATTCTTGTGGTTCCCCCCCCCCACACACACACACATACCTTTATTAGCAACAGCAAGCAAAGTTAAGAATTTTGGTTTTATTTTCCATCATGAGAAATAATAGGCACTAAAATTTATCTCTCCTGCTTTTCTGATAAACTTCAGAGAAAGGCATTAAATAAGCTTGATTTATGTGCATCTAGCCAAACATTTAACAGTTACTGACCTGAAATGTAAACAAGCTACAAATGCCTCAGCATATAGATATTTGTAGATACTTTCGTATTTTGACTTAAAAATCAAGAAATAATTATATGGATTGTTTTTCTCTCTCACTCTTGGCCTGACAATTTCTCCTGCTGGCTACCCACACATGATATTTTCACCTTCAGCTCTCTATGAAAGCCAGCTATGATGAGAAAAATTGTCTTTCATTATATCTCTTCTATCTTCAATAGCTAAGGGTACAACTAAGGGTAATGTACCTCATCCTTGGTCATTTTTTATTTATTTACAGTATTTAGACAATTTATATAGTTGCTTTTTTTAAATACATAATTCTAGGCACTAACAATTCTTACAAAACATTTTTTTTTAAAAAATAATCAATTAAAATAATTCAATGCAACAAAAGATAACCAATGTCCTACATAACATATCATAACAACATATCATAAAAAATATAACTACATAAAAACAAACATATGTACATTGGGCTCCTCTAATGCTTGGAGGAAAAGTCAGATTTTAACAGCCATCTGAAAGGTCAAGATTATCAAGAAAGTCATCCAGCAATCTTTCCCACAAAGGTTTTTGCTAGAGACTTAGCCCATGAAACAATATTATCAAGATATGGTTCCCTCTGCCCCAAATATCTGGCAAGAAAATCAATCCTACATAGAGCAAGCTTGCCTTCTCATAAATGTAAATGCAATCATAATGATAACAGTGCAGTTCACCATCACTATTGTCATTGTCGTCAAATAGTTTCATATTCACATACATGAATTCTTGTATATTGGATGTGGGATAAAATGGTTTGAGTTTCCAAAGAAGGGACCAGGGGGAGCAGCTATTCTTCCGTGTTGTTTGGGTGTTCAGTCATATCTATAAACCCATCTATATCTTTGGTCTGCTGAAACAAAACCTGCAGTTCTATTTCCAGACTAAAAGCAATCAAGCAAAACACCTACATTTCCCCTGACAACTTCCCAATCTAAATTATTCTCTTGGGTGGAAAAGAGCTACAACTCCTCTGTGTAATGCATGTAAATAATTTGCTTCTCTCAAGCAAAACTGATTCAAAAGAGAGGTTTTTGTGGTTTCATTTTGGGGTCAGGTTTATTGATTTTTTTAAAAATGACTTGTATTTTACAAGCAAAATCATTTTGCTGTCACTGGGTTGTTGAGTTAAATCAATTACCAACAATTTCTTTGCTCATTTAAATGTTGTTTCCAAACTATGATGAAATAGAACTTGAACACAGCTTAATTACATGCCTGACTGGTTGCTTCTTGATTGGAAAATTTGTTTTAGCTTAGCAAAGCTACTATTTGTCTTTGAGTTACAATGAGAAGAACAAGAGGCAGACCTCAGATTCCACAAAATTCTTCCAGGGTCTTCTCAGGTCTTAGAATGATTGTGAGCTAGAAGTCACTACTTCTTTCTTTCTTTTTCACTTCTTTCTGCCCTTCTCTTTGTCTCTCTTTAACTTTCTCAATTTTTCATTCTATTTGCATTTTATCTTACAATAAATGTTAATAAAAATGAAAAAAAGAATGCAGAAAATGTAGAGATGTTGGGCCATGTCTTATGAAGTTAATTCTTACTATCTGTCGTTCGTGGTCTGCAGTAATTTCATCCAATTATCATGTTAAGTTTTTAAGTGCAAATTAGTATGGAAGAAAAATAATAGGATGAAGAAGGATAGGTTGGGATAAAAAAAAATCTTAAGAAAAAATTAGCAAGGCTCTTTTTTCAGACTTCACACCTAACTCCAAATTGGCTATTATTTTATGAATGTGACAAAAATATTTTGTAGAGAAGAAAATCGAAGTAATTGCCTTTTGTTTTTGTTTTTTTAAGAATATCTTCTTTAGGAGTTCTCATGTCACTGCAGAAAAGACAAGGAAATGTAGGAGCGTAGTCCATTTTTTTCTTTTTCTACTCATATAAGATGAAGCTTCTGCTTAAAGAGTTGCTTAGCAAACTATTGCAGTATAAATCTAATTGCTTCTGCTTGGAGCCTCTTGTAACTTATATGCAATCATTCTCACTTTTTTAAATCTACATTGCTACTTGTAACAGTTAAGATTAAAAAAAGAACAATATATGCTTCCTAATCTGACATCTACAGAAAAGTAAGGGAGTAGCAGTAGAGTAGAAATAATCTCTCAGATGAAAATTGCTTGGGCAAGGGGGTGTCTGTCAGCTTTTAAATTACTGACAAGATAGGTCAATAAAATATCTTTATCTTTGTTTTAAAATATCCTGGCAGTGGTTCAATCAAATGATGGATAAGGAATGCCAAGACCTATCCCCAGATATTGTAAAGTGAAAAAGTATTAAAATAACCAAAACCTTTGAAACTTGAGGTAGGTCTGAAGAAACAGAAAGTAAGTATTCGTGCTGAAGATTCAATAAAATGATTCGAGACACAAAGATGGAGCAAGAAGCATCTTGCATTATTGCCATGAAGTTTTAACCAAGTCACTCTCTTGGTGTAGGCTCTCTAAGACCACCTCCACCAACAGTGACAGGGCAAGCCACTAGACCAGGGGTCTTCAAACTTGGCCCTTTTATGACTTGTGGACTTCAACTCCCAGAATTCCTCAGCTAGCATGCCTGGCTGAGGAATTCTTGGAGTTGAAGTCCACAAGTCATAAAAGGGCCAGGTTTGAAGACCCCTGCACTAGACTATAAACTGAGAGCAAACCCTCTTCTTTACTATCACTTATGGTGTTAGTGTTGTGATTCCGTGCCAGCCTGTGCTCCCAACAGCTGAGTCGGAGGAATCTGAGGAGGAGGTGGAGGAGGCATTTGGGGAGCCATCAGAGCCAGAGGGAGACTCTGAAGTACAGGACTCACAGTTGGATGCAGAGCCTGGGCCCTCCAGTCGTGTTTCTGATGAAGCTCAGCTGGGTGAGGAGCACGAATTAGACTTGGAAGAATCACAACAGATGGAATTGTTAATTGACGCACGCAGGCGGCATCAATTAGCCAGAGTAAGGCAACAGAGGTCAATGAAGCACCTCCAAAGTAAGAAGAAATGGCAAGGGGAGGCACCGCCTTAGGACTGCTAATTAAAGGGAGGAGGTGTGGGTGGTGCTGGTTGCTGAAAGCAACCGTTTGAAAACCGCATCTTGGAATCTTGATCTGTGACTTCTCTTGTGATTTCTTGTTTGTTTTTCATCGTGCTCTTTTGGACTTAAGTTTGCTGTATTTGACAGGTTTGTCTACAATATTAAAAGGGGGTTTTGTTTTGTTTTAGTCTCCAGCCTATTGCAGCAGCAGGGGTTTGGTCCTTGTGAAGTTAACAAGGACGGCAATAGGCTGGAACAGAACAGTTACCTAGTCTGGGTAATGAAATGTCTGCAAGAAAACAACCACCTCACCACCAAGGACTCCTCATTTCAGCTACAAATATTCTCTTTACAGTGCTCTTGCTGACCTTAATAGAGACATTAAGGAGACAGATAAAGGTATGTGTGAAGATAACTCAAATAAGCAGGGAATTGTGGTCTGAGATGAAGAACTATATTTCGACAGGGAGAAGTATAAATCAGGTATTACACATCAGTCATGCAAGAACAGAAAGGCACCCAAAAAGAGAAGCTACCTTCTGGTAGGTGATTCAATTATAAGGGATGTAAATTTAGGAAAGGATACAGAGGCTTCGAAAGAGGTCAGGTATCTTCCAGGTGCTACTGCCAGTAGGGACAAGAAGCGTATTTCTAAAATAATCAAGAATGGCAACAAGGACTGTGATGTGGAGGCTATCATACATCTTGGCACTAACGATCTGTCCCAAAAAGATGTACTCTCTGTGCAGAACAATTTCCAGAGCTTGGGGAAGGAACTTAGCAGAATAGGCTGTAGGCTTACTTTCTCAGAGGTTTTACCAGTGTATAAGGAGCAAAATGGAAAAGGCCAGCGCATAGCATAATTCAATATGTGGCTAAAGGAGTGGTGTAAAGGGGAAGGCTTTGGATATATTAGTCATGATGTCTGTAGTTGGTCCAATGAAAAGATGTACAAAAGAGATGGTTTGCATCCATCAAAGAAAGGGACTGAATTACTTGGCTATAAATTCACAGATTTTCTGGGGGAAAATTTAAATTAAACAGCGGGGACAGTGAGTTAATTGATACAGAACAACCCTGTCCCCGACAATCTAAAAATTATAGGGTTATCAGTGCATGTAACATAGATGTGTGTGTGGACAAGAATACCAACCTTGCTGTCAGGCAAAATCAAGCCTCTAATAGCAAGTTTCACACAAAGTGCACTAACCAAATAGGTGCTAAGACAATAGGGGAACTCAGGCACCACACAGGTTATGTAGAAAGTAAACACAGGGCCAGTCATAAAGGACTCAAATGTCTATACACCAATGCACAGAGTATGAATAGCAAACAGGGTGAACTAGAAATTCAGGTTAATGAGGGCAGATATGATATTGTTGCCATTACAGAAACATGGTGGGATGAAACCCACACATGGAACAGCTAGAGGGATTTAAATTATTTAAAAGGAACAGAACAAATAAAAGAGGAGGTGGAGTTGCTCTCTATATAAGAAATAACTACATCTCTACAGTAATAGAGCACAATAATGATAAAACTGTCTTGAATGCATTTGGGTCAATATAAAAGGGGGAAAAATGACATTGCCATAAGGGTATACTGCAGGCCACCCATCCAAACAGAGGAAATAGATGAAATTTTTGCTAGTCAGCTAACTAAGGTATATAGGAAGCACATCACAATAGAAATGGGGGACTTTAATTACCCTGACATCAACTGGGAGACAAACTCTGCACCAAGTGGAAGATCAAACAGGTTCCTGGCAAACCTAGCAGACAACTTTGTATCCCAAAAAGTAGAGAAGGGAACTAGGGGATTAGCCATTTTGGATGTAATTCTCACTAACAGAGATGAAATGATAGAAGGTGTTGAAGCTATAGGAACCCTGGGAGGAAGTGATCATGCAATATTGGAATTCCACATTATGGAAGCACAAGCAATAGAACACAGTCAGACTAGAGTCTTGGACTTCAAGAGAGCTAATTTCAGTAAACTTAGAGAAGGCTTGGGAAGTATTCCATGGATGAGAATCCTCAAGGGGAAAACAACTCAAGAAGCTTGGGAAATTTAGAAAAATGAGATAATAAAAGCCCAGTCTAGCACAATACCAACAAAGAGGAAAAATAACAGCTCTCAAAAGAAACCAGCATGGCTACATAAAGAACTCTCTGACAAATTGAAAGATAAAAAGGACAAGTATCAAAAGTAGAAAGAGGAGCACATAACTAAGTCAGAATATCAGCAAATAGCCCAAGCCTCCAAAGATGAAGTGAGGAAAGCCAAGGCTCAAAATGAACTAAGGCTTGCGACCAAAGTCAAAAATAACAAAAAAAGCTTCTTTCAACATGTAAAAAACAAGAAAAAAGTGAAGGAAATGATTGGTCCATTAGTGGGTGAAAGTGGCAAGAAAGTGACAAGCAACAGGGAGAAAGCAGAACTATTTAACTCCTTTTTTGCATCTGTCTTTACACAAAGGGAAAAAACAGACCAACCTATTAAAAATAGTGCCATAAAAAACAGAATAGAAACACAAGTTAAGATAGGCAAGAAAATGGTAAGTGAGCACCTGTCCAGCCTAGACGAGTTCAAATTGCCAGGACCAGATGGAGTATACTCCATCAAGGAACTGGCAGATGTGATCTCAGAACCACTGAACTATATTTTTCAAAGATCCTGGAGTACAGGGGAACTACCAGAGGACTGGAAAAGAGCTGATGTAGTTCCCATCTACAAAAAAGGGAAAAAAATGGACCCAGGAAATTACAGACCTATCAGCCTGACCTCAATACCTGGGAAGATTCTGGAAAAGATAATCAAACAAAGAATCAGCGAACACCTAGAGGCAAACAAAATCACTACTAAAAGCCAACATGGGTTTGTCAAAAACAGATCATGCCAGACAAGCCTTATTGCATTTTTTGACCAAGTGACAAAATTAGTGGATCAGAGGAATGCTGTGGATATAATTTACTTGGACTTCAGTAAAGCATTTGATAAAGTACATCACAATCTACTACTTGATAAGATAGAAAAAAGTGGGGTAGACAGCACCACCACCAGATGGATCCGTAGCTGGCTGACCGGCTGTACTCAGCGTGTGGTCCTCAATGGAACCACATCTCCATGGAGGGAAGTGTGTAGTGGGGTGCCCCAGGGCTCTGTTTTGGGCCCAGTGCTCTTCAGCATCTTTATCAACGATTTGGACGAGGGGATAGATGGAGAATTCATCAGATTTGCAGACGACACCAAGCTAGCAGGAATAACCAACACTCCAGAAGACAGGCTTAAGATACAGAAGGATCTGGACAGACTTGAACACTGGGCGCTATCTAACAAAATGAAATTCAATGGTGAAAAAAGCAAGATTCTACATTTAGGCAAGAAAAACCAAATGCACAGATATAGTATAAGGGGTACCTTGCTCAATAGTAGTAACTCTGAGAGGGACCTCAGAGTCCTAGTGGACAATCATCTAAATATGAGCCAGCAGTGTGCTGCAGCTGCCAAAAAGGCCAACACAGTGCTGGGCTGCATTAACAGAGGGATATGCCTTGGTAAGGCCACACTTGGAATACTGCATCCAGTTTTGGTTTTTAACAAAGAGAAGGACAAGGGGGGACATGATAGCAGTGTTCCAATATCTCAGGGGCTGCCACAAAGAAGAGGGAGTCAAGCTACTCTCCAATTATTATTATTATTATTATTATGGATCATCGCACAGTCAGCCAGATGTTCAGACTGGATTTGGCATTTTGTCTACCTATCGAGTCCTTACCCAGGACCTGGGATAGGCAGATGTGGATGTTTGATGGTATTACAGATATCGTCGCAGGATGGAAGCAGTTCCTAGTAAGGACGCCTTTTGCAATTGACTAATAGCGAATTTGTCAATGCCAATGGTGTTCAAGTGGTGCTCCAGTTGTTTTGGGATTGCACCCAAGGAGCCTATGACTATTGGTACTACCCTTGCTTGCTTTTGCCACAGTCTTTCTATTTCTATTTGTAGGTCTTTGTATTTTGTTATCTTCTCCAGTTCTTTCTCTTCTATTCTGCTATCTCCAGGCACTGCCACATCCACTATCCAGACTTTTTTGTCTTTCTTATCGACAATTGTTAAGTCTGGGGTGTTATGTTGCAGGTGCTTGTCTGTTTGAATTCTGAAGTCCCAGAGCAGTTTAATTTTATCATTTTCTATGACTTTCTCTATTTTATGATCCCACCAGTTTTTGCTTACAGGCAAATGATATTTTTTGCAGATCTTCCAATGCACCATTGTTGCTACTTTGTCATGCCGCTGCTTGTAATCAGTTTGTGCAATCTTCTTGCAACAGCTTACCAAGTGGTCCACTGTTTCTTCAGCTTCTTTGCATAGGCGGCACTTACTGTCTGTTGCTGTCTTCTCAATTTTGACTTTGTATGCATTTGTCCTTAAGGCTTGGTCTTGTGCAGCCAGAATTAGTCCCTCGGTCTCTTTCTTCAATTTTCCTGCTCTTAGCCATTGCCAGGTTTTATTATTATCTGCTTTCCCAGCTATTTTTTTCATGTATTGGCCATGTAGTGCTTTGTCTTCCCACGCCTCTATTCTGTTCTTCATTTGGTCTTTCTTGTAGGCCAGTTTGGTCTCTCCAGTAGTTAGTAAGCCTTCCTAATATACTAATTTCAGTGCATCTTCATCATTGTTCTTCAGATATTCTTCCAAAGCCATTTTTTCTTCTTCAACCATCTGATGTACTTGTAGCATTCCACGCCCACCTATTTGCCTTGGTAGATAAAGTCTGTCAATGTCACTGCGTGGATGAAGGGCATGATTCATTGTCATTATTTTTCTGGTCTTCCTATCCATTGCTTTTAGTTCTGCTTGAGTCCAGTCCACTATTCCAGTGTGTACCTAATGACTGGGATTGCCCAGGTGTTGATTGCCTTTATGGTATTTCCTCCATTGAGTTTGGACTTTAAGATCTTCTTCACTCTCTTGATGTATTCACCTCTAATCTTTTTCTTGACTTCAGTGTGCTTGATGTTGTCAGCTTGAAGGATACCCAAGTATTTGTAGTACTCTTCCTCATCCAGACTCTTAATGTTATTTTCGTGGGGCATCTTGATTCCTTCAGTTTTCACTATTTTTCCTTGTTTGATAGTAAGTGTGGCACATTTGTCCAAGCCAAACTCCATTACAATATCTTGGCTATATATACGGACAGTGTTGAGCAGTGATTCTATTTCAGATGATGTTTTTCCATACAGCTTCAGATCATCCATGTAAAGGAGGTGGGATAGTCTGGCAGATGTTTTTGATGTTTGATAGCCATGTCCTGAGTTATTCAGTATTGTTGACAGAGGAAACAGTGCAATAACAAATAGTAATGGTGATAATGAATCTCCTTGAAATATTCCTCTCTTGATATTAACCTCTCCCAGCTCTCACCATTGATCTGCAACTGTGTCTTCCATTGTGCCATCGATCTTTGCACAAATTTTCTGATGTTTCTACTGACTCCTGTTATTTCTAGGCACTTTATTATCCAATCATGTGGCAGAGAGTCAAATGCCTTTTTGTAGTCAATCCATGCCACATTCAGGTTGGTCTTCCTTCTCTTGCAGTTTTCCAAGATCATTTTGTCTATTAGGAGTTGATCTTTTGTTCCTCTGCTATTGGGGCGGTTTCCTTTCTGCTCAGGTGGAAAGAGATTGTTTTCAACTAGATGCTGTTGCACTGCATCAGCTACTACACCAGTTAGTAATTTGAAAGTTGTTGGTAAGCAGGTAATTGGCCTGTAGTTACCTGGTGTTGCCCCTTTTGCTGGATTTTTCATTATTAGGTAGGTTTTCCCAGTTGTTAGCCACTTTTCAATTTCTCCTTCTTGTAGTATATTGTTGAACTGTTTGGCAATGAGTGGGTGTATAACAGTTAGATGTTTCAACCAAAACCCATGCAGTTCATCTTCACCTGGTGCTGACCAATTTTTGATTTTCTTTGCTCTTTTTTCTACCATTTTTGTTGTTATTACTAGTTCTTTCATTTCAACTTCTGTTTTATTTGCATCCACCTCTTTTAACCAAGCCGCATCCTTGTTGTATTTCTTTGGGTTATCCCATATCTGCTTCCAGAACTGCACTGTTTCTTCCTTGTCAGGTACTGACTGATTCCTTGCAGTTTCTCCATTGATGGATTGGTAGAAACATTTCTGATTGGATTGAAATTGGAGGTTCTGCCTATAGTTTGCAATTCGAGCTTCATATCTACTGATTTTTCTGGCTATAGCTGTTATTTGTTGCTTTATTATTTCCAGTGCTTCCTTGATCTTCCTTGTTTCTAAGTGGTATTTCTTGATTAGGTATTCTTTGGTCTTCTTGTTCTTCAGCTTCTTTTCTTTCATCTGTTCTAGCTTGCTTGCATGTGATCTTAACTTGCTGATCTTATTTTCTAGTCTAACCTTCCATTTTTCTGGTGCACTGTTTGTTTGTTTTTCTTCTTTGTTGATTTTGCATCCCAGGTATTCTGTTATAACTGCAGCTGTGCTGTACATTAGTTGGTTTGTTTCTTGCAGTGAATTGGTGCTTATACTTGATATTGCAGTATTTGCATCTTTTAATGCTTGTGCTAGCTGTTTCTTTGGAACAAGCTTCAATGCAGGTAGCCTTATTCTGTTGTTTTTGTGCTGTTCTAGATGCTCAGTTATTCTTTGTTTCAATTCTTTTATTTCTTTAGTTAGAGGGTTTTGTTCTTCCTGAGGTAGAGGTGCCTGGTTTCCAAATGAGAACAGTTGTATATCTCTGCTAGATTCCTTCACTTCCAACTCCCCCTGGTTTGCCTCTACATTCTGAATTACTTCTGGTAAGGCTTTGATTTCTTTGCCCTGGGTAAATCTTTGCAGTTCGTCCAATTCTGTTTCTGTGAATATTTTATTTCGTGTTATAAATCGGCGTTGATCTGCTAGTCTCTGTTCTGTTATTTCTGATTCTGGATGTTGTTCTTTCCAGAACTGGTGCATTCGTTTTAGATATCCTCTTCTTGTTGGACTTGATCTGTAGTAACAGATCATTATTTCTTTGTTTTCCATCACTGTGTATCTGCGACGGGTAAACACCTTTTCTTCCAGTAGTTCTGCAGCTGCTGGCCCTGGTTGCTCAACCAACAGTCCTGAGTCCTGTAACCCATTTTTCACCAGATATCCAGGAACTCCAATATCTAGTGCGGACCTTGTTAACCCGGGCGACGTCCGAGCCGGTATGGCATTCTGCAATTTACGTCTCACCATATTTTTTATGGGAGAGACACTCTTTGTCTGACTCCTCTGATGAGACCTGTCCAGTATGGTTGAACCTCTGGCATAGCTCTCATCTTCCTCAGAGTACACAAGCCCCACAACCACGTCAAGGTAGTGCCTCACTGAGGGATTATTATTATTATTATTATTATTATTATTATTATTATTATTAGTGTTAATACCACTTTACAATGCCTTGGTGAGGCCACACCTGGAATACTACATCCAGTTTTGGTCACCGTGATGTAAAAAAGATGTTGAGACTCTGGAAAGAGTACAGAGAAGAGCAACAAAGATGATTAGGGGACTGGAGGCTAAAGCATATAAGGAACGGCTGCTGTAATTGGGTATGTAATGAAGAGAAGGATGAGAGGGGACATGATAGCAGTGTTCCAATTTCTCAGGGGCTGCCACAAAGAAGATAGAGTCAATCTATTTTCCAAGGTGCCTGAAGGCAGGACAAGAAGCAACAGGTGGAGACTAATCAAGGAGAGAAGCAACCTAGAACTAAGGGGAAACTTCCTGACAGAACAATTAACCAGTGGAACAACCTGCCTCCAGAAGCGGTGAATGCTCCAACACTGGAGGTTTTTAAGAAGAGACTGGACAGCGATTTGTCCTAAATGGTATAGGGTTTCCTGCCTGAGCAAGGAGTTGGACTAGATGACCTCCAAGGTCCCTTCCAACTTTACTATTATTATTATTATTATCTTTTACTAGTATCACTATATTACTTATCTAAATGATAAACTCCTGGGTGAAATCCACTACACAGCTTAAAGAGGAAGGAGGATATTTAATGATCATGGAAAGCTGAGTGGTTACTGGGATTAGAATAAAAAAACTAAGTAAAAAGAAAAACAAAATCCATCCAAATTCTGAACAGAGAGCACTCTACACTGCAATATTTTTTGTTATTGTTACAGTTGCTCCTTATTCTACTTAGAAAAGTAGCAAACCCTCAGCCATGACTGGACTAGCTATTAACCTGTTTCTTCAAAGTCTGGTTGCCTTTGATTCACTGCCTACAATTTATCTGTGGGTCAGTGGCTACACTATTAAAAAGCTGACCATGGTCAAGTAGATGGAGAGTGATTTTTGATGTTCAGCTAAAATACTCTCATATTTATGGCCTAATTTACTAATAAAATACAGGGAGCAATCAAAAGAGCAAGGTCATAAGTAATCTAGCATAATAACAGCCAGAAGAATAACAGTGACTAATATGTCAGATCTGGAGGGGAGTGGCACAAGGGGAGGAGGCAAGTAGTAAAATGTGTATCCCAATACGGTAATACAAACCACAGGTCTTAGGGACTTCCGTTGAAAGTCATGACTTGCATATGAAAGGCCATGGTTTCTGTTGTAATATCTGGTATATGCTGTCATTTTCTTTTGACTGTGATTTGTCAAAGAAGTCTCCAAGTAGAGCAGAGAAGGTCTATAAAATGAGTAATTAGAACACCCAAGATCACTAAGACAAGCAAAGCCAAGGCTGGCCAACAGAGCCAACTTCCATTAGCAATACTATGGCAATGAAATGGCAAAGCTTCTGCTTTCAAACTGAGTTGTGCTACAGCTCTACTTTTAAGTTCTCTCATGCTGTAAAGCCTCTGCTCCCAGTGATGGTTATACTTCATGCTCTATATTTTTAAGAGTCTTCTGTCTTGAAGTCCCGCTCTTGAACTGTGTATCCTCAGTTTTGAGTATTTTCTATATCACTTGCTTTCTAGAAAATAGACTTTGCTTACAGTCCCTCTATATCAGAAAATAATTCCTCCTGATCCCAAGCATCTTGTGAGTTCAAAGGTCAAACAAAATATGAAATGATTTTGGATTTGTGGCATTTTACACATATTTATTGCAATCCTCCCTTTCAGGATATCTGTCTCCTCACAGCTGCCTAGAAGCAATAAAAACAAATAATGAATATTTACTAAAGAACAAGACATCTAAGCAAACATTGAATATTCAAAATCAGGCAAAGCGATTTCTAAAACGCTCCCTGTGGATGGTTGTTGTCTCCTCTCCTTTCTTCAGGGTAGCCAGTGATAGTGGCCTGGAGGAGACACATTTTATTCATTGGGGCTAATTCACCCTGATATCAGTCTCGATCATTCTATGCCAGAAATTCCATTCCATTCTTATATACCGTGCTATGTTCTAAACTATCAGGCTTATGATTTGTGTGATAGTCTACAATCTTCTGCACATTCTCACGGAAGAGCAGCAGTCAATTAAGCAAAGGAATGAATGGTTTTCTTCTCTGTCATTCTCTCTGTGTTTCTATTTTAAATGGCATTTTAAAAGAAAATTTCAAAATTTCAGCTTCCCAGCATTTGTAGATAGAATTAGAAAAACTGGTTTATAGGCTATTATGCCAATTTTACAAGGTTATCAAAATGGTTTTATCAAGAAATAAAGTAGTACATCTATTTTATGGTACATTCCCACAAACAAGGAATTCAAACTGTAATACAATTCTTCTTTGTTCTGATAAATTATCTAAAGTCATAACTATGTCATCCTCTCAAGATCTGGTCCAATTTCATATGAAAATTGAAAGTAAAGAATTCCTGATTTTTCCTGCCTTATGTAATCCTACTGTCTACTTTCTTCCTTACTTCTGGCAATAAAGACAGCCATAAGGAGGACCTGAAAGTGAGCAGGCAGAATGAGCCACAGCTGTGTCCTCTCTACCCCAGGATTTGGAGATTCTAGCCCAGGGGTGGGGAACCTTGGCTCTTTTATGATTTGTGGACTTCAACTCCCAGAATTCCTGAGCCAGTCATGCTGGCTCAGGAATTCTGGGAGTTGAAGTCCACAAGTCATAAAAGAGCCAAGGTTCCCCCACCCCTGGGCTAGCCTATGGGAAGGAGGGATGGAAAGCCAGTTACAGGCTTCTATGGAAGTTTGAAAAATTATGCTACTATTTTAAAAGTTGTCATAATAACTCAGGTCATGAAAGTGACAGCATATTTTTCCAGCTTATATGGAAACCAAAAAAGGACATGTATGTTTTAATGTAAAGAAGAGAGAAGAGAGTCTGCAGCAATTCAACTGAATAGTCTGCAAAGCATGCACAGCTCAAATACATTATATATTGTATTCAGGTTGGAAGGCAGCATCTGAAAAAGCTTATCAGATAATCCCCCTTGAATTCTTCAAACTATAAATATCTCCCTTCTTTTCTTCTTTATCTTTAAAGCTAACTGTTATGTACTGGTTTTGAGGGACTAGTCTTTCTAAAATATTTAGAGATAGAGGAAAAAGGGAAGAGACCTTTAAAAAAATTATAAAATACCCATGGTTTTGATCCTGTCTATCTTGTGCTTTCCTTGCCACAGGCAATGTATAGATTTTCACTTGTCTTTCCTCATAGCTTTGTAGGTATCCTATAGATTGCCTTCAAGGCTACCATTGGAACCTTCCCGAATGTCTTTCTCTGCTGATAAGACTACTCAGATTTGAGAGGATAAAACTCAGAAAGTGTATCTGTTGAGTCCTCGAATCAATGGCGAATGAATACAGCACATTCTGTAGTTCCAACAGCTCTTTATTGAAGTCTTTTCCACTCCGTCACAGCTCTGAGGCTCGCAGGCCTCTCAGACTCCTTTTAACAATGTCCCCGGGCAAAATGGTAACAATTAGGCGCGCTCCACGCCTCACGCATGTGCGTGAAGCTGGCACCAGCCAGTCTGGTCCCGGGCAGCTTGCAACTGCCCGGGACCATTGCAACGTCCCGAGCTTGTCTTTGCAGGCTCAGGACACAACAGTATCTATCAGAAGCATGAGGACTTTCAAATTGTTCTTCCCTGAAGGTTGACAATGAAAAACACATATTGCCTTCTAGATGGTTGCAAGTCTTGACTGCAGAACTATTATGGAAATAGTCAGTTTGTGCTAGCTGACATTAGTTGCTTAAAGTATTGACATTACCTTCACAATACATGTCATGCACTCTAAAAATAAAAGTGCCATGTTTCTTCTTCTGAGAAAAAAGGTTTGCAGAGACAGAAATCAATTCCTTTCACAGTAGAGTTAGTTGTTTTATATTTTTTACAAAGCTAATTTTTCTTTATCTGCAGGGAGTTTTTCAGATCATCATGCCATGGAAATGTCAGTGAAAGTTGAGACACAGAAAACACTTGCAAAATTAAAACTTGATATTTGTCCTCATTGTTGAATTATCTGTTTTGGATAATATCAGATATGTGGGTATATAGTGTATGTTGTTGATTGTTTTCAAGTATAGATAAAAAAGGTAAAAATTGGGCTTAACTTGGTATGCCTTTAATCCATAGAGCAAATTAAAACTTATACAGAGAGGATAGTATTCACTGGAAGTAATCTCTGGTCTAGTCTGCTCTCACTTTGGCAGGAATTCTAAAGTTTGAGATTGTATGTCACTATACTATTTAAAAGTTTGTTTAAAATGGTTTCCCTTCCCCCATGCTTGATTTAGAGTGGATAAAAAGCTTCTTATAGGTTTACTAGACAACCCTGATCCCTGGGGCCATCATTTTAGAGATATTTCCCTACCAGATTTCTCTATGCCTTCAAAACTAGCAGAGCTTCTACAGTAAAGTACTTGAACAGTTCTTTAAAAATTATAGAGATGTTCAGAGATCTGTTTTGGAAGTAACCCATGTTGAACTGTATACACAGTCAAACACCAGCTGTTGACCATAGGAAATGTTTTATAACATTCTATATTATGTCATAAAATGCTATATAATAAAATGTTTTATAAAATTTGCCAAATTTCAATTCCATGGGAGTAATACAGCCCAGATTTTGGACATATTCTGTAAGTTAGCCCATTTGAGGTACCTTGAAAAAGTTTTGCCTTACGAGCTTCGGCAATTAAATAATTACAGACATGAGAGTTTTATTAGTAGTTAGATGAAGATAGAATTAGATGCTTATGTCTTCTGGACATGCAATGTTCTTTTTTTCTTTTGTTATATAGTTTTTATTGCAGCAAGCCACTTAGAGCTATCATGGAATCAGGCAGCTTTATATATCTCACATAAATATATAGACTGCCGTTGAAAAAATCCTTCTCATGATCCTAGCCTAACACTTTTGATTTCAGCAGAAGTACCACTTCTGAATATATTAAAGCTTGGAAAAATATATGCTTTCAAACAGAATAGCACCTTATCATATTGCTTCACACATTGAATTTTAGAAACACACACAGACCCTTGTGCCCAGTGAGTAGTTTTTGCAAGAGTTACATGATTCACACTGTAACCAGCTGCAGGAAGCAGTTTAACTAGCCTCTTTCATAAAGGTCAAGCAATGGGACAGGGGATGGATGGAGGATAATTTGGGAAGGGGGACACAGAATCCTCAGGAATTGTTCAAGATCTCATACAAGAAGGGAGAAAGAGAGAGAGCTTGGGGAAAACAAAATAGAAGCGAAAGAAGGGAAAAACATTTGGAGTGAGTGGACCAACATAAACATAAATCATGAGCAAGAGCTGAAAGAGGGAAAGTCTGAAGCCTTGGGCAAGGAAGGTCAGAGAACAATTGGCAGCTGATTCAATGGGGTGTAAACAGCTGAAAGTTCACCTGTAAGGAGATGCTGAGAAACAATCTGAAGACCAGATCTCAGAAGAGAAAGATGTTGGGACCAGGAGGAGAGGAAGAAAGCAGAATGAAGATTTATGGCAGCAGTTGTAGGAGGTGTTGGTAGAGAAAATAAGCTCATTGTAGAAGGGTGCAGGAGGAGAATTATATTGCTATTTGAGTGTTCATTTATTAAAGTAGCATAAAGCTCTTACTGTACCAGTATATTTGCTAAAAGCTGATGTAATAGAATGTATGGATGATCTTGGGAAATGAAGGGATGCTATCTAGTGTTGAAAGAAAAATCATCGGGTCCAGTCCAAGACAGGAGTAAACAAAATGGAGACTAAGATGCTGGAAATAAAATGGAGGCTGCTTGGGAAAGAAGGTTCTTGTTTATTTAGTTGACAGAAACTTCAATGACACAGCATGTTTCTGGAGTGGCTGACAAATTGAGTTGGGTGTGGGTAGGTTTTTATACATTCTTTGGGCTTTGTATTTAAGTTTGTTCCTGTTCCTATGCAATGTACTTTGACCTGAGCTTGAGTGTGCCCTTTTGGTATTCTAATGGTGGTGGGTTAATCCTATTATGTCCTAAAGGTCATATTCCTGTCCTTCCTGTCTTTGTTTTTCTAATCCCCTCAGCTCCAGCTTTCCTGCCCCAGTTTCCCTGAATGAATTCCAAATCTGCATTTCTAAAAGCTGGTTTCTGCTTGGGACGAGAAGACTGGGGGCTGGTTTCTGCCTAGGATTTTTCTCCGTTATTCCTTTGGGGAAATATAATATTCTGCCTTTTTTAGTATTCCACAAAATATTTCCTTCTGTAGGAGGGTGAGTGGGTGCTGACTTCCAACAATAGGAAATGATCAGACAAAAGAGGACAACCCCCAATGGCTTAACAGCCAGAAAAAGAAACTTACAAGAACCTGCTCTAATGGATCAAGCAGTTAAAAATGGTGGCAGGAAGTTTGTAGTTTCAGACTTGCCATATTCTCTAAATATAGCCTTACACTAAGGTAACACTGGTTTATCTAATTGTGTTTCCTACCTGGTTTATCTGTTTAGCTATTTAAAAAAAAATCATAATTAGAACTGGGATATTCTCTTTGTCTTACTAACTGGCTTGGTGGGAGGGAAACAAGGCAGGCTTGACAAGAATACATTCTTCAGATCAATGATAGAGATTATTCTTGACAAAGCTTGGGCAGTTTCATCTCTTGAGCCTAACACTGGTTCCAATGTTACAGCTGGATAACTCCAATTAAACTCAGTAATACAACTGACTTAGTGATGGGGAGGAAAACAGTTTGGTACAAAATAAGGTTGGGAGATTTCATTCAGAGATTTTTTTTTTAAATTCCTCCTTCTGTCTGGGTAGTATTAGTTGGGTTTATGCAGTTGACTAAATGTTTGTGTTCACATACCACATCAAGCATTAAAATAACCACACTGGCTGAGTTCTCACAACATATTGAGCTACCAAGCACCTAACTTAGGGTTAAAGCCACTTGAGAGCATTTGTCTGATAAGTAAATTTAAAAAAATTGAAGGGAAAGATGCTGCTTTTTCTATGACAGGGGTGTCAGACTTGCCGTGTCACATAACTATCATGACATATTGCAACCTTTTTCCCCTTGCTGGAGCTGGGGTGGGTGCACCTTCCATGTGACACATCCAGCCCCCAGGCCAGCAGTTTGACACCACTGTTTTATGAAAACTTCTCAATGATCATTGAAATTGGTTGTTGCCTAATTTAGACAATACCCTTAATCAGAGTGGGAGAAATACAAGCAATAAAACAAAACTGGCTGTGATCTTCACCCTGCCCTCCCCCCTCCAATCTCCTCATCACACTCACAGGATGATGAGAATGTAATACTTGCTCCTATTTAAGTTTAGATCCAAAATGACTCTGGCAAATATTTTTGAAATATTTTTCTCTCTTCCTTTATCTGCCTGCCATTGTCACTTTAGAAAAAGTTTCATTGACTAGCAGCCCTAAGTTGCTATAAGAAAAAATCTATTTTTATCTGTAATGTTTGCTGCAGCTAATCAGTTGGGACAATCAGTTCCAGTAAGAATCCTAACCTGCTCGGCTGGTTTCCTCAGGGGGAAGGTCTTATGAGATACCAAGGGATTTGCTCCAGAAAAACATGTAGAACTGCAGGTAAAATGCATTTTTTTCTTCTATTCTTGAAGGAAGTAGCTAATGGATGGAAATCTAGCTAGAGAGCAGAGAAAGATTATAGATCGGGGTGTCAAACTGCTGGCCCGCTGGCCGGTTTCATCATACCGGAGCTGTGCCCACTCCATTGCTGGCAGTGGCGAAAAAGCTCCGATATGTCACGTGACATCACGTGACGTCGCTAGTTTAACATGCCTGTTATAGATGATAGAGAGATTTAGCCAACCCTTTGCCAATGGATCTTTTGGCATCCATACCTCCCCTGCCTTCTTTCTTCTGCATGAATCCTGCAGCCTAAATCAGACTTTCCTGCTCTCCACAGTTATACCTGCAATTCTAATCTTCTCCTTGCCATGGAAGATCAGGAGAAGATGAAGTTCAACATACATCTATAAAATAGAGTATAGGGGGGAGACAAAGAAAGGCAACTGGTACTTCTGTTTCTTATCTGAACATCTTGCAAGACCTTCGTTCTTCATTGTATTGGTAAAGGGCCTCCTTATTAAGGTCTCATTAAGAGGTTGCAGTTGGTTGAACAATGTGAATGTTGTACTCCCTTCCTGGAGTCAGTGAACACTCAAGTACCCCAGCCTGAGTGAGATTCACTTGTGTACCCAGAGAGCAAATCTGAATCTTCAGACAGAGTATAACATTATTAAAGTACAGTTTTATTTCCCTTTCCTTGGTTTGCCATTCAAAATGACCAGCAACACATTTGGATTCATATCAGTCTGCTTGTCCTTATTTATTCTACTTGTGCCATCAGACCTGTCACTGAGGAGCCAGTGACACATGCAGAAAGAAGATGGATCCTAAGCAAGTGCAGGAAAGCATCAAATCTCAGACAGGCTAAAAGCTCTTGAGAAAAATGGTCATATTCAATAAACTGAACAGAAAATGAGACAAAATTCTATTAATAAAATGCAATGATTTAAAACACAATTCTTTTATTTTCAGGAAATGAAGACAACTAAAGACAGAAACTCAGCAATATTTTTTGTTGGTATAATAAGGTTATATTTCTTTTTCTTTTGTAGTTGTATAGCCCTTTATAATCTTTTTATGCATAGTTACTCTGTACATAAGTTCTACAAAAATTAAAATGACAAGCAACTCTGCCTTTGGATAAGGCCACACTTGGTAAGGCCACACTTGGAATACTGCATCCAGTTTTGGTCACCACGATGTAAAAAAGATGTTGAGACTCTAGAAAAAGCACAGAGAAGAGCAACAAAGATGATTAGGGGATTGGAGGCTAAAACATATAAGGAATGGCTGCTGGAATTGGGTATGTCTAGTTTAACGAAGAGAAGGACGAGGGGGGACATGATAGCAGTGTTCCAGTATCTCAGGGGCTTCCACAAAGAAGAGGGAGTCAAGCTAGTTTCCAAAGCATCTGAAGGCAGGACAAGAAGCAATGGATGGAAACTAATCAAGGATAAAAGCAACCTAGAACTAAGGAGAAACTTCCTGACAGTTAGAACAATTAACCAGTGGAACAACTTGCCTCCAGAAGTGGTGAATGCTCCAACACTGGAAGTTTTTAAGAAGAGACTGGACAGCCATTTGTCTGAAATGGTACAATTTAATAGAACTCCATTCCTTGCTCCCTTGTGAAGGCCCATTATCTAAAATGTTCCTGCCTCAAGGAAAGATGTAAATGAATGCAAAACTGAAAACACACCCCAAATTAATCAAAAGAAGAGCTATAAGTGCAAGATTATTGGTCGGGCAATGTTGGAAGAAAGATTCTTTGCCCACTATGGAAGAATGGACTGTTAAGGTGTCTAATTTAGCAGAAATGGCGAAAATTTCTGCTTATTTGAAGGATCGTTCACAAGAAAGATATATTTCGGTTTGGAGAAGATGGATAGACTATATTCAAAATAAATATGGGAATAAAAAGTTTCATTTACTTTTTGAATAATGAGTATTATTATTATTATTACTATTATTATTATTATTATCAATAGTTTATTATAGTGGAATTTTTATTATATCGTATTGTTTAAGAATTAGGATATTAATTTGTTTATGTTATTATGCTTATTTAGAATTTGTTTATTTTATGTTAAAAGGGAGTTAAAGTGTATTATGGATTTGGTTTTTATATAGTTGGTTAATGTTATTTAGATTATGATTGTCATATTTGTAACCCTGTATTCAGCTCTGGGAAGTGTGGGAGGGGGAAGGGGTGGGGGGATTGGGGTTGTTTTCTTGTAAACTTTTGTAAAACTTTACAATAAAAAAAAGAGCTATAGGCATGGGTTTCTGCAGGTTGTAGTTAAAGAAAAACAGAATAGTGGCAACAATAATGCAATTATGGTGACTGGCATGTTGAATTGTTTTCCCATACTGTGTGAGTACACCCAGCGATAGGAAAGAAAAGCACAAAAATTGAAACAAAGAAAAAGTCTTAGGAATAAGATAAGTATACAGTTGTTTTTAGCATCCATTAATCCAATAATTATTAAGACAATAATAATGTGTTTATGTATACATGTCTAGTTGTCGGCCACTTTTCTTCAACTTAACTGTCATCCTTGTATAATATCTCACTGTCTATCCAGGTGTATGTGCCACTGTATCTTGTCCAGTGAAATAATATTTTTGTTGCATGATTGTCACATACATTTAGAAATATTAGCAATAAGAGTAATTTATCACATAGTTCTTCAGAGATAGTTTCTGGGTGCAGTAAATGTTAATTAAAATGCAGTTATCCTCGATATTCATCTCTAAAATAGAAGTACAGCAGAGTCCATTTGTTCTGAGTTTAGATAATACTATACTGATTAATAATAATTTTAAAAACTCAAGTAAGAACAGATAACAGCTTTAATCAGCCTGTTCTAATGTGATGATTCATGCCATGTTCATTTGTCAATTAAAAGATTAGCCCTAGAGGCTTGCATTTTTATCATGTAATTATAAATGCATTCATTTATCAAAAATACTATTTTATTTTTTTATATTTTTTGAAAAAGTAAATGAAACTCTTCTTCTATTCTCTGAGAAGTAGTTTGGACTAGGTGACCAGTATGGTTCTTTCCAATTCTAATAATTGTACAATATTCTGAAATATTTAGTCCTAAGACTAAAGTTAAGATGGGAGATGGTCGAAAGTGAGTATTTTAGGTTTTTATGCCCAGAATTTTGACTCTCAGACTGATCTGTTCTGACAAAGTACTCTATGTCCTCCTTTTTAGCAAGTTTCTTATAGCTGGCATGACAACACCAGCTATTTAGTAGCAGTTCTCCAATGTCCTCATTATATGCGCTATTCTTTGCTTCTTCTTAACCATACAAATGTAAAAGCCACCGAAGGGCTAATTTCTAAGATCATTAAATGTTGAAAAGAAAGATATTAGTTCCTAACGCCCTGAATAGTTTTGATATGTTCTCTTCGTTTTCTCTCCTTGTCTCTCAGTTATTTCAGTACCTTTTGTTTGTGCTGTGCCTCTGGCAGGAACAGTTTGTTGGGGTCTGATCTCAAAACTTTGCACTTTCAAGCAGCTCTTAAGACATGACCCAGAGATCCAGCACAATGCATTAGGATTACATGTCTACGGTTATTGACTTGGAAGCAGCTGTGGTGGATGGCTTTTTTCATATAATTGCCCACAATGCCTCTCTGCTACTATAACTGCCAAGTAAACCTATGGCCAGAAACCCAATGGCAGGCACCAAGTGAATGTTAGAACATTTTTTAAAATTTAGTATTAGAAACTTTTATTTGAGCATTTACACTTTTATGAAGGCTCAGAAACCATGTCTCATTTTGTTTTACTTTAAGATTAGTTGACTGTCTTAAACTTTGTTCTCTCAAAGAACTTGAAAAAAGTTTACCCAGGGAAGTGAGATAAGGTATACATTTTAAGAATAGATAAGGTGTACAGTACATCCAAGGATTCCCCTTAGATAATTATTCTCAGAAGCTTTAGGAACCCTGACAAGGAAGGAGTTTCCTTATATGGAATGATGTGAGGGAAATGAGTGACTGAATAAGAGGTTTGTATTCTATAGGAGAAAATTGATTGTAATGTGTTGTGTCCTGTTGCAAATGGTCCCGGGCAATCGAAAAGCTGCCCGGGACCAGACTGGCTGGCACCGGACTTGTGCGCATGCGCACAAGGCGCAAAAAAAGGTTCTTCCCTATTGGCTGGACTGCCTGGGTTTGGGAGACTATAAAAGGCCTGTGTGCCTGTTTGGTAAAGAGTTGAGTTGAGTTGAGGAATGAATAAAGAAGTACTTAATTACAGCATGTGTCTTGCTTCAATGCCGCGAACGCCAAAACATAAAAGTGGCGATGAAGGTGGGATCGCTGCAAGGAAGAAGGAAATAAGAAGAAGGTAAGCCTCATCTGAAGAGCCTGAAGCCTGGGAAGTCAGCGTCCAGCTCTGCACTCACCTTCCAGTACAGCATCACTGGAGGTGAGCTTGGCAAATGGGCCCTTCCCCCAACGAAGGCTTGCAGCGAGGCATTCCAAAGCTGAAGATGTCAAAAATAGGATGCTTGTTGGAATTCGAGATTTCCCACCCAGAGCGCTGGAATTCCTATGTGGCCCGGGTAGAAAATTACTTAAGGGTTAACCAGGTCCAGGAAGACAGCCTGAAAGCAGCAACCCTGCTGTGCGTCTGCGGTCAGGACACCTTCGACGTGGCCAAAAACCTGGTAGCCCCTGCACCGCTGGAGTCTGTCACCTACACAGACTTAAAAAACATGCTGAAGGATCACTTCCATCCCAAACTGTCTGTAATTGTGTGGAGGCATGCTTTTGAGCAGAGGGACCAGAAGCCGGGTGAGTCTGCTGCAGAATTCATCGCTGCCTTGAGACAAGCTGCCAGGCCTTGTGAATTCAAGGACCTGGAAGAATGCTTACGAGACCACTTCATCTGCGGCCTTAGAAGCAGAGAAAAATCTTTGCTAAAGCTGAAGTCACTTTCCAAGATGTCTTGTGCAAAGCTCCAGCTGAAGAAGCAGCAGGCGGTGTTGTGAAGGCCTTGTGGCTCGCCCGAAACGCTCCAGCTGTTGCAACCGTCCATCAAGAGGTCGCTCAAGAAGTTCCAGACCTGGATCCTGAAGAGGAGGTGGACAGACTTCACCAGCCTGTGGTAAGAAGGCTGTGAAAGAAACCAGACAAGGCCCCAGCAGCCCTTCAGTGTCTCAGTTGCAGAGGATGCCACAAGCGCACAAACTGCCGGTTCCGCTCCACCATTTGCCAGGCATGTGGTAAGCAAGGCCACATTGCCACCATTTGTTTGGGTCGCCAGCAGGTGCAACCTTGGGAAGAATTCCTTCAGAAAGGTACCAGGGTCCCCAGCCAACACAGGGTGGGTTTCTGCATGTCGCGTAGAAGCATTTGGGGACAGGGACACACAAGCCCCTTAAACAGAAACTTTGCATTGATGTGAAGTTACAAGGGGTTCCCTTATCGATGAAGTTGGACACCGGGTCCACTCTATCGATTATTTCACACAATACCTTTAAAAGGATTTGCAGCAGTAGTAACCTTCGAGTCAAACTCAGGCTATCAAACTTAATTTTTGTTGTTGTTGTTAATTGTGAAGTCGTGTCTGACCCGTCGCGACCCCATGGACAATGTTCCTCCAGGTCTTCCTGTCCTCTACCATCTTCTGGAGTCCATTTAAATTCACACCTACTGCTTCAGTGACTCCATCCAGCCATCTCAGTCTCTGTCGTCCCCTTCTTCTATTGCCCTCAATCTTTCCCAACATTAGGCTCTTCTCCAGAGAGTCCTTCCTTCTCATTAGGTGGCCAAAGAACTTGAGTTTCAACTTCAGGATCTGGCCTTCTAAAGAGCAGTCGGGGTTGATCTCTTCTAGGACTGACCGATTTGAACGCCTTGCAGTCCAAGGGACTCGCAGGAGTCTTCTCCAGCACCATAGTTCAAAGGCCTCAATTCTTTTGCGCTCAGCCTTTCTTATGGTCCAACTTTCACAGCCATACATTGCAACTGGGAACACCATGGCCTGGACTATACGCACTTTTGTTGGCAGGGTGATGTCTCTGCTTTTTAGAATGCTGTTTAGATTTGCCATAGCTTTCCTCCCCAGGAGCAAGCGTCTTTTAATTTCTTGGCTGCAGTCCCCATCTGAGGTGATCTTTGATCCCAGAAAAATAAAATCTGTCACTACCTCCATTTCTTCCCCATCTATTTGCCAGGAATTGAGAGGGCCGGATGCCATGATTTTGGTTTTCTTAATGTTGAGTTTCAAGCCGACTTTTGCACTCTCCTTCTTCACCCGCATCAAGAGGCTCTTTAGTTCCTCTTCACTTTCTGCCATTAGAGTGGTATCATCTGCATATCTTAGGTTGTTGATATTTCTCCCGGCAATCTTAATTCCAACTTTTGATTCATCTAGCCCTGCCTTTCTCATGATGTGCTCTGCATATAATTTAAATAGGCAGGGCGACAGTATACAGCCTTGCCGGACTCCTTTTCCAATTTTGAACCAATCAGTGGTTCCGTGTTCGGTTCTCACTGTTGCTTCTTGACCCGCATATAGGTTTCTCAAGAGACAAATGAGATGGTCTGGTACTCCCATCTCTTTAAGAACTTGCCACAATTTGTTGTGATCCACACAATCCAAGGCTTTTGCATAGTCAATGAAGCAGAAGTAGATGTTTTTCTGGAACTCCCTAGCTGTCTCCATGATCCAGCGTATGTTGGCAATTTGATCTCTAGTTCCTCTGCCTCTTCGAAATCCTGCCTGTACTTCTGGTAGTTCTCGATCCACATACTGCTGGATTCTAGCTTGTAGGATTTTAAGCATAACTTTACTAGCATGTGAAATGAGTGCAATGGTGCGATAGTTTGAACATTCTTTGGCATTGCCTTTCTTTGGAATTGGAATGTAAACTGACCTTTGCCAATCCTGTGGCCACTGTTGAGTTTTCCAAATTTGCTGGCAAATTGAGTGTAGCACTTTTACTGCATCGTCTTTTAAGATTTTGAATAGCTCAGCGGGAATACTGTCACCTCCACTAGCTTTGTTGTTGCTCAGATTTTCTAAGGCCCATTTCACTTCACATTCTAGGATGTCTGGTTCGATGTCAGTGACCATCTCATTGTGGTTATCTGGGACGTTAAGCTCATTCTTGTATAGTTCTTCTGTGTAGTTTTGCCATCTCTTCTTAATCTCTTCTGCCTCTGTTAGGTCTCTGCCATTTTGGTCCTTTATCATGGCCATCTTTGCATGAAACGTTCCCTTCATATCTCCAATTTTCTTGAAGAGATCTCTGGTCCTCCCTATTCTGTTGTTTTCTTCTATTTCTTTGCACTATTCATTTAAGAAGGTATTCTTATCTCTTCTAGCTATTCTCTGGAATTCTGTATTCAATTGGGTGTATCTTTCTCTTTCTCCCTTGCCTTTCGCTTCCCTTCTTTCCTCAGCTATTTGCAAAGCTTCCTCAGACAGCCATTTTGCTTTCTTGCATTTCTTTTTCTTTGGGATGGTTTTAGTTGCTACCTCTTGTACAATGTTGCGAACTTCCATCCATAGTTCTTCAGGCACTCTGTCTATCAGATCCAGTTCCTTAAATCTATTTGTCACCTCTCCTGTATATTCATCAGGGATATGATTTAGTTCATACCTGAGTGGCCTAGTGCTTTTCCCTACTTTTTTCAATTTAAGCCTAAATTTTGCAACGAGAAGCTCATGATCTGAGCCACAGTCCGCTCCTGGTCTTGTTTTTACTGACTGTATAGAGCTTCTCCATCTTTGGCTGCAGAGCACATAGTCAATCTGATTTCTATGTTGACCGTCTGGTGATGTCCATGTGTAAAGCCGTCTCTTGGGTTGTTGGAAAAGAGTGTTTGTTATGACCATCGTATTCTCTTGACAAAATTCTATTAGCCTGTGCCTTCTTCATTTTGTACTCCAAGGCCAAACTTGCCTGTTATTCCGGTTATCTTTTGGCTTCCTACCTTAGCATTCCAATCCTCCATGATGATAAGGACATCATTTTTTGGTGTTAATTCTATAAGGTGCTGTAGGGCTTCATAAAACTGGTCAATTTCATCCTCTTCAGCACCAGTGGTTGGGGCATAGATTTGGACTATTGTGATAGTGAATGGTTTGCCTTGGATTCGAATTGAGATCATTCTGTCATTTTGGGATTGTATCCCAGTATTGCTTTTTCTATTCTTTTATTGACTATGAAGGCTACTCCATTTCTTCTGAGGGATTCTTGCCCACAGTAGTATACCTGATGGTCATCTGAGTTAAATTCACCCATTCCTATCCATTTTAGTTCGCTGATTCCTAAGATGTCGATGTTCAGTCTTGTCATCTCTTTTTTGACTACGTCTAGCTTGCCTTGATTCATGGATCTTATATTCCAGGTTCCTATGGAGAAAAAATCTTTACAGCATCGGACTTTCCTTTCACCACCAGATATATCCACAGCTGAGCGTCCTTTCGGCTTTGGCCCAGTCGCTTCATTCTTTCTGGCGCTACTATTACTAGCCCTCTGCTCTTCCCCAGTAGCATATTGGACACCTTCTGACCTGAGGGGCTCATCTTCCAGCGTCATATCTTTTTTCCTTTTAGTACTGTCCATGGGTTTTCATGGCAAAGATACTGGAGTGGTTTGCCATTTCCTTCTCCAGTGGATCACATTTTGTCAGAACTCTCTGCTATAACCTGTCCGTCTTGGGTGGCCCTGCACGGCATAGCTTATAGCTTCATTGAGTTACGCAAGCCCCTTTGCCACGACAAGGCAGTAATCCATAAAGGGGAACTTAATTCTTACTGACTTTCAAAATTCAAGGGTTAATGTACTTGGAGAAGCCACATTCAAAGTGCAGCGTAAGGCTTTCCAAGGCCTATTAGATGTGGTGGTTGTTAGGGGTGATCGTACGAGTCTAATTGGACTCGATTGGTTCGAGGCCTGGGAATCCAGGTAACAGGCCTACACAGCCTGCAAACTACAGGAATTGCAGAAGTCTGCAGAGAGTTTGTGGATGTGTTTAGTTCAGAGCTTGGTTCATACAAGGGGCCTCCTATTGCCCTGCAGTTAGACCCAAACATCACACCAGTTAGGATTAAGCCTAGGAGGGTGCCCTTCGCCCTCAAGGGCAAGATTGATGCTGAGCTGGACAAGCTGCTCCAGCAGGGCATCTTGGAACCTATGGACTCCAGTCCATGGAAAACCCCCATTGTAACACCTTTAAAGGCTAATGGGGAAGTCTGAATTTGCGCGGACTATAAATGTACTTTGAATACAGCTTTGCAACAGCATGCATATCCTGTACCAGTAGTGAGTCATATTCTGGCCTTCCTCAAAGGGAGAAAGCTGTTTGCAAAGCTTGATTTAGCATAGGCCTATCAACAGCTACCTGTTGATGAGGCAACCGCTGAGGTCCAAACAATAGTGACCCACAGGAGCGCTTTTAAGGTAAAAGGGTTACAATTTGGGGTGAATGTTGCTTCTGGCATATTTCAGAGCATCATGGAGCGCACACTCAGGAGTATTCTGGGGGGTGTGCCCCTACTTCGATGACATCCTCATCGCAGGGGAGTAATCACAGAATTTGGCTGAGAGGTTACGGGCTGTGTTGCTGAGGTTCCGCCAAGCGGGCCTCAAATTGAAAAAAGACAAATGCAAAATTGGAGTTACTTCCACAGAATTTTTAGGTTTTAAAATAGATGCTCAAGGCATCCACCCTGCAGAATCCAAACTGAAGGCCATTCAGGAGGCCCCAAGTCCCAAGTCTAAAAGTGAGCTTCAGGCTTTCTTGGGACTTCTCAACTTCTATCATGCTTTTCTTCCCCATAAGGCTGCAGAGGCTGAGCCATTACACTGGCTCTTAGATAAGCAAGCTCCATGGCAGTGGACTAAGGTCCATGACAGGAGTTTTAAAGAGGTCAAGGCCTTGCTCTCATCAAATTCTGTATTAGCACATTTTAACGAGCAACTGCCTGTGTGCATTGCTTATGATGCATTCCTTTATGGGGTGGGTGCAGTATTCAATCACCTGAAGGCTGACGGGACACAAGTCCCTGTGGCTTACTACTCAAGGGCTCTGTCATCTGCAGAGCGTAATTCCGCTCAGATTGACAGAGAAGCCTTGGCCATAGTGGCTGGCATAAAGAAATTCCATGATTTCTTATGTGGCCGCCACTTCATGGTCTATACAGACCACAAGCCTTTGCTGGGGTTGTTTACAATGACCAAACCATGGTCTATACAGACCACACATCATATCCCCACATATGCTGAGGTGGTCCATTTTCCTGTCAGCATATGACTACACACTCATTCACAAACCTGGGAAAGAAATGGGCCATGCAGATGGCCTCAGTAGGCTACCTCTCACACAAATAGAGGCACATCCTGCACCTGCTGTTAATATTCTCTCTATTCAGGAACTGCCTGAATCTCCCCTCAATGCTAGGGACGTGGCTGCAGAAACTACCACTGATCACACGCTTACACGCGTGCTGACATGGGTGTTGTCAGGATGGTCTGACACATGTCCAGATGCTGTGTTTCAAAGCTTCTGGCAAAGGAGGCACAAACTGTCTACATTTAATGGGTGCCTGTTATGGGGTAGTAGAGTAGTTATCCCAGCCTCACTGAGATCTAGTCTTGTTCTCTCTGCATGAAGGACATCCGGGCATTGTGCGTATAAAAGAGCTTGCATGCAGCCATCTTTGATGGCCTGGGCTTGATAAAGCTATCGAGGCCCAGGTGCATGGTGCCAGGTGGATGGGTGCCAACAGTCATGGCCTGAAATGCCTCAGGCCCCTGTACACAGGTAGGAGGAGACACAAACATTTAGATTATGCTTGGCCCTTTCAGGGGCAATTCTTCCTTATCCTGGTGGATAGCCATTCCAAATGGCTAGAGTTGTACCTGTCTCCTCCACTACTACTGCTAGTACCATCCAGGTGTTGAGAGGAATCTTCGCTACCCATGGACTTCCTGATGTCCTCGTCTCTGACAATGGCCCCCAATTTACTTCTCTTGAGTTCCAGGCTTTTCTATAGGCCAACTTGATCCAGCATGCAATGTCAGCTCCTTTCCACCCTTCCACCAACGCGCAGTCTGAACAGATGGTATGCACCACCAAAGATGCACTCAAAAGAATCATGCACAGGTTAGCAGATTTTCTTCTTGCACATCGCACCACACCATGCACTGCCACTGGAAAGAGCCCAGCTGAACTCTGCTGGGGTCAACGCCTCATGACAAAGTTGGACAGACTGCACCCAGACCGGGTGGCTTCACAGGTATCACAGCCATAGGCACCTTGGAGACTTCAGGTGGGTGATCCGGTCTGGGCAAGGAACTATGGTCCTGGACATCTCTGGGTCAGTGCTGTTGTATGCAAGGTCTCAGAGCCACTCTCATACGAAGTGGCCTTGGGCGATGGACGTGTCCTTCGGCGCCATATTGACCAACTGCGCTGGCGGTTGTCCAACAATGTTTCCACTCCTGGCTCTGCTCTCGGGGGGAGGAGGGCCATCAATTGCATTCTGGGCCTCAGTCTCCCAGCTCCAGCGAGTTCTCACATGCTAATGCACAGGGCCCAGTGACTGAATGGGGGCATTCTCAGGATTCAGCTATTGCTCCAAACAGGGAGTCTCCAGAAAGGGGGTCATTCCGCACATCAGTTATTGCTCCAGACAGGGAGTCTCACCGGGGATATCCACACAATACAGCAAGTGCTCCAAGCAGGGAGCCATAAGAGAGGGGGTTTGCCATGGAGGCGGCTCCTGACTCTGGCATCTCAGCCACATACACAGGGGACTGGGACTACTGGGGAACTTCTGCAATGCAGGCCACTTTCGATGCTGGTCGTGGGCTCAAGGGACAATGTTCCCAAGAGGAATCCATTGTGGACTTGGAGAATTGCACTCCACCATTGGGCTTGGGGATTTCCACCCCTCCGAGGAAACCTGGCTTGGATTCAGAGGATCCAGCTAGTCAGCAGCAGAGTGGGTCACCTGGAATTCTAAGGCATCAAAGTCCTGGTCTATTAAGCCTACCAGATGGGCAGGTAAGCCAGGCACCCTTAAATAGAAGTCCTGATCTGCCTAGACTGGCAGGCGAGCCGTCAGGCCAGGCACCCTCCCTGACCCTGCAACAGTCACAAAGGGCCGAAGGTCCACCTAAATACCTTAAAGGTTATGTAAGGTTACTCTCAGTCCAAAGGCCACCTTACTAGTCAAAGAATTATATTCCACAAACTGGTTGTTGTGATTATTTTGTTAAAAGTTTATTTGTTATTATTATGAGTTAGTATAAAATGCTCTGCCTATGCGCAGTAAAAAAAACGTGTTAAACACTTATCCTGTCCAAGACACCTGTATTGGGCTATTGTGCCTTCTGTGGCATGTTTCATCCGGGGGGTGTTGTATCCTGGGCCTGCTGAAGCATTTCAGCAGGCCCAGAAATGTTGCAAATGGTCCTGGGCAACCGAAAAGCTGCCTGGGACCAGACTGGCTGGCACCGGACGTGTGCATGCGCACAAGGTGTGAAAAAAGGTTCTTCCCTATTGGCTGGACTGCCTGGGTTTGGGAGATTATAAAAGGCCTGTGTGCCTGCTTGGTAGAGAGTTGAGTTGAGTTGAGGAATGAATAAAGTACTTAATTACAACATGTGTCTTGCTTCAATGCCACGAACACCAAAACATAAAATAATGTATTTTAAGCTGTGCCAGGTGGAGAGTTTATGTGTCACCCATCTAATACCTTGGCATTATTCTTAGGTGAAGAATAAAGAACTTAATTTGTCCAGCTACTTGTTTTCTTGATCCCAGCTCAGAACAAATTTGGTAAGGAATAACATATTTCACCATGAGGATCATAACTAGTGACTATGCTGAAGAGTCCCTCAGACCCTGAATGGACAATGAGCTGTAAAATATTGTTTCAGGAAGGGGAAAACAGAAGTGCAGAAGAAGGTAACGGTGCTCATGTGGCACGCTCAATAATGGTTTATGCAGTTAACAAAATATTCTGGATTTGCATGAACCTTTAATTATACTGGCATAAGGTGGTGAGAAGGAGAAGGGGAAGGAGAAGAAAAAGAGGAAGAAGAGGGGAAGAGGGAGCAGGAGGTAGAGAGGGGGAGGGGAAGGGGAAGGAAAGAAGGAAAGGAAACTTTAAATTGCATGCTCTTGTCTAGTTATTTCATGGTGCTCTTTCAATTATTGTCTTTTTGCAGATATTTCATTATAATAACAGACTCGGTAACATCATCAGTGCAGGAGGAAGTAGGGTCTGCTGGCTTGCCCTACCAATCTTGGTAAAGGTGGTACAGACTCTTCCTTGATAATTCCTTGATTAAAGTTTTGTTTCTTCCCACCGTTGTTTATCTGGTCCTGTTTTCTATTTTGCGGAGGATTGGCTGCTGGAGGGGTTGTGTTCTAGATTGTTTCTTTCCTTTCTGGACTTTTGATTGTATTTTAAAATGATATGTAAGTAGGATTTGTTTCTATAGTGCAATGTTAGAAACATGTTTTAGGATTATACCCAGGTAATTCAGCTGATAAAATATAACTGCAGACATTTGAAAATGGACATTCTTTATTTTCCTTTCTTGATGTTCTTATCTTTAGAACTGGGATTCCCATTCTCTTCCAAGTGAAATATTTTTTTATGATACTGTTAATAAATATTTGAAAAGATAAAAGCAAAAATGTCTACATGGTAGATAAAACTAGAGAAATGGAAGCTGCAGTATAAGATTGAAAAATTTGTCTGCAGTAGCCTATGCAAGTGAAGAAAAACAAGAGAGGGAGAGAGGCTCGTTTTACTTCCATGGATAAGTAGTTCCATGGGTTTATAATCCTGCTAAGCAAACCAACATGTTCCAAGGAACATAAACCATATGAGAGGCTGTCCTCTTAATAACACAACTTTCTTTGTGAGCAGAAAATCTCTCTAAGGCTCACACTGAAGGGCAAAAAGTCCACTCAGCTGTGAATCAGAGTTGTGCAAGCCATAAACTGCTAATAATGTCAGAGGTATGTGATATATTGACATGGAAAATTGTGACCCTTGTGAAATCAGCACAAGACTAAATTGATGGCTGTCCCAGTGATAGAATGGTAAGGGAAATTACATTATTAAAGGCTTATAGCTCAAATATTGGCAATTGCATCACATAAATCTTTGAGTTTAGCACATATATTCAGGCCTACATAGTGCTGGGCTGCATTAACAGAAGAATAGAATCAAGATCACGTGAAGTGCCTTGGTAAGGCCTTGGTAAGGCCACACTTGGAATACTGCATCCAGTTTTGGTCATCACGATCTAAAAAAGATCTTGAGACTCTGGAAAGAGTACAGAGAAGAGCAACAAAGATGATTAGGGGACTGGAGGCTAAAACATATAAGGAACGGTTGCTGGAATTGGGTATGTCTCCCATCCTCTTTCACAGATAGTGACAATGTTTTATCAGCCTCAGATGATTTTTGGCTTTGTGTCTCCTAAGACTGAATACCCACAGGCTATGCTGGAGCAGCTTCTTCAAATTCATACATGAAAGAAGGACTAGAGGAGATACAGATGTATGGAAGATAGCATACATTTTTTTATTCCTTATTTTCAGCATAACAGGAATAGCCTGACAACTCTAATATCCCCTGTCTCATGATATGACCTTGTCATGTGTAGACCATGATTTACACAACTTTATCCCACTATTTCTACACTGAAAAACAATACCAGCAATGAAACACAGAACAGTGGGAAAAATCAAAACAAGCCATCATTATGCTGGCAGTTGTTTTGGTTACCATAAGGGTTATGTTCTGTTCAGGATCATTACTTAGGAAAGGATAAATAAAGCAGAGGCCAGATCCTATTGTTGGGCTTCTGAAAAAACAGTGTGTGCAGGAAATGAAAAGCAGAAAGCAAAAGGAAGAATAATAAGAATGGTTGAAAGTATAAGCAAACTATTCACCCAGTCCAGGCTAAGTTAGTTTTCTCCTTGTGTTGCTTTTATGAAAAAAAATAAGACAGTCTTCTCTTGATATTTTGCCTGATCTCTTTAATCACATGCAATTGACAATTGTAAAGAAATTGTCAGATATCACATTTGAATTGCTGGGATGAAGAAGTAAGCAGGCACACAATTATAAGACGGTAACGATTCTGAGATCTTCTGAGGTCTTGTAGGCTGGTTCTCATTGACATCAATTATATGCTGAAAAATGGAGCTCACCTACTTGTAAAGCAATTCAAATACATTGTGTTAGTTTATTTACATAAATATGAATTTTATCTGCAGATATTTCTCCACTTGATATTTTTCATTTTATCATTTGGAAAGAAATAACTGGGTAATTATCTATTTTAGTCAAAATTAACTTAGATATGGAATCTAGATTGCTTTCCCAGCTCCATTTACACTGGATAATAAAGATTTTGCTTCTTGAATGCTTTTGGTTGTATCTTATAGAATTTTGGCTGCTAATCATAAAATAACCTGTAATTTAACCTTTTTACAGAAATCTTCTGTTTTTATGCAATGGCAATGTGTAAATGGCAATCCTTCAGTGCCTGTTGGCTATGCTGTACATATGAAAAAAAATATGAAACATGGAGCTGTTGATGAAGCACATCTAGTACACCAAGTAAAATATTTGTGAAAATCTAATAGTGGCTCTGCTGCCTGGATATATCATGTACCGTTGTTACATATGCGAATGGGACAGCAAAAGAGTTGCCTTACATTAAACAGAAATGGCCAGTTCAAAAGAATTTGGTTCCAGGACAAGAAAAACGTGGCACATGAATCACATGTGGACTCGATAAATATATTTTTGCTTCCACTTCACATAGAACCCGAAGTGATGAAAAAGGAAGGCAAAGGTTTTTGTTATTTGAGACAGATGTTTTCAAGAATAACTGATGCCAGGATTAAGAAAGGCATTTTTATTGGTCCAGATAAATCATCAGATTTTGTTGATCAGGTAAGTCATCAATGACATTAATTTCACATTTTTCAAGATTCCTATGTGATATAATCATTCTGAAATTATATTTATGTTTGGTTTGAAAGGCTGTTTCATAATTACCAAAAGTTTTTCTGGAAGCTAAACTTTTGAAAAAAGTTGTTCTTTAAACTTGTTCCATAGTACTTCATTGAGAAGGTTATGTTGATCCTGCTATGATATCTATTATTTTAATTTATAAATTTTAACCCCCCACTTTACGCTTCTTCTCACACACAAACCTCCACAAATTTTTAAAATTTTTTATAGAATTTTAACATTGGAAGGGGCCATTTAGGCCCAGCCATATACTCAGAATTGCCAGAATTCAAATGAAAACAGATGTCTGTTCTGTCCTTGCTTGAAGACATTCAAAAAATACTCTCTAGGGAATTGATTTCATTTCAATCTTCTCTTCCTATTTTTCCTAGCATTCATGTGGAAGTCACTTTCCTGTAAGTAAAGATACGAGTTTATGTTTTGCAGTCTGGGAAGATAAGTCGTGGCCTAGTTCCCTCAACTTATTTTCACATGACTTAATTCCTAATACTCTGATCAAAACTATTGCCTTTCTTTAAATCAATTATTTCTCTAAATCCCTCTTACTTTAGTGCAATGGCCATTACAGGGAGCATCTGACAGAATTCAGTACAGCTCTCGCATCTCGGACAGTTTGCTTTTTCTTGTATAGCCCAAACTTCCATTTGCCTTTTCATATCCATTTCTTGCTGCTGACGTATTTAGTTTGAAATCAACTATTCTTCTAATAACTTTTTTTTACAAGCTAGGAATCTCTCATTCTACATTTGACATCTTCCTAAGTGAAGTGCTCTGCATTTGTCTCCATTACGTGCCATTCCACTGTTCCTAATAGCACACTAATATACAGAACAACAGAATTGACAGAATTTATAAAAGTCAGAAGGGGGCAGTTTTTAAAGGCCTTTCTGCAGTAAAAGCATTGCCAAAGCAAGCATTAAAATGCAGCAAGAAAGTGTCACCATTTTTTCATCAAGCAAATGTAGAAAAGATTCTGTGCCCTCAGATGAATAATAGCCTTATTTAAAGTCTGAAATCACTTCCTTGAGCACTGAGTGGGTCCAAATGGATGAAGCTAGTCCTTTGGAAAACTGACTCAGGGCTTCAAATTACAATTCAAGCTTTCTTCCTAGAGGATGAAGCAGACTGATAATCTTTGGTCCTCTGGCTACTAACATCTACCTTCCAATTGGCTGGTATATAGTTTTGATTAAAAGAGTCACAGGAACAAAATCCAAGTAATCAAAGATATTCTTCTCCATGAGGCATTTGCTGCTTCCATTGTATACAGTACAAACTCTTCTATTGCAGTACTGCAATTGCATTGTAATTCTCAGTATGTAATTCTCGGTGGCTAAGTTTAGGATTTATGATCCTGAAAGTTTTTTCAGCTCCTTAGAAAGTTAAAAACTAAATGCCTCTGAGAGGGCATGCAAGATTACTTTGAATTAGTAATACCCAAAGGATTGTTTATGACAGCTCTAATTAAGGGGCTGGAGGTCATATTTCCATCTAATTAGAACAGGCCTCCAAAATGACTTTTATTCCATGGAAATTAAGCTATGAGCTTAATTGAAAGAAATTATTTTTGAACATAAACAGTCCAGCCGTGTGATATTCAGCAGTTCTGTGGAGTAAAGAGGAATGCCTAGATGAAGGGTAATCATTCTCCAAATACATTAGCCTTGTAATTTACATTTCCTTAAAGCCAAAACAGAGTTCTGTCTTACCTAATGTTCATTGATTTATCTTTCTTCATTTCAGAGTATCACCTTATAGCATTTCTTCATTAGACAAATTCAAAGTCATAACAAGTAGGCAAGTTTCTGAACTCTTCAAAGCTCTTCATTAGAAGTATAACTTCTGATTATCTTGCTGAATACTACATTTATTGTTATTTTTAATACTTAGCTATGCCTTCCAGTCTCTGATTCGGTTTATAACAAGAATTGAGTTAGCTGTTGCAACTGTTACCATGGACAGTGTTGGTTTTAGAAAGGAAATTGTACGTCATATTCTCACTTAGCTATGAAATTTTTCAGTTAACTAGAATGCAGATCAATAGACTACTAAAACTTGAGTGCGATTGTGCATGTTTTAGTCAAGTTAGAACTGAGTAACTGTGTTATATATACTTTATGGTCATTTCAAAAATATTTCTAAAGTCCAGCTGCTCTAGGATGCAGCTGCTGGAATTTTAAGTGAGATTAATTTTTGCAGCAAGTAATTTCTTTCTCCCTTGAACTAATAATATGTGTCTGCAGAGGTGGTGAGTAAGAAGGCCTGGGGGACAAGGATTAAAGATTGAGAGGTTTATTTTATTGATAGTGATTGTGTGCTCATTCTAAAGAAAATAAAATAGTAGGTCAGTAATACAATACATATTCAATATATTGTGCAGTTTCATCCTTCGTTTTTCATGTTTTTTTGTGTTTCAGTACATTTCATTGCTATAGTTATTTGAATAAAATATGATAAAAATAAATCCACATGAAAATACATACGATATTTTTATGCACTGCTGTGATTTACAAGTGAAGGGAAGATAGCAGATGTAACAGCATAACTGAAACCTTGCACGTTTTTTTAAGATAAGAGACTCAATCACATAATCATGATCACCAGTTTGACTTTTCTGAGCCCTCCCCCACCTGCATATCTCTTTGTTATCAGGCAGAATCTGTGAGATTTGGTGCTCTCATGCTGATTATCTCCTTGGCAGCATTTCATTGTCAAATTAATGTAACCATGCTCCAGGATATGGGGGGGGGTTGATGTGATTTTCACTGTTACTATTATTATGTGATTGTGTTATTTTCACTATCACTGTGTATTGCTACGTGATTATATTATATGATGATTTTACACTTGTAGTTTAATGAATTATAGGCTTCACTAACTGAAATATTAGCTAGCAAAGAGTTCATTTGAAAAGGTGATGTGTATGTATTTCAGAGCTGTATAAATATATTTCCTCTCATTCTAATTTTTGTTATGAAATGTCAGAAGAAAATAGGGAAGAAAAAGAGAATATGGAGGTTATTTGGAGCTATTTAAGAAAGTTGTGGGATTAGAATATATTAAATAAATGGTACTGTAGACTTGAAAGAAAGCTGAAAGTAGATAATATATAATATTGCGTGTTTACTATAAAGTTGTCAAATAAGGTCGAGCCATCTTAATATTGTTGACAGCTTGGGAATGTGTGCTTCTTTGTTTCACTCACTTATGAAAATGTATTGAGGCATATCAGCTTAGATTGGCTGAGATGTATAGTATATAAAAATAGCAGTCAATTTTGAGCATACTCACAAGTACATATACAGATTCATCCACTGTTTGGGAACACCTTGAAAAGCATTTTCCACAAAGAACTTCAATCCCTGTCTTTATTATTTATTTATGTATGTATTTATTTAAATTTATTGGCTGTCTAATTCTAATGGACTCTGTAAGCTATTTTAAAAAAGAATCTAATACTGGTCGTACGATGTGAGGGAAAATATGCTACTGAAATTACTCTCCTGGCCAAATTATAAACTGTCCTAGTTCCTGTTGGGTGGGACTGTTTTTATTGTTGCTACAAAAATGCCCTCCTTGATTCTGAACCCTTTGTACATAACCAAGAACTATTCGGTATACCGAATAATGCATCCAAGCATGCTTCCATTAACACCTTTATTATGCCCTATACTTTAAAAGTCCCCTTATATCTGGTTATTGACCCAGCTATAATTTTCCTTTTTGGTGATCTAATCATAAAGAGAATGTGCTGTATCATAGTTCTAGGATATTTTACAGGAACTGACTATCTGGATTCATTTAAATTAATGTTCGGCTCTTGATTTGGAATCAAATATCCATAGTCCCTCTGGTTAATGATCTGAATCAGGAATGTATCCTTGTCAATGATGGTGTACCTTTTGGTAGTTTTGAAGTTATCAAAATGTTCAAAGTTATTAACTTTATAAAATATTATCAAAACTATTTTTCTGGTTCTTTAAGAGGAATAGATCTGGAGGGACCATCAGATCCTATTTAATATACAGTATCATAAGGAGGTTCTGCGTGATGCCTGTTCATTGCCACACCACATTCCATAATATCTTACAGTTATACCTTGGGTTTTCATTTATTTTTTCTTTAACTTCATATGGGTCTCTTGGGAGAGGGTTGGGTTTTATCAGTTTGGAAACTGCATTCAGTTTCATATCCTAGTTCAAGATGTTAATGTTTTGAACATCTCTGATGTCTGGAAATGGCTGATCTGGATAAGAATTCATAAGATGAAAGTAAACATGGCTACTGTTATGTCCCAAGCCTTGCAAATGGCTCGGGCGTTTGCAGGCAGTCCCGGGCAGGTGCAAAACTGCCCGGGACCAGACAGGCTGTCGCCAGCGCCGTGCGCATGCGCGGGTGCTGGCGCGGGAAAAGTAACACATTTACCCGGGAGTTGCCTATATAAGAGGCTGCGAGCGTTTGGGCACAACAGAAGCCATCTACTTGTAAGCTGAACGCAGAATAAAGAAAACTGAGAACTCCAACTGCTTCTCGTGTCTGCTTTTCGCCAAGGACTCAACACTGGCGACGAAGGTGGGATGCCTTACACCGCCTGGAAAGGAAGAAGTGTAAGCTTACCCAAGTGAGTCCTGAGCGACGGAACGGCGTCGACTCAGCAGCTGCCCGCCAATCCAGTGCGCATTCGGGGGTAGGCTGGCTGATAGACCCGTCTCCTGAAGATGGCGAAAATTGGAAGGCTTTCGGAGTTCGACGTCTCACATCCAGAGCGGTGGGAGTCCTATGTAGCCAGGATGGAGAACTACTTCAAGGCAAACCAAGTGAGGGAAGAGAGCTTGAAGGCTGCCACCCTGCTTTGTGTTTGCGGTCAAGACGCCTTCGACATCGCAGAAAACCTTGCAGCACCTGTTCCAGTAGAGTCTGTCAGCTACGCAGATCTGAAGAAGCTACTGAAGGAGCACTTCCACCCCAAGATGTCCGTCATCGCATGGCGCCACACCTTCGAGCAGAGGGATCAACGGCCGGTGAGTCGGCCAAAGAATACATCGCCGCATTACGGAAGGCCGCCAAGCACTGCGAGTTCAAGGACCTCGAAGAACGACTGAGGGACCGATTCGTGTGCGGGTTAAGGCATCGAGATCTACAACAGAGACTTTTCGCTAAAGAAGAATTGTCCTTCCAAGATGCCTTAAGGGAAGTCACCGCAGAAGAAGCAGCAGGCGGCGCTGTCAAGAACATGCGGCCGATCAGAAACAGTCCAGAGGTTGCATCCGTGCACCAGGAAGACGTCCAAAGAAACTCCGAGGAGGATCCGGACGAGGAAGTCGACCGTCTCCACCCCACGAAGGAAGAAAATCAGAAGGGAAGCTCTTCAGCTCCGCTCAAGTGCATCGGCTGTGGAGGTCGCCACAGGAGAACCGACTGCAAGTTCCGCTCCGCTACCTGCCGGGCATGCGGCAAACAAGGACACATTGCAGCTGTGTGTCTGGGCCGACGAAAGGTACAACCTCAGGAAGAACTGCGCCTGAAAGGTACCAGGGTTCCCCAGCCAGAATAGGGTAGGGTTTTGCGCTTTGCGAAGAAGCATCCTTAGGACAGGCACACACAAGCCCATTAAGAAAAAGCTGTCACTCAAGGTGAAGCTACAAGGGGTTCCATTAACTATGGAACTAGACACAGGGTCTGCCCTTTCAATCATCTCCTTGCATACATTTAGGAAGATTTGTTCCGGTAGTGGAACTCAGGCCAAGTTAAGGCCTTCTGACATTGTGTTAACAGATTTTCAAAATTCAAGAGTGTGTGTTAAGGGGGAGGCCACCCTTAACGTGCAATACAAGAGTTTTGAAGGTCCACTAGACTTATTAGTAGTAGGGGGTGAACGAACGAGTCTCATAGGACTCAATTGGTTTGAGGCCCTGGGGATACACGTCACAGGACTCAACAGTTTACAAACACTCGACCTACAGGAAGTCTGCAAAGAATTTGCAGATGTTTTCAGCCCCCAGCTGGGCACATTCAAAGGACCCCTGTGTCCTTAAAGCTAGACCCCACTGTCACTCCCATTAGAATTAAAGCAAGAAGGGTCCCTTTTGCTTTAAAGAGTAAAATTGACACTGAGTTAGACAAACTGATCCAACAGGGAATCCTAGAACCTGTTGATTCCAGTCCTTGGGAGACCCCCATTGTCACGCCTCTAAAGGCAAATGGGGACATTCGCATTTGTGCTGATTACAAATGCACTCTTAATAAGGCATTGCAGCAACATGCCTATCCTGTTCCTGTGGTCAGTCATATCCTGGCCTCCTTCAAGGGGGGGCGTGTTTTTGCAAAGCTTGACCTAGCTCAAGCATATCAACAGCTGCCTGTTGATGATGATGCTGCTATAGCTCAGACTATTGTGACCCACAGAGGGGCCTTTAAGGTAAAAAGGCTACAGTTTGGAGTGAATGTCGCTCCTGGGATTTTCCAAAGCGTAATGGAAAACACACTACGGGGTATACCAGGGGTTTGCCCCTACTTTGATGATGTCTTAATTGCAGGAGACTCCACACACATTCTAGCTGAAAGGCTAAGGGCTGTTCTGTTAAGATTAAGGAAATCAGGCCTCAAGCTCAAAAAAGACAAATGCAAGATTGGGGTGCCTTCTACTGAATTTCTGGGGTTCAAAATTGATGCGGCTGGGATTCACCCTGCTGAATCCAAACTACTGCTATTTTAGAAGCACCTAGGCCAAAGTCCAAGGCCGAACTTCAGGCCTTCCTAGGTCTCCTGAATTTCTACACTTCTTTTCTTCCACATAAAGCTAGTGTAGCTGAGCCTCTTCACAGGCTACTAGACAAGCAAGCAGTGTGGCAGTGGTCACAGACGCATGAGGCTTGCTTTAACGAAGTCAAGGCCTTGCTCACTTCTAACAGTGTACTTGCACATTTCAACGAGTCCCTTCCTATGTGCATCGCTTGTGATGCGTCCCCTTATGGGGTTGGAGCTGTCCTGAGCCACCTCAGGTCTGATGGAACTCAGGTTCCTGTTGCATATTATTAAAGAACATTGTCTTCTGCTGAGTGCAACTACGCTCAGATAGACAGGGAGGCTCTGGCTGTTGTTGCGGGAATTAAAAAATTCCATGATTTTCTATATGGCAGGCATTTCACGGTCTTCACTGACCATAAGCCTCTGCTGGGACTGTTTACCACATGTAAGAAGACTCCCCAAATCATTTCCCCTAGAATGCTTAGGTGGTCTATTTTTTTGTCTGCATATGATTTTTCTTTACTCCACAAGCCTGGGAAAGAAATGGGCCATGCTGATGGCCTCAGTAGATTGCCTCTGCCAGTAGTAGAAGCTAACCCTGCGCCAGCTGTCAACATTCTATCAATCCAAGCCTTGCCTGAGCTTAGTGCCAGGGATGTTGCCGCTGAAACAGGTACAGATCACACACTTTCACGTGTCAGTTCCTGGGATTTGTCTGGTTGGCCTGAGCACTGCCCTAGTCCTGAGTTTCAGAGTTTCTGGTCCAAAAGGAACGAGCTGTCCCTTTCTCAGGGTTGTCTGCTTTGGGGAAACAGAGTTGTCATTCCCCCCTCAATGAGGACTAGGGTCTTAGAATCCCTCCACGAGGGTCATCCTGGCATTGTTCGTATGAAGGCTCTTGCACGCAGCCACTTGTGGTGGCCTGGTTTAGATAAAGATATTGAGGCTAAGGTGCATGCATGCCACCTGTGCCAACGATCTCGCCCAGAGATGCCCCAAGCTCCCGTGCACAGATGGGAGGAAACACAGTCCCCGTGGTCTAGGGTGCATATTGACTATGCTGGGCCCTTTCAGGGCCAGTTCTTCTTGGTCCTTGTTGACAGCCATTCGAAATGGCTTGAGGTTGTACCTGTCTCATCCACCACCACTGCAAAGACTATTCAGGTACTGAGGGGGATTTTTGCTGCACACGGGCTTCCAGATGTCATTGTGTCTGACAACGGCCCTCAATTCACTTCCTCCGAATTCCAAGCTTTCTTACAGGCTAACATGATTCGTCATGCCACATCTGCACCCTTCCACCCGTCCACCAACAGTATGGCTGAACGTATGGTGCGCATCACAAAGGACGCCTTGAAAAGACTCACCTACGGGGACTGGCATCACAGGTTGGCTGACTTTCTCCTTTCTTATCGCACCACACCGTCCACTTTTACAGGGAGAAGTCCAGCTGAACTTCGTTGGGGGCATCAACTTACTACTAAACTTGACCGGTTGCATCCGGACAGATTGCCTTCATCTACCTCACACCATGGGGCACCTAGACAATTACTTGAGGGTGCCCTGGTCTGGACTCGTAATTACGGGCCTGGTCATACATGGGTCCCCGCTTCTGTTTCCAGGGTCACAGGTCCTCTATCCTACGAGGTAGCCTTGGAAACTGGTCGTGTCCTGCGCAGGCACATCGACCAACTCCGCCCTAGGCGGCATTTTCCAGCTGAGACTCCTGGCTCTTTTCCAGGGGGGGAGGGGGACCCTTTGGAGCAAAGGGAAGGGCACGAGCTGCTGCCCATCTCCACTGATGGAGCCACAAACGGCCCATCCCAGGGTTCCGCGAGAGCTCCGAACAAGAATTCTATGAGCCTACCCAACTACCAGGCATCCACGCCTACTCCAGCCAGGGAGTCACCCCGGGGGCATACTCACTTTCCACACACATCACACAGCACTCCAGTCATGGAGAATACCTGGGGGCATCCCAACAAATCATTCCCCGCAAGAGAGCTGGCACACAATCCCCAAAGTTGGCCTGACCTTACCCCAAATCCTACAGGGGGTCAAACATACAGGGAGGTGGTCGAGGAACCAAGTCCCGACTACAACACCTCTAGCCCAAATCAGGGAAGTAACTGAGTTTTGGGAAAGTACAGAAACCCACACAAGCCCGGACACAGAACGGGGTTCAGGGAATGGACAGCCTCCTGACAGGTCTTGGACGGACCTAGGAGGTTCAACAGAGACGCCCAGCAGTGGCTATCACTTCAGGGGGCCCGAGGGTCTACAGCTAGGCAGGTCAACCAGGTCACAAAGTGACAGAAGCCCTGGCCTGACGAGCCCGGTGGGCGAGCAAGCAGGCCAGGCATCAGGGCACAGCCCTTGGAAGGCACCAAGACAAAATAAGGAGAACAGGCTCACATCTCCCTCCAGTCAGGGAACTCCTGCTAGTAACCCAGAGCTGAGAAGGTCACAGAGAGCAAAGAAATCTCCTAAGTACCTAGAGGATTATATAACATTGCTGGCAAGGCAAAAGCCAGCAAACAGTGGGGGCACTGGGGAGCGGAACACTGTATAGAATAAATGATTATATGTTGGTAGTAGTTTTAGCCCGGGGGAAAGGGGTGTTATGTCCCGAGCCTTGCAAATGGCTCGGGCGTTTGCAGGCAGTCCCGGGCAGGTGCAAAGCTGCCCGGGACCAGACAGGCTGTCGCCAGCGCCGTGCGCATGCACGGGTGCTGGCACGGGAAAAGTAACACATTTACCCGGGAGTTGCCTATATAAGAGGCTGCGAGCGTTTGGGCACAACAGAAGCCATCTACTTGTAAGCTGAACGCAGAATAAAGAAAACTGAGAACTCCAACTGCTTCTCGTGTTTGCTTTTCGCCAAGGACTCAACAGCTACCATCTCAATAAGGAGCATGACTGACCAAAATGTTGCTGCTTCTCTGACTCAGGATGGAATTATACGTCCCCTGAAGGATGTTTTAACTTGCTCTCCAGTGACTGCTATAGCATGGGTAACATTTTTCAAGCAACAGATCATGAATATGGACTCCAGAGCAATACTGATGCACGTCAATATCTCCTCTTCAACATTTTCTCTCTCTTTCTCCCTTCTTCTTTCTTCTTGGTCCTAGGAGCAATCAATGGTCCTACCAAGGTTGCAGGTTCTCCCCAGCTCTGTCACCATGTGGTCCTATCTGGTAAATTGTGGAGGAAAGAGGGGCAGCATAATCAAAGGAAGAAAAAGCAATTGAAAGAACAGTTTGCTAGTTTAGCCATGGAGCTTAACTCAACAGTGAAACACCAAAGAAAATAAGACAAAGCAGCAACATGATTTATTATGTGCTGTCAAGTCAATGTCAACTCTTAGCAAACTCATAGTCCTCCAGAATGATCTATCCCCTACCTAGTTCTTCAGGTCTCCAATGATGCATCCATCACCATTGAAATCTGATCCCTTTATCTTGATACAGGTAAGCCTTTTCTTCTCTTCCTTTCCTCCTTTCTAGGTTGACAGATTTCCCAAAGAAGCTGGGTTTTCACATACTGTGTCCAAAATATAATTTGAGCCTGGTCATTTGCACCTTGAGTGAGACATTTTGATTCATACTTTTGTTTGTTACCTTGGCTTTCCAGGAGTCTTCTCCAATACCAAACTTCAAAAGTGTCAATATTTTTTCCTGCTACTTTGAAATGAACTTTTCCTATCATAGAAAGAAAGACCTTGTCTGAAGGAATATGATTTTTATAGATAAAGGCATACCACTGTGCACTATAGGACAGGTGTGTAAACAAGAAGCAAACCTAACACATGATGTTAGTCGGGTAATGAAATGTCTGCAAGCAAACAACCAAGCTCAAAAAGCATCTAGGACTCCAGAGTTCATCCCTGAGCCACAGATATTCTCTTCTGTTAGAACTATTTATACTGCAGTTTGTTTTCCTTTTTTCATATAGATATAAATGGCTTGCCTGCTTAGCTATAATAAGATAAAATATTCTTTTCAGCTCCATTCAAAAATAACCAGTTATTGAACATCATATATCACAATCTTTTAAAAAGTTGTATTTAATAACTTCCTCAGAAGTTTCAGCAGCCCTTCTAGTCCATTTTTCCAGACAAACCCCCAAATATTTTGTAAGAATTTTTGAATATTTTCTTGGATACATAATAGGCATTTATAATTAATTTTCATGAAGTTAATTGATAATTTTTTGCAAATAGTAGAATGCTCTGTTTTGTTTAAAGATAATAGAAAAATAGAGTGTTAGCTCTTTTAATTCAAAATTGACATAGAGCTTCAGAGACAAAAAAAATATCTTTTTTGGAATGCTTATCATTATTTTAAATCCTGCTGAGTGTAGTTCTTAACACGCTTCACTTACTTGCAGTCACACTGCAAGGTTTGGAGACTATATTTAGCTTGTTTCAATGGTTTCAGCAAAAATACTTCAGCTTACATTTCTACCTATCATTTCTTATATGTTTACTTTGCAGCCATACTTCTTTATCTCTCTTGTCTAAGATTTTAAATAACGTGGAAACAAAAGCATTTCTTTTTCTCATTCAAAGAAAAATCCAGCATATATTCACAGTCTGAACTTTTAATCAATTTATTTAAAGAGAAATCTCTTTCAAATATATTTGTTTTGTATCTGTATTTAGTCATTTCAATGAGCCTCAGATTTCTGGCCAATAGAGATGTGAAATGTTGAGAAGGCAGAGATTTTGCTGGTAATACAGATTATACTTGAAGGAGTACTTATTATATGGCATGCTAGCTTCTCTTGAGCTGCCTACCTGAACTACAAAAATCCAGATATCTGAATGCTGCAAAAACGTTTGGTAATTCTAAAATTCTCAGTTTTTTAATTAAGAGAATATTTTTAGAAGGTAGAACAGAGCACTTCATAAGCATGAAGAAATACGCTGACAGTCATCTTGCTGCCTTTTGGGAATTCAGACATTAATGAATTCCCAAAATATAGAACAGTATTGCATTCCCCTAAGTTTTTTTTAAAGGTCTTTTCAGTTTTTGATATTACAGTAACAACCTCTATTTCAAGAATGGAGCATTAATTAGTTCATTTCTTTGACATCTTCTGATATATCATGTTGATTCTGTTCTTAACAGTTCTTCCAGAAGCCCAACACTTAATTCTAGCATATTGTACATGGTGAATTTTTGATAACTTGCTAAATGTTTAATAAATAAATCTCAATAAATAAATTAATGAATACATTTCAATAAATATGTGGAGAAATACCACTGCTCTTCCATTTCTAACTTTATCCTCAATGGGATGGGGCAGACAGAATTCAGCTAGCATTTAGTCGTCCTCCCAACAGATTCTAGCTGCTTCACTTCTGTATGCCTCCTATTGCATTAATGTGTTCTTATTTATGAAAGATCCACCGCAGTAGTCATTTTGCAGTTATATATTCAGACAACCAAGACTGCTTGGATTTATGGTCAATTACCTTAGCTAGCAGAAAATAGAGTTGTTGATATAACCATCATTCACTTTTTAGAATCCATCTAGACTATAAATCCCGCTAGACTATATTTGTGCCAAGATGTTTATATATCCTTTGTTTTGTAATGCATATTAAAAAGGAAGAGAGAAATAGCAAAAAAAAGATGTATTTTATTATGTAAGATATGCAGTACAAATATTTCTGGATGAATATATTAGCCACAGATATGTAAAGTACAAGCAAATTACATTTATTCCACATCCTTCATTTATACAGAAATAGAAATTCTATATTGCCATCTATTGGTAGTTAACTGGAACATTAGCATGATGAATTGCAGAAATACATACCCACCTATTCCTTTCTGAATAAAGCAAGCAAGAAAATGAATAAAGTAGCTGAAAATAAATTTAGCATTATGAGCCCGAAATTTCAGTTGCTAAGCAAGGCAGTTGTTAAGTGAGTTTTGTTCCATTTCTGATCTTTTTTTGCCAAAGTTGTTAAGTGAGTCATTGCAGTTGTTAACTGAATCATGGAGTCATTAAGTGATTTCCCCATTGACTTTGCCTGTCAGAAGCTGGCTGGGAAGGTTACCATGGTGATCACAAGACCTCCCCCCCAGACAGTTCAACTGTCATAAATACATGCCAGTTGCCAAGCATCCGAATTTTGATCATGTGACCATGGGGATGCTGTAACAATCATAAGTCTGAAAAGGGGTCATAAGTCATTTTTTTCAATGTCGTAACTTCAAACAGTCTCTAAATGAATAGTTGTAAGTTGAGGACTACTGTATAGTATTTATCCATAGTTCTTCAATATGCAAAGGCAAGTTTGAAGCCTTTCAGATAAGCCAGAATATTTACTCCCATTATGGTATTTGACGATCAAGAATTATTTGTCAGATAATTCAAGCCCAATGTTGACCAGTTGTCAATAGACATACAATCCTCCAGATTTCAGAGGTAGATAATTTGATATACTGGATTCTCCAACAACAACCAAATCTTCCTTCAAATCATTACTAAAATGAGCACCAATAAGGTATATATCACAAACAAGGTGGCTTGTACAAAACTGAAGGCAATGACATGTCTGAGGATGTTTCTTAAATAACCTGTTCCTTAGTATTTATTTTATTTTACTTTACTTCCAGGACTTAAATGTCTATCTCATATAATGATTCTAGGCAGCTCACAACAATCCATAAAAAAATGAGTGAAAACAAAAGTACCTTTCTCCCTCCTGCCAGGTTCTGGACAAAACTGCCTCACAGCTCAACATCACAACCACCATCCACCTTAGCACAATGCTTGATGGAAGAGCCAGGTCTTCATGACCCTCTGAAGGCTAAAATGGCAAGGATCTCTTTTAGGACTGGGGTGGCCACCAAGGAGGTATGCCTCCAAAGTCAGATGGCAACAATTAAGGGAGGAACCTTTGTGTAATTCCTCAAAACAAAACATGAAACTGCTAAAATGTTATTTATTCAGTTAAAGCAAAAACTGACCAGTGTTCTGGTCACAGAAAACAAGATTATCCCAGAAGCAGTAGCTGATGCCTTGTTTTGCATCCCAGGCCTGCAGAATTGATGAGATGGTCTATATACCAGGGGTGTCAAACTTGCTGTGTCACATGATATGTTGTGATGTGTCGTGACTTTTTTTGCATTTCCGGAACTGGGGTGGGCACAGCCTCCATATCATGCAACTGGACTGTGAGCTGGCAGTTTGATGTTGTTGTTAATTGCGAAGTCGTGTCCGACCCATCGCGACCCCATGGACAACGTTACTGTTATCAAATATGTCAGTGATCTGAATTTAGTTACAAAATATCAGACTTATTGAAGTGTTCAGAGCAATTGGAAGATTCAAGACAGTGCTTCTTGAAACACCAAGATTTCCCCACACACACACAACTGGAACAAAATTCTCAAAATGTTTTGTTTGCACTATGACTATTTTACTCTCAGAAAGTTTTGAGGTTGAAATGTTTTTCACATCCCTAATAAGAATGACTAGTGATCAGTTCTTTATAAACTAAAACTTCCCAGATAACGCTATACCTGAAGGGACCCCATTAGCATGTCTTATTCTCACATACCACTGAGGTTCTGATAGATGGAATTACATATTTCTGCTTTTTTCTAAACCAATTTGCCCAATAATGCCTGCTCAGAATGCAAACACTGCATATAGTTTCAAAATCGATTGCTTGCTCAATTAATACATAAATAATTTAGTTGTTCAAGAGTCATGGGAGCATGTTCATAACATTCAAGATATCATTAGATATCTCAGTTTTCTTAAGGCCTATGAAAATGCTCACCTGTAACTTCACAATAGATCACAAAGTATTAAAGCCCAATTTATTTTAATTGATAAAAATGAATAAAAACATGCAAGTTATTAATTTAAATTATTTTAAACTACATTATTCATTGCAAAACAAAATACTACAATTTTTTGCATACCAGATATATTTATAGTTTTATTCCACTTACCACCTTAAACTATAAGGTTATTTTCTATTGGCTTAGTGCAGTGGTGGTGAACCTATGGCACGGGTGCCAGAGGTGGCACTCAGAGCCCTCTCTGTGGGCACACGCACCGTTGCCTCAGTCCTAGGCCTTCAGCTAGGTTTTATAAAACCTTTTCACTTTAGGCCTCTGCCGCCATGTACAAAAAAAAAAAAGGCTCAATCAATCACTCAATTTCAACTTCTTGTGGGAAAAAAAAAAGATCTTGCAAAGTTGGAATTAATTGATTGAACTTTTTAGTCCCACCCAGTCTGCTGTTACCACCGCAGCCATGCCCACCCAATGGGCTACACCCACCCGGCATCCGACGATGTATAAGTGAGTTTTGGGTTGCAGTTTGGGCACTCAGTCTCTAAAAGGTTCGCCATCACTGGCTTAGTGAAATGTTTGAGTAAACCCCAATAACATTTTATGGTTTCATATTATGTTGATTAACAATTTTAAAAACAAAACATGGCATAATAAATAATAATAATAAAAATAATAAAACATGGGGCACAGATAAACCTCCAAGTGGCCTCAACAGCTCTCAGAGACAGTGCTAACGACCAGATGACTGCAAAGAAATACAATCCTTCCATTCTCTCCACTACCTTGTCAGAACCTATCTTTCCATCCCCCCCCCCATTATCCAGTCTCAACTGTCAGTATCCATCCTTCCATCCCCCACCATCACCACCATCAGAACTGATGAAGTTTCTTGGATGAGAAGGAAAATATTTTCTTCTTCCTCAAGGAAAAAATTAATCCAGTAGCCTTCTGAAAAAAAACATCTTTGGGATGGCATAATATAAACATAATGTTTCTATGTTCCCTTCACTGTAGAAAAGCTAATTTAGCTCATGTTAGAGCAATAACAACTAGAATGCCTAGAATCAGAATTAAGGTGACCAACCATCCTCCTTTAGGGAGGACAGTCCTCCTTTTGTAAGTTCTGTCCTCTCTCGAAAAGTTTCCTCCTACATGTCCTCCTTTTTGATATTTGAAGACTAATCTGCAGGGCTTTTTTTTTCTCATAGAACGCTCAGAATGGCATTCCGGCACCTTTTTTTGGTGGTTTTTTTTTCAACTTTTGCATGAGCTGTGCTACTCCCGCTACTGGCTTTCAAAAGCCAATAGGACGTGCTGGTGAGCGCGCCAAAACACCCGGCTGGCAAACTTTGCACATGCAAGTTGTCTGTATTATTGTTGCAATGAATAAAATGTTTCTTTTATTTATGATATTTTTTCTTCAATTTATTTGTGTCCTCCTTTTCATTGTAAAAAAGTTGGTCACCTTATCAGAATGTAAGAATGGGAGATCTTCTGATCCAACTCTCTGACTAATGTAAGAATCTACAGCATCACCAATGGATGACACCTGTCCTCTATTTAAACAACTCCAGTTACAGAAAGTCTACTGCTTCCTGTGACAGTCTGTCTCATTCTGAACAGCTCTTGGCATTAGGAATATTATTCTGGTGTCCAACCAAAAGCTATTTCTCTGTAATTTAAATTCACTGGTTCTTGTTCTGTCTTCTGTTCTGCCTTCTACATGGCAGCTCATCAGATATTTGAACACAACTATCACATCTCTAATTGTATTCTCTCATTCTTTCTCATTTGTTTTTCATTCTTCTGCAGATCTGTTCTAATTTGTAAATGTCCATCTTAAAATGTATCCAGAACTGAATGTAATATTTGATGTGCAGATTCACCAAGGCAATACAGAGAAGAATCACTACAAGCCGTTCTACAATTTGTAATAAACTTGATTTTGAGGTTAAGAATTTCTTCTGCCGCCAAAATGTCTACATTAGTACTTTCTGCCAGAAGAGAACACTTTTCCTCATGTCTAAGGATTTTGTAGCAATTTCAGTAGATTCAGAACTTATTTTCAAATCTATCACAAGAAACAATAGATTCTTAAACACCATGTGAGTATAAATTACATCTCTACCCTCTCCTAGGCTGATTTAACATTCAAGGTTTTGTGAGGAAAAGAAAGCCTTCAAATTTTCTGCAAGAAGGTATGTTATCTAGATAGCTTAGTCAGGTTCACAAAAGCCAGTTATTAAATTATTGCACACTTAACAGCTGAGCCCCAAATTCATGTTATTTTAAACTATGCCTGGACAAGCTTATCTATTCAGACAGAATAAGAAGAAAACCCTGGAGGATGTCTGTGAAGGACTGGTCTTTGCAAGCATAGGAAAAGCCAAATACTTGACAGACCCATGAACCAGACTTTCCAGACATGCAGTTGGTCCAAGCAAAATGCAAAATGTGAATTTCTATTTTAGCTCTACAGTAACTGTATTGAGAACATTTGAATTTAAACATGGCTATCCATAGAAAAACAGACTATAAGTATTAACATAATAAATAATAACATTACTTCATTGATTAACATTACTTTGCTTTATTTAATGCTTCTTGTCAAGTTCTGCAATTAAGTACCGAAATGTATGTATTTTAAAACTGTGATAAGTACAAAATGCTAGTGCAAGCTATCTATACCAGCAGAAAATGTCCAGTTTTAAATAGTACTATAAATATTTGTTAGTGTTCATCTTTTCAATTGCTGTTGATTAGCTCTTGGATGCTGATGGCTTTCTTGTAATCAGCAATTGCTTCTTGAATTAATCCCATTTTGCCACGAATATCAGCTCTGAGCTTATACATCAAGGCATCATAAGGCTGAATTGAAAGGGCTGTGAAAAATAACATTTTATTAGGTGATTTTTCAAGAAAATAATAATTATATGCTAACATTTCTACTCAAAATACTGCATGCATTTCATCTTTGAAATTCTTTAAATGTTAATCGATTATTTCTCTTTGGTTGATTCAATTCAGTAAGACGTGAACTTCAATGACTAAAAGTCTAAGCAAGAGGCCTAGCATTAGCTCAAAAAAGTACGTCTGGATTTTGTAAATCTCTAAGCATAGGCAGTGAAAAGTGGTGGGGCAGGATAATAAATCATCCCATGTGCTCTGATCTTTAAAGACCTGCACACTGCAATTTGTTGTAGGATGCAAGGATTTCCCATGCTGAACAGATGGCTAGTGCTGAAAGCTTGAGCAGCACTGATGATCTATTTGTCAAAATGATGAAGGAGATCTTCATACCAGCATAATTCACCCATCACTCCCATCAGCCCCAACAAGTGATTCATTATGTCGAACCATCTCATTCTGGAGTCTTGTACTACCCGTTTTAAGTGATGAGTGTGTCAAGAGATGTATATATTTCAGCTATTAGTACCTTTTGAAATGTCTTCCTCAGCTTGCTCATATTGCTGTAACATGCTGTAGAGATTTGCCTTGTTAAAATATATTGCTGCAGACAAAGGAGACAAGGAAATTGCCTTCTCAAAATCTGTTTTTGCTTCTTCAAATTTTTTTAAGAGCGTATTTGTAATAGCTCGATTCAAGAAAGCAGATTCATTTTGGGGATCAAGTTCTATGGCCTTGTCATAATAGTCATTTGCCTATAAAATTAAATAAAATGTTTTAATTATTTATTATTGTTGATTTGTCAAAATAGTAATACCTTGGATAAAATATAAGTAGAATGCTATCATCTTAACTTGATCTTCAAGAGATCTCCTGTTCTAGTACTGCAAGCCAATATTGTTTTACTTTATTGTTTTCCTCATCAATTATACCATTTGTTCACTCATTTCTTCTGGAGAATTCAGATTAATCATTGTTGCATCCCCATATTTTTGGTTCCTGTTTTTAAATACATTAATTTCTACTATAATTGAACTGTAGATGCAGAAAAAAACTACATTGCTGTAAACTAACCATAGTATTATTATCTCATCTCAGCAAAAAAAATTATTATATAAACAGGAATGGGCAATTTTTGTATAATGGAAGCTATCAATAAAGGATAATAGTTGTAACTCAGGGTTGAAATGAGGGGGTCCTCAGGGCTCTCTGATCTTGGTTGTTTTCTTGCAGATGTTTCATTATCCAAAATAGATATCATCTTCAGTGCTAGTAAGGAATGGAGTTCGCTCTCAATTTATATTTTAAAGGCTTGTATTGTCAGTGTTGGTGAGAGAGGTCTTGGAGGTTCTTTGGTTGGACTATTTACTATTAACAGTAAACTGTTAGCAGGAATTGTTAGCAATTCTTTGATTGGGTTCAGGTTGACAACCTTGTTTTCTGTACTGACATGGACAGTTTTCATTATCTGAGACAGATGTTTCCAAGAATGATTCAAGATTAAGGAAGGCATTTTTGTTGGTCCAGATATCAGAAACATCATCAAGGACAAGTGGTTTGAAGATCTGTTAGCAGAGTCAGAAAAAATCATCTGGAAAGCATTCAAGGATGTCATTGAGAATTTTCTTGGCAACTACAGGGCAACAAACTACATTCAGCTGACTGAGACATCTTACATGTGTATTAACATTGAAATAATATAAGAATGGTCTATTTAATATTTCTGTAGTGAGAGGGAAAGTGAGAGAACTAGCCTGATACCTATGAGCTGGTTGTACTCAGATTAGCTTAGTGACTATTCTTTCTAAATTGCTTCATTTGACAGTAATGCATACACTTCATTTGTTTAGACATTGATCATTCAGTGCAACACCAATATAATACCAGTCTGGTTGCCCATGCATTTTCTGCATGTTTGCAGAAAATGTATTTTCAGTGACATGTTGCACTTCATGGTCGTCTATGCTGTTAAGAAATCTCAACCAGCTGAAATGTAGTTTGTTGCTCTGTAGTTGCCAAATGATTTTTTTTCTGACTCCACTAACAGATCTTCAAACCACTTGCCAATGATGATGTTGTTTAATAGTCTTAAAGATATATTGCAAGATGTAAGCTATTACAAGTAAGGCTGCCTTTTGCTATTAACATTAAAAACTAAAGCAAACAAAACTAAAAATGAAAAAATATTAGGCAAAGAGATGTTAATAATAGTGAAACTACCTCAATAATTCACCAGTCCCCTGGAGCCCCCAGGCCTTAAGACATAACTGTCATTTTAGGCAAAATTTGAAGAAGGCGTTTTTTAAATTTATTGTACTTGACAAGTAACCACTTGTTTGAAACATGTGCAAAAATAAACTAGCATTCTCTTTACAACCCACTGCACTACTGTGCAAAAAAGACAGAACTGTCAAACCTTTTCAGGATTATCTATAATGACTCAGCTGCCAGAAATTAAATTCATTATTACCCTTCTGAGATTTCTGCAAATTATGCATTGAAAATGTCAACATCTTTGATAGTTTTTCTATATATGTGAAAAAATCTTGCTGCTTGTTATCTATATGTGGCACATTGTCAGTCCCTGATGTGAGATAGTCAAATACATCTTAATTTCCTCTGACTTCCCTTTTCTCTAAATGTAAACTCAAGTTGCAAAAGTAGGTTGTGAGTCAATTGCCACTTTACGATGAGTAAAAAACAATTTATTGTACTGAATATATTTTAAAGAGGCCAAAGGGCCTGGGGATAAAAAAAAATTCAAGTAACTTAGTTAAATTTCCTTAAATTACTTGGCCTAGGATTATATATTTTCACGGAATTATTTTTATTTCATTTACTCATCGAAGATTATTAATAGCTGAGTTGACATTCAAGATTGTCAACTCAGCTATTTATTATGTAGTATATATTTGAAATTTGTATTATTATTCACTTATATTTAATAAAGACAAAAATGAGCAATTGGTAGTTATAATTTTAAAAAAGCTTCCGCAAAGGAGATTTTTTTTAAAAAAACCACTATGCCAGCATAAAACCAAATACAAACCTGTGAGAATTGCTTGTTTAAAAAGTAGACATTTGCTGCATTGAAATAGGCTAAAGCATAATTGGGGTCAATGGTGATAGCCTGCTGATAGTCACGCATAGCACAGTTTAAATATCCCATGAACTGATTAATCACACCTCGATTTGTAAGCAATTCTGCGTTAGTGATTATCTGAAATGCAGACAAATAAGATTTTAGATTAAAATGCATAAAAGATGTATAAGATGCAGTACATGTATAAAGTATATCTTAATCTGGTAGCTGGCTTTAAGCTATGGCCCCAAATACTTGAATCTCTCTTTCATAATGGGGTAACAGTGCATGAGAGAGGTGTAAAACATGTTCCAAGGGATGCTACATTTTTAAAAAATAATTTAAAAGTTCCTATCACTGGAACCATATCTATCAAACTTTATTTATTTATTTGATTTATGCAACTGCCCATCTCATAAAATATGATTTTGGGCACATACAAACGTATTAACAATTAAAACCATAAAACACATAAACATAAATAAAAAAAATATTTACAAAAACAAGTATGTGGGAGAACAACCATCATTTGATATCATATAGCCATCTTGTAGGCTTACTAGAGGATCCCCAAGGTTGATCAAAAAAGCCAAGTTTAAAGGTGTCCCAAAAGGCTGGTTAGGCCAGAATTCCCCATGCTGACTGGGGAATACTGGGAACTGAAGTCCACACATCTTAAAGTTGCCAAGTTTGAAAAACACAGCTCTGAAACAGCAAGCGATTGGGGACAGGGAGGAGCACCTATTCCTGTTTCTCCCTTTTTCATGCTTGCATTTTCTGAATACCTGAAAAGGCCTTGTGAGCCAGAATAACCCAAACTCTGAGGAAAGCATTAATTTAAAAGGGCAGAAAATCTTCAGTCTTGCTCAATTAAAAACAACTATTTACCTTTAGTGCAGCATTTGTATCTTGAAAAGCAGCAAAAATGTCCCCCATCTGTAGACAGACTATAGCACGTCCATCATAAGCAATGTGACAGCTAGGATCACAATGAATGGCTGCTGAAAACTGAGTCCAGGCTTTCTGAAATTTTCCAAGCGCCTGAAGTAATGTAACAAAAACATTAATAAATAAAATACAGAAGACTGAAGAGATTATTGGAATGGCCTTAGAAAAGCTGAAATGTATTACTGAAGGAAGATCAAAATAGCAAGTACAGTACTTGTTCCTTTAGTAACTAGGCACTTAATGGTGCCTAAGTAATCATGAATAAATTGGATATGTAATGGAATATATCATATCTTTAGAGATTTGATTAGGCTTGAGTAATAGAGTAATAGAGACCTGGCAGATTGAAGTAGGAAGGTGGGACTAGCTACTTCCCATTAGTTATTTTTCAGTAGAGCAGGCTGAGAGACTGAGCAGGAAATTGTGCAAATTTCAGTTCTGTGACTAGGAACAGCCTGAGGATTCTGTTAGGACTACCCATCTCACAACTTCATGGGATTTCTTACTCATCTGTTCGGAGGTTTTTCAGAACTGATGTTGGAATTCCCCAGCTTCATATCCATTTGAGTGTTGTTTTGTTTGGAATGGCTCAGGAACCATAGCAATAATGACAACAATGGTTTATCCAAACTAATCACAGTGTCAACATATGATACATGTTAAATCCTTCATGTCTCCCCATGACTATGGGCAAACCAGCATGTTGTTAAGGCTGGATTACTAGCAACATCTAATTTTTATAAGGGTCGTGATCTGTTGGATAACCTGCCAAAAAGGCAATTGGATTTATTTGAATTCCAAATAAATTCCAAATGTCATTTGAAAGGTTTTGATCAGTCTGATCAGCAATTCTGTGGATGCTTTGATTAATAGCTGGAATAATGAACGTATTAATTCACAAATGTCCTCTCTGATATGCCTCAAATGTGGCCCAATATATTGATGAACTGTGGGACTTGAATCTGTAAAGCCGGTAGTTATAGAGCAGATGGAAGATTTAATTCAAACTCAGTTTAAAAAAAAGATATAAAGCCCACTTGATGGTTAGGATTGATTGATTACTTGGTTATACGCTATTAAGTCATCTTTGATTCCTAGTGATTACATTTCTCCATGATGATCTATCCCTTTGTTGGGTTATAATATGAATATATATGCAGCAAAAAGTAATTTTTTTCTACATATATTGCTTTGCAGCTTGCTGAGTTTTTCCAGATGGGGGGAGCTGACTGCACTGCTCCTATCATTCTGCTAGAGAACTTTGGGGAATTCTGCTGTTATAATTCAGATTTTGGGGAAATATTTTGTTACATCTTTTTATAGGGATAAGCTACTTGGAATGGTAGGTTCCTCTACATGTCCTCTTGATTTTTACCCAATTTGTTTATAGATTTTAGTTTATTACAGATAAAAGAAGGAAGGCAAACAACCTTCTTGTTGAAAGGAGCCAATTAGAAATAACTCTTTTAAAGAAGCCTGAATTAGATCACTCAAAGAAGGACAATATAGGCCAAATTAATCTTTCAAAGTTGGTTGAAGGGCTCAAAATGGTGTAAGCTCTCAGTTGTAGATAGTTCTCATGAAAGCAGGTATTTTGACCCATTTCAAACTGCTTAAAAGTAGACTATGAGGTTGATATTGCCTTTGCTGGTCTAATCAATGCTTTTAGAGACTTACAGAAAGCACATAATCCTGTTAGTTGCTGTTGACTTATTAGTGGTTTTCAGTATCATCAATCATGATATGGATCATCTAGAATTGGGAATGGACAGCACTTCCTTGCAATTATTCCATTCTATCTATAACCTAAATTCTGAATGAGGTTGCTCCTTGAAATAGGACTATTATATGGCATACCTCTATATTCCATTCTACTACTAATGACTGGAGAAGGCTTGGAACTGAGTACTATTAATATGCTGACGCCATCCAAATATTTCTTTGTAACATCTTCAGGTAACAATCTGGTTTCTTTCAATCTTAAATCAAAAAGCCAATATATCAACTCAACTTCTTCTCTTTCCAGGGTTTTCCATATATATATTTGTAACAATTTCAGAAGCAATAGAAATCCAATTAAATCTGCAACGCTTTTTGAAATTCTGCAAAATGCTTTGCAGTCACCTGTTTCAATTCAGTGCACTGAAGTGGGTCTCCACTTTAATATGCAAATTGTCCAATAGAGTTAGTTCATCAAAGCTTTTTTTTTAATGAAGCTTGCCCTTCAAAGATTTGCATTGCTTTACTTTGTATTAAGTGTAAAAGGATTTCTGCTTGCTTGGGCATCTTCATTAACAGAGCTTAATCCTTGTATTGTTAAGCTCTGTTGAGTCATAGCTGACTCCTGGTGACTCTTGGAATAAAAGCTCTCCAAGCTGTCCTGCCTTTTGCCATATTATGCAATTCTTGCAGGTGCCATTTCTGTGATTCCAGTACCCCATCTCGTCTGCTATCAGCCTGTTACTCTACTTTCATCTATCTTGCCCAGCATGATTATTGTTTCCATCAATCTTTCAGATGCATCCAAAGTATAGAAGAGTTTGCTTCATGATCTTTACTTCTAAAGAACATTTTAGCTTTATTTCTTCTCTTACTGAATAGTTTATTTTCTTGGTTGTCCAAGGAATGTGATATAATCTTCTTCAACCCTATAGCTCAAAGAAGTCAATCTTCTTCCTTATGTCTTTGTGCAAAGTCCATTCCTCACATCCTTATAACATAACAGAAAATGTGCTGGGATGATCTTTCTAAATTTGTCTTACTTGAAACATCTGAGTTTTCCATGAGCTTGTCCAGACCTCTCAATGTGCCTTTTTGCCCTTCGTTAGTCTTCTCTAAATCACTTTTGCACACTTGCCATTTTTATCAATTCTGGAGCCTAGAAAACTATAATTTCAACTGCTTTTGTCACCTCAGCTTAACACTCAGTATTGTATAAATATGATCTAATTGGACTAAAGTGTGCTAAATACTACAGCAATTCAAACTGTTCTGTAGAGAGAATCACAATAATGCAAAATGTAATAGCAATGTAGCAAAATTATCTGAATGTGAAGGGAAACTATTGGTCTGTCAGTTAATATAAAGCCTGCAGTTACCCACCCTTGCTTTGTAATAATGTCCCACAGCTTTACAAAGTCTGCCTGCTTTTTCCTCTTCAGTTGCTTTACCTAATCAGAAGAAATGCCTTTTAAAAGCCAGGGAAGAAACAAAGAGGCTATATAGATAGACTCCATTGCTAAGTGGTCACTATGTGAAACATCATGGGACTGCAATGAACTTACAACATCATTTTCCATATGGTTGTTAAGGAAGACATTATATGACCACATCAATGACATTTTAATGCCAGTTTGTCCATTGATTCTGCTTATCAGAAGTTAATTGTGAACTGAACAAATAGCAATCACAAGACTGTGGGATTCTGTGACAATTGTAAATGCCCACTGGTTGCAAAGTGCCTGAATTCACGTATTTTGGGATAGTCATAAGTGCGAGAAAAAGTTATACTGTTATTTTTTCAGTGCCATCATAACTTTGAACAGTCGCTAAACGGGGTATTTTTAAGCAAGGTCTACCTGTATGTGGAATTCTATTTCCCCACATACAAACGCGCACACACACCAATGCTGACAAGAGATCCCACCACTTCTTGTTTCTGAATGAATTTCACCTGGAAATAATTCAACTTTACATTCTCATCTGTTTCACACAGCACAGAAAGAGATATAATGTGAGAAATAAATATTTTCCTGTTTACTAGGAATAATTTCCAGGGAAAGCATTTTTTTCTAAAGTTAAAACTGTGTATGTGTTCATATTTCATTAAGACCAAAAACAAAAGCATTGACTAATACAGAGATTATACAGGACAAGTTATCACCCTACTCTCATTAACTAATAGAGATTTGAACTAAATCAAATAAAATAAAGTAACAAGCAGGGAAGTCTTCTAATGAAATCTAAATTACTCCTTACCAAACAACAATTTTTAATTTATGTTTTGTTTTGTTTTCAGAAAGATAGCATAAAGACACAATCACAACCTGCAAACTGTATCCTAAGCAAAGTCTAGCCTTTATGCACACTGGATTGATATGCACTGCTGTCAGGAAATCCTTTAGGGCTTGTCTAGTGCCTTTGCTATGACCATATTCCAGGTATGCATTTCCTCGACCAATGTAGGCATCCAAAACAAAGGGATTGAGTTTAAGAACTTTAGAAAATGATTCCACAGCTTCTTCGTATTTCTGAAGTCTGAAATCAATGGACATTTAAATGTTAGTGTTTTAACAGTGATTATAATGTTTTGTACATTGAGATATGCATATTTGAACAAAGAAACACGCAAGAGTGCAGAAAACTAAAGTCTAAATATAATTATAGCCACCTTCTCCCCCTATCCTTTGGTTTATTGATTATAATATCATCAAGCTCCTTTTTTCAGCTCTCATTCAGTATTATTGTATTGGGCTGCATCAGAAGGAGATGAGATCAGTAGCTTTCCTGAAAGAGGACTTGTCTTATGTTAAACTGGAATGTAGCTTGTTTATTATTAGGAAATAACAGTGAATTCACTATTATTTCCTAATAATAAACAAATAAACAAGCTGCATTTCAGTTTATATTATAATTTATATTATAATTTAAAGATATAACTTCAAATTAATTCAGTCAATGAAATATTTGAATTAATTCAGTCAATGAAATATTGTGGGTTTTGTTTCCCATATTATTGTTTCAATCCAGGCTGTTGTGGGTTTTTTTTAGTTTTTAATTGTTTTTACTGCTTTTTGGCTTTGTACACTCCCCAAAGTCCATTGGAATTGGGTGGTTATTACAAAAATGAATGAATGAATGAATCTATGCAAGATGATATGATTTTACATGCACTTACTCATTCTATTATATTCTACATGTTCTCTGTAAATCAAACCTCCTCAACCTAGTGCTTTCCAGATGAACTTAAAAATCAGAACATGATTAAAACATAAACCAAGCAATTTTTGTAGCAAATGAAAATGTACTTTGTTCTTGTTCTCATAGAAAGAAGATTCACAATAAATGAGGTGGTGTTACCATTATCATGTTGTGAGAAATACAATAACATAAGTACCTTGGGGAAAAAGTGCACTACTCAATTTCTCAAAATACAGTATTAAACGATATATAAGAAACATGCTGATTTCCTACTGTACTACCCGTTATGGCAGGGGTGTCAAACTCACAACGTCGCATGATGTGTCACAACATATTGCAATTTTTTTTCCATTGCCAGCAATGGGGTGGGCGCAGTTTCGCCATGACGCATCCAGTGCAGGGCCGGCAGTTTGACACCCCTGCTTTATGGAATGTTGTTTCCAAATAACCATTAGAAATTGAACCAAACAGTGAAAATAGATTCAGAAAACACATCTGGCTTCTGGAGAACAAGGTAGACCTTTCTCTTTAATTGGGCTTTCCTAGCCTAGTGACCTCCAGATATGTTTCAGTGTAATAGTTGTCAATCCCAGACAGCATGATAACTATTTAGCTAATAGGAGAGGTGGAAGTGGTAAATCAATACAACCAAGCAACAGACTGAAGGCTGTCTCACATCTGAGCTAGCCCCGTTCTGCAGAGGAGAGAAACTGATGAAAACAGAAATAGCTTGACTGTTTGAATTATGCCTCATGGCTTTTAGAAATGCTTATTCTAGTTCAGGATTGGGGAGTAAGGCATTTGGATGGCGTTGCAAGAAATAAAATGCCTTGGGCCATCACTGTTGCCTTCCTTTCTCCACACCTGCTGCATAAAACTTCTCTGTAACACAAGAGAATCAAACACATGTTCCCAAATCTTATTCAGCAGTGTTTAAGATTACCTGTGATAGCAAAGTCCAATAGCATTCAATAATTCTGTGTTTTTTTGTTCAATCATTGCCACTTCTGCAAAGTCCTAAAACATGGAAAGACACTACATTAAATGTACTGTTTTTTAGAAGCTTAGCCATGCTTAACTTTGCAGCAAAAACAATAAAATTGATACCCATCTAGAAGTACCTATATTCTAAAAGTCACTACTGTATAGGTGAGAAAAAAATGTTCATTTCTTCAAGTAATGATTGCTTTCCTTTTTTCCCTTTTCATTAACTATCTTTTATATTGTAAGCAGCCTTAAGATGTAAGATAGATAACATTTATTGTCATTTTTATACTGTAGGCACAATGGCACACATCAAAAATGAAATTTAGTTGCCCGCTCTCAAAGTGAAACACATACATGACACATACCTAAACATACTATGAACAACATATGTATAGACCCACATCCCTACATATACGTAGCAAATAAATATTAAATATTGTCCATCTTGAATATATAACGCAAGGAGGAAGCTTGAGAGTTCGCAAGGTTAATGCTGTATGGAATGAAACTCTGGCTGAATCTTATAGAGTATAAATCAAGTAATATGGACAAAAATAATAAAATGGATATTACACATGTGATTTTCTGACAATTGAACATTTTATCTCTAGTAAATGCATGCATGTGCAGGCTCTAAAATTTAACAATATCTAAAAGCCCAAGATATTCCTTCAACCAATTTAATACATTTTGGACAAACCAATTTTAAACATTGATGATAATAGAATTGCATATTTATTTATTGCAAATTAATTATATGTTAAGAACTTCCTTTGTTATGGTTAGCTACATTTCTAAATGTATATGAACAGTTTAGCCATGTCTGTAGGCAGCATTGTTTTGTTTCTTTTATCACTTTTCCTACTAGAGATTACAAACTATTTTCAAACAAATCCAAACTACAATGTAGAAACAAGCGTATCTATAATATTAGGGGGGAAATACCTTTAATGCATAATCATAACGTTTCATTTCTATATAAACCAGAGCCCGATTTTTCAGCACTTTCAAGACAATATCCTTGTTTGTCTCAAGATGAAGAACAGTCTCATAATCTATCAAGCTCTAAAACAAACAGAATCCACAAAGCCATCTGTCAATTGGTGAAATAAAAAGCATAACTAATTTTTGTAAAGCATGAAATTATTTCCTGTTTCAAAAAAGCTGTGCCAGAATCTTGGGCTGCTTAAAAAACTGTATGCTTTTCAATGTAATAATAACATCAGGAATGTGTTTTTTTCTTTACGTCTTCATTAGATTATAACTATGAATTTAGAGAAACAAAATTGTTATTATGGTTATAGATCAACATAGGAATTTTAAAATATTCAGGTTTAATGAAAGTATGATGCAAATGTCCATTTTTATAAATTTCATTTTAGCATTCATTTTAAAAAAATAAGGATGTGTATAAAGATATGCTATAAATACAATGAATTTACTGCTAGAAATTGATTAAAATATGCTTGTCTCAGATATGTCATACAACTTTTCAATAATAATAATAATAATAATAATAATAATAGTCCAACCCCCTGCTCATGCAGGAAACCCTATACCATTTCAGACAAATGGTTGTCCAGTTTCTTCTTTAAAACTTCCAGTGTTGGAGCATTCACAACTTCTGGAGGCAAGTTGTTTCACTGATTATTTGTTCTAACTGTCAAGAAATTTATCTTAGTTCTAGATTGCTTCTCTCTTTGGTTAGTTTCCATCCATTGCTTCTTGTTCTGCCTTCAGGAGAATAGCTTGACTCCCTCTTCTCTGTAGCAATCCCTGAGATATTGGAACACTGCTATCATGTCATCCCTAGTCCTTCTCTTCATTAAACTAGATATACCCAATTCCAGCAACTGTTCCTTATATGTTTTAGCCTCCAGTCCTCTGATCATCTTTGTTGCTCTAGAGTCTCAACATCTTTTTTACATCGTGGTGACCAAAACTGGATGCAGTATTCCAAGTGTGGCCTTACCAAAGCATTGTAAAGTGGTATTAATACTTCACGTGATCTTGATTCTATCCCTCTGTTAATGCAGCCTAGCACTCCACTGGGAAGTTGAGAAAATAAAAGGGCCTTGATTTATTGTTCTAATGAATATCATGTACATCAAGATGCACCTTCTCTTAGTTGGAGAGCTGCTGTAAGAGATGACCAGGTGGAGCCTGAAGGTGGGGTCAAATGCATCATCAGTTTGGAATCATTATGCAGCCATAAGAGACCTAAGTCCAACCCACATGAATTCCATTGACTTTTATCTAGCACCAATTTGTCTTGACCATTAGTAGGTCAGATTCTTGTTTATAGGTAGCATGTAATAAACTTTTAATGTTTTGGACTCAATTCCTGCTCCTGATTACTTGTGCCTGATAGATACATCTGCTGTTGCATAGTAACCTGAGGGCCATACTCTCCAACGTGAATAAAACCAACATAAAATGGGGAATGGAGGGACGTAGACATGGGTGTGTGTGTGTGTTGATGTGTACATATGTCTCTCCTCTCCCAATTTCATGTTGGTTTTATTCACTTTTGAGAGGGATGTATGTGTGTCTGTGTGTGTGCATGTATGCATAATATACATTATGAAACAGACACAGATTCTCTCCTCTCTGCTCTCCTTTGTAGCTAAATCACATCCCATCATCCACAAAAATTGCACCTTCTTATGGGGCTGTGTGACCAAGATCCAGTGCTAAGAGAAAGGGCTCTTTAAAAAAAACAGCAGAAAACATGGAAGGGAAAAGATTGGGAACACAGAAGAAAAAACAAGGTGTAGACTGAAAAGGAGACCCAGACAGAGGAAGACAGTGTCAGCCCAGGGAACTCAGCAAGGATGTAAAAAGCAGGAAAAGTCTGAGAAAGGAGATTAGTGAAAAATCAAAGAAGCAAACTAAAAAGACAGAAAGTGACAAATATGCAGTGGAGAGTCTCCGAGAAGGCCTACAGTATCAGGAAGGCGGGCTAGGAAATAGCAGAATGGAATGATAAAATTCCGGGAGGCAGGGAAAAAAAGGCTGCAGTGATAGGGAAAGCAAGAGAGCATTGTGGGGCATTGAAGATTCCCCCTGTTGTACCAAAAAAATCTTAAGAGTACACCTTTTTGTACATCTAACATGCATGTTATCGTGTGGTGCAAATTATTGGATTGGAGCTAATTAAAATATGGACATGATCAGTAAGAATAAAAGAATAATACTTATATTCTGAGACAATAGATAGATCACTCAGATATGCAACTATTTTATCCATTCCATCAGATTTATTTGTGGAAAGGAAAAAAAACAGTTGGAATAAGCCACACAGGTTTACAGGAGTCAAACCCTCCCAGGGCTTTTCAACCAGTGATACGGGTACCACCTGTGGTACATTGGCACCTGGCATGTGGTACACAACCATCTTAGAAAAGTGGTAGTGGGGGAGGGGAATGAGCTGAACTGGTGGCAGCACCGCACAAGCCTAAGCGAGAGATGGCTGGAGCTGCAGGGCTGTCAGGGCTCAGCGGAAACACCAGGATCAGCGCCAGGCTCCAGCTGGAGCTCAGCGCTGATCCTGGCACTTCTGCTGAGCCCAGAAGAAGCCCCGATCAGCTGGAATGTTGTAGCATCTCCAGAATCTTGTGATTTACATTCAGATGCTTGGCAACTGATTCATATTTATGACGGTCACAGTGTCCCAGAGTCATGTGAAATGACCAAAACCTGCTGCAACCACCCAGCAGACGGGGGGAATAAAAACCAAACACCCCCCCACCCCACCCCCACTGCGAATCCTCAGCAGAAATGCTCACAACAATGAAAACCTCGGACAGGAAGAAGAGCGCCACTGGGTGGGCAGACAGGTGTCTTGCTCAGCTGTGGCTTGGGGGGCACTTTCTTCAGTGCCATTGTAACTTCGAACAGTCACTAAGCAAACTGTTGTAAGTCGAGGACTATCTGTACTTTATCACTTTTTCCTTTTTTGGGGGGGGGGTCATCAAGTTTTTGATACCTTGCTAGGCGACTGGTGGTACTCGGATATTGCCATATCCTAAAAGTGGTACAATGGGTGAAAAGGTTGAAAAGCCCTGCACTAAATCCACTATAAAATCTGAGTAAGACAGAAAAGCATGTTTGGAAGTACACATCCAGTGCCAAAACAACTTAATGACAAATCACTGTTTAAGAAGAAACAAACCATACATGTTCGTAGTCCTTCAATTGTTGAAACGCAATTGCTCTGTTATAATATGCCAAAGTGCACACCTTATCCAATTTTATAGCTTTAGTTAAATCTTCAACAGCATGCTTGTAAGTCTATCGAAAAAAATGACATAATAGTAATAGCATTATTATTTAATCTACATAGAATAAGGTACCCTATTACATCTTACAGTCATCTTACAGAGGGATGTGCACAAAAAAGAAACAATGGAGGTAAATAAGGAAAAGCTGGCTTTGCCCTCACTTCTCCTCTTTAGCCCTTTGCTCTCCTTTTCTCAGAATCCCCACTGGGCTTCAGCTGAAGTATAGCAGATCCAATAAGTCCACTTACTCACAGCCTTGATTTTTCCTGCACCTGCCTTTCTCTATCTTCTCTTAGTGTGCGTGTGTGCTTTTCCATCTAACAACAACCATTTTACAATACAGAAGTCATGTTTTGTTAAAACTAATTTCAATATTGGTCTTTGAATCGAGATTTCACTTTCTTATGAAAGTGATTTAAGATCTCATTACACAGCTAGTAAGCACCTCTGATGTTTAAATAACCTTCTGTACTCATAAGACAACTGCGAAACCTTCACTTATATATCCCAAATTAAAATAGCAGTAGAGTAAGCATATTTACCCTGTTGTAAAATTTCAGTACTCCTCTGTAAAGATACCCTCTCACACTACATGGCTCAATTTTGAGGGCTTCAGTGCAATTCATTATTGCTTTAGAGTATCTTCCTTTGCTGCCGTAGTAAGCAGCACGACTTATGTAGGCCTTAACAGAAAAAAACAACAACAAACTCACTACAGAACACAATAGGGAGGAGACTTCTATGTTGTCTTACATAGGTTTAAAGCTTTAAATATTTATAAATAAGAATAAAACATTCCTTCTCTCTTTTTCCCTTCCTCCCTCCCCCCCCCACACACAAACACACACTGAATACTTTATCTCACCCCTTAAATTATGTAATAGTTTCAATAAGACTGCTAACTGGAATGTACATACAAAATGTCAAAGCCCACATACAATTATCATTTGTTTGCTATCTCTTAATCCATAATAAATACATTATAGGCGTTTCTCTCTTGTTCTGAAAGATGACTCTTTGCCCTTAGCCTCTAAATCCCAGGAGAGCCTTCTGATTCTCCATATATCAAGTCTTCCTACTTCTGCTAGTGTAGATAAGCATATTGGTAAAAAAAAATTATATCAATGATAGTTAACAAGGCAGATTCCAAGCATATTTTTCCATGAATCGTTTTAATCCTTAGGAATATACAGTATGTACCACTGATCCCAATTTGCATGTAATGCCAATTTTTCAAGTAAGCCAGCAAATTATCATGATAGTTACAAATGGTATATCATGTTCCTTGCATGTCTATTGGGAACAGACAACAGTGAATTTAGACAACTGTAGCCTTGTCCTTGGTCATAGGTGCTTATTTCTAATTTGTTTCTTTCTCTGCAAATTACAGAGGGCAGCAATAGCCTGTTCCTAATTTTTGTATAATCTTCCCTGGAGTGCCCTATTTTGCGCATCAGATCTGTAATTATAATGGTTATTCTATTGCATACCCTAAGTAAACTTGCATCGTGGATCTGTATCTGTCACCCTGCTTGCTTGGAATCCCCTTTGTAGACATCTTGACTTTCTTGCCTCCCATTGTGGACACCCTGACAGCATTTAAACAAATATATTTAGCATTGGATGTTTAACTATGAATACAAAAAGAGAAGATCTGAACAAATTAATTGATGTCAGCCCCACCTGATAGACCAGGCCAAGAATCAAATCCATAGGAAGGCCATGGCTCCTTTTTTTTTTTTTTTTTTGAGAGTGGCTACAATAAAAAAAAATCTTGAAAGTTTGATTGTGTCACCCCTCCCTTCTTATAACTATGTGAATTAAGGAGGTGCCTATCTGAGCCTCTTCTGCATATTTCCTGCTTGTTTTCTATGTGTTTCATAACATATCCTGCCTGTCTTGGATTTCCAAAAAATTAAATATTCCATTTTTGGATCAATTAATAAAGAGCAAGATTGTTGCAGACATATTTTTAAGCTTTATTTTTAAAACTTTATTATTAAGGATTATTTTTAAACCTTCAGAAAAACAAAAATGATCTTTCTTACCTGAAAATGCCTTGGTACAATAGCAAGTGTTTTGTTAAAATCTAAGATGCATTTAGCTTGTTGGAGCTGCATTCTGCAAAGCCCTCGCTGGTAAAATGCATCTGCATATCGTGGATATAGCCTGACAGCAGAAGTAAAAGCATCACAGGCCTAAAATGATTCAACATTAGATTTAATTGAATGATGCTTCTACAAAATAAACAAAACACCAAAACCTAGAGAAAATTTCCTCTATTTTTCATCTTTCATTTTTATTTCATTGTAGAAAACAAATTGGTATTTTAGTTCCAATCCCAATCTTCAGAGAAAACGTAAACGTATTTTAAAACTTTAAAACTGTGATATTATATAAAAATAACAATCAATATAATGTAAATATATTACTATAATAATATATATTACTGTTTGAGTACTATACATTGAGTTGAGAATATATGTAGTCTTCACTTAACCACCATCATAAATACATGCAAGTTGAAATGCAACTGAATGGTTAGCACATCACTATGCCGTGAGGGTTATAAGTTCAAGAATTGGTCATAAAACTACTTTTTCAATACTGGTGTAAGTTCAAACAGTCATTAAACAGACAGTTATTAACTGAGGGCTCCACATAGATACCTCACACATATCTGTATATCAAAGTCAAATGAAAGATAAATAGATAAATAAAGCAATAGTTACTGAACTACTAAAATTACATGATTTTCTCTGTTTTTCCAACTTGGAATTGACCTTGCTCATAAACAATGAATTGAATCTAGATTTTATGGTCTTGCCTCTCCACTGATATAAAGCTATTACAAAGACTGATAATTGATAACTGACACATTTTATTAAAGCAACTTTAAAGTTGAGATTGTGAACGTTCTTCCATGAATATGCTGGAAGAAATTTTAATTCGGGAATAATTTTATTCCTGCACTGTCTTTTGGCACTACTTCCAAGTATTAACATTACTTGCAAGTAAGAAAATCAGAAGAAGCTATGTTGCAAACAAAGACAACACAACGTTGTGAAGATTGCTTAACCTCTTTCAGCCTAATAATTCACAGGCAGGTTGAACTGATTAAACTGCAGAATAGCAACCAGGGGAATTCCTTTAAGTTAAAGAGTTTTACCAAACACACAAATGAGGTGCTTAAAATCAGGCCATAACCACACCAAGAGAAAGATCTATACATTCAGCAGAGTTCGATAAAGACATCTCCCCACTAGGGCTACACGTCCACCAGAAGAAATGCTTCAAAGGGCACATTCACCAAAAAGGACCACCTTTCCTATAAATATTACCAGCCTCAAGTAGCTCTATGCCAGTGGTGGCGAACCTTTTAGAGACCGAGTGCCCAAACTGCAACCCAAAACCCATTTATTTATCGCTGCATGCCGGGTGGGTGTGGCTGACTGGGTGGGCATGGCCACGGTGGGTGTGGCCACCTTGATGGTGTTTGTGGGGAAGGATGCTTGTGGGACCTGGGCAGGGTTGGGGGAGATCCAGGGGGTCTCTGGCGGGTGGGGTGGTGGACTGGAGGCTCATCCTGTGGGGTGAGGTGAGGAGAGGCAGGGTGGGTGTGCCAATTGCCGCGGGGCATGGCAAGGCAAGGCAGGGGCTGGAGCAGCTACTGCCTGACACCATCAGCCCACACACACAAAGAGACCAGCAAGCGCATGGGGGCTGCCGGTGTCCGTCAGCAGCCACAGCCTCCTGCATCATGGCAGCCCCATCAACGTGAGCGGAGATGGCCCCGGGACAGCCGGAAAGGAGCCCTCATCTGGTATGGGTCCTGTCTATAGGATGGCTCTGAGGGATGCAGCAGCTGCTGCTGCTGGTCTGACTGGTCAGCCCTGCAGGGAAGCAGAAGGGGCAGTTGGTGTGCAAATCTGCTGCCTCGTCGGGCTGCTAGTGAGCATCCGAGGTGGTTCCAGATCCCCAGCTGCCTCTCCACCTCCTCCTGCTTCCCTGCATGGCTGACCGATCAGAGCAGCAGCAGAAGCCACCCCCATCAGATCCATCGAGTGAATGCGCTCAGGCCGAGCAAGGGCTTCCTCCCCCCATAAATTGGCGAGAAGTAAAACTTCTCTTATTACGGCTTAGTTCATAATCATAAAAAAAAAAACTTTGTTCCCGAGAATTTTTTTCCTAGCAGCCAGGCAGAAGAGTGAAGCCCTGAGGCAAGTGTCCCGGAGCAGGGAAGCAGGAGGAGATGGAGGGGCAGCCAGGAGTCTGGAGCCACCTCGGCTGCTCACTAGCAGCCTGACGAGGCAGCAGATTCATGCACTAGCTGCTCCTTCTGCCTCCCTGCAAGGCTGACCGGTCAGAGCAGCAGCAAAAGCCACCCCCGTCAGATCTGTCAAGTGGATGCACCCAGGCCAGGCAAAGGCTTTCTTCCGGCTATGCCAGAGCGATTTCCGCCCACACCAATGGGGCTCTGTGGCCAGTCCGCCATTACGCAGGACAGCCAGCATGCTGAGGCTGCTGACAGACACCGTCGACCCCCATGCTGGCTTCTGTGTGTGGGGGCTGATAGTGTCAGGCAGCAGATCTGGAAGCAAAGCTCTGCCGACCATCATCATGCTGGCAGTGGCGGTGGGGAAAGGGAGGATCTGGTGTGCAGGCACCCTTTGCCGCTGCTGCCACACATTGTCCCACGTGTGCCTCTGATTTCACTCACTCTCCCGCCAAAACTGCTCCTTTTATACGTTCCCTCACCCGCCCAGCTCTTGCAGCTATTCCCAGACTGCGCATGCGTGGAGAGGGGGAGGGAGAGGAGCCCAGAAATGGTGTGCGTGCCCACAGGGACAGCTCTGCGTGCCTCCTGTGGCATGCATGCCATAGGTTCGCCACCACTGCTCTATGCTCTCAGATAAACAGCTTCCTTTTCAAGGACCTTGCCCAGTGTATTTCTTTAATTTGTGACCCTGACTCAGGATCAAACCAGAAAGTTCTTCTAACAAATAATCACCTAACAATTTTTTTCTATAAAATTGTAATATTCATGTAAGAACAAATAAAGGGAATATATAATCATTGTCTCCCTCACACACACACATTCAAGCAGATAATCTTTGAAAAGAGATTTGAGAGGAAGAAACAATGTCAAACTGTGTGATCCTTTTTTAATCAAAATAATGCTGACCTTTCCAGTCATGATGTTTAAGGTAGCAAATAACAATGAAGAATATTTTCTGAAATATACTGAACTAAATATCAATGCTATATTGTATAATATTTAATATGAAGTAATAATAGCAACCATATAGAAAATTAAGAGCAGTATATCAATTAAATTCTACTCAGGGACAAAACTAAGTTTAACTAGCCAGATCAAAAGCTGGCTTCAAAAAAATGGAAACCTGCCAACTGAAACAAATTAACAAAAGTGGGGTTAGGTGAGTCTTTCCAAATCTGAAAAAGAGCAAATGGTGGGAATGTTATGTTGGAAAAAAAACAGTTCTTTAGCCAGCCTGGTCTTAATACTTCAGGCTGTTAATATTCATAATTGCCAGTTTGTGAATATGGGTAAGGGATGAATTGGACACCAGGCAATTCTTATAATGTTGTTATTTCCAGCTTTCCAACTATTTTTGAACTAGGTCAAAGTCAAAATGCATACCTCTAATAGAAAAACTTGTTCCATGTAGCACTGGCCCATTAAAAAATATAATTCTGCAGCCTCAAAGGTATTAGGAAGACATTTGTCAGTGCCAGCTAGCAGCATCAAAGCTTCATTAAGACTGGAAAGAGCATCCTGTAATAAAAAGGTAGCATATAGTTAATTGATAGCACCACCAGCCAAATGGCATAGTCCAGAGCTATTTCACTATTCCATTATTCTTCCCAAATGAACCTTTTTCTGCTAAGATATAAAACAAGAAAAAACAGCATATGACAAAGAGAGATTGCAAACAGAAGACAACATCATTTGGACATTCCAAAACTTCTATGAATGACTATATAATAAAAGCTTGTATGGGAGCACCCCTACTTTTGAAGATAGTCCTGCTCTCCTGTTCATAGTTGCTTAAGAAAATAAATTGTCATTATCATATTTACATTATCATATTTTATCATATTTACATAATTGATAAACATTATCAACAAAATAAACATTTCCAACTTGCCTTGCCTATGTTATCTACATACAAACATGTGTTATTATAAATATGATCAATATATTTATATCCATCACTACTCAGTGCAAGCCATTTGTATAACAGAAAGCTGCATTATTCTAGGTAATAACTATCCAAGTTCATAGGAGGATATTTTTTTCTCTTAACAGTGCATGACCCTTTAAAACAGAGTTTCCCAAAAGAATTAGTATCAATCCCAAAGTATTGATGGGACTATCCATGGTGTTGATAGGTGACTGGGAACCAAAGGAGGTCAGTAAATATTGAGGATTTATAGGTGGTCAAAAAATGATGGAAGGACAATTTGGGTCCATTAATCTTTGGGATCTCTGCAGAGCTCCATGCAAGTCCCTAGTCCTAAAAGTGACAGGGCTAGCAGTGAGTAACCCAGCAAAAGTCGCCTCGAGTGGTCTTTATCAGTTGTGTATTGTTACTGGCCTCATTTACCTATTTGCTTTGTGTTGTGTGTCTGTATTGTGTGTCTGTGTGCTTTCCATTCTCCCCCTTGTCTCTTTTATCTCCCCTATCCTGGGAAGGATACATGTACATGTAGTATTCCTGTTCACCTCCCACACTGAGCAAATTCTCCTTATTCTCCAATCAAGTATCAGTGCCCTTGTTGATGCTCATGTGATGTATCATTCCCATATCAATATTTCAGTAATAAAGATATGTTAAATCTTATACTTTTATACTTTTAATATTACCTATTTTATGAAGTCATTATTGTTGTTGTTTGTACTACTGTTAGTTAAAGTAGTACTGTATTTATTAAATAATTAATAATTTTCATATAATAAATATTTTGGAATCTATAGATTGTCTGAACCATCATGAAGGGGTTGGTGTACTGAAGAGTTGGGGACTTTTACTTTTAACCAAATACTTGGGATCTCTATTGGGTCAACTTTGTACAGTCAGTCCTCAGCTTACAACAAAATAAACATTTTCAACATTTATTGATATGCAAGATATTTGTTATGTGAGTTTTGCCCCATTTTACAATCCTTTTTGCCACATTTGTTAAGTGAATCACTGCAGCTGTTAAGTTAGTAACACAGTTAAGTGAATCTGACTACTCCATTGACTTTCTTGTCAGAAGGTTGCAAAAGGTGATCACATGACCCCAGGATACTACAAGCATCATAAAGAGGAATCAGTTGCCAAGCATCTGAATTTTGATCATGTGACTATGGGGCACGCGGTAATGAAATCGTAAACATGAAAAATGGTCAGAAGTCACTTTTTCAGTGGTGTTGTATCTTTGACTGGTCACTAAACAAACTGTTGTAAATTGAGGATTATCTGTACTCCTACAGTTGGCTCATGGTCCATCACATAAGATTTCTGCTATGAGTAGCAGAAGCACAAAGTTAGCTCCTTCCCAATGACCTGTTTAAACTGTTTAAGCTTCCTGCCTCTTTGCTTATTGCATCATTTCAGGTCCCAATAAAGAATGTAAATACGGTATAACATGTTATGAGTTCAACACTAAAGAGCAGTGGGGCACATATATTGTACAAAATATTAGCAAACAATATTGTTCAAAACAGATAATCCTCAGGTCAGTTAACAACCTTTTGAAATTACAACGGAGTCAAAATGGGGTGCTTTATGGTAAAGCATGTCTGGCCATTGTAAAATGTTGTGCCACCCTCTCCCCCTATAGTGACATGACTGCACTTGGGGCACTTGGCAACTGGCCTGCTTTTACAACTAGTTGCCGTGTCCTACAGTCACATGACTGTGATTTGCAACTTTTTTACCAGTTTTCAGCAAAAAGTGCTCATGCAGAAGAAGAGATTCACACTTAGGCATTTACTTGATGACCATGGATTTGCTTAATGAGCAACACAAAAAATATCATAAAATCAGATCCATTCAGGGGGTACCTCGACTTATGATAATAACAACTTACATTGGAAATTTGGATCCAATTGTGGTCGTTGAAAACTATAACTCAAGTAGTATGTGAAATTTTTATTTAGCTTGAGAGATCTTTTTGTAAAACTTCCCTAGAAAGCAATTACTACACAATGCTAATAAGTAGATTGAACATTCTGCTAGATATAAGTTGCCTTGTTGCAACTTATATCATCCTCCCTTGTGCTTAATTATAGGAAAAACTATGGCAAAGAGCTTTTGTATTAATTTTCCCAAAGCCAGATTGTTCCAGTTCCCACAGAACTTAGTGAGCTATCTTTAGAACCCTAGGGGAGCATAAAAATATTTTAGTTGAAAAAATGTTCAGTGAAATGGAGCTTTTCAAAGTTACAAAGTCATATGTTGAAATGTATAAAGATGATTTATTTGGGAATGGGTAGAAATAGAAGGTACCAAATCATACCCAAGAAAATCAACATATAACTTTTGATAAAATCAAAAACCTAGTTACATTTTAGACTCTAGGAATACTTCTTTGAAGAAAAAGTGAATGTTAATGCAGAACATTTCTGATTGCCTGATTTGCACAGTTTAAAGAAAGTTTGGGCTGAATTTTCTCCGAGCTGGCATGTTCCAAGTCCCTTCCAGCAAACTATGTCATTTGATGGGATTCAGAAAATAAACTTGTTGTTGTGACACCTGCCTAGTGGAACAGTTTGGCCCCAAATTATTCATATGGTCTTCATCTATTGATCTTTGGTAAGGTTCTGAAGACTTGATTGCTTTGGGCACTGGGCTAGAGTGCTGAACGAGCCCATCTGTAGGAAGCAGGGTAGTATATTGGTTACTGTCTTCAGCTGCTGATCTGTTCTGCTGTTTCAATCTGTGTTGTGGGTTTGTTTGTATGTACATTTCCCATATTTACTTTGAGTTAGGCAGCCATGCAAGCTGGAGAAATAAATAAATATATGTACCAAGGGAGGAAGAGAAAGGTTTCTTTCCTCTTTCCTGTGACTTCTTACATAGCCGAAGATGAAATACACCATGGCTGCAGCAGGAAAAAAGAGGAATAGGAAACTGGCAGGAGTCAATTTAAAAGGGGATTTTTTCTTTTGCTTGGATAGAGTTTGTACACACATCCTTTGATCCTCAACTATTCACAGCCCCAGAGCAGGAAGGAATAGACAGTTGATTAACTATGTTCCAATAGAGATGATGTGCTCGGTTTTTAAACATACTATATATATAAATCAGTGGTTCTCAAACTTTTTAATGCCGCGACCCCCAACCGGTCGTAAGTCGAGGACTATTCAACCGGTCATAAGTTGAGGACTACTCAACTGGTGCAGCACCGTTTGCAGAATGGGACTTTTGGTGGGCTCGCAGGGCAGAGACAGCCTGGACAATTCCTATTGGCTTTTGAAAGCCAATAGAATAAAAGGGAGTAGCACAGCTAAGGAAAAGGGGGAAAAAATGGTGGACTGCATTGTTTGGCGACCCCCGTGAAATGGTCATTCGACCCCAAATGGGGTCCCGACCCACAGGTTGAGAACCACTGATATAAATGAAACCAAATGGTTTTTTTAAAAAAAAAACAAAAACCCTACTCAACAAAAGGGATGGCAGCTTGATTAGTAAAGTACTGTGTGTTAGCTATCAAAACAGAAAAATAAAATATTTGGAAATAAAGAATTAGAACTGAAGAAGGAAGCCAATGTTAATCAACCCCATTTTAACAAACAGTATTTCTACAACACTCATTCTTTAGGGATTTGCCTTTTTAAAAGATTTAACAAAAACTCATGTCTTAACCTTGAATTTTTTGGCTTTCATCTGGATTTTTCCAAGTAGATTATATAAAGCTGGCTCAGGTTGGTTTCTAGTGGCTGCAATTGCACACTCAATAGCCTTGTTATAGTTTTGACAAAATGACTGCACAAGTGCTTCTTGAACAAGTGAACATCCAAGCGATCCTGTAGAAGATTAAAATAATAATAAATAACTGTAATAGTAATAGACCAAGTTATTAATACTGCAGACATTGGTATATAGATAATGAAAAGAGAGAGTGTTGACCTTCATAAACATTAAGTTCTTCCTAAGAACCAAGGATATCAAAATGTATCAAAATAACATGTGCAGATCCAAGCAGTGTAACTTTTTGGAATTGATAGATGGAAATTTTGTCAATGCACAAATTTTCTAAATGCCACAGGAAGTTCTGACTTTTGACAGAACGACAAAAGAAGTGATGTTCCCCAGGTTCTGCCCATTTTGTAGGTGCACATGTACAAAAAGAAAGTAGCTTGCATCACTCTGCTGCACTGCTACTTTCAGAATTCAGATCCCCATTGCTCTCATCAGCAGATGCTGCTGACTCTGAATGTGACACTATTTGTGTTTTAGACAACATACATACATTTTTATTATACCTATTGACATAGTGAAACATTGCAGACAAATCACACAAACACATTCTATCAACCTTACTAGCTAGGTGAGACAGGAAACATGACCAGGTGACCTAATTCTGCTTTATTATGAGGTTAGATTAATAGAATCTTGCAAGTCTGAAAGTACAGATGTTTATCAATGGGTCAAGTTATAGTGATACTGAAAAAAGTGACTTATAAACTCTCCCCCAAATTGTAATTTTTGCACCACCCCTGTGATCACATGAATTTGTTTTCCAACCAACTTCCAACAAGCAAAGTCAACAGGGACGACAGCAGGGAAGGCTGCAAATCTAGATTACGTGACATATCACTTAACAACTATAGTAATTTACTTTAAAAAACAGCAAAAATGGTTGTAAAATTGGGTGTGGTCACTTAATGACCATGCTGCTTAAAAACAAATTTGGTCATAATTGTAGTCTTAAACTGAAGACCATCTGTATTTCTCTCCCCGTCTCCTTTAGAGACATAGAAACTAGGGAGGGTCTCTTCTGAGCTTCCTGCCCCTTTCCATTGTTGTGGCAAGATGGGCAGCAAATCAATTTAATAACTAATAATAATTCAAACAGACAGGCACCTGACACATAACACCCCATACATAATATTTGTCGATAAGAAAGAAAAAAGTATGGATAGTGTATATGGCAGTACCTGGAGACAGCAGAATAGAAGAGAAAGAACTAGAGAAGATAACAAAATCCAAAGAGCTGCAAGTAAAAATAGAATGACTGTGGCAAAAGAAAGCAAAGGTAGCACCAATGGACATTGGCACTTTGGGTGCAATCCCAAAATAACTGGAGCATCACTTGAATATTATCAACATTGACAAATTCACCATCAGTCAATTGCAAAAGACAGCTTTATTTGGAACAGCTTACATCCTGTGATGATACCTTTAATAACATCAAACATCCACATTTATCTCAAGAACTTGATAGACAAAAATGGCACATCCAGGCTGACTATGCAATAAACCTTATAATATACCTGCTGCAGGTTAAGCTGCCTTTTATCTGACTGTTTCCTTGGCTATGTCTCATTGCCCTGTTTACCAAGGTCATTTCCACACATCATTACTCATAAATCCTATATATATTTATCACTTGCACAATAGTTCTGCAAACCATGCATCAAGCACATATTCATAGTATGTTCTTTCAATGTAATTTTTATTCCCATGTAAATATGCTTAAGGCCACTGGGAAAGTATCAAAACAAAAATGTATGGAATATCAATTATAACACTAACACTATCTTATATTTTACATAGTATTGTTAAACTGTAATTTATGGGTAGGATCCAGAGAGCCACAGGCTTGAAGTATGTGTTGTTTATATAGCTGCCCATGAAATCTCAAAAAATTATAATCAGTTATGTGGATCTACTATGCCAGTGGTGGTGAACCTATGGCATGTGTGCCACAGGCGGCATGCAGAGCCATCTCTGTGGGCACGCACGCCATTTCTGGACTCCTCCCCCTCCCCCTCTCCACACATGCGCAGTCCGGGAATAGCTGCAAGAGCTGGGTGGGGTGAGGGAACGTATAAAAGGAGCAGTTTTGGTGGGAGAGTGAGTGAAATCAGAGTCGCCATCTCTCTTCCGCAGTGCAGCCCCATCAGCATGAGCAGAGACGGCCCCGGGACGGCCAGAAAGTAGCCCTCACCTGGTGCGGGTCCTGTCTACAGGGAGCTCTGACGGGGGCGGCAGCTGCTGCTCTGAGCCCCTTGACTGGCCAACCACACAGAGAAGCAGGAGGAGGCAGCGGCGGTGATCCCTGCATCGCCAAGCCTGGCCGACCGCATATCTGGAAGCAAAGTTGTGCTGACCATCCTCGCGCTGGTGGGAAAAGTGGCAAGGGAAGGGGAGCTGTGGCAGACGCCCTCCCCTCCCCGCCCAGAGGCACACATGGGACAATGTGCGGCAGCAGCGGCAAAGGGTACCTGCATGCCAGATCCTGCCTTCCCCCACCGCCGCCACCAGCGCGAGGATCTGCAAAGCTTCGCTTCCGGATCTGCTGCCTGACACTATCAGCCCCCATGCACAGAAGCCAGTGAGTGCATGGGGGCCTACGGTGTCTGTCAGCAGCCACAGCATGCTGGCTATCCTGCATAATGGCGGATTGACCACAGAGCCCCATCGGCGCAGGCGGAAATCACTCTGGGATAGCCAGAAGAAAGCCTTTGCCTGGCCTGGGTGCATCCAGTCAATGGATCTGACGGGGGTGGCTTCTGCTGCTGCTCTGACCGGTCAGCCCTGCAAGGAAGCAGAAGGGGCAGCTGGTGCGCAAATCTGCTGCCTCAGGCTGCTAATGAGCAGCCGAGGCGGTTCCAGACCCCCGGCTGCCCCTCCATCTCCTCCTCCTTCCCTGCATGCCTGACCAGTCAGAGCAGCAGCAGAAGCCACCCCCATCAGATCCATCGAGTGAATACTACCAGGCTGGGCAAGGGCTTCCTTTCCCCCCATAAATTGGCGAGAAGTAAAATCTCTCTTATTACAGCTTAGTTCACAATCATAATAAGTTGCAATAAGTTGCTCCTCCTGAGCAAAGGCACATGAGCTGTGTTTGCACCTCAACCTAGATTTTTGGGTGGAGGGGGGGAAATAGCAAGCCCCCGGGCACCAATACAGCAAAAAGATTAATGGGCTGCTGCGACCCACCTCTTGTTCTGGCCGTTGCGGATGATGGAGCTGCCAGCAACAGGCAGAAAAGCGGGGCCCTGAGGCTGGGGGGTGAATCTCACTCGCTGGGCTGCAAAGCGTAGAGCAATTGGAGGGTGGGGTGCAGACAACACGCGGGCAAGAGAACTGAGAATGAGAAAGACGCGGGTGGAAACGGCTCCAGGACACTTGCCTCAGGGCTCTGCTCTTCTGCCTGACTGCTAGGAAAAAAATTCTCGGGAACAAAGGTTTTTTTTTATTATGATTGTGAACTAAGCCACAATAAGAGAGGTTTTACTTCTCGCTGATTTATGGGGAGGGGAGGAAGCCCTTGCTCGGCCTGCGCGCATCCACTCGACGGATCTGATGGGGGTGGCTTCTGCTGCTGCTCTGTCCGGTCAGCCATGCAGGGAAGCAGGAGGTGGTGGAGGGGCAGCCGGGGGTCTGGAACCGCCTCGGATACTCACTAGCAGCCTGACGAGGCAGCAGATTAGCACACCACCTGCCCCTTCTGCTTCCCTGCAGGGCTCACCGGTCAGAGCAGCAGCAGCCCCCCCCCCCGTCAGAGCCACCCTGTAGACAGGATCCGCACCAGGTGAGGGCTCCTTTCTGGCCGTCCCGGGGCCGTCTCCGCTCACGTCGATGGGGCTGCTATGATGCAGGAGGCTGTGGCTGCTGACGGACACCAGCGGCCCCCATGCACTCGCTGGCCTCTGTGTGTGGTGGGCTGATGGTGTCAGGCAGCAGCTGCTCCAGCCCCTGCCTTGCCTTGCCCCGTGGCAATTGGCACACCCACCCTGCCTCTCATTGCCTCACCCCACAGGACGAGCCTCTGGTCCACCGCCCCACCCGCCAAAGACCCCCTGGATCTCCCCCAATTCTGCCCAGCCCTAAGCATCCCTCCCCACAAACACCATCAAGGTGGCCACACCCACCGTGGCCATGCCCACCCAGGCGGCTGTGACCACCAAGGCCACGCCCACCCAGGTGGCCACGCCTACCCAGCATGCAGTGATAAATAAATGGGTTTTGCGTTGCAGTTTGGGCACTCGGTCTCTAAAAGGTTTGCCACCACTATACTATGCCATGGCTGGCTAAGGAATTCTGGGAGTTGAAGTCTACAAGTTTTAAATGTGCCAGGTTTGGAGACCCCTATACTGTACAAAAATAAAAGGAAGAAAAAAATATGTTGAATCTGACCAAAATTGCACAGTACTTTGAAAGAGCTGTACCTTTGTCCATTTCTGCCACTTGGTGTATACAGAAACTTGCAAGTTGAAAATGCTTCATTTGTAGTAAATACTGTCCCCTGTAATAAAATATGATTTCAGTGGAAAGCCTACAGTTTTAAATAACTAAATCCTGGGAGCTCACCACAGTCTTTTGAAGGCCTAACACAAAAGGAGGAAAGGTTCTGTGCTAACCCTATGATCATGGACAATTATAGAGATGAAGGCTAGCTGTGTCCCTTTCTCCCAGTGCAACTGCTCTATAAAAATAAGAGAACATTTTTTGGTATTTCCAAAATTCATTTAAACCACCTTTGTGTTAAGAAATTATCTATTAAATATAATTATAAAAAACCCCAAAGCTTTCACTTTTTTCCTGAGTCAGACATTTAATGACACATCAAAAATAGTTCATTTCCTTAAGATATATTTTTTCTTTTTCAGTAGTGGCATATCAATTTAATAAATACATAATAATCAAATTTAATTTCTTTTCAACTTACACAGAAATTTATTTACCCAAAATAATTTTTTGTAAAAGTTTATTTTTTCCCAATTTATACACCCTGAGAACTATTCAACTATACAATTATTACAGTCAACTATTATGACTGTACAGAGTTTTAGATTCCATTCCAAAGAGATGCTCCATGAAATATAAATGCAGCTCTTCTCTATAATTCTTTAAAGAAGCTGGGAACACTATCAACCCAGACAGTAGCTACATAATCCCAACAAATGGTATGACTGCTTTAAAGAATTGCAAAATGGATACTGCCTTCATGCTCTTATCCACTCCAAAACTTCTCATCTAAAAAGCACTTTAATTTGAAGAGCATTCTTGATTCATTACTATTATTTCTATGACACATAATTATTGAGCATTTTTCTAATAAGATAATCACTTTTTGAAGACCTACAATCTACTCATTGACCCTGTAATGTTTGGGCTCCAGTCAGAAAACTTCATAAAAAAATTATTTTGTTATGGAATGAGAATAAGAATATGAAAGAGGTTTTTAGAAATTTGGATTGCTTTAACAACTAATTGAGTGTGTTAAGTTAGTAAGACGATGTTTTGTGTAATAATAGGTGTGTTCTTTTTTTTTTAGACATGATAATTATTTGAATGAGATTTAAATGTTATCTGAAGAAATAAGAGAGATTTGTGATAAAATTAATGATTTATGAGATTATGAATTAGAATATATCTGGATTAGTATTTTAGAAGGGATACCCAAAGTGATAATACATTTATCTAAGATTAAATTAGACTATGGTAACTGTAAATTAATAAAGTTCAAAACAGGATTAGGATTTATAGATATGTAATGTAGAACTGGATTATGTTAAGTAGGTTAAATTATTTGAGGGAAATAGAGAGGAAACATTTAATGTATTTACTTGAGCTATTATATGATTTTGTTTTTGGATGATTGATCACCTAACCACCATGGTGTATCTTGAGCATTCTGTTGTAAAAGTTAAAAAACCAATAAAATTTGTTATAAAAAAAAGAAAAGAAAACTGCATAAAAATTAGAAATATGTGAAGGGCAACCTGATTTTTCATCTTTTGCTCTTGCTATCATACATTGAAAATGTGTTCTTATACTGCAAATGAAAAAAAATCTTGAACTTAAGACTTAATAATACACATTATAATTATATAGACATTTAGAAAACAAAATTAAGTAAGATGCTGGAGAAATGCATTTCGACTGTTGATAATTATCACAATAAGTGCTTACCTTGTTAAGAATAAATGGGGCAAATTGGGATGGAGATGAATAGCTCTATTTATATCTTTAACTGAATTCTTTAAATCATGAACCTGTATTTTTTTTTTTAAAAAAAGACATTTTTATTTCTCACTTGTGGACGCTGTTATTACATTAAGTACATTCTGTTTAAAAACAATTGTTTCTTTCCATTTTCAACATTTAAGATCAAACTAGATCACACACACCCTCCTTTTCTTTGGTGCCTTCCAGTCAGTCTTGTTTCCTGGCAATTGCCTAAACTAGTCCCTGTAGGGTTTTTGGCAATGTTTTCAAAGTCATTAGCCACTGCCTCCTTCCTAGGGCTGAGAGAGAATGGCTGGTCCCAGATCATTCAATTGGTTTCATGCTTAAAATGGGACTAGATTTCACAGTCTCCCTCTTTCTAATCTGGTATCTTCATAATTACACCAAACTGTCTTTCTTCAAACTAGATGAAACTTTAAAATCCCTCTTCCCTAAAACTGTGACTGTTCAGTTTCCCATTCTCTCTTACTATGTAGTTGATTATATCACTGATCTGATATTGCACTACTTACATAATACCCCACAATGTATTTTCAACAAAAGAGATTAATAAAACAGAATATTATGAGAAAACCTGGATGACTATGAAGGTGATACAATATTTGAAAAATGATGCACAGAGGAGAAGAGAAAAGGTAGAATATCTAGTTTGGATAGGGGCACACTTTGTAGAACAAATTCCTCAGTAAGGGATGGAGAAAAGATTGGCTTGGATTACTTGCAGATACATCATCAGCACCACTGTCTAATAACAAAAATGCCCTTCACCTTCCTATCTAGGAAATTGATTTCTCCAATTACAATTCCTTCTTAATTCTGTTTTGTTTGAAAATAATATGTTCATATCAGTCTTTTTTGTCAATAGTTTTGGAAATGTTTAGTTAAATTATAAATTCAATGTAACCATTTTCCCATAAAGTTGGGAAAATGAGGCAACTAGTGCAAACTCATAGGGGTTTGCCATAAGAAGCAAGAAAATAACTTGGCTGCTAGGATTTTGGTCCCCAGGTTTGCAATTAGACAAAGATCAAACAGAGAAAGCATAGGCAAACCAGGAAAAATTGTTTAAGAGATCACGGAATATGATTGTTGACGAGTATTTGGACTCTGTTCTAGAAATTGAATGCAGCTGTCTATCTTTTTATGAGAAAACTGAAGGCCTGTTCCATTTCAGTTATATAATTTTAAAAGTAGATGAGTTCACAAACAATTAAGAAAGATAAAAGCCCTGAATCAAATATCTCTCATTATTCCATGGTAAACAGGTAGACAAATCTAGTAGACAAACTGGGCCATTTAGGCTTAAACACTCCTTTGTGCAACTAGATTCTTGATTTTCTTACTAACAGGCCCCAGCATGTGCGAGCTGGAACAAATATTTCTAACACCATTTTCTTGAGCACAGGTTCTCCTCAGGGCTACGTCCTAAGTCTGCTGCTGTTTACCCTGTTGACCCATGACTGTTGTGCTAGGTTTGCCACCAACCATATTGTGAAGTTTGCGGATGATACAACAGTAGTGGCCTTATTCAAGATGACAATGAGGGTGCTTATTGCAAGGAGGTTGAGGGTTTGGTGAACTGGTATAAGGAGAACAGTCTAGTTTTAAACACTGGAAAAACCAGAGAGATCATTGTTGATTTCAGAAAAGGCAGGCACAGCCACACTCCTCTGGGCATTAATGATTCATCTGTGGAGATGGTTACCAGCATCAAATTCCTGGGTGTGCAGTTAACAAGTAGGCTGGCTTGGTCGCTCAACAGTGGGAACAGCAGCGCCTGCATTTTCTGCATCACATGAGAAAAACACATCTTCCTTCCCCTGTCCTTACCGCTTTCTACAGAGGGACAATTGAGAGCATCTTCTCATACAGCATCACAGTCTGGTTTGGAAGCATCAGTGCTTCAGACAGAAAGGCAGTGCAGAGAGTGGTGAGGATGGCTGAAAAGATTATTGACAGTTCCCTCCCTCCCATCCAGGACATAGCATATAAGCGTTGCTTGAGCAGGGTCCGCAAGATTGTCTGGGACATTACACATCCTCTTCACAACTTGTTTTCTTTGTTACCTTCTGGGAGGAGGCTTCGTTGTCGATGCTGTGACAATGGATGTCCATGCTCTGACAACTGAGATTCAGCACGCCATTTTACCTTTGCTTTTAATGTGCTTTTTCTGTTCTTTTAGAGTTCAGATGTAGAAGGGAGGATGGTGTAAATGCTTGAAGGTTTAGCTAGCCATAACAATGCAAAAGTGTGGGAACTCAAGGACATTGTCTGATAAGCTTTTGGTGGGCTGAGGAGCCAGAGAAAAGAGCCTGCATTTTGCTCTAAATGGGGAATGTGATTAATATTTATATGTTACTTATATGTAAGGGTGTAGGTCTATACATATAGTTGTATATAGTATGTTTAAATGTGTGTTGTGTATGTGTACACTTTGAGAGCAAGCAACTAAATTTCATTTTTAATGTTGCCATTGTGCCCACAGTAAAAAATGACAATAAAGGTTATCTATCTGTCTGTCTGTCTGACTGTCTGTCTGTCTATCTATCTATCTAATACCTGTTTGGGAATTAATATTTATAATTCTTAAATATGTATAATAGATACCTTTTGGTAAGCTTGAGCCCTGCACAAATAAGGTCTAACATCTAATGGATCAACCCGAATGGCTTCAGTGAACCGTAGAATAGCATCAAAATACTGATCTGAATGCAACATTGTAATCAATCCAATATTTATATAAGGTGTTGTAAGACTCCTAAAACAGACAAAATTGTATAAATATTACATTGTGTAGCAAGTCATTTCATAGAATTTCAAGCAAAGATATGTAAGTTTTACAAAAAGTGTTTCCATCACAAAACTACCTCCTTTCATTTTCACCCTTATTCCTGAAGAACAAGAAAAACATCATGTCTACTATTGTAGAAAAATAAGTTCATAGTCAAAGGGGTTTTATTGGAAAATGGGTAACACCATTTGCAATAGAAAATGGCAGAATTTTCTGTTGTATTAAGAGTGCTGTTGGGTTAGGCATATACTTAATAAAATAGAAAAGAATACAAGACTCATTTTATGAAGTTACCATTACTATATTTCTGTAATTTCAGGACTAACAAGTGGTACTATATTAGAGGTTGCTACCTGATTATGCATTTTTAAATTTGTAGAAAAACCTAATGTTTCTGATGGGTATTTATGAAAGGTATTCAGTGCCTTAAATTATTGTAGGATGTGTTGTTTTTGCAACTGATTTGTATGACTAACTGCTACATTAAATAGTGAGTAATTAAGAAAAGAGAGGAAGCCAATAAAAATACCTGTCCAAAGCAATTGCATTTTCAAAATCACAGATGGCCAGGGGCCACTGTTTCAATTCTGCATACAAGATCCCACGATGAAGGTAAGCACCAATATTGTCATATCTGTGGTTGAGAAGAACTGTAAGAGAAAAATATCCTAAATGTTCACCTGTTAAATGTGCCTTTAAATCCAGCTTTAATAAATCCCATTTTAATAAATTAATCTGGAGGAGGTATTCCTTTTCCGAGATCAGCTGAAGAAAGCATCATCAAGGCAATGTTACATGATGTAGGTGACATCATTAAACAAATGTTATTTGCATTGTGCATCACAGAAATAACACAAATACTGCCAATTGCATCACAATGTTGTTGTGTAAAGGAAGTCAAGCATAGTAGAATTTAGTCTGTTGCATGAAAAATCTACTGCAACAAGGTCTGGTAAACTGACGTTTCACTTGTATGTTTTAATAATATTTTTCAAGTTAATTTGCTCTCCTCCTCCCCAAGATGGTTGCTGTATGGTAAGAATTTTGAATAACTTTCACATTCCCTGTAAGGAAACATGGTGTGTTTTTGGATGGTGAAGTGCTTTCATTTGATTTACATTAATATTGGACTTTCACCACAGGGTTTTTGTATTTTTTCTATTTGCAAAACATTTGCAGGGTTTTTTTTTCTTTTAATATTGGATTGAAATATCCAGAAAATATCTTTCTTGTTTTCTCCTGCTTCAGCACTCTGTTCCCTGATCAAGTTGTATCATATTATAAACAATTATCAATGTATCATATTATAAACAAGCAACAGTGACTGAAATCTGAGAAAAGACTTTCTGGTAACATGCAACTTTTAGCTGAAAATTTTTTTGAACAGTTTGATGAGATGATAATAGCCATGGAAAATATGCAGAGGTGTGTAGCTTTAGATAAGCTAGATTCACAAAAGCACTCTGATGTGAAAGTTGCAGACCAAAGAAATATGGACCCCACAGATGAAGAACTAACCCAACCAATCACATATGTTTCTTTGAAGCTAAAGCCTATATTCTTTCACAATACTAATAACTTAACTAAAGGGAGAAATGAAAAATTGTTTTTTCCTAGGAGGACTGAGGGAGATTAGAGAAAGAATTTATTACACTTAATTGGAAACCACTTCTATCTGAACTTTGTTGGGAAGATAGACCTACTGTGGAGACTGAATTTATTATATTTAATTAGACAAAATTTGATAAGAGATACCATTAAGTAACAAACTTAATATTTGATCCAGGATGAATTACTCTTAATTTTTGGGATGATAGATAAGATGCCATGGCAAATTTTGTACAAGTTGATTACAATAACAATTGGTTAACAGAGGGTTTTGACATTTTAACCTTGTGTTTTTTATTATTGTTGTTCTTCCTGTTAACTAATTTCTCATTAATATACTATATAGATATCAGGTCAATAATTTGCAAATAGATTTAAAATGGGGGGGCTGTTTCAAAAGGAGTCGGAACCAGTATTTTGGTAATGTATTAATCAGTATTTGATTGGGGGGATAATGTATATATGTGTTGGGTTGGGTTATTTTTCTTTTCCAATGCACTTTTAAAAAAAAACTTCATTGTGTTTTTTGTTTTTGTTTTTTTTAATTTTGGGGAAATTTTGTATTTTAACTTCCTTCTGAATAAAATAAAAATAGATTTAAAAAGTTAATTTGCTCTTCACTGATCTGGTAGAAGTTTCAAGATTTTAATAATCTTGAATTTGAGTTTCAAAAAAAAAATAATTTGAAAGGGGAAAAATAATATTTTACTATATACAAGAATCTTAAATCATATTAATATTGACTGAAGTCCCAATTATAAAATAGCTCACCAATATTTGAAGCAGAATCTAGTAATATCTAAAAGTGTGTCCTTTCATTTTTTTGCATACATGTGTGACTATTAGAAAGGTAAAAGAAACCTTCACAAATTTGTGAAAAATGAAATATCTTGATATACCTGAGTGATTTCCACTATGGCAACAAAATGGTTTTTGGCCTTGTATAAATCCATTTTTTTGGATATGTTCATATAAAATTGTTTTGTTTGGGGGAAAGTGTATTATCAATTTTTATGTGTGCGGCTTCAACTAAGGGTTGACTCCTGGCCATTGTCTAGACTCTAGACCAAGGGTAGGCAACCTTGGCTTTTTTATGACTCATTGGCTTCAACAACTTGAAGTCCACAAGTCATAAAAGAGCCAAGGTTGCCTACCTCTGGTCTAGACAAATCCTTATGGTTTTCTTAGCAAGATTTCAGAAGTGGCTTCCAGTTGCCTGCTTTGATGGTTTGCCATTGCCTCTAGGACTGAGAGACTAGCCCAAGTCACACAGCTGGCTTTGTGCCTCAGGCTGGACTAGATCCCACCAAATTGGCCCTCATATCAACTATCATACTAAAAGGCAGAGACATCACCTTGCCAACAAAAGTGCCTATAGTCAAGGCCATGATTTTCCCAGTTGCAATGTATGGCTGTGAAAGTTGGACCGTAAGAAAGGCTGAGCGCCAAAGAATTGAGGCCTTTGAATTATGGTGCTGGAGAAGACTCCTGGGAGTCCCTTGGACTGCAAGGTGTTCAAACCAGTCAGTCCTAGAGGAGATCAACCCTGACTGCTCTTTAGAAGGCCATATCCTGAAGTTGAAACTCAAATACTTTGGCCACTGGAGGAGGAGGGACTCACTGGAGAAGAGCCTAATGCTGGGAAACATTGAGGGCAATAGAAGAAGGGGACAACAGAGAATGAGGTGGCTGGATGGAGTTACTGAAGCAGTAGGCATGAGCTTAAATGGACTCTAGAAGATGGTAGAGGACAGGAAAGCCTGGAGGTATGTTGTCCATGGGGTCGCGATTGGTCGTACACAACTTCGCAAGTAACAACAATCAATTGTTAAAATATCATATTGAGTGGCTCTCATATCAACTGTGAGAAGTGTATACCAACTCAGTATATATTTCAAACAAACTGAATAGAGAATATACATGTTAGTGCTGCTTTATTTAAATAAATAATATATGGGATCTTGTGAATAAACAGGCAACTATTAGGAATAATTAGATAGAGAAGATATAGATAACTAAGAGTTCTGTAATTTCAGTTCAAAATTGCATATAAAAGTAAAAATATATTTTTCAAAATGCATGAAATATTTTTTCTCACGATTATTAGAAAACAAATTCATTGAAACAAATATTTTTTCATAAATGCAATTCATATTTTCATGAAAATCAAAGTAGTAATACCAGAAACACTTAAGTCCTGTAGGGATTGTTTTGGATCAATTTTCCTCAAAATACAACCTCTGTAATAGAATGCAATCCAGTTACGGGGATTCAAATGAATTGCAGCAGATAAATCTTCAGCTGCATTTTTATATTGCTCTTGCTTAATATATATTCTGGCTCTGTAGGTTCTGGAAAGAAAGTTCATAAGTATATTACTGTCATACTTATAGTATTTATATCTCTGGTGTTTAGATGCATGTATAGCCTTACTACCTACATGTATTGTTTATATTTTCCAGTTGCATCATTATTTCCAAGCCAATATACTTAAAACTTTAACAAGTCGGCAGGATTTTAACAAGTATCTGATATGACAAAACAACTATGTATTTCTATAAGAATTAATTTTTTAAATATAAATTTATGTTTAAAAATTTTAAATATAGTTTTTATTTTTAATTTGTTAAATTTATTTGCCGCCTATCTCATCATGGGGTTACTCTAGGCAGCTTACAACAATAAAAAGGAAGAAATGAAAAGAGTATAAACAGAAGTAAAATAATAGAACAATAAAATAAACAATGAAAAAGAACATGAGAAAAGTTTAATACGATAACAAAAAGATGGATAGGACTTCTGGTTTGCTGCTTCGTCTTCCGCGTTCGATTTCATACTGCTGGGGGACCCTGGAAAGGGTCGAAAGCAAGGAGGGGATCCCCGCTTGATTGCAGGATGGCAATAGCCTTTCTGCTTGATCTGGGGCAGCCCTCCAAACCAGCGGACAAAAGACCGGCCATAGAAATATGGCCCGTCACTAGGCTGCAGACAGCCAAAGTTAAACTTACCACCAAGCACTTCTAAAGCAGCGCGGATGAGACTGGGTGAGATCTGAACCTCTCTTCAATCCTAACTTTCTTTTCTACCTGTATAAGCTGCCCAAAGTATTTTCCCCCCTGTGGAGAGAGGGAAGGGAAATCCTATCCCACCCTCTAAGAGCAGTGGCAACTGACTATTCAGGGGAGTTTAAAATGCTGAAAGAATAACCTTATTTTAACTGGAATTATATGTTTTTAAAATTTGGGGACCAAAAAATTTCTTATCCCTACTGAAGATTTGGGTTTTTATTTACAAAAATGAAGTAAAATTGGAAAAAGAATTATAAAAAATTTGGACTTAAAAAACCTTAAACGGCATTGGTGACATCTTGTGGCTAAATCTGATACTACAACCTGTTGTCTAAAAGAGACTTGGCTTGAAGCCTAGATTACAGATAAGACTCCTTCAACCTTGGCAGATATTAGCTGTGAGAAGCTCAGCTGTGTTCTATACCCAGTGATAAAATTATTTTCATCCCCTGATTGTAAAGCTTTTAATTTAATACACCACTAAGAGAATATGGATGAAGATCAGGAACAGATTCTTTGAAACTATTCTTACAGCTTCTGACGAAATAAGACGCTATAGAAAAGAACAGGATGTCAGCCTAGATATTCAAAACCTAACTTTGACTACAATTAAAGAATCAACTTCACGGAATACAATAGAAGTGGAACAATCAAATACTATGATAGAGGATTCAACAGACCAACAAACACAGTTAATGGAAAAACTCACAAAAGGGACTGATAACACCGAAAATGGAAAAGACTTTCTATATAAACCAGAAGAAATCTGAGGAGCAAGAAGAAGAACAGGCTGAAGGGAAGATAAAAATTCCAGGACAACTATGGGGAGATGGAATAATACTGAGACGATTTGTTAGTCCTCCCAAAAGAATGGCGATTGGATGGTCTCTTTTATCTCAAATAATATATACAACAACAGAGGGAGATCTATTTGATGATTTAAAAGCATGGACATGGAAGGCAAGTTGGCAAAGAAAGAAAGCTAGAATAAGGCTGAAGAAAATTGGGGTTTGGATTTATTAGTGAGGATGCTATGTTACTAATTAAAATAGAATATATTCAAACAGACAAGATGTGTACTTTGAATACTAGATTATGCTATGAATTGAGATAAAGAAAACTTTAGTCATTTAAAACTTGAAAGTATAAATATCAAAAGTTAAATTTGAATATTGATGGGAAATTAAAAATTGGGGAAAACAAATAAATAGGATATTGATTGTCTATAAAGATTGAATGTAAAAGTAATTAAGATATATATAAGGTAAAAAATTATTGATAAATGTAATAAACATGTTTTTACTTAGTTGATATAATAAGAACTGTATTAGCTTAAATATGAGATAGTAGATATTAAGAGAAAAAGAAAGGAAGTATTTGATGTTGAAATAAGGGAAATTTTGGTCATTAAATTTAGACATTTGGAAATTAGTAGAAATAAGAATGTTATACTGTATTATCAATTAGATGATGCAAGATGGTAAGAAATAGAATATATTCAAATAGATAGGATATGTATCTTGAATATTAGATCTTGTGATGAATTGTAGTAAAGGAAACTTTGGTTACCTAAAACTTGGAAATTATAAATATTAAATTTAAATTTAAGTATTGATGGGAAAGTAAAAATTGGGAAAAACTAATTATAGGATATTGATTTTTTATAAAGATTGAATGTTAAAGCAATTCAGGATATGTATAAACTAAAAACTAGTGATAAATGTAACAATATTATTTTTACTTGATATAGTAAGAATTGTATTAGCTTAAATAAGAGACAGTTAATACTAAGGGAAAAAGAGAGGAAATATTTAATGTAGTAGTTTGAGATTTGTACTAAAGATACTTACATGTTATTGAATTGTTGATTAACCCAGCCACCACATTGCTTTTTAAATACTTAAATGTAAAACTAGAAAATCAATAAAACTAAAAAAAAGAAATGGATGGATGGAGAGCAGAGAGGAAGGGATGGGGAGGGGGTAGGTGGAGTTTGTCAGCAAATCCAGCAGCCAACTCCAGCATGGAATTTCCCCATCTGATCCACAGGCCATCTGGCAGAGCCAGATCTTCAGGCTCTTGCAAAAGGATAAAAGGGTAGGGAAAGTTCTTACCTTAGAAGGTAAGATGTAACCTAAAGAGCTAGAAGGAACAATTTCCCAAAAAACCTCTTATATAATTAAAGTATAAAAGAAACAACAGCTATCCCAGTCACTTCCATGAAGGCAAATATAGTTGTGTGTTCAATGACTGCTGATGTACTTTATACTGATATTTTATATTTCCAAGTCATCATATAAGTTTAACTATACAATAATAAGTAATTGTTGGTTCAAACTTTCATTCAAGACATTCTAGGATGTGCCTCATGTCATTCCCATACTCACATGCTCCACAAAATCGTCCCTATTTCATCCATACCTCATCCAAAAACACAGGAAGATCTTTACCATTCAATTTTGGTCTGCCCTTTACAGTTCATTACATTTCTCTTAGCAGGCTAGAACTATGCCTATTCTATATTCTCACTTGGGAATTGTTAACTTATTTCAAATATTTCAGCAAATGCATTATTTGTTTCCCAGCAAATTACTTAGTAGTGCCATATTTATGAGTTGCTAAATTAAGATTCAATTACTTTCAGGTTTCCATTTTGGTGAGAATAGTTTCATTTTCCTTAAATCCCACCAAAGGCTAGTTAGATTATTTTTATCCCAGTTAGGAGCATTCCTAGCTGTTTCTTTTAATGACCGGGAGAAATATGCAATATCATCTTCTTAAGGGTTCATTTTGTGGGTAACACAGCTCCTACTCCATTGAATAAAGTAGTACAGGACAAGATTAATTTATTTTGGGAATCAAAAGAAATGAAAAATTCAGAAGATTAAAATAGAATCTTAGATGATGAGAAGCTTTTTCTGAACATTCTCCTCATCTTATTTACTTATTTATTTTTCATTAAGAGAGGGTGCAAGCTTAGGCAGGGAATTATTAGTAATCGAACATCTTCAATGAAGTCCAGAATCCTAATATGTGTTGAGGTTTTCACAGACGTTTATAGTTTAAAAAAATAGCTAAATATATTTGCCACAAGATAAACTTCATGTTTGTTTGATATCATTTATACAGGATATACTGTAAGCCTAAGCCTAACCTGCTAGTCAAATAAAAATGTCTTTAAACCTATTTTACAAGTCCCTAAACTTGCAGAGATGAAGAGGAGGGAGTTAATTGTAGATATTTACAAACAATAAAATAGGACATTGTATTAGATATCTGTAGAGGTGTAGTTTAGAAATAAACTACAAATATTTCAAATAAAATATAATTTGTGCTTACCTTGCCTCTGCATGTTTTGGATCTTTTTTAATCACAGTTGTAAAATCATTCATAGCTATAGTCCAATTTGATTTGTTAAAATAATATATTCCATGTTTCATACATGCATCAACACTTTGCGGATCATAGTAAAGGCACTAAATTGATTAAAAAAAATACATACAACACTTGATAAAGTTTACTCTTATTTTAATATTCATCTGAATTCTAAACAATGCAAATAACATTCATTTTTAAAAGGTAATAAATAACTGCTTTTAATGAATCAGCTTCTAAGTTTTTGATTTGTTTTCTGCCTGAAGCAGCAGAGATGTTGATGCTGTACATATTTTATTGCCAGTAAATCTCTTTGTGTATTGTGACTTTTTACTTCTGAATATAAACATATAAAATTGCATTATAACAATATTACAATGCTGACATTACAGTGGTTTTGAATAATTTACTTTGTTCTGAATGTAACAAGATTGGATAAGCTCCAGCAGACATCTGTGTAATTGCCTACAGGTGCTGAACTACCCCCTTGTGGTCTCCAGCAGGTAATGGCAGTCCATTGCTCATTTGATTGTTCAGCAGCTTAGGAGCACTATTGCAAGGAGGAAACTCCAATACCAATTGATCAAGGAGCTACTCAGGAGAACAGGGGAGAGACTGCTGAGTCCCTGAAAGTTACTGGGAGAAAAGTGGAAGCTACATGGCTTCCCTCACCATCAGGAATTCCCTCAGCTAGCTTTTCACTATCATATAGGAATAGAAACCCAGCCATCTAAAGCAGGTTTGCTAATATGAAGAGAGGAAGTTTCATTGCTTCCTCTTTTGTTGCAAGAAAATTGATAAAAGTGGATGGAGGTCTGGGTGAATGGCTTCATCTGCCTGTGCAGCTCCTCCCCCAACACAAACATGCAGTCATGTGCAAAAATAAGCACATCCTCTTTGAGTTTTATGGTTTTACATATCAGAACATCATAAAAATCATCTGGTCCTTAACAGTTCTTAAAAGGAGGTAAATACAACCTCAGATGAACAACAACACATGGCTTCTCCATTTTTGGCTTACTTTTTGTAAAAGAAACGATGAAGTGGTATAATATCTCATGTGTTGCTCATCTGAGATGGCATTTACTTACTTTTAAGAACTGCTAAAGACGAGATGATTTTTACTATGTCCTGATATGTAAAACCATAGAAGTCAAAAAGATTGTTAGCATATATCAAGGTTTCCCAAAGCGATTCATGCTGATTCCCAAAAGAATGGTAAAACTATTGTTGTTGATGTTGTTGTTTGTTATACTACTAGAGTAGCATTTATTACATTATTTTCATATAATTAATGTTTGGGAATTGAAATTAATTCTTTATTTGTTTTATATATTTATTAGTTTTTTATCCCACCTTTATTACTTTATAAGTAACTCAAGGAATTCCCCAAAATACCCTACCTAAATTGTCTTCCTCATGCCAAGCAATTTTCACAAAAATAGAAAGAAAATTCCTGGGTGATCTAATTGCCATAGCTTGGAAAGCAACTTAGCAAAGAAAGAAAGCGAGAGTCAAATTTAAAAAATAGAAGATTTCACCTTTTAGAGGGGGCATTATATGCCTAAATACTTGTTTGAATAAGATTAAAAGAATGGATAAGATATAATTAGACTTTTATAATGAAAGATATGGTTTAGAATTAAGATAGCATTTTTTCTCTCTTTTTTGATATGGAAAATATGAAGATAAAAAGAGGATTGATTTGAATAAAACTTTTAGCTACATAAATATAATTAATATTGAGAAAATCATAACTGATAAAGATATTTCAAATACTGATGGGAAATCAAACCTTAAGAGCACAAAAAACAGGATATTGATTAATGAATTGATATTATTGATTTATGAATTGATATTATTACTTGTATGATATTAGTAAAATATGATGAAGATGCTTATATTTAACTTTGTATACATTAACAGTACTAAAAATTGTAATGGTGTAATGAGGGGGAAATGGAAAAAATATGGAGAAGAAAGGAGGATAAGGAAAAAAAATACTGAATTGTGTAGTATTGAACAGATTTATATTGAAGAAGTTAATGTTAAATATTTGAACCCAGACAACATATTGTTTACTAAGCACTAATTTTATTAATTTTAAAAAATTAATAAAACTTTTATTAAAAAAGTAAAAAATTATGTGGGTTTCAGAGCTATTATTACCACTGTTGAAAAAATGAAAAAAATGTTCTTTTAATTAATTCTTTTGGTGCACAATTTTAGTCATGCAATTCTTTACGTCCTGGTCAATATATAATAAAACTAAAGGTAATAATGCATACCTTTGAATAGTCTTCCATTGCCAGTATTAATTCACCCTCTTCTTCATGGACTTCACCTCTCTTGTAATATATTTCAGGATCTGTGGGTCTATATCTCAGTGCCAAAGTGTAATTTATCATTGCCAAGTGATTTTTCCCCTGTTTTCTATATATCTGAGCTCTCGACAAATAAGCATCTACAAATTCAAAATAGAAAAATATCTTAAATATTAATGGAATTTAATACCATTCATATGCCCTTTTTAAAATAATTTCAACTTAATGTAACTAATGTTGATGCCAGTTTTCATAGGAAATTGGACGATGATACATACATATACACACACACACACACACACAGAGAGAGAGAGAGAGAGAGAGAGAGAGAGAGAGAGAGAGAGAGAGAGAGAGAGAGAGAGAGAGCGCATACCTAATACTGCTTCCTCTTCCTATTTTCACCACAACAACAATCCTGTGAGCTGAGTTGAGTTGAGAGTGAGTGACTTACCCAAAGACACTCATCCAGTTTTCATGTCTAAGGTGGGACTAGAATTCATTCTCCTGGTTTCTAGACCAGCACAGTATTCACTACATCAAATGTAAAACAATACTTTAAGTACAACATTTTTAATAAGGTGACCAACCGTCCTCCTTTAGGGAGGACAGTCCTCCTTTTGTAAGTTCTGTCCTCTCTTGAAAGATGTCCTCCTACATGTCCTCCTTTTTGATATTTGAAGACTAATCTGTAAATCTCCGTATTCGATCGTCAAGGCTCGGTACAGTGCGGCAAGACGCGATTATGAGACGCATGCGCTCTGCACAGGAGAATTGTTTGGAGAGAGTGTGCCGCGTGCAAGAGGCGCCACACGCAAGTGGCTTTGTTTACTTCTTACCGAAACATGACATGGCACACACGCACGCACGCATTAGACTCACTTTTTTTTTCTTCAATTTATTTGTGTCCTCCTTCTCATTGTAAAAAAGTTGATCACCTTATTTTTAAATATGTATCAAATCTTGGAATCAGTTGCACTTTATTTGTAGGAATGACTTTATAAAATTGGGAATTCAGTAGATAAAAACTAAGTTTCTCACTTTCCGAAATGTCCAAAACAGAGAAGCTAGAACTCAGGCGTGCAGTCCATTGAGCAAGTTAAGATCTTTAGATATATAGGGATAGTTTTTCAAGCTTCAGGCAGCAGAAATGCCTACCTGGATTACTTATCTTGTAATGAGCAGAGATCTGCAGCAACCCCCTTATTATTTTTCCAGATAAGCACAATGCATCCCAGTTGCAATTAAGTTATTTGCAGCTAAAGCCCAAGCACACCTGCTACACGGGGCTCCATTAGAGCATAATTAACTCAGAATTCAAACAAAAATTTTGAAAAGCATCTTCAAAGTCACCCACTCTTCTTCAAATGCAGCACTTCACCAGGAAGCAGGGTTCAGTAAACCAGAATCTAATCTCTGGATAAATATGTTTACCTACTGGCTAAAACTGCACCACAATCCTAGTGGACTGTTCTTCAAATATTGGCAGACAACTTCAAATCTTCTTGGAAAATAGCTATCCAAAAAACTAAGCCATTATGGCTTTTGCAGAAATGCTATCTTAATTTTAGAGCCAGGTCAAACTAGATCTATATTAAAACAAAGGATGTTAGATATAGAAGGCCAAACAGTAATTGCTGCTTTTTCTCAAAATATAATTGTAAATAACCAAATTTTAGCCCTTAAACCAGCTTCATGTTTGTATCATATCACATCACAAATCAGGAGAGCCTTATCTTTAGCCAGACATAAGTTGTTTTGGAAGAGAAATACAGGAAAACCCCTTATGAAACTTGATACTGCCCCGTGACATGAGTACTATTGAAACCATAGCCCATATTCTTTGTACTGTCAGTTCTATAGGGACATTCGCCACCAGTTGATTACCTCTTTTTTATCTAAATTTCTAGAGCACTTTGATAATTTTATTTACATTATTTGTTTGGCAACCAAAATAAAATTATCTCTCTAAAAGTAGCAAAGGTCTGCTACATTATGTGCAGGCTTCACCCACAAATGGTTGCCAACAGTCACTGATGTTAGAGGAAAACTTTGCTTTATTTGTTCTACCAAAAACCAAAATAAAGTTTCTGCCTGTCTGGCTATCCCTCTTCCCAATGATCTGGGATTATTATACTATCTAAATCAGGCATGACCTACCCACAGCCTGCAAGCCACATGCATCTCTGGACAGCTAATAATGTGGCCCCACAAGATATAATAAGAAATATTATAAAATAAAGGAAGTTTGTTATTTATATGCATTAACTACATTATATATTTTATATGCAGCCCAAGACAATTCTTCATTCAATGCAGCCCAGGCAAGCCGAAAGGTTGGAAACCCATGATCTAAATTATCACTGTTATCATGATGACACCGAGAAAATAATTTACAAATATTTGACTAGCCAAAGTTTTAAATAATAGTCTAACTCAGTAATTATATACAGTATGATATACGTTATATAAAGTCAATATCACATTACATGCCGCATATTTGGTTCTTATGACCGTATTTCAAAGACACTTACCTGTATAGCTTATGTTGTATTTAATTACAAAATTCAAATCTTCTAGTGCTGGAAGAATTTTGTTTTGGTAAATAAATATTAAGTGTCTGTGCCAATGAGCATTAGCCAGTAATGGTTCCAAATGTATTGCCTACAAAGATAATGACATAATTAATCAGAATGATTACGGTATTTTATTTCTGTACTATTTCTACACTTCAGCATTGTAGAAGAAAATATTTTAAATACTGACCTGATGAGAAATATTATTAGTTCCACAGAGGGAAAAATCAGTTTGCGTTTGTATTCTTATCATATGGTGTCTTTTGTATTTCTTCATCTAATTGCTCATTAACTTTTCTCATACAAATTACCACACATTTATTTCATGACATAAATTCCCTGGCACAGGCTTCAATGCAAATATTCTTAATATAGGCGCTTTCTTCAAACATCTCTACCAGTTTACAGGCAACTATGATGGAGTGTCTAACATACCCTGGGAAAGTAGAACAAGAAACAGGATTGTTGCAAAAGTGGTATCACAACCCAGGGAAGGAGAGAAGCAGGAGAAAGAGATTCCAAGTAACTTCAAGCTAATTATTCTAGGTTTAAACTACCTGAGCAGGAAAACATAGAGATAGAGGTTCTCAAGGTTAATGTAAAGTCATGCAAGGCTGGTCAACTCCTGTGAAAGTAATTCTCCCACCTAACTTATACTTAGTGTAATTAGGAGGAGGTTGCTCCGAGTGTCTTTCTCATGCTTCCCTGGGCTGAAGTATCTCTTTTGTTCCCTCTTCTGCCTGATTTCCCAGAGTCTGTGAGACATTCCATGACCACAATCTTCCGTACTGTATCCTCCTTTCAAACAATGTTTGCAGCTGGATTTTGGATCAGAGAAACCCCTGTATTGCCCAGCTTCACTTGCTATTAGCCTGTGTGTCCTACTGAAATCTGGTAGAAGCTGAAAAGGTACTTGTTTGGAGCACTGCAGATGGAGTAGCCAAAATGCCACTAGAACTGGTTCCTGAAAACCTGAAAATCATTAAAGAGATTATCTCTGTTATAGTTGCTAACACAATGCATGAGGCCATAATCACAGAATTGAGAAAGATTCTGGAAGAATTAGTCTTACAGCCCCAGAGAAGACAAAAGAATATGGAGATAGTTGTGGTAAATAATTATACACTGTATCTGCCACACAGAAAATACTATCAGTTTATCAAATGTAAGGCATATTCCTACAGAAAATGTAACTTGTGTCTTCTAACATATGGCCTGACTGTGTTTTGGTAATTAATTTTAAGTATGTTCAAGGCCAATTGAAATATATATTATTAGCAGCCTTATTTCTTACAAGATAATCTCAGTAAGTGGCTATGACCCTTCATCAACATAGTGTAGGCTATCCATCTCAGCTTCATTTGGACTATTATTTCAAAAGTTGTCTCACAGACCAAACTTGCAATAAAAATATTGCAAGTGCGGTATACAAATTCTGTACTTGCCAGCTCCATCACATGTGGCAGCAGCAATACCCATTCATTAATAATTGTTTTTTGCATTACTTACCGACGTCAACTATTCAGCTTACTGTTGTGTTTCTAAAGGAATTATTTTCATCCTGTTCTACTCTGCTGGTTATAGTCATATTTATTGAATTAAATACTTTTATCATTTATAATAAAATAATTATATGACCATTCTATGAAAAATTATTAGTCCCTTTTGGATTGTCTGAATGTTTTGTATGTTTGCCATTGAATGTTATAAAAGCTTCATCTGAGACTCACTGATCTATAAAGAAAGTCTAGATTGTTAAACCAAAGTGTGATGTAGCAATGTGAAACATGATCATCCCCTTAGATTCAGTAAATGACTGAATCTTTTGTAGTTGGAGTAACTGCAACCAAATTCCTACCTGTATTTAGTAATTAGCCTCACACACTGCTGTGTAGAAATTCTGGCCCATCCATCCATGGCAAACTGCTTTAATTCAGTAACATATGAAGATTTCCTAGAACAAACTGGTCATTTCAGATCCTATCACTGTTTCCCTGACATTCTCTGGACTTTGATGTGGTCATTAAAAAAACAGTTAAATCGTTATTTTTGGAAAATTCACTAATACACAGCAGTATTCCTTTTTCCTTCATGATAGCAACTTGTCCAAGTCCTGAGGCAGCTGAGGAATCCTCAAACCATTACTTTACTGCATTCATGCTTATGAACTGGTATGAAGTTCTTACTGTAGAGCACAGTATTTAGTTTTTGCCAAATGCAGTAACACTGATGTAGCTTTAAAAAAAAATCACTTTTGACTCATCTGTGCATATAACATTCCCCCAAAAGTCTGCATCATCATCATCTTGGTACTTTTTGGCAAACTTGAGATGAGCATCATTGTTATGAGCAACACTTTTTTTCTTGTTATGCTCCTCTGATATGGAATTGTAAAAATTAACTTTAGACAAGATGAGAAAGGCCTGCAGATTATTTAGATGTTGAGAGGGAAGGGTAGAGGTGTCATGATATGTAGGAAAGATCTTGGGAGAGGGACAAAAAAATGCTGCCTAGGAAACAGATAAGAGATACCATGGTCAGCAGCTGAACAGTAGGTGAGGTAAGAAGCTCAGAAAGGACCATTCCTAGTTTCTTAAACTGTAAAGAAGATGGCAGCTTGTCTGGTTGTTTTTCCTGTCTGGTCTACCTGGTGAGGCCGACAGGAGGTGACGTATATGATGGTTTTATACTATACTCTTGGAGTATTTTTGAGAAGATACCTTCTTGGAAAGATCTGTTGTCTCAAATTATTTAAGACTACGTCTCTGACTATGGATTGATAAAGCCACAAAGCTTTAGAAATTGTTTTGTAGCATTTATCAGGCAATTAAGCATCAATGATTTTTTTTAATGGAAGTTTTCAGAAATTTGAGTGAGACATAACATACGTCCAGATTCTATATGAGTAGCCACTATAAGTCAAACTTACTAGGCTGACATAGTTCAGAATTGTCCAAATAACTCCTGTTTAATTAAGTATTTGTATAATTGCCCCTCATTAACTTTTTATTTTTAAATGATTGAAGGAGGGATGATTGCTGTTTCACACTGGTATATCACATGTTGAATGATACTGTGAAATAAATGCAACAAGCCAAAGCTTCATATTTTCCCCTAGATAACAATTTTTTTAATATGTGCATGTGAGCCAATATGCTCTGATACTGTTCAATGACAAAATCTGCAAAAAACCAGAAAATCTTAAAGGGAAACACCTTTTCAGAGCTCTAGATTTGTATTTTCTTGCTTATGTCTTTTGTCAACCTCCCTTTATGACCTGAACATTATCAATGATTGTATATGTACACATATATACCTATGTGCACATGAAAGCAAATACATGTGGAAACACTATAACATTATCTGCTAAACAGTTTAGAATACAAAAATAGACAATGTTAAAAACTGGAACATTTTCTTTTGAAAAGTTAATACCAGAAGGAAGAGGAAGAGAAAGAAAGACTTTTTTTAAGGCACTCTTGGAAATCTTTAGCTATACAATAAGTTAAGTAAAATTTATAAGAAGTAAGCAAAGTATTTGCTTTAAACAAACTTTTTCTAAGTCATCCAAAGCTGACTGCATTTTTCCAATCTTTCTGTATATTGCTCCACGACGACAATAGTTAAATGCTGTAGCACATCCTGTATTTATCTCTTGGGTTATTCTCTCAATCTCATGCTCACACTGTGCAAGTTCTTCTTTTTTGCCATCAAATAGAAAAGGATTCACATAGTTTGGTAATTCTTTTTCTTTTACAGCATCCTCTATTTTCTGTTCCAAAAGATGTTTGCCTAACTTCTGTTTATCTTCAGCAGTTTTGTTAATGGGAACAAACAGCTCCTCAAACCATTTATTCCACAATAGCCTGGTCCACAGATAATCAGAATCTTCAGATCTTTTACCCTGTTTTTTGGCAAATGTTTCAAAGTCTAACAAACAAGGGAGGCTAGGGCTTCTATAAAGTTGAATTGCTCGAGATATTTTAATAGAGTATTTATTATGCATCTTAAGTTTCTGGAAAGTCAGAGACACAGACCTAAAAAGGAGAAGCAAAATTATGATCAATGTGTAATTGAGGTAATGACAGAAGATTACTGAAATAAATTTGAAATGTTATAAACTGCAACATTTAATAGCTTGTTATTTATGAATTTATAATGTGCAAGCACCTGAAATTTACAGAATTGCAGCAGCATTTAAGAATGTGCACCGCTGGTAGTATCTATCATTATACAGGCTGAATAAACTGAAAGGAAATAAGGAGAGACAGTCTTATTCAGAGCTCATGAGACTGTTGGAATAGAAGACTTGTACTATGTAGCCAGATCAGTCAGTGATGAAATAAGCTGTTAAAAGCCAGCTGGCAAGATAAAGCTATGTGCGAAGGGAAATGATATCCTGGAGGAAAAGGAAAAACAATATGTACCATACATTTAAAGAAAATTCCCAGAGATGTGGAGAGGCCAACATCTGTGCATGGATATAAAAAGAAGAAAAAGTATGAAGATATAGTATAGATATATGTTATCCATTCTACGCATCTATGGTTATGAGCTAATCCCTTTCTGCAAGAGGGGAAGAATGGAAATGAATTCTGAAGAAATTTAAAATGAAAGTGGTTCAAAAAATTGTTTGGACAATAAAGACCCAAAAAGACTGAGGGCATCATCTTAGGGATTGCAAAGTTCCTCAAAAAGAAGCTGGCAGTCTTCTGGAGGTGTGTTTTCAATCCCCTTTCTTCTTGAAAGAAAGAAACGTATCGATATAACTCTGGAGATTTCTAGGACCTATAAAATGGCTTGGTGTGGGTTTAGCTGAGAATTTTACATATAGTAACAATGAATAATTATTTACAGAAAGTAAAATCACTACATTATGGAAGAGTCCCACACCATAGAACTGAGCCCTGAGTGGCTTATATGGGGAACTATTAAGATCAAAGGTGCTACTTGGAGTTTTGAGGTTAATATCTAGAGCTCTGCTGTGCTGAGTCTGTTGGTGGTACCAGTGCCTGGCTGTTGCCCCCAAGTATGCTTTTGGTATGCCTTCTGCTTGAAATATGGAGGGCAACGGAATCTTGGACAGGAGGAAGAAGAGATAAAAGTATAGTTATGCAGCTCACATTTTTAGAAACATTTTATTCCTGTTGTTGAATACAAAAGAAAGTCCTGAATCCTAGCCTTAGTCCAAGTATGAGTCAAGTACAGTATAATCCAGCAGGGCAATTCAGAGCAATGGACAACACCATGACTCTGTTTGCTGATGTCAGTTGTATTAAGAATTATATCTAATACCTGTGCAAATCATGCTGCTTCTCATTGAAAAACAAACTGAACTGCTTATCTTTTGTCCTCTACCAAATGGGATAATAAGTCTCTTCCAAAAGATGCCAGTCAATGTGCAATTAATCATTAATGTAGTTACCAAAATTTGAGGGCTATTTAGCTAAAAGATTACAGTCTTTTTTGCAGATATTATTCACTCATCTCAATGTGGCTTTCCACAATTTAGACAAGCTTCAGATAATATACACTTAATCTGCTAACAAATACACAAAAGAATTAACACTTCACAGAATTAATTTAATTCTATGTTGAGAAGGCCTTTGACAAGTTCATATTAATTTTTTTAAACAGAATCCCCTATATTTTTTCTTAGATGGATATCAATATATTATTCTTCAACTACTGCTGGACTTATTAAAAATCACATGATTTTTAAGTTAGTTGAATTGAAATGTAGTCCTTGACAAATTGCTTCAGTAAATGCAACCTGATGGAAAGAATTTTGAGAAAAGGGACATGCCAGTCTAGAACTAATGTGAGATCCACTTCAAAGAAATGTTCTGCATGAGAGAAACAGTCCTAAGATAGTAAAAAAAAAACCCCACCTGCTCTGAAGTTAATCTAAAGCAGGGGTATCAAACTTGCAACATCACGTGATGTGTCATGACATATCACGACTTTTTTTCCATTGCCGGCAATGGGATGGGCACGGTTTTGCTATGATGCATCCGGCCCGCAGACCGGCAGTTTGACACCCCTGATCTAAAGCATGATATGTGGCAGATTGAATATGAGATGACCAAATATAAATTTATCGATCTTGAAATGGCCCAAAAGAAAATCATAGTTTTCTACTATTCCAATGATTAAAATGATTGTTTAATGAGAATCCGCCATGAATTTTCTCTGGCAAGATCAATTGTCATACCTCAAGAGAAGCCAGTAATAATTGGTAGTATAAATAGCAAGACTTGTAGCAGCAGAGTTGGAGGTGACTAACATGAAGAGAAATCAGAAATTGCTTGAGCCATAATTGGGAACACTTTTTCTTTTCTTTTCCCCTATTTGTAATCAAGTACTCAGGTCTTTTGAAATTATACTGGGTTATTTTTCTCAGGGCTGACCATGGCACAAGCAGAGATCTGAATATCCTCTGCAAACAATGGAGAATCTGACTGATCACTCAAAGAAATGAGCAACTGCCCGAAACATACTAAGGAGACCTGGAGGAATATGAGATGTCTATACGTAGTTTAGCATTTTCAAATGGTCGCTTGTAAAAAAAAATTATGACAAATCTAGCAATGCTTTTAAGTATTTAGTTCCTTCACTGTGGCAAAATAAAGCAAGGTTTATACCAATAGGAAGAATATATTTGCTGTTGCAATACTGGTGCTTATGAAATGAGGATTATTTGACCATAAAGCCAAAGGCTGTCTCTTTCTGCAACAGAAAGGTGTCTTTACAAATAGCTTTAAGAAAATGTTTTTTTTTCTGCTGGTTTCACTGTCAGCTTTGTTTTGACTATCACCCTTCACATTGGTTCCAAACCTTGTACATCAAGATTGACAAAGCTGAGGGTCTGGATCTTGGTAACTTTTGGGGGAATAAAAGGAGTTTGCAGCTCCCTAGCAATTAATACTACCTTGCTCCAGCCCAGAAATACTATCAGTAGTAATTATTTTCATATAGAGAGCCTTCATACATCTTTCTCAATCGAAACATCTTATAACCAACAGATCTGTGATTTAAATCTGTTCTGTCAAACTGTCTAAAGTAAATACAGAATAAAATTGTTATTAAACATACAACCTTTTAAGAACCTTCGGAGGTTCATTTAATTTTTGAAATATACTATCCAATACTCTGGGAGTGATACTTTTTCCCATTTTCTTCAATTTTCTTTTTTTCTTTGGGAAAATGATGTACTTAATTCCAGCTTTTCGAGATTTATCAGCAAGAGCAGTCTGATCTAGGAAACCTTCAGCAGGCTCTACTTCAAACAGATTTCCTTTTGGGAGTCTTAGTGTATTTCCCATAATTGTTTCAGAAACTTTCTCTGTATCTAACGGTTTTGAAGGGCTAAAACAAATTTGAGAAAGATTAGCAGTAGGACTTCGTCTATCCTTTTCTGGAGAAGTTTCAGCTTCTGGTACTGCAGCTTTAGGTTTTGTTAAAGGAACATGTTTGCTCATGATATCAAGCTCTTCCATTACAGTTTTGAAATTTGCAGAAATCTTTATAAGTGTTTTGTCTCTGTATGAGGACAATTCCGGTGCACTATTTGGCCTTTTAAGCAAATGTTCCTGCAAGAAAATAAGTTTTAATTTATGGGCATCATTTTGGAAAACATATTGATATGTAATGCAATTTAAATCAACAAGTACCCTTTAACCAAAGTTCTATGTGAATATTACAGCTGGCCAAACTATTGGATCTGAGTATTGTGATAGTAGCATAGTATACCTAGTTGTAGTATACATTTGCCTTCAGTGAAAACATCTGTGTCCAAACCAAAAGGCCTTAATCGTCAACAAACACAACTCAATAAATATTGATAAAATAATGATGCTGTATGAGATGAAACATATGACAATATACAGAATAAAATTATAAAACATCTCCAACAATTTATCGCTATCAAATTTAGATTATGCTAGAGAAAATTCCTGGGAAAATTCACATTCCTGAATTACTTGAGAATTGCGGAAATTATAGTCTCATCCATTTGGTGGGTCTCATTTTTAAATGTTTCATCTACATAAATTTACTACAGAAATTCCTTGCAGGCTGAGCTGGGTCAGGAATGAGTTATTTCTTAATGTTATACATTGTGAAAATATATACTATACCACAGACCAAAAATTGTTCTGGTATGAATTCAGAATTGCTACAAATTACTTCCAAAGAATTTTTATAAAGAAAATAACCATAAACTAAATAAGATGGAAATGCTACTCATGTTCTGGTTAGTATAATTGGATATGGAGTTTCAAAATATGCATCTATTTTCATATTTTTATTTCAGATAGTCTATTATTTTGGTAATAAGCTTCATAGAAAATTATTGTGGTATTATACATACTAATGTCATATGAACTGAATAAGACTTAGAAATCCGACATACATATTTACTAGAGGAGTCACTCTTCTATAGTGGACTACTTACATATGTAATATCTTTATCCTATAACACAAAATAGTTATCAAATAATATATAGAGAATAATTATAATTTTTAATAAAAAGCAATTCTGATTTTACACAGCCTAAATAAAAAAAATTACATGCTCATGAGATGTAATTACTAAGAGATTAATTAAAGGTAATAATTCAGCGAAATCTATTATCATAGTACAGAAAGGAAGGTAATAATGAACACCTTGAATTGCACCCAGAAGCAGCCAGTGCAGCTCTTGGAACAGTGGTGTAACATGGGCCACTCTAGGGGTCCCAAAGAGTGTGCCTGCCAACTCTGCACCAGTTAAAGTTTCTGAATGCTCAAGGGTAGCATACAAGAGTAGCTCCATGTAGAGCACATTGTGGTAGTCCAAGGGTGAGATGACCACAGCTTGAACAACTGAGCACAGGAACTCCAGGAAAAGTCACATCTGATGCACAACCTGAAACTGTGCAAAGGCTCTCCTAGCCGCAAATGCCACCTACTGTTCAAGTTGTGCAGCAGGTCTGCCTGGGGTATACCACCCCATCTGGAACTAAGTATATCAAAGACTTGAGTCTTGAAACTACATGCATTCAAGAAAATCCAGTTGCCTTTTGGAAAAAAGCACCTTTGAGACAACCATGACCTGGCTGTTGAGAATCTCCCTTGACATTATGCAATCGAAGTCACTCAGATGCGATCCTGTCCAAAGCCTTGGCTGTCCTTTGATTCCAGGTCATTCCCCTGGACCATGCAGGACTATGCAGCAAAACCCTTGGGATGTCCACCAGTTCCCTCTGGGACCCATTCAGTTCCTTCAATCACCAGGGGTGGATTGCTCAAATGGGTCTAGCCTCCCTGCAGAGGTGATTGTTATAAGAGATTCTTATAGACCCCAGGGCATGATCTGACCATGACAGGAGATAATGTTAAATCCACCATCAGATCATGTTGCCATTGCTCCTACAAGAAAATCATGTTGAATGTGTGATCAAGATGGGTCCATGATCATCTGGGATAGGCCCATGCCCCATGCTAGTCATGGATTCCTGGGCCATTCCAAAGCTGAACCCAAGGATGGCAGGTTGAAGTCTCCCAAGTTAATAATCATTAGTACAAATACTATTGTACTGAAATAATATAATGTATAATGTAATTGTGTACATTTTACAATATAATGCTTTATAAAAATAGAATCTATTAGTTGCTGACCAAACTAAGCAAAATAGATGAATTGAAAACTGGAAGACTAAAGTAAAACTGCAAAAAGAATATAGCCTTTTAGAGAAAGGTAAATTTATATAATAGCGATACAAGCATGTAGCAGAGTGCTCTGATAGTGTGAATATTTATTCATAAAATATTCCTACTGACATTTGAATTTTATTTAAATTTACATTTTATTTGGTTATTTAGTGCACGGTTCAATATATTTACCACATAGCCCAGAAAATACTATATGTGTTATCCATTGCTATGAATTTTTAAACTAAGGAATGACTAGAATCAGAATTACCCAGAACAGTAGACACTCACTGGCAAAAGAGGCAAAGAAAATCTGATTCAAAGGGCAAGGGACTTTCTAGAGAAGAACGGGGAATGCCCCTTGGCCTAAGGAACCTCCAGCCAAATATGGTTTGAAAACTCCCACTTTTAGAATATAGCAGACCGAGGGAAAGCTCCCCCCCACCTTGCTTTCCCTCAGGATACTGTTGTGAAAATATGGCTTAGAGGCAGGTGTTTCTTAATTTCTCTTACATGGAACATGTTTCTCTATGAAAGCACAAGCAGAAAACAATGTTCCATATAAAACATATCAAAAACAAGAAAAAAGTCAAAGAAACAATGGGTTCACTAATGGAAGAACATGGCAAGGAAATGACAGGCAGCAGGGAGAAAGTAGAACTGTTTTAATTCTTTCTTTGCATCTGTCTTCCCACAAAAAGAAAAAATAGCCCAACCTACCAATGACCGAACTGTAAAAGACAGACTAGGAATTCAAATTAAAATAGGCAAGAAAATGGTAAGAGAACACCTGTCCACTCTAGATGAGTTCAAATCACCAGGACCTGATGGATTACATCCCATAGTTCTGAAGGAGCTGGCAGATCACAGTACCATTGAACTATATCTTTCAAAGATCCTGAAGTAGCAGGGAACTACCAGAGGACTGGAAAAGAGCTGATGTGGTTCCCATCTTCAAAAAAGGAAAAAGAACAGATCCAGGAAACTACAGACCAATCAGCTTGACATTAATACCTGGGGAGACCCTGGAAAAATAATCAAACAACAGAACTCCAAATACCTAGAAGCAAGCAAAGTTATAACCAGAAGCCAGCACGTGTTTGTCAAAAACAGATCATGTCAAACAAATCTTATTTCATTCCTTGACAAAGTAGCCAAGTTAGTGGATGAGCAAAATGCTGAAGACATAATATACTTGGATTTCAGTAAGGCATATGACAAAATAAACCACAACCTACTTCTTGGTAAGCTAGAAAAATGAAGGTTAGACAGCATTACACCAGATGGATTTGTAACTGACTGACAAACAGCACTCAATATGTAGTCCTTAACGGAATTAAATCTATATGGAGAGAGGTAAGCAACTGGGTACTCCAAGGTTCTGATTTAGATGAGGGGATAGAAGGGGAACACATCTAATTTGCAGATGACACCAAGCTGGCAGGAATAGCCAACACCTCAGAATATATACTTAAGATTCAGAGGGATTTCAACAAACATGAACACTGGGTCCTATCTAACAAAATGAAATTCAATGTAGAGAAAAGTAAAGTTTTGTGCCTAGATAAGAAAAACCAAGTGTACAGGTACAGATTAGGTGAAACTTTGCTCAATAGCAGTAACTGCGAGAGGGCTCTTGGAGATCTAGTGGACAATCACTTAAATATGAGCCAGCAAGGTGTTGCAGCTGCCAAAAAAAGCCAATGCAATCCTAGGCTGTATTAAGAGGGATAGAATCAAGATCACATGAAGTATTAGTACCACTTGGTAAAACCACACCTGGAATACTGCATTCAGTTTTGGTCACCATATTATAAAAAAGATGTTGAGACTCTAGAAACTGCAGAAAAGAACAACAAAGATGATTAGGGGGCTGGAGGTTAAAACATATGAAGAATGGTTGCAGGAATTGGGTTTATCTAGTCTAGTGAAAAAAAGGACTAGGGGCGACATGATAGCAGCATTCCAGTATTTGAGAGGCTGCCACAAAGAAGAGGTCAATCTATTTTCCAACGCATCAGAAGAAAATAAAATAAACAATGGATGGAAAGTAATCAAGGAGAGAAGCAACCTGGAACTAAGGAGAAATTTCCAGACAGTGAGAACAATTAATCAGTGGAATGGCTTGCCTTCAGAAGTTGTGGGTGCTCCATCACTGGAGGCTTTTAAAAAGAGACTGGACAGTCATTTGTCTGAACTGGTATAGGGTCTCCTACTTGAACAGGGGGTTGGACTAGAAGACATCCAAGGTCCCTTCCAGCTCTGTTATTCTGTTATTCTGTCCCGTCTCCTTCTGCTTGGAAGGTATTTTACACTGGAAACTCATTATCTAAGAGGAGAAGCTTCCCTATCCTATAGATCTGCCTTCTGATACCATCAGACATAGAGGTAAGAAATCATCCACCATTTAGTCTTGCCTGAATGGAATACTCAGAAGAAACAAAGAGTTTTAAAACAAAGCATATGGCCTTGGAATCTGTCCTGAAACAACAATAAATAGAAGTTATACTACTACCCTTGATTGGGGAAAATAAACTGCCTCCTTCTGAATAATCTGTTAAGTGAGCTGAGGTGGTGCAGCAGTTAGAGTGCAGTACTGCAGGCCACTTTAGCTGACTGTGTTCAGCAGGTCAGCGGTTCAGATCTCACCGGCTCAAGGTTGACTCAGCCTTCCATCCTTCCGAGGTAGGTAAAATGAGGACCCAGATTGTTGGGGGCAATGTAAATATATACATACATTGCTTACTGGTGTACACCGCTTAGAGAGTGCTTGCACTTAAAAGCGGTATATAAGTCTCATAAATAAATAAATAAATAAATAAGTGTAATTATTCTCTTGATTCACTTTTATTCTGTGAGCATTATGTTTCAACTTTAAACATCATAGCTACATCAATATCATCTCATGATTGGGAATAGTATGTAAATTTCTGATAATTCTTATGTTGGTCAGGGTTTTCTTCTCTGAATATAACTACTAAGTAATCATATCTTTTAACAAATCAACTTTCCAATATGTACAGTCACAGAAACGGAAATCATATTTAAGTATGATCACTCTTGTTCACAATGCTGCAATTAATTTTTAGTATAGTTTTCTACTAAGAGTATATAATAAAGTACAGATAAAATCATATCATGAAATATATTTCTAATTTTAAAATTATGATACCTTTGGAGCAAGTTCTGGAAAGGAGCCACATCTTCCATTTGCACTAATATTCTACAATAAAAACAAAATTGATATTTTTACATTAATAAGATTTTTAAAAGCCTAGTATAGTTCTTACCTGAAAAATAGTTTTAGATTCTGATCCTGTGTGCAATCTGTATGAATTTTATGATGAGCTTGGTTAATGACAATTATTTAAATCAGGAAAATTGGTGTTAATATTTATTATTCAAGTTAAAAAATGTTGATGGAAGAAAGCAAAGAATATACTTTTTCAGATGACGTATTTCCACAATTGGTTGCCCAAAAGGACTCACTAGTCCACATCAACCTAACTATCCTTCAAGAAACAAATGCTGTAAAAGATAGGACAATTTAGCACTTTTTTTCCTTACTAATAGTATCCTCCCATAAAAGAAGAGGTACACCCTTCTGGAATGAGTTATTTTTTTAAAATACTTGCACATCAAAAATAAATATATTAAAAATCCAAGACTGAATATGGATAGCTTGATTTGTAGCAGATAAAAGTTGGATATTGTCCCATTATTAGATATTGTATTATACAACGTAGTTTACATATGACAACACACAGGAAGAGTTTGAAATATGTGGTTGCGTACCATCCCTATTACACCAAACTAATTCTACTTGTACCCTCAGTTATAACAACTGTACAAGCTTGCTAATGACAACATCTTTGCTCATGGATGTTTGTGCCTTCAGATGAACATTTTGCGGTCCTCATGTGTCCAACAAGATGCGAACATACAAGAAGCTGCAAAGCCTATAGGTTGCCTGGTTTTACTCAGGAGTTGAGAGACAACCTCTCATCACTAGGGGGAGCTATGCAACAATATAGTACATTGTTATAGAGCAGGCTGGAACCAACCAGCTCAGGCTGACCTAAAAAAATATTTGCAAAGCAAACCCTGAGGGAGTCATGAGGCCATCAAGGGCAGCTGGTCAAGTCACCAGAACTGATCACAAAAGCTAAAAGGTCCTCAGGTAAAGCTTCCTCTTGTCTCCGACAGGTGCTTCTCTGTGCATTGCACCAACCCATAGTTCAAAAGACTGATAACAGCTCTAGCTACAGTAACAGTAAGGCACATGCAGAAACAAAGCAATAGTATGAATTAAGTTATTCTTAATATCAGTAACTGGCTAGGTTATGTTTGGCTGCAGTAAAAAGGCTACATTATTTTTTATAAGTTTATAGAATGTCAGCCTTCCCACACGTTCCTGTTAAGACAGGCAATTTTGTGCCATGCCCCTCACACATCTTATAGTGTTGTTGACTGCCATATATTGATACTATTACTTTGTATCATATACAAGCTCTTTCTGTTCTCCTAAGATCTACCAGGTGAAATAGGAAGTAGCAGTAAGCAGTAAGCCAAATAGCAGTTTGGAAACTATTTGCCAAACTGTGCCTCATCCTGATGAGCAAGTGCTTAGCTTTGATGTTACCTCTGTCTGGAGAACATTGAGGAAAGTTAACATTTGGAAAGCAGCATGCCCCGAGCATGTTCTTAGGGAATATACAGAAAAGTTAGCTTGTGTTCTTACTGATATTTTCAATCTTTCATTGCAGCAGGCAGTGGTCCCATCGTGTTTTAAGATAGCCATCATTTTGCCAGTGCCAAAAAAAGTCTACAATTATGGATCTCAATGATTACTGTCCAGTTGCACTTACATCCATCATTATGAAATGTTTTGAGAGGCTGATAAAGGACTTTATTATATCCAGCCTCCCTCCAGCATTTGACTCGCTTCAGTTTGCTTACTGTCTAAATCACTCTACAAAGGATGCTATTTCTTCTGTTCTCCATCTAAGCTTGGCGCACTTAAGAGGAAAGAAACACTGATGTGCAAATGCTATTTGTCGACTTCAGTTTGGCATTTAATACAATCATTCCTCAGCATCTAGTAAACAAACTGGACCTTTTAGGCTTTAATACTTCTTTGTGCAACTGGATTCTTAATTTTCTTATTGATAGGCCCCAGTATGTGAGAGTTGGGACTAATATTTCTTTTTTTAAAAAAAAGTTTTATTGATTTTCTAGTTTTACATTTAAGTATTTAAAAGGCAGCGTGGTGACTGGGTTACTCAATAATTCAATAACATGCAAGTATCTTTAGTATAAATCTCAAACTACTGCATTAAATATTTCCTTTCTTTTTCCCTTAGTATTTACTATCTCATATTTAAGCTAATACAATTCTTATTATATCAATTAAATAAAAATAATATTGTTACATTTAGCTTATACATATCCTAACTGCTTTAACATGCAATCTTTATAGAAAATCAATATCCTATAATTAGTTTTTTCCAATTTTTAGTTTTCCATCAATATTTAAATTTAACATTTAATATTTATAACTTCAAAGTTTTAGGTAACCAAAGTTTCCTTTACCACAATTCATCACAAAATCTAATATTAAAAATACATATCCTATCTATTTGAATATATTCTATTTCTCACCATCTTACAGCATCTAATTAATAATACAAAATAACATTATTTTCTACCGATTTCCAAATGTCTAAATTTAATGACCAAAATTTCCCTTATTTCAACATAAATACTTCCTCTCTTTTTCTCTTAATATCTACTATCTCATATTTAAGCTAATACAGTTCTTATTATGTCAACTAAGTAAAAAAATATTTATTATATTTATCAATGTATTTATCAATACATTTTAGCTTATATGTATCTTAATTACTTTTACATTCAATCTTTATAGACAATCAATATCCTATTTATTTGTTTTCCTCAATTTTTAATTTCCCATCAATATTCGGATTTAACTTTTGGTATTTATACTTTCAAGTTTTAGATGACCAAAGTTTTCTTTATCTCAATTCATAGCATAATATAGTATTCAAAGTACAAATCTTGTCTATTTGAGTATATTCTATTTTAATTAGTAACATAACATCCTCACTAATAAATCCAAACCCCAATTTTCTTCAGCCTTAATCTAGCTTTCTTTCTTTGCCAACTCGCCTTCCATGTCCGTGCTTTTTAATCATCAAATAGATCTTTCTCTGTTGTTGTATATATTATTTGAGATAAAAGAGACCATCCAATCGCCATTCTTTTGGGAGGACTAACAAATCGTCTCGGTATTATTCCATCTCCCCATAGTTGTCCTGGAATGTTTATCCTCCCTTCGGTTTGTTCTTCTTCTTGCTCCTCAGATTTCTTCTGGTTTATATAGAAAGTTTTTTCCATTTTCAGTGTTATCAGTCCCTTTTGTGAGTTTTCCATTAACTGTGTTTGTTGGTCCGTTGAATCCTCTATCATAGTATTTGATTGTTCCACTTCTTCTATTGTATTTTGTGTAGTTGATTCTTTAATTGTAGTCAAAGTTAGAGTTTTAATATCTAGGCTAACATCTTGTTCTTTTCTATAGCGTCTTATTTCATCAGAAGCTGTAAGAATAGTTTCATCCATATAATCTTAGTGGTGTATTAAATTAAAAGCTTTACAATCAGGGGATGAAAATAATTTTATCACTGTGTATAGAACACAGCTGAGCTTCTCACAGCTGGTATCTGCCAAGGTTGAAGGAGTCTTATCTGTAGTCTGGGCTTCCAGCCAAGTCTCTTTTAGACAATAATAGATTGTAGTATCAGATTTAGCCACAAGATGTCACCAATGCCGTTTAAGGTTTTTTAAGTCCAACATTTTTATAATTCTTTTTCCAATTTTACTTCTTTTTTGTAAGTAAAAACCCAAATCTTCGGTAGGGATAAGAAATCTTTTGGCCCCCAAATTTTAGAAACATATAAATCCACTTAAAATAAGGTTATTCTTTCAGCATTTTAAACTCCCCTGAATAGTCAGTTGCCGTTGCTCTTAGTGGGTAGGATAGGATTTCCCTTCCCTCCACAGGGGGAAAAATACTTTGGGCAGCTTATACAGGTAGAAAAGAAAATTAGGATTGAAGAGAGGTTGCTTTAGAAGTGCCTAGTGGTAAGTTTAACTTCAGCTGTCTGCAGCCTAGTGACAGGCCATATTTCTATGGCTAGTCTTTCATTCGCCGGTTTGGAGGGCTGCCCCGGATCAAGCGGAAGAGCTACCGCCCTCCCATGATCAAGCGGGGATCCCTTCCTTGCTTGTCGCCCCTACAGAGCAACTTTTGACCCTTTCCAGGGACCCCCAGCAGTGCAAAATCGAACGTGAAAGATGGAGGTTGCCTTCTAGCAGCCGCGGCGGCTGCAATGGCAAACTGGAAGTCAGGACTAATATTTCTAACACCATTTTCTTGAGCTCTGGTTCTCCTCAGAGCTGTGTCCTAAGTCCACTGTTGTTCACCCTGTTGACCCATGACTGTTGTGCTAGGATTGCCACCAATCATATTGTGAAGTATGCAGATGATACAACAGCAGTGAGCCTTATTCAAGATGACAATGAGGGTGCTTATTGCAAGGAAGTAGAGAGTTTGGTGAAATGGTGTAACAAAAACAGCCTTGTTTTAAACATAGGAAAAACTAAAGAGATCATTGTTGATTTCAGAAAAGGCAGACACAGCCACACACCTCTGTATATTAATGAATCATATGTGGAGGTGGTTAACAGCATCAGGTTTCTGGGTGTGCAGCTAATGGGTAGGCTAGCTTGGTTGCTCAATAGTGAAATACTGGTAATGGCACAGCAGCACCTGCATTTTCTGTGCCACATGAGAAAAGTACATCTTCTTTTCCCCGTCCTTATCACTTTTTATAGAGGGATGATCGAGAGCATCAGACAGAAAGCTGATGCAGAGAATGGTGAGGATGGCAGAAAAGATTATTGCTAATTCACTTCCTTCTATGTTCTATAAGAGATCCTTGAGCAAGGTCCCCAGGATTATCTGGGACACTACACATCCACTTCATGACCTGTTTTCCTTGTTACCTTCTAGGAGAAGGCTTCGTGGTATCCAAGGCAGAACATCCAGATTCAATCACAGTTTTGTTCCATATAGCCTCAACAGTGTGAACTCTCAGGTTTCCTCTTTTGGCTATGTATTCAAAATGGATAATGAATAATATTTATATGTATATACATGTATAGCATGGCCAATGTGCTCACAGTAAAAAATAATAAAGGTTATCTTATCTATAACTACAATACATACAGAAAATAAATAGTCAACGTCATCTTCATCTTCTGCCTTTTCTTTCTCTTGAAGATCAATAGAAAAATCTTCATAAATTACCCCATGAACCAAATTGCTCTGAAAAAAAATTAAACAGAATGTGTTTTTCTATGATAATTACTATGTAGTGATTAACAGTAATCTTAGACTCTATAAAATCTAAACGTACGTTCAAGAAAATAATTAAATTCCAATTTCAGCCATAATATACAAGGTTTCATTTTTGTTTAGGTGAGAGTGATGAGGGAAGGAAGGCTCAGTGGGTAGCCCACCATTATATTTAGAGTAAGAAATCATATTTAAAAAAATTATTCATTTTGGCTTAATTTAATTGTGGTTACATTAGCATCCCACATTCCTAAAATTAAACAAACCTTCAAGGTTTTCTTTTTAAAAAAACTATAAAAAAAATTTAGAGCTACAGATGTTGGAACAATAAATATTGTAAGCAGTCTCAGTTTGGCTTCATACTTCACTATAAACAAGGAAACAGATAAATAAATAGAACTAGAAGATCAGGCTGTGTACTTCTCAAGGAGATGTCACCATTAATCTTTAAGTTATACAAATACTGAAAACCTAGAAAGTAAAATATTTATGAACATAGTTCTTATATAAAATATGTCAATGATTAGGGCAAGATACATATAATTATTAAAAGGACATTTTGTAATAAATTCTGTATTATTGCAGAAAAATATATCATAGTTACCTGAATTAAAGTAAATCTTTAATTGTTCTGTATTTTACATATTAAATATAGATCCTGTATTTTACATATTAAATATAGATCCTGTATTTTAGATATTAAATATAGATCCTCTCTCTGCATAATTGCTCATTTAGGAAAAAAGAAACCTGGTGCTAAATTTCACGTGGTCTTCAAATACGTTCAGAAAGTTTACCTCATACTTGGAAAACAAGATTTCCTTCATAACAGACAGAGGAGCCGAAAATTTATGGGGAGCTGGAGTCCAAAACATTTTTAGAGATCCAGGCTGAAGTTTCATCTTCAAAAAATATTTTGAAAACAGATTTAGTGTGATATGTTATTAAGCATTTATTCTAAGCACATTGCTTAAATAAACAGCAGATTTATTGTGTAATATACATATTTTGCTGTTCTCAAATAGTCCAAAGCGCTACTGCTTTGGGCATTAAAAAAAAAACTTCCATCCAAAGTATCACTATCACCTTCCCACCAGGTAACTTTGAGTGTGAGCTCAAGATTGTCTATCCCTTTCAGAGAGCATTTAGAAAAGTGCTGTATTTGGTGTTTCAAATGTATGACTTAAGCTAAAGTAAACTCTTATGTTTTTATAAATATCAATAAAAGTCAGTTTCTTTTTAAAAACTGCATGTTTCCCAATGTATCTGTTAAGTAGCTATAGCCACATATTGTTGTTTGCCACAAGATAGGGAAATAATTTTAGAGAATTTTATCAAAGACAGACCTCTTATTTTCAATTAACTTAATCCCAGAATACTGACAGAAAAGAAAGAATATAGAAGTCTGTCCGGTGCTAGACCTTCTATCTTAATGTAAGACTCCCAGATCTTTATAAGCTACTTTGTATGTTTGCTTTTGCAAGATTTAAAGAAAACCAATCTCAGCTACTCTTCAAAAATGGGATTTCTTAAAAATACTTCAAAGCGTTCTTATAAATTACTACAAGTATGAATGAAACCATACCTTTTTTCCTAACAATTTCAGTTGAGGCTTCTCAACATAGAACTCAGCTATTCTTTGCCACTCAGGCATACTTCTTGGTGACTTTGGAGGTAAAACCTGAATTCCATCTTCCTGACTGCTTTGGCATACTTCAGAAATGGGAAGTCCTTCATTATAAATCCTGAAATAAAATCTATTTTGTAGAAACTGTTGGGTTATTTATAATGCACATCATAAAGTACAATATTCATTCAGGGTCCCTCTCCCCCAGCCAAATTAGAGCATGTACATTAGCAGATACAAGTAAAGATTTGTAGAACTTTTCTTTCCAATGTGAGATAATGAGTAACACTGAGAAATGAATCTTGTGTCAGTATAGGCAAAAACATCAGCCATTGACTGAAGCTGTACTATATAGGATAAACTGGCTATATGTACTATATAGGATAAATTGGCTATTTATTCCTTTTGCATGTGTAGCTCAATTTCAAGAATAAAACCAAGCAAACAATATCTTAGATGAAAGTACCACAACTATGATTTTAGAACAGTTTGACAAATACAAAGACGAGTCAACTATCACATCCAATTGAAGTTCTTATAGCTCTCAGATGTTTTAAATGAAAATATGCAGAATTGCATAATTCATTCATACATGTTAAGCAGCCCAGAAAAAAAAAATCTAAACTCACAGTTGGAATTATACTAGATAATAGCTTTAAGCTTTAAGATATAAGCATACAGTAGCTCTACTTTAAATTGTTAATGTTTACTAATTGTTTTTGCAAGGGAAGCAAATCCTTCTTAATGTAGGACGAATACAGTCTGATGAAATAAACAATGTCCAGTTACAGGCTTCACCACCATTTTCAGAAAGTTTGTCAGTACATACCTGATTTATATAAGTATATCATTCTAAATAAAAAAAACAGATATATGGCTTACTGCAATGAATAAAGTGAAGTACTAGAGCTGGCAGCAGAAAGTGCTATATATAATCCTGTTTCTTCTGGATGAAATAAAGGCATACTATCAATATTTCTCCTAGATAAAAGCTGGGGAGTTTGGAGCTGCCTTCAACTGCTTTAATCAATTCTTATGAATTGACATACAATCTGACATACAGATTGTTGAATAAATCTGAATATTGGATATAATATTACACGAGTAATCTTATTGTGCCTAAACTCAAGTAAAGCACTTTATTTTCATACAGTAATTTATTTAGTCTTTGATACTTTCTATTGTGATATTTCTACATCGCCAATTTTCTATTTTTCTATATTTTTTCCATTTTTCGTTTCGTAAAATATGTCATTCTAAGTCTTCATTTCCAACTAATAAAGTGCTGTCCTCTGCATATCTCAACCTGTTAGTGTTTTAGCCTACCTTGATTCCAGCTGTCATCATTTTCAATCCTGCTGTTGTTGCAATATTATTAGATACTACAGAGATAAATTGCATTGTGATTTCCCTTTCCTTTAACCCGTTTCTCCAAATTCATTTCTTACCTTCAAGCTATAAAAAGAGGGGTTTTGCAAACCACAGAAATTGATACAAAGCTTATATATTTTAATCACCACAGTGCTCATACTTTTTTTTTAGCTGTTTCATAAAATGTCTCCGTCTGCTTGTGCAAACGAAATGCTCTGAGTCATTTTTTTTTCCTCATTGTAAAAAGAAGATAAAAGACACCTGCCATGTTCTCTAATGCTTAAAAGGAATTATTCCAACTTTCTTTAACTAAGAAAGTGAAGTGAAAGAGGAAAAGTGAACAAAATCTAAGTAACAGTGGCATTTCCCTTGCATTAGAATCCAGCACACAAAATTGGACAAGTTACCTTTAAAACCTGTTTAGAACAGAAGAGAAAGGTGGAGTGTGGTTGGAGGAAGTTGAAGAAGTCATCTAGCAGTCCCCTGAATAACTATTGCTCAGTTTCTATTAAGAACATTGAGAAGGTGGTTGAATAGCAGTTACAGAGGATCTTGGAGGAAGCAGATTATCTGGACAGCATTTATTGGGCTTGTCAATGACCTTTGCTAGAGCTAGAATAGGATGGTGTGTCTATCCTCCAGCTCATCTCTCAGCAGCTTTTGATACTGTCAATCACAGTATCCTGGACTGGCTTTTGGGGTTTGAGTGCGAGGGGCATCTTGTTACAGAGTTTCTTTCTCTAGGGTTGGGTCCAGTCAGTGTTGACAATGGAGAGGGGTCATAGTACATGAGCCAGTTTTGGGCTGATGTTCTCATCCCGCAACCACTGGGTGAGGTCATCCATCAATTAGGGCCCCAATATTAACAGTATATTGATGTTCCTTCTCCTTCATTGATGTTAATGTTCATCATTTAGCAGAATTCTAAATGAAAAGATACGAAAGGTGGTATCTGAGACATCAAATGCAGCATTATGCTGGCAGGGGATCTGCAGACAACATTTTTACCTTTGGCATGTCCCTATAAATGGTACACTTTTCATTTAGAGAAAATGTATGATAAGATGAATAAGATTTAATTGTGGAATGTCGTACAACTATGTGATGATATTGGCTGAAAAACTCTAAAGATTTGCAGCAAATGTTAGACAGATTCTATAATGCAACAAGGAGTAAAGACCTAAACATTATTATGTCAGACCAAGGTTATTATATATGACAAGAAAAATGTAGTAAATGTTTGCATTTTATAGCTTAATGGCAAAATACTAGAGCTAATAGATTATTATATGCTATTTCAGATTTTTTTAAGCAAAAATGGGGAAATGAATGGAGAAAGCTTAAGATATGAAAATCCTAGGAAAGATAAGATAGTAACTAATATGTTTGTGTAAAAAACTCAAAAGTGAAAACAAAAGTGCAAACAACATACAGGTAGTCCTCAACTTACAATCACAATTGAGCCCAAACTTTCTGTCATTAAGTGAGACATTTGTTAAGTGAGTTTTGCCCCATTTTATGACCTTTCTGGCCACCATTGTTAAGTGAATCACCTCAGTTGATAAGTTAGTAACATGATTGTTAAGTGAATTTGGCTTCCCCATTGATTTCGCTTGTCAAAAAGTTGCAAAAGGTGAACAAATGACCTTGGGACATAGCAACGGTCATAAGTATGAGTCAGTGGCCAAGCATTGGAATTTTGATCACATGATCACGAGGATATTACAAAGGTCATGTGAAAAATGGTCATAAGTTATTTTTTTCAGTACCATTGTAACTTTGAACGGTCACTAAATGAACTGTTATAAGTCAAGGACTACTTGTACTTACTTTGTCATATGAAAATAAGAGTTTTGTTATGTCAAGAGAAATATAAAGTATGTTGAATATTTAGGAAGTACATATGGTAAAAAGGGCTGAATAAGGTTAAAAAAATACATGCAGAATGAAGGGAGTAAATTTAAAGTGAATGATCAGAGCAGAAGAATTATATCAAGGTGGTCTGGTCCTATGAGGACTGAACTGCAAAATCAATATGGGAAGCAAGAGTGACTAGCTTGAGGGCAAGGGAAAACCTGCAAAAGTCATGGATGGATGGAGCTGGTGAGTCCCTCAAACTGAAAAGCAGTGTATAAAGACATATGAAGACATGTTTATAAAGAGATGTATGTACAGGTAGTCTTTGACTTACAGCCACAATTGAACCCCAAATTTATGTTGCTAAGTGAGACATTTGTTAAGTGAGTTTTGTCCATTTTACAACCTTTTTTGTCCCAGTTGTTCAGTGAATCTGGCTTCCCCATTGACTTTGCTTGTCAGAAGGCCAAAAGGGCTAATCACATGACCCTGGGACATTGCAACTGTCATTAATATGAACCAGTTTGCTAAGTTTCTGAATTTTGATCACTTGAACTTGGGAATGCTGCAATGGTCGTAAGTGTGAAAATCGGTTATAAGTCACTTTGTTGTAACTTCGAATGGTCACTAAACAAACTGTTGTAAGTCAGGAACTACTATACAGATATAGTGGAAAGAGGGATGTTTTGCAAGAATAGTAAAGTATCATATGCTATTGTATAAAATAGATTTAATTAGATTTTTTTAAAATCTAGCTTACATTTAATTTCTTTTGCTCATTATTTCTCATATATCATTTAACCTGATGACTTCCTAGATACACATATTATTGTTAGGATATTACAACAGTGACCTCTACTGGTAATTCATTAGCTCTCTTACTAAACAAAAGATGAGAAATCTCCCTATTTCTGTAACTAAAACAGTAATAAAAATCTTTTATTAGCAAGGCAAAATAGAATTCTTACACAAGATGGTTAGATTCAATTCAGTTCAATTCAGAATATATCACTTCTGTAACCCTGACAAGACTTTTGTTTGATCACCATTTATCCCTCATATTACAGTTTATGCAATACTGAATTCTGGGAGTCGAGACACACACATCTTCAAACGGCCAAGGTTGAGAAACACTGGCCTATTTCATATAAAAGTATTAATTAGCAGGTCACCTTTAGGGTGAGAGGAACCATATTCAAGCTTTATACATTGCATGCATGCAATATCTGGCATATAATCTCAGTATAATAATAAGTAAACTAAAAAACTGCTCTGCCAGTAAGAGTTGTTGAAAGACTATAGAATAATAGAGCTGTAAGGGGCCATTTACGTATTGAGTCTATCCTAGATTAGTGCAGAACCAACTGAAATCATTTTAGACATATCTACTGCAGCCTCCACCTGAACACATTCAGAAAAAGGGAGCTCACCACTTCTCTAGGTAACTGATTCCACTATTACAAAGTTTTATTCTAACTTTCATTATGAATTGGCCTTCCTGTAATTTATTCTACAGATAGTCCTCCCTTAATAACTAACCTTTTGGGGACTGTTCAAAGTTACAACAGCACTGAAAAAGGAACTTTACAACTGTTCCTTGCACTTACAATCATCTCAGCATCCCTGCAGTCATGAGGTTGAGATTCAAGCCCTTTGCAGACAGCATAAGTTTATGACAGTCAAAGTGTCCCGTAGTCACATGATTACCATTTACATACTTCACAGCTTGCTTTTGATAAGCAGAGTCAATGGAGAAGCTAGCATTAAAATCTCAAGTCACAGTCATGCGATGTCTTGTTTAACAACCACAAGTGATTTGTTTAATGACTGCAGAAGTGAGGTCATAAATGGCCGAAGTGAGTTGTAAGCCCATCATAGTCATGTCACATTTCACCTAATCAGCATGGTGATTTACTTAACAGCCGCAGCAGAAATGAGGTTGTAAGCCTGTTACGATCACATGATATCTCACTTAGTGACTGCATCATTTAGCAACAGAATTGCTTTCTCAACTGTGATCGTTAGGGAAGAATTACCTGTATGTCCAAATCTCTGGAACAACAAGGGAACAGTCCTTAAATGGAGCAGAAACAAATTTTGACCTTTTTCTGCTCAATATGCTTTCAGTTATTTGAAGAGAGCTATTATATTCTTCCCTCTATTTTCTTCTCTCAAGTTTAAAAATGCTCAACTTCCATTTTTCTTTAGGGGACTTTGGTTTTAATTCTTTGATCATTCTCACACCCCTTCTGAATAATTTTTTGGTGCCCAAAATTGTATACAGTACTTAAGATGGAGTCTGACAAAGAACTATTGCTTCCTTATTTCCAAATAAATTTATTAAGAATTATACATGCAGAGAACTAAAGTCAATATAAAATACGAAAAATACAAACAACAAAATATCAGAAAAAGGAAGGATGTGAAGCAGAAAATGGAGAAAGAAAAAAAGAAACCTCTCTCTTCTTCCCAGCAGATAAAAATACATTTTAATAGCTTATCACCTCTAAATAAAATGTAATTTCTCTACTCCCCATAGCTTATCTCTGAGTTAAGGAAAACAAGCTCCAAATATTACATCAATCAATCTTTGTCAGCAAAAATCCAATAAGGGCTATAACTAAAATATAACTGTTTTCTTCTTTTAACCTTGTCAACAAGCCGAACTTATAAATCTTCTCTGATTTTTAAAAATTATTTTTTAACACTTTCAAAAAGAAGCCTAAAGGGTAGTGTGCTGTTGATCTGTGTTTCAAAGCAAAAATCCTTCAGAACTTTAACTTGTGTATCAATAAAAAAGTTATCTTTTTGTTTATTGCTTCTAAAACAGTCTTTTCAAATCTTAGAAGAGCTCTTTTGTTTAGCTAGAAGAAAAAAATTATCCAGATAAATTTCCTGGCTTAATATTTGTTCATCTCCTTTGGAAATGAGTCATCCATCGAATTTAATTCCTCTTGAAATTCAGGTTATAGGCATCCATTGCAGCTCATTCTTGTTTTACAACACAATGGAACATTTTCTACCAATTTTATAAGGCATTTATTCCATCCTGTCCGCAAACCTGGCTGAAAGGTATTTTAAAATTTGCACTAGGGATTTCTGTTCCATTTTCTTTATCTTCTGCCACTATCTTCCCATTCCCTACCTTTCAATCAGAACTGAAAAAGCTTCTTGGATGAGAAGTGAAACATTTTCAAGGAAAAAAACAAGTCCAGTTGCCTTTTGAAAATCATCTTTGAGATTCTGGCTCTACTGTTCAGTCTTCATGGTCTCCTTATCATTAAAAAACACACACAAATGCAATCTATATTTTCCCATAAGAAAAATTCTTCCAAATAATTCAAAACTATATTCCAAATCCCTCTTACCCCTTAATCTGTTATTAACTTTCTAAAATCCTTATATTAAGCACTCTTTTGCTGCATTGTCCAAAAATTAATATATTTTTAAAACTTTTGAAATCAAATTTATACCATCATTTTTTAAGGAGGCTCACCCAATGAATGCAATAAAACCTAGCCAGTGTGAAGAGTCTTAATCTCTCCAATATGAAAAAAAAAAAATCCAAAAAGTAGTTAATAAGTGTTAATACCCCTTTATGGATTACTGCCTTGTCGTGGCGAAGGGGCTTGCGTAACTCAATGAAGCTATAAGCTATGCTGTGCAGGGCCACCCAAGATGGACAGGTTATAGCAGAGAGTTCTGACAAAATGTGATCCACTGGAGAAGGAAATGGCAAACCACTCCAGTATCTTTGCCATGAAAACCCCATGGACAGTACTAAAAGGAAAAAAGATATGACGCTGGAAGATGAGCCCCTCAGGTCGGAAGGTGTCCAATATGCTACTGGGGAAGAGCAGAGGGCTAGTACTAGTAGCGCCAGAAAGAATGAAGCGACTGGGCCAAAGCCGAAAGGACGCTCAGCTGTGGATATATCTGGTGGTGAAAGGAAAGTCCGATGCTGTAAAGATTTTTTCTCCATAGGAACCTGGAATGTAAGATCCATGAATCAAGGCAAGCTAGACGTAGTCAAAAAAGAGATGACAAGACTGAACATCGACATCTTAGGAATCAGCGAACTAAAATGGACAGGAATGGGTGAATTTAACTCAGATGACCATCAGGTATACTACTGTGGGCAAGAATCCCTCAGAAGAAATGGAGTAGCCTTCATAGTCAATAAAAGAATAGGAAAAGCAATACTGGGATACAATCCCCAAAATGACAGAATGATCTCAATTCGAATCCAAGGCAAACCATTCAATATCACAATAGTCCAAATCTATGCCCCAACCACTGGTGCTGAAGAGGATGAAATTGACCGGTTCTATGAAGCCCTACAGCACCTTATAGAATTAACACCAAAAAATGATGTCCTTATCATCATGGGGGATTGGAATGCTAAGGTAGGAAGCCAAAAGATAACCGGAATAACAGGCAAGTTTGGCCTTGGAGTACAAAATGAAGCAGGGCACAGGCTGATAGAATTTTGTCAAGAGAATACGATGGTCATAACAAACACTCTTTTCCAACAACCCAAGAGATGGCTCTACACATGGACATCACCAGACGGTCAACATAGAAATCAGATTGACTATGTGCTCTGCAGCCAAAGATGGAGAAGCTCTATACAGTCAGTAAAAACAAGACCAGGAGCTGGCTGTGGCTCAGATCATGAGCTTCTCGTTGCAAAATTTAGGCTTAAATTGAAAAAAGTAGGGAAAAGCACTAGGCCACTCAGGTATGAACTAAATCATATTCCTGATGAATATACAGTAGAGGTGACAAATAGATTTAAGGAATTAGATCTGATAGACAGAGTGCCTGAAGAACTATGGATGGAAGTTCGCAACATTGTACAAGAGGTAGCAACTAAAACCATCCCAAAGAAAAAGAAATGCAAGAAAGCAAAATGGCTGTCTGAGGAAGCTTTGCAAATAGCTGAGGAAAGAAGGGAAGCGAAAGGCAAAGGAGAAAGAGAAAGATACACCCAATTGAATGCAGAATTCCAGAGAGTAGCTAGAAGAGATAAGAATGCCTTCTTAAATGAACAGTGCAAAGAAATAGAAGAAAACAACAGAATAGGGAGGACCAGAGATCTCTTCAAGAAAATGGAGATATGAAGGGAACGTTTCATGCAAAGATGGGCATGATAAAGGACCAAAATGGCAGAGACCTAACAGAGGCAGAAGAGATTAAGAAGAGATGGCAAAACTACACAGAAGAACTATACAAGAATGAGCTTAGCATCCCAGATAACCACAATGAGATGGTCACTGACCTCGAACCAGACATCCTAGAATGTGAAGTGAAATGGGCCTTAGAAAATCTGAGCAACAACAAAGCTAGTGGAGGTGACAGTATTCCAGCTGAGCTATTCAAAATCTTAAAAGACGATGCAGTAAAAGTGCTAAACTCAATTTGCCAGCAAATTTGGAAAACTCAACAGTGGCCACAGGATTGGAAAAGGTCAGTTTACATTCCAATTCCAAAGAAAGGCAATGCCAAAGAATGTTCTAACTATCGCACCATTACACTCATTTCACATGCTAGTAAAGTTATGCTTAAAATCCTACAAGCTAGACTCCAGCAGTATGTAGATCGAGAACTACCAGAAGTACAGGCAGGATTTCGAAGAGGCAGAGGAACTAGAGATCAAATTGCCAACATACGCTGGATCATGGAGAAAGCTAGGGAGTTCCAGAAAAACATCTACTTCTGCTTCATTGACTATGCCAAAGACTTTGATTGTGTGGATCACAACAAATTGTGGCAAGTTCTTAAAGAGATGGGAGTACGAGACCATCTCATTTGTCTCTTGAGAAACCTATATGCGGGTCAAGAAGCAACAGTGACAACTGGACACGGAACCACTGATTGGTTCAAAATTGGAAAAGGAGTCCGGCAAGGCGGTATACTGTCGCCCTGCCTATTTAACTTATATGCAGAGCACATCATGAGAAAGGCAGGGCTAGATGAATCAAAAGTTGGAATTAAGATTGCCGGGAGAAATATCAACAACCTAAGATATGCAGATGATACACTCTAATGGCAGAAAGTGAAGAGGAACTAAAGAGCCTCTTGATGCGGGTGAAGAAGGAGAGTGCAAAAGTTGGCTTGAAACTCAACATTAAGAAAACCAAATCATGGCATCCGGCCCTCTCAATTCCTGGCAAATAGATGGGGAAGAAATGGAGGTAGTGACAGATTTTATTTTTCTGGGCTCAAAGATCACCTCAGATGGGGACTGCAGCCAAGAAATTAAAAGACGCTTGCTCCTGGGAGGAAAGCTATGGCAAATCTAGACAGCATACTAAAAAGCAGAGACATCACCCTGCTAACAAAAGTGCGTATAGTCCAGGCCATGGTTTTCCCAGTTTCAATGTATGGCTGTGAAAGTTGGACCATAAGAAAGGCTGAGCCCCAAAGAATTGAGGCCTTTGAACTATGGTGCTGGAGAAGACTCCTGCGAGTCCCTTGGACTGCAAGGTGTTCAAACCGGTCAGTCCTAGAAGAGATCAACCCCGACTGCTCTTTAGAAGTCCAGATCCTGAAGTTGAAACTCAAATACTTTGGCCACCTAATGAGAAGGAAGGACTCACTGGAGAAGGGCCTAATGCTGGGAAAGATTGAGGGCAATAGAAGAAGGGGACGACAGAGAATGAGATGGCTGGATGGAGTCACTGAAGCAGTAGGTGTGAACTTAAATGGACTCCAGAAGATGGTAGAGGACAGGAGGACCTGGAGGAACGTTGTCCATGGGGTCGCGATGGGTCGGACACGACTTCGCAATTAACAACAACAAAGTGTTAATAAGCTTTGTAAGTGTGGGCTTGATGTAGTCCCTATTCTCAGCCACCCTACTCATAAGCTGACCATAAAAAGAGATGTTTGTCAAGTCTACTCACAAGGAGTCACTGTTTCCAATCACAGGGATGACCTCAATGATCTCTCTTTTGTTCTGGGATGATTATGCCTGCTTCAATCTAGCATCAAGAGATGATTCCCTTCGCAAAATCTATTTTGCTAGCCAGCAAAAGCCAGCAAGACATCAGCTCACCATTGGTTTCAGAGGAAGTGTCCTAGAACTGTTACATCCAATGATTTGAAAACTAGATTTCTGATGATGCAGTCTAAAACTAGATTTGCCTTTTTTACAGACACATCTATAAAAAAGGAGTCAATCCAGTGCTGACTCATATTCAGTTTGCAATCAATTACTCTTTTTCACAAATATTGATAGCAAGCTAGATATCTCTTATGTTGTATCTCTGCATTTAATTTTTTGCTTCTTACAATCTTCATACTTTCGTACTTTGTACTCCTCTGTGTTAAATTTCATTCTGTTACTTTCAGTCCATTTCTTTAATTTTTCAAGATTTGGATTTTATTTGGATTTAAATCTGTGTAAACCTTTCGACTATCTATTTGAAAATCTTCACCTCATGACATAATTTGTCTGAAATGGTATAGGGTTTCCTGCCTGAACAGGGGGTTGGACTAGATGACCTCCAAGTTCCCTTCCATCATCATCATCATCATCATTACTATTATTATTATTATCAGTGGAAGAATATCTAACATCTAATATCTAATGGAAGAATATGTAATATCTAATACTGCCTACTGCAAATATTTACCTGGCTACACTATCCATTTGTGTGGCTGTGGTAATGAAGAAGCATGGGCAGCAATCTATCATAATAGAATAGCCTGACCTTGAGAAGTGATTTAAAAATCTGTCTTATCATAAGTTAAAGTTGGGATTCCCAATTATTTCTTTCTACCTATGTATACATTTCTAAAGAGCTGAAATACAAGGAAACCATTCAAAACTTCAAAGAGTGGTTGATATCATGGATTGGATGAAGAAAATAAATTAATGTTTAAACTTGATGAGGCAGGTGTTCCTGATCAAAGAGAAGGTCAGAATTCACTAAATATTTAGACCTACTATTGGAGAATAAAAGGATAAAATATATTCTTTCCTAACTTAATTCAAGTGCTCTATCATGCCACCACCCCAGTCCCTGCTGTGTAAGTAACACATTAGATTCTCAAAATTTCTCAGGAATACTAAAGTATCTGGGGGACACGACAGGGGGAAAGAAGAGGGAAGGCAGTAACAATGATATAATATCATGATCCAAAACCTGTGAACTAACTACATGCATCTGATATCGAGATGGATGTACAAAATTCAGGGGTTTGAATAATGACTCAGTGCATATTTTGTCACATTTTTTACCATCATTGTAGTTGTAATGGACATTTTTGAATCTGCTGCAAGCAAAAGAAGAAACAGCAACTTGTGGTCTTGTTTAACACTTTACAAATGTACTACAAATCCACCCAGCACCTCAGTTCCAAAATATACTCTGATTCCCTTAAAGAAAAGCAGACTATGACAATACTAAGACTAACATAAGTTAGTTTTAGTCACCATCCTACCCTTTGCAAAATGGCCATAAACAATGATAGACGTCAGCTGTATACGTATCAGCTGGATTACTGCCTATATTGTATATAAATAAATACAGATGTGTAAAAGTATTAAAAACTCCAACTCTAAGCTCATGACACTTTTTGCATAGAAACTAACACAAAACTACCCCAGTCAGAGCTGTAACGAGTCTGAATTGCTGAATTATTTACACAAGACAACACTCATTTCTTCAGACTGTCTGTGTGTCATGCATTACTAGGACTGTTCATTCATTTGCTCAAAAAAACTGAAAGGCAGACAAAGGATTGTGACAAAATCAGAGAAAAATATTACTGTATTTCTTTTTTCCATATTTTAGAAATTTTTAGAAACTGCCAGCTGCCAGTGTCATGCAGGTGTTGGTGGCCTTTTTGTGCATGTGCACACACACCAGCGTGCATGCCTTTGATGGTGTGGCCCATTGGCGCATGGGCATGGGCATCAGTACACAAGCCATGGGTGCATGTGGCCCACTTGCACATGTGTGGGCATGCTAGCGCCGCGTCATGCACATGCCCATTTGTGCATGTGCACATGGGGCCACACATATGCATATTTCCCTGCTGGTCCCTTTCTTTCCGGGCCACCAAGCCAGAAAGGCTGGGGAACTCTATGCTAATCCATGTTTCACAATTCTCACCAGAGGGATGGGAGTTTATTGGGTTTTATACTGAGATTTTATCTTTGAAAACTGCCCGGAATCACCGAGAGTGAATTGGGTGGCTATATAAATTCATAAATAAACAATGTGAGAACAGATTATTTCGTTGATTACTAAAACCTTTGGATGAGACTCCACATTTGTCTGGTGATTATATGAAATCTGATTTATTGTGGTGCCATCCACCTCTTAAAATATTCTCATCCTTGGTATTCTGGAAACTCCAATTGTGGCATGTTTAAGGCATCAACTAAAAGTGTAACTTCACCTAACACAGACATGTTAAACTCAAGGCCCACAGACCTGCGGGGCCACCTCAGAGAGAGCAAGGGATCAGCCCCCACCTCCCTGGCCCCAGCCCACCCTAGCCCAGCCGGGCGCCTCCCTGGGCACACACAAAGGAGGCAGTGAGTGCACAGGGGCTGGCAGCAATCACAGCCCACCAGCCACACAGCAGCCTATCAGCCGGTGCACTTGGGGTCTCGCAGCCCATACAGTGTAGGTGGGTTGGAGTTCTGGGACCACCAGACCAGCCCTCCAAGCAGCAGGTGGAGGCAAAGACACAGGGGGAGGCACACGATCTGGCCCACTGGATGCATTGGGCAGCCAGCCACCCACCTGTCCTATCCCAGCCACAGCAGGTGCGGGCAAACAAAGATGGATAGTGGAGCCGCAACAAGGCAGCCCAGCTGGTTGCCATCATCACCATGCCACAGCTCCTAGCTGGTTGGCCCCCACTGTCCAACTTCATGCTCCAACTCCACTGCACACGTGGGACAAGCCTACCTACATGTCCAATGGAAGGGCAGGGAGCCCCCCCATCCCCAAGAGGCAGCTGGGATTCTGCTCCACCTGAGCCCAGCCCCAGAGCTGCTCCATGCGTGGCTGGACGCCCCCCCCCAGGAAGCAGTATCAAAGCCCCAAGAGCTCGAGGACCAGGCCAGGCCCCCGCCCATCACCACCCATGACTCTAGGTAGCCCACGCCACTGTCCAGGGGACCCCTATATGGCCCAAGAGGGATGGCAAGGCTCCTCCAGTGAACCAGATCCTGGCGCTTGGCTCGGTCCCACCCCCTCTGCCAGAGACTCCCAGATCCCCCAACAGCCCTGCTCAGCCCCCTATATGTGCCCCCCGGTACGAACAATGTCAAGTCAGCCACGCCCACCTGGCCATGCCTACCCAGTCACTCATGCCCACCCGGCCATGCCCATCCGGTCCCCCGAAGGCAACCACTTAGCATGTGAGGTTAGGACAGTGATGGCGAACCTTTTAGAGACCGAGTGCCCAAACTGCAACCCAAAACCCACTTATGCATCATCGGGTGCCGGGTGGGTTTGGCCCATTGGCTGGGTGTGGTCCATTGGGTGGGCATGGCTACGGTGGAACAGCAGACTGGGTGGGACTAAAAAGTTCAATCAATCAATTCCAACTTTGCAAGATCTTTTTTTTCCCGTGAGAAGTTGAAATTGACTGATTGATCCTTTTTTTCCCCACACAGTGCAGAGGCCTAAAGCAAAAAGTTTTATAAAACCCAGCTGAAGGCCTAGGACTGGGGCGACAGCGCGCATGTCCACAGAGAAGGCTCTGAGTGCCTCCTCTGGCACCCGTGCCATAGGTTCGCCACCACTGGGCTAGGAGAAGAGTTAAATGTTTTAAATTGTTTTAAATATTGCAATTTGTTCATTAGTTAACCAATTGCTAGACAAACTCAAACATAATACTTTTGATATTGGGTGGGTGGGTGGATGGACATAGACATTTCCAAATATTACTTCACAGGAGTCATATTAAATAAGATTAAATATTATAATAAGAGATAATATACAAATTGTATATTCCATTATGCAATTGTTGAAATTAATGATAGTTTGGTCAATTCTGATATCACCCTTTATATACTGAAATATCAGGATACAAGATACAGGGGGGGAAATCAGTTATTATATAGCTGTATTATAGAATTTTGATAAATATAAGCATTTTACAATGTACTAGATGCTTACCTTTCTCTGTAAATTTGTTCCTCAAATGCAGCAGTTACTGGGAATAGGCCTTCAGAATTGTGGCAGTCAAAATTAATAGGTGGTAATGAAATACCATGACCAGCTTTGTCTATGGTATGATATACTCTAGAAACTAGCCGCAGATTACTGGGCAATACAAATCCAGGAGAGGTAGTACATAGAAGATGAATAAGTGGGTAATCCACCTCTCTGGGGAAAAATAAAAATCATATCAGCAGTTTTGTGCAAGTATATACTAACTATAAAGCAACAGCACTCTCTTAAATATATTTAATTAAAAGATAGTCTCTTAAGGGTCACTCAATTTAAGCATACATCAGAGAGCAACCATAATTACACTATTCATTAGAAGAATCTTTCTATACAACAACCAGAAATACATATTTTATATATCCACAAATCCCCAACTGTTCCACTAGATTAACAATCAATCCAACGCACAATGTATCTTCATAAATATTAGGGCAATATGCATACAATATAGTATACTATCCATATATAATGAACTGCTTCAATATTTCTTGGGTCACATCCATTCATTTTAAAGAATAAAATGAACATTTTATTTATAAAGTGTGCTTCTCTCTCTCTCTCTCTCTCTCTCTCTCTCTCCCTCCCTCCCTCCCTCCCTCCCTCCCTCTCTCTTCCTCTCTCTCTCCATACTGTATACATATCCATACACACAGTATAAGCCTCATTGCAGGACTATATAAATCTTTGTCATAACAAACTAAATGCATACAATATAGTATACTAGCCATATATAATGAACTGCTTCAATATTTCTTGGGTCACATCCATCAATTTTAAAGAATAAAATGAACATTTTATTTATAAAGTGTGCTTCTCTCTCTCTCTCCATACTATAAACAAATACATACACACAGTATAAGCCTCATTGCAGGACTATATAAATCTTTGTCATAACAAAATAAAACAGAATCTGGCATGTTTCAGGAACAAAGATGACTAGCTTTCTTATTTTATAAGAATGATCACATTTCGATTTGTTATGACAAGTCTAAAAACCTCCTGATATGTCACACAATGAATCTGTAATGAATGTGGACAGTGAAAAAAGATAAAGATTGCTATGTAATAATAAACTTTCTTAACTGAAAAACTATTAGGAGCAAATCACTTTGAAAGTGCTTGATGAACTATGCAACAAAGTGTATAATCACAATAAAACTGGCTTTACTTTCATCACACACATTCCATTTTTTTTCTGGATTCTAATCTTTATGTCTTTTCTTAACCTGACAACTAGTCTGTATTTTTACAAAATATTTGTACAAGTGAATGGAATAAACATTAACATTAATGTTCAGCACATTTTGTTAGTAGTTTTACATTTATCTAACTAGTTTCAATGTCCAACATGATCTCCAAAAGTGGATTAATTTAGCAGACAAAATAGAAATACTCATAGCAAAAACTAAAACATTTAAAACAGATTATAGGCAAAGGGGTGTGTTTTTACAACACATACTCTCCTTAAGCAGTCTATTTATCATCCTTTGAAAGAAAAGACAAGAAAAACAATACTATGTGTGTGGCCTACATTAACCTCACTCAATAGGTCTTTTTTTTCACAAATTCATGCTTTTTCTGCACTGATGGTAATTTGACAGTGACTTTTTATTAAAGTAAAATACTCATTGTCTGCTGTCATTATTTGTTTTAATATATAATCTTGCCAACTGAATGTATTTAAAGCAATGCAGATAAGCAATAGCATGCACAAGGTCACCTAAATGTCATTTGACTGTTTCATAAACTTTGACATTCTTCTTCTCTGAGCCTACCCTCCGTTACTTAACTGAAAGTTATATCCATTCACGAACTTCAGGCCTGCTATAAAAAGACTCTCTTACAAGTCCAAGAAAATCACAAAAGCTAATTATGAAAGCCTTTTTTTGCATCCATAAAATACTGAAACAGTAACTCAGGATATTCCACAATAAGATCTTATATGCCAAAAGAGTGGAGTGTAAAAGTAAATGAAAAGCTCAGGATCAGGCAAATCATATCAGTTTAATATCAAACCATGTTTAGTAAGATTTATTCTTTATATTGAAAAAGAACTTATTTCCAAGCAACTGTATTGTTATGTCAGCCAACATTTCTGCCAGCGCTATTATGAGTACATTAGGTTGTCTTGGTCAAACTCTTGTTCTTTTAAAACACCATTGTAGATCTATAATCAGCCATATGTTTTTGTTCAAATTACGTGTGTGAGTGATTTTTATCAACCTAAAGCTAACATAAATGTAAAATCACCTTATTAATTATTAACATTACATTACATCAAGAAATTTTAAGCTCACTTGATCTTTGTAGTCCATGTAGAAAGGAGAGATACAGGTTGTTGATACTGAAGATCTTCTACACTTTTCTGAATTTCAACAGGTCTAGCCTTTGGAAATGCTTTTCCTTGTATTATCAAGCCCATGCTTGAAGACGCAAAGTCCTATATGAAGACAATAATAAAATCAAGCTGTTCAAGAATGTGATGAAAATATTTGATGAAAATAAAGTCTGAAGATTGTCATCTAGGGTTGTTGGGTCTGTCTTTTTGTAGACCAGAAATAGTAAGAACTGGTTTATACACACACAAAAATGGATTTCAAATTGTTTCCAAACAAAGACTAAACTTCCCTGCTTCAACTAAGATTTTATATTTCACCTTAGAAAATTAATAAAAAGTGTATTCACTAGGAATAATTAAACATAATTATAAAATAATTATATAATTTAATTATATAATAATTGAACATTAAGCATTCAGAGAATCAGAGGCTTGGAACGTCCATTGAAGCTATTGATTCCAACATATTACTAGTAAGCTCTCACAATGTTTGCTATGCACCAGAATTCCCCATGAATAGACTATTCTTCCCTTCACTGAGAGACATAGTTGGATGTTTACTCAGACTTCCTGAATCATTCTTGGTCCTCAGTGACATACTGTGGGTTAAGCCTTAATGTATGGACCAAGCAATGCCTTCAATGATACAACTGGAAGGAAAAATGATTGTTCTTACTTCTAATTTTTCTTCAGAAGAGAGATGCAGCAAACCTTTTGACCTTTCAACAATTGACTCTGGTGTCTCTTCAATCTCTGAAAACGAATAAATTTCACTTTCATGTATGCTTTGTTGCTCTAGTGAAACTGTTTTAAACACATAATCTGATTCTTCTGTAGCTGTTGGCATTATTCCATTTGTAACCTGAGGGAGAATGTAGTCAAGATATTAGTTTTATTCCACTAATATATACAAACTCTGTTTTTGAGCTAATTTTTTTTAATAATATAAATGAAACTCTACAATGAAGTCAACTAATAAGAACTATAAAGATATGCTTAAAAATTGGAACATCATATGCCTTTCATATTTATTTATTTTTTCAAATTATGGTACTCTTGTAACTTGCATTGGGAAAACATAGACATGGTACTAGCTATCATCCGAAATCCAACCATGGCAATCAGTTATAAGAAAACTGTAGCTTAATGGGTTACATATTTTATGTTAATAAAATATAATTGCAATCGGTGTTAATTCCAACTGATGTCTTTTATCTATTGAGCAGTTGAATCATGCCATTAAGATACCTCTATTGGTTGGTTATTAATGTCACTACATCTATAGTTCTTCTAGATAGGCCCATGCTTTGCAGTCATTTTTAAGGTGACCAACCGTCCTCCTTTAGGGAGGACAGTCCTCCTTTTGTAAGTTCTGTCCTCCCTCGAAAAGTGTCCTCCTATATGTCCTCCTTTTCGATATTTGAAGACTAATCTGCAGGGCTTTTTTTGTTTCTCATAGAACGCTCAGAACGGCATTCCGGCACCTTTTTTTTTATGTTTTTTTTTCAATTTTTGCATGAGCTGTGCTACTCCCCCTATTGGCTTTCAAAAGCCAATAGGAATTGCTGCTGAGCGCAATTTTATTTACTATATTTTTTCTTCAATTTATTTGTGTCCTCCTTTTCATTGTAAAAAAGTTAGCCACCTTATAATTTTCTAAAAACAATTTTTGATCCCCATTTGAGACCTTTTTATAATATTTCCTGCTTAAATTCCTAGATCTTATTCAATATCCTGCTCATTATTGCCTAGGTGTTTATAATTTTGAATGAAGTTGTCTCCTCCATTAGTAATCTTTTGCACCTTGCTCAAAAAATAACATTACAGTTCCAAAACAGGGTTCTCTCTCTTCCATACATTGTTGCCCCCGATTTTTTAAGATAAAACTTTTAATTTGTGAAATTATGAGTTGTTAAAGAAAGAAAAGTTTAAAGAACATTCAACAATAATTTTTCATAGAATATTGTTTACAAATGGCGTTTCAACTTCAAATATTGTAATGTTGACACTGCAATACCTAGGCAGCTTTGGCTAATCTTGGAAAGCTAAGTAGGGTGGGCCTGGTTGGGATAAGAAACTAACAGGAAATGCTACTCTGTAAGCTGGATAGCAAAGTCAAGAAAAACATCTGGAGAAGAAAACAGGGACAAACGACTCCCATACTGTTGTCCCGAAAAGTATACTGTATTTGCATGTCCATGAAGCCACACCCAACTTGAACAACTCCCCTTATTGCAGTTTGTTCTGGATCATACTTTGGGTCAATTAAAGAAAATGTGTATGGAGAATTACGAAGTGGAAGAAAATATTTTGTGAGGTTTGGGAAAAAATATAAACAATTTATTTGAGAAAACTGCTAGCATGAAATCAATGGCATATACTTTCCTTACAATAGTACTAGATGGCAGTTCTGATTTACACTGGCTCATCCATAGGGACCAAATCTTAAAAGCATTCATGCTGAGGAGTTCATACACTCATTAAAAAGACATGCAAAGAGCGGCAGTATGCATTATGGCATATCTACTTTGGCCCAGTATTCTACAACTGTGTCATATCTACTGACTGCAGAGATGGAAGCAATGGGGTTGCAAAAGTGACTTATTCATGTTTTTACTTCATCTTGTATAGGGAAGAGCCAGTAACTGTTACTCAGTGTAAAGGAAAAAAAGCCCTCTACATGTGACTAGAGACACTTTTTTTCATAAAATGTCTGCTGTCTCCAAGCAATAATCTCTTTCATTTGCCCAGCCAACACAGAGACTATTTGAAGATCTATCTCCTTTCATAATTTGAAAGCTATTGAAGTGCTGGGGGCAAGCCCCATACAGTATTTCCTCACTCTATTCCAAAACTGCCATAGTCCTGGTTGCCATAACTTTTTTCCCCCTCCTTCAATTTTAGGTTGGTTTGAACATCCTGTGTCTATTGAAGGAAAACAGAGGCTATTGAAAAAAAAAATCAAATCACATGAAGGGAAAATACTTATGGTGTAAAGTAATCTACCCAACAAAACAGGCTGAAAGAAAAAAAATCAACAGCAGCAAAATGAGGATAAATAGGATGCATTAACCTCAATTCCAGCAATATGTTCTCTCATTTCTGAGGGTTGCAGCTGCACACTGTAGGAAATGGATCTTGCCTGGGAGCTTTCAGGTATCTCCTGAAAAATATGTAATACAGAATAAAACTACCTTTAAAAAAAAATAAACCATCTTAATACAATCCAGCATTTAATCAGTCATAACTGAGGGACTCTATGGACATATTCTTGATGATTAAATGAAGCATGGAAACGTAACTAAATTCACAACCATCACAGAAGAAAGTAGCAAAGAATTATGGATAAACTCTAAACCATAAAGTTTATATCTTGTCCCTGATGCAGATTTGAGGAGGCCCAAAAACATATGATGCTCAATAGTGTATATTCAATATATTCAATCCATAAGAGAATTTTAAGTGTATAAACAGCAATGTATTAAAAACAAGCTTTCTTTCAGTTTTCAGTAGGTTCAAATTTTGAACTTGCTATTTACAGACAATACTTATATTTATACCCTAATGCAGAGGTGTCAAACTTAATTTCACTGAGGGCCGCATCAGCATTGCGGTTGCCCTCGGGGGGCTGGGTGGGTGTGGCCCCGGTAGGTGTGGCCTACTGGGTGGGCGTGGATGGAATGGGTGTGGCCAGCTCTACATCGTTCACGTCAAGTGTACTTGTGGTGGCCTGGGCAGCAGTGGGACAGATCTGAGGGTCTCTGGTAGAAGGGGGTGGGACCAGAGCAAGTGCCAAGGCATGGTTCACTGGAAGAGCCTCACTGTTCCTCTCAGGCCATGTGGGGGGACGCTGGATGGTGGTACGGGCTGCCCGGAGCCTTGGGCAGCAGAAGTCAAATGTCCAGCCTGGCTCTTGAGCACCTGCGCCACCAAGCCCAGCCCCACTTCCCCAAGGGGGCGCCCAGCTGCACTTACCTCCTCCTCAAGGCTGCTGCTGCTGTGCTTGCTCTCCTTACCCACGTTGCTCATGATGGGTATGAGGGCAAAGTCAGAGGGAGGCCCATTCCCTCTCCATGGGAGGAGACCCAGCTTTGTATCCAAAGCTTCCTTAGCAAAAGGATTGGAGACCCCCAGGATAGGCCAGGAGGAGGGGGCAAGGGGATGGTGAAAGGGTAGCAAGGCAGGACTAAGGCAGGCAGGACTTCCCTCAGACCCTCTCTCTCCTTTCCTTCTTTCCTTTCTTCCTTCCTAAGTACAGAGTGGTGGGAAAATAATTGAGATGAGGGAGGAAGAAAAACAGGCAAGAAACGCAGCTGGGGAGGTGTCACCCTTCATAAGGAATGAAGAAATGCACCATTGCCTGGAAGTGGCCAGCACATGACCCTCACCTACTTCACATATCTGGCTTGGTGGGCTCTGGGGGAGGAGATGCCATGAGCAGTGTGAGAGTCAACATTACCTGTGCAATGCTGCCCAGCCCCCAGCCTACCCAGTTTCGGCAGGCAGTGGGGTGCTCTCCTCACAGCATTGAGAGGTTTTGCTGGGCAGTGCGAAACTTGCCAGCTTTGCACCTTGCTGCCTGCTGAAACTGGGCAGGCTGGGGGCTAGGCAGCATTGCATTTCTCATCAGATTCGCGCCACCTGGCTCAGCTCTCGACGCTGTGAGGAGAGCGCCCCGCTTCCTGTGAAACCCCTCCCCCAGAGCCCATCAAGCCAGATATGTGAAGTAGGCGAGGGCCATTTGCTGGCCACTTCCAGGATATGGTGCATTTCTTCATTCCTCACAAAGGGTGACACCTCCCCAGCATGCACCCACGGGGTATGGCCAATGTGGCAAGGGCTGGTTCTTCACTGTTTACAGACAGCCTTGTGGAGCTAAGACTGAATACATTTCAGCATAGACGGCCACCGCAAAATTGTACATTGGCTCCCGGCAGGCCTGGGCCAGGGCCACGGCAGTGGAGGCCATTCCTTCATTGTTTCCAGAATGGCTTCACGGGCCACATGAAACCACTTTGTGGGCCGCATCCGGGCCCCAGGCCTTGTGTTTGACATGTCTGCCCTAATGCAAGGGGTTTTGAGCTGTGGTTCATGCACAGATTTCAAGGATTTTGCATGGAAAAAATTATATTATTTTCACTAATTTCAAATTGCAATGTAGCTGTAAATAACAATTTATAGCCTCTTGACCAGGGATTCCTAACTCCCGGGCTGCAGCCCACTCCCAGGCCTTGAGCCTTTCGAAACCAGGCCACCAAAGTGGCATGTGAGCACATGCACGCACATCCCCATTCATGTGAGCAGCAGACAAATGCATGTGTGCATGCTCCATTTGTGCAAGCAGCAGGCACACATGCCCACCACTTGCACAAATGGAACTGCATGTGTGCACACACTTGCCAACCATGCACATGAAATGATCCCCTTTTTTTTCCCCCACTGGTCCGCAAAGCCAAAAAGGTTGGGGAACTCTGCTCTAAACTACAAAAATGTTTGTTAACTTCAATCAATCTTGCTATCTAATATTATTATATCTTTAAAAAGTGTACTGTCTTATTATTGATTTATTGGATTAATAGAAAAGCAAAGTCATAGCTATATTGCATAGATGTTATTTTTTAATATTTGGGGCTTTAGTTTCCTTTTTAATACAATCTATATCTATATATTTTATTTTATCACACAGATATATTTTTCTGAGATGGGGTCTATAGGTTTCACCATACTCTTAAAGAAGTCTTTGGCACAAAAAAGATTATGAACTTTTGCCTTAAAGATTTTTCCTCTTATGGAACACTCTTAGCAATAATGTCCACACGTGTATGTTGGGAAGGTCAAAAAAGTCAGTGGCAGACACAATCATGTAACAGAAGGCCTGCCCCTTTTTACATGTGAATAGCATAGAACAGAGGTCCCCAACCTTTTTGGCACCAGGGACCTATTACATGGAGAGAGGTTTTTCTGCGGACCGGAGGTGGCGTGGTTTTGTGTGCTGCCTGCATCCTGCAGATGGACCTTTGTTTGTTTGTGCGGCCCAGTTGCTGGCATGCTTCAGCCCGGTACCAGTCCATGGCCCGGGGGTTGGGGACCCCTGACATAGAATTCTTTAGAATAGAATTCTTTATTGGTCAAGTATGATTGGACACAGAAGGAATTTGTCTCCGGTGCATAAGCTCTCAAAGTACATACAAGCAACAAGTGATAAATCATGATCATAATCATCAAATACAATCATCATAAGTCATAAAATACAAGCTCAGTGATAGTCATAGGATACTAAATAGACATAAACAATGTAAATCATAATAGGATACTAAATAAAGGTACTCAACATAAATCATGAGTTACAAACCACAAAGTTATACTCATAAGAAGCTAAGGAAATAGGTAATAGGAAAGATGAAAAGATGAGAAGGGTAATAGGTAATACAGCCCTATTGGGTGTTTTGACATCCTAGAGCATAAACAGTATTGTGGGAAATAGTTGTTTAGCAGAGTGATAGATTGGGGGGGGGGGGAACTGTGTCTGGTTGTTTTGACATGCAATGCCCTATAGTGCCATCTTGAGGGAAAAAGCTGAAACAGTTTATGTCCAGGATGTAAGAGATCTATAGATATTTTGACAGCCCTCTTTCTGGCTCATGCAGTATATAGGTCCTCAATGGAAGGCAGGCTGGTTGCAATTATTTTTTCTGCAATCCTAACTATCCATTGAGGTATGTGTCTATCTTGTTTGGTTGCGGTGCCAAACCAGACAGTTACAAAGGTATAAATGACAGACTCAATAATTCCTCTGTAGAACTGTATCAGCAGCTCCTTGGGCAGTCTGAGCTTTCTCAGTTGGCAAAGGAAGAACATTCTTTGTTGTGCTTTTTTGATAGCGTTTCTGATGTTAGATGTCCATTTTAAGTCCTAAGATATTACAGCACCTAGGAATTGCATATGTACTGTATAAATTACACTTTAAAAGGATGGGGCTTTGATTGTGCAGCTATGGCCATCATCCTGACTTTTTAAAAAACTTCTACCTCCTCCCCATGGGTGTAGCTGATCATATGTTAAGGATATCCTGTCAGAATCACACTACTTTTTAAATATTTTTTATAATATTTTACAGAATTATGTTAATGTAAAGAACATTATTCAAAGCTAGAACAAAACAAGAAAAAGGATGCTAAAAACAGTTGTTAGGAAAGAACAAAGTATCAACTAAGATCAACTAAGTCAAAACAGAAATTTTTATTATTCTGTTATCGCACCTCTACTCTGGAAGTGTCTTTTGCACTTTATGAGTTTCCTCTTGAGTTTGCAAACAAATACTCTTACTTTCAGGTACATTATGAAGGAAAAGGAAGAACCACCTACTTTTTCAGAGTATTAATGTTATTTTCAAAACAAAAGGAAAACTCAAGAGACTCTCTTTCAGATTAGAAGTGAGGAGAAGAAAAAAGGGCTGCCATGATTTGTTCCTTTTGCCATACATGGCTGTCAACTGCTAGCATATTGATGACTATCTCTTGTACATGTAGACCTGTCAGATACATTTGTCACTATACTCTCAGATTGTGGGTGGCTGCCTGTTGCTCTCCCCTAAAGAATTTGGAAGAAACAGCAATCAGACTTATAAAAAGTTGTTTCAATCTCCCCTATAGTTTTGCAAGGACTGTTAACATTGGAGTGGCCACTTCTCTCACACACACACAGATACACCCACTCACCAACAATTGTTAGAGTTAGCCAAATTCAGATAGACTTCCTTCCTATGCTCAAGTCAGCATTATGCCTGCCAGACAGTAACCAACAATATATGAAGCTTGTCCAGGAATAACTTCTAAATACTCAAATAATGGTGTTATGTCTTTCTAGCATGTGTACTGAGAAAAAGTGTTTCTATGTTGGTAGTTTGGCCAGTCAAGATATCTTAGCTACTAGGAACAAGCTTCAACATCTGACTGTCACAGAGTTTGGCAAACAATAGAATAGGGAAACAATAGAAAGCCACTGGCAGAAAAAAGGAGCACACACACACACACATACACACACACACACACATACACCGCCAACATCCATTCACCATTCTAGGAATACTGAAAAAGGGAAAATCCTCTTCCCAAAGAAAATATCACTATTTTGGCCACTAGATCCAATTAGTCTGAATAAAGCACTGATGCTTTATAATCCATGAATATCTTCTCAGCATCCCTTTTGCAATCCGTGACTGTGCTAGTGAACAGTCCACTGAATAACAGAAATGAGATGTGGGATGTCCTTCAATGTGTTCAATGTTCCTATTTCGCTTTTTAAAAAATTGCTCAAAAAATAAAAGTAATGCAAACATTCTTATTCTACCATGTCATAATGCTATGACATGGTAGAATAAGGACCCATGGTCCTCAGTCATCCTAAAATAAAATTATGGGGCTCTGAAGTAGAGGAGTCACCAATTAACCTTTGCTGAGTAGTTCCACTATCACATTGATTGCTTATTGGACTTAACCAGCAATAGCTGGCAAAATAGCCTATGTTCTTGTGGGTAGAGCTGTGGGCTTTCCTTTGTTTTAGGGACATTATTCTAGTATAGGGATTCTCAACTTGGGTCTACAGACCCTTTGGAGATCTATAGGTAAATTTCAGCTGGTTTGTGAATTTGGACAGGGAGAAAAAATACAATTTCTACTTTCATTCATCTCTAACTAAAATTTACCTTGCCACTCAGTAATGAATGTAGTTAACCAAGTAATTTGGTCTAGAAGCCTCTAGACTCATAGGCTTCACCAGACACTCCAAGGGGTGCAGGGTGAAAAAGGATTAAGAACCTCTGCTCTAGTCTGTAAAGAAAATATGTCCCTTCTCCAAAAGACCTTAGTTAGTAAAATAGAATCTTAGGGGCCAATTACCCATTGGTCTGTGTCTGCTGGACAGCAATTGAATGCGGGGGAACACAATTACAGGGGGGGGAGAGAAAGACAGAAAGGGAAAGAAGTTTCCCCAAATGGAAAGTTACAGTTTCCATCTCTGATGTGCCTCAGTAACCATTGAATGCGGAAGATGTGAGTGGCCCCATGACACACACTGAATTAATAGTTTGTCTTCATTCTCCAGAAAGTTGAAGAAATGAATGTGCAAGGATCCTAATATCTAGGGCAGTTCCTTTAATGCTAGGTGGATTCTCCTTGACACAATTCCATTGCTGTTCGTTTTAAAGAGGGTCCAGGCTGAAAGCAGCTTTTCCAATCTGACACTATCCAGAAATACAGTATTAACTGGGAATCCTTGAAGTCCAAACATTTTTGGAGGAAAGCAGATGGAGTAAGACTACTCTGAATTATATTTTAGATAGCTAACAGCTTTAAAATTATTTACAAGCTATAGTTCAGAAGCAATCAATATCCTATTCTTCTCTAAAAGGCAACTAAATCATTGAAACTTTCTGGCCCAAAAGTCATAATAAAGATTTGATATGATAAAATAATTGGAAGGTTCTTCCATCCTCAAAAGGAATGGTTTGCTGCTATTTGTTCCAACAATCTATCATGAGAGATATAATACTCCTCTACTAAAAAAAGCAAAGAAGTTGACAATTTTGCTATATTCCATTTGTTCTACAGCAAGAGTTTCTCTTACTTCTGCAGCTTCTGAGGATAATGCTTGTCTTTCATATTTTCTAAGGAAAATACTTGCCCTTTATGGGGTTCATATCATGGTATATCCTGGGAGAAATGATAAATGAAGTAACAATGCTGCATGCTACATAAATATCAACATGCTGTATCCCATTCTCATCTTCATGTAAGAAAGTGAACAGAAAAATGCCATTATAAACAGCCAGTTATATTTCTTTTTGAAAAAAAATCTTTATCTGCAATAGACCGTGAACTATGCACTAGTTTTAACCAGCATTTGTAAAAAAATGTGTAGCTTTGGGTCATTTTCCTCAATAAATCAATGAACTAGTATAATGTTTTTGACTCATTTTTCTAAATATACCTATTCAAATATACCTACTTGCTCTGAATCTTCTGGTATCAGTTGTATACCTTGGTATGCAGATGGAGATACAGATCGATCCTTTCTAATGTGAGATGGCTTCTTGAAATTAAAAAAATAAAAATAAATTAGTACCAGTATAAGTATCATACATTTCAATGACATGTTTTAGTTATATAAAATGGATTTATGTATTATTTGTTACATGTATACCCTGCCACAATGCTATAGGGCTCTCAGTAGTTTTCAGGAACAGAAAAACATCTACAACATCTACAGTCAGATTAAAATAATGAACCCTTTAAAACATACAAAAGAGCTCTGTTTTCAGCTGCTTCCAGAAGGCATCTGAGTCTATTCCGGTGGACTGGCACTGCTGCAGAAAAACAGCACCTCTGGACCTCTCAGAAGTGAGTGGAACCATTAGCAGTTTTTTCTAGCAAGATCAAATAGATCAGGTGAATTCTAGTGGACAAGTGTAATCCTGAAAAGAACTTAATACCAAACCATTAAAAGTTTTTATACATCAATGCCAGCATTTTAAATTTCCCTGAAAGTTTATAGGAAGCTAATGAAGGGCCTGTAGCATAGATGATGTATATTCTCATTGGCAAGTGCCAAACATTTTGAATGTCTTAAATTAAAACACTTAAATCCATGTGGCATGCATTGCTGTAGTCTAAATGAGTTGTGACAAAGGCACAAGTCACTGCAGCTAAGTGATACACCACCTGAACATGAGCAAAGGCCCCCTGCCCTCCTGCCCCCCTGGCCCCTCCAGCAGACGTCATAACTGTGAATCTGTACCTTCAGTGATAGTATACTGGATCTCCCTGACTCTTACTTATAGCTGCCCAAGTACAAATACAAAAATTCCATCCGCTAACTAAAGCACAGCACTCACATACAAGACACGAGCATCACAGGATGTCCCTCTCAAACCACATCTAATGATTTGAGGCCCCTTGCCAATTTTGAGATATGTCCCATGATCTTCTCCCTACTCATAGTCAGCCCTCACTTCTGACCTCCCCACCTTCTGCCTGCTCACTGAAACATGTCAATCCAGCCATTGTTGCAGCCTCCATCCCAGAAGATTTCCCCCCTTAGATCTCAAATCCAGTCCAAAGTTCCAAGTCCAATCCAAAGTCCAAAGTCCAGTTCAAAGTCCACCCAAAAAACATTGTTCTACTTGGTTCCAATGTGGCTGTACCACATTGATCATTTTTGTTGCAGGCCAGGCAATCAAAAATATTCAGTCATGTCACTATCTTCATTGCCACTTTAGCTCTAGGCATGGATCTTGGGGTACTTATTTATATGTGGTTAGAAAATATTACTAGGATTTGGGGATACTCAGATTTCAGATCATCACTGATCCTTGAAGAACCTGGATCATATGATCACAAAGTCATATCACACTGTGACTTTGAGCCAATTACCCAATGTATTACTTCACCTACTTAACAAAGTTCCTATGAGGATAAAAATGAAGAAAATGACCATGTATGCTACCTTGAGCTGTTCATGGAAAAGGTGAGATGTATACATAACGTAATATTTTATCATTATAGTTCCATGCCTATAGAAGTACTAAGGCTGGTCACTCTTTAGAATTGCAGCTCTTTACTGTAGTACTTCAGAAGTCTCTGAAACTTCAAGAGAAGTCAATGAACTGCATATTGGGGAGAAGGAAGTCATCTTACCCTGTTCCATGTTGAAATGACTGAACAGTTCATTAAAAACCTAAGTTCTACTCTGATAGAAAATGATAAATGTACTAATGCAGGTTTTATCAGGGCAGCCCTTATGTCTTATGTCAGAGGAAAACCTGTAATCTTCCTACAATATCATGTTGAACCTTACCAATTTTATAATGTCACTTTCCACTGGTGCCATTCGTACAGCTGGTAACTCCAGTTCATTTGGCTGCATTTCTTTTTTGATACCTGACTGCTTTATTTTAAAAGAAAATAATACAAATATTAGAAAGCACAATTTATATAATATATTTAAACTGCACTTGAGGCAGTTGCTAATATAATGAAATATTTATAAATATTATTTATAATATGAAATATTATAAAATACTCATTAAACTGCAGGATTTCCTTGATTGCCAATGTATATGTAAGCAAACACTAACTAAATAAATAACTCAGATTATTCTTTATATAGCTGTTGATCTTAAAAACAAACATTTGTTGAAATGTTATTCACACTATTAAAGATATCTATTCAAGAATTGGCTATACAATCTTTCTATAACTCTTAGAAAGTATATAGCATTAAAAATGCCAGGATATAATTCAGTGAATTTTGGGCACCTTGAACACATACTTAGCAGAATATGAAATGAAAAAAACCCTATACTCTTAAAGAGGGCTACCAAAAAGAAGTACTGTAGATCTCCTTCTCTGCCACTGAAAAGGATTCTGCTGTGATCTACCATCCTGTAATAGCATTCTGTTGCTATCACAGTAGACAATTAAATGAGACCTAGGATTTGCAGGCCTACTACTCTCCTATTTTCATAGAAGAAAAACATATCTCCATACACACATTACCTGAAACAAATGAGCAGTAAAAGAAGAAGATGTCCAAGCAAAATAGCCAGTATGAGACACCCTGGCCAACATGAGAAATAGAGGCTTTAGAAACAAAGTCATTCTCAGTTTTTTCCTCCTAAATACTAATTTTCTTGGTCTTTCATCACCATCAAGGCAGCCATGATTTTTAATTTATTTGTCATATTGAAACTTAAATAAGACATAAATCATGAATTTGAAACAATAAGCTCTTACTAAGTGCCAAGCAATCACTGTTCTCAGTCATTCTTGGGATTCCAAATGATTAAATCACTTCTTTAAACTCATTTCTCTAATTCCTACCAATCCATTCATGACTTCTAATAACATCTTGTACTGGATCACATTCATTGTTGGGCTTTATCAGCAAGCAAGACTGAAACTAAGTAGGAAAAATCATGAAAAAAAAAATGTTGGCTAAATAATATTTAAAGAAAAGTTAGGTAGCCATAAGAAAAGGAATGAAATTGATATATACATTACAAACAGCACAAATAATAGTTAATGGGAAATTGACAAAACCCTGTGGAATACAAAAAAGAATATGTGAAGGATGCCCAGTTTTGCCACTACTGTTAATTTTGGTTATTGAAGTTTTGGAATAGAGACATAACACAAGATGAAAAAAAAAGCTGTGGTGAAACTTAAATGAGAAGTGCATAAATGAAGGACATTTGTGGATGATACGTTTTAATTTTGGAAAATCCTTTAGAAAAATTAGATATATTAATGAAAAGTTTAAAGAATTTGGTACATTAATGGATTTAAAATTAAGGAGAAAACAAAGATGTAAATAAAAAATATGATTTTCAGAATAAAAAAAGTAAAATACTTGGACACTGTGATAAGAACAAATATAAAATGTATATCATTCAAAATATCAAGATTAAAATTAAATTAACCACTTACTAAAATGAAAAAAGTTACAATTACCATAATTTGTAAGAATTTCTGTGGTGAAAATAAATATACTATTAAGAATGATTTTTAAATAACAGCTATTTTGAAAAGTGATGCACTTTTAAGCAATGGCAAAAAGATATATATAGATTTATATGGCTGGGGAGAAACCAATGGTTAAATATAAAATTCAGCAAGATGCAAAGGAAAGAGGAAGGTTAGGATTGCCAGATTTCAAACTGCATTTTGTAGCCTATTTGAATGAAAGAGAGAAAGTTGCTGAGAAACAATTGAATATTAGAATTGAAAAAAACAAACCTGAAGTTTGGTAGGCATGGCTTTTATAATGAAGTTAAAGTTAATATAGACTTTAAAACATTATGTGCAAAGTGCTACATTAAGAATATGGAATAAATACAAGCCCCAAAATACCTTTACTGAATTGGTTTCAGCACAAGAAGCATTTTACAGAAAAGAAACAGTGGGCAAGGAGAAAGGGTTAACACATCAAGACTTATTAATACAGAAAAATAGACTGCTTGAAATTGGTAAAATGGGGTGACTGTCATGATTTATGATTGTAATTTCAGAGCTTAATTATGGTCATCACATAAGGACTATCTGTATATCATTGGTATGTGACTTCAGAGAAATTATCTAAGATACATATAGATACTCCTAGTCAATGCTGGAAATGCAAATAACATGAAAGGATATTTTACCATGCATGAGGGACTTGTGAAAAAGATAAAAAAAAAGTTGGATACAAATACATATGTTGATACAAAGAATTTTAAAAATATTTATGAGGTGATAAGAACTTTTCTTATTGAGATATATATAATCATTTAGTATGAAAGATTGATTTTATACATGGTAACTGCAGCAAGATTATTATATGCATAATGATGGAAAAATATTGAAATATCAACAATGGAGGAATGGATTGAAAGATAACAAAATGAGCAGAAATGGCAAAAGCAACCTGAGGAAGAAAACAATCAGTATTTTTATAAAAGATTGGAAACCTTTTATGGATTTTTTGCTGAAAACAGAAATAAATGAAATGGTGATCTGTGGATTTGTTGATTGGAAAAAGGTCGAATAAGAGATAGAAGGGATTTCTGTAAAGTAATTTGAATGACGGAGGATGATGATAACTTTATTTGTAACTGCTGCAAAGAAGATTAGAAGTAGTACGTTGAATTATGGTAAGAATTACATTGATTAGTTTTGCCAAATTTTGTCCATGTTACAAGAGCAACCAAAGTCCAAAGCATACACAATGTTATACAAGGCTCTCTGATGTAGAGATTACTTGCAAGCCAACATACTTGTCCTTATTCCTTCATTATGAGGACATGCTACAAAAACTTTGATTAGTTTTTACAGAAAAAAAGATAATTTGACCAAAAAAAATCCTTGAGAAAGGGAAAACAACATATCTAATTAAAAGTGTTGCAGAGTTGTATAATTTGAGGATATTTGGCCACTTGATATGTGAGTGTAGGATTAGCATCCCTTAAAAATATATAATGTATTGGTGTGGCCCTCAGTTTTGGAAATGATTGGGGTAATCAGAGCACATCTTGGGACATCATAAAAAGGATACCATATGAGGACACGAGTAAGTTTCAACCTTCCTGGATCTACAAGAGCAATATCTCTGCAAATAAGGAGTCCCATGAAGTAGCCATGAGAACTGATGTCAGGGCATCAGTGGGCTCTGGAAGGCCTGTCCATATTTGTACACTCAGATATATTCAGCACTATCTAATGAAAGACAATATATGACTCAGTGCATTTATGGAATATAAATCAATTTCCTGTTAGTACCAACAATTAGCATCACTTAGCAGCTCCTAAGCTTTAAAGCTAGCAGCAGGTTCTCATAGCACTGAAATTATTTCAAGGACAAAAGAATAATCTGCTAAAGATCAGATTCACCTAGTGAAATACTTTATATTGTTTCAGAGGAAAGTTATAATTATTTAATCAGTCTAAATCTATAAAGTGAACAAACATCAGAAATAAATCATTAGGACAGGCAAATAACAACAGCTTTATCTCTTATTTCAGGCACCTAATCCAACAAAGCAATGGAAGCCTGAATCCAGTTTGGAAATACTTTTGGCAAATAAGAGCAGCAGCAACAACAATAAAACTTAATGATTAATTTCACAAGATCAAGTTCACACATATGCCAAGATCTCACATGTCTAAGGAAGCAGTCAGAAGTGTTAACATCAAACAGTTTTTCTGAAAAAAGCAGACATGCTCATTGCTGCAAGGAAATTCAATGCTGACAGAAAGATTGAAGTCACTTCCACGCCCACTGATTTTTTGCCTGCCCCTGGTCATTTTGTTTCTGTGTTTAGATACGGAAATACCTCTGAAACTATGACCCAGTGGGCCATGATTGTCTAGTTCCGATGTTCATTCTTCTATGACCTCACCATCTACAATTCTCCTATACAGCTCGGTGGGAATAGATACAAACATAAATAAGTCACCAAAGATCTCCATGAATCTAAAGAAATGGATATACCTCTAAAAGCTTAAACCATAATATATTTGTTAGAGTATGAGATGCAACAAAAACATCTTAATTTGAAACTGCTGACTTGATTGATCACAGAGCAATACAATGAAGTTATTATTTACATTGGTTGTGTTCATGCATCACACGGAACTATAATTTGATTTGGTGTTAATTTAAAATTTGTTATCTTTTGTTTATATTTATTTTAGTATATTTTGTCTTTGAAACAAGAATACTTTGCATACATAGATCAGCAACCTATAACGTACATATCTTTAGCTAAAGAAATCCTTACCAAAGGAGAATCCATTTAAATGCGGTCAATGTAACTTTTAACCAACAACAACTAGCAGAAAGGAAGTAATAGCAAATATTATTAAATATATTATATTTTTCAAAATGTTGTAATACATTATTTTTGAAGTCTCAAAAGTGCTTTTTTTTTTCAAAAGGCAACTGGACTTCCTTGGTTTTTTTCTTTGAAAACATTTTCAAAGAAAAAAACCAAAGAAATCCAGTTGCCTTTTGGAAAAAAAAAAGCATCTTTGGGACAGCCATGATTTAGATGATTGAGAATCTCCACAAACATTATTTTTAAAGGCAATTTTAGTAAATCTTATTAATCCAAGCTTCTTTAACTCATTCTAGTTTACCTACTTGAATCTTTATGAGATAATCCTGGCCAAGAATACTCTCCAAGAGTTCTTTGATCTTTAAGTCTGAATCAGTGGGAACAGTAGACTTTAAAGATTCAATTATTTCATCAATAGATCGTGAAACAATTCCAGAAGGCAACTTTGAAATGGAATGAGATACTTGTGACTTGCTGTATGAAGAAAAAGATTTCAAATGTGATTTTGAAAGACCTAGTCTACTTTCAGATATGGTTTCTTCCAGATGTGCTGGAGCAAATTTAATACTAGATGAAGCACTGCCTTTTGTACTGTAAGATCTTTCTAAGCAACTGGGTACATTTGACTCTGAGTCTTCTTTAGAAATAGTCATAGATTTTTCATTTACACTGGAAATCACAGAAGAGGTATCATCAAAGTCTGCAGAGCTGGTCCCTGCTGTGGGAAGAACTATATGCTGAGAGAGTATTTTTTGTTCAAGTGGTTTACTACTACTAGCAAGGCTATCTTTTGACTGACCTTTAAATCGTAATTTTGCACAAGGAATCTTTGGAGATTTTGGTTTCAGTGGTCCTGGTTTTTTCAATATGGTCATCTGCTTGGTTGTTCCTACGAAAGAGGCTATTAATACTGGCATTTTTTCAACTTCATCTCCTGGGCTCTCACTTTTATGTTCTAGGATGGTTTTTCCAGAATGAAAGGCCCTTTTTTTACCATCAGTGTGGTTCTGCTTCTTAGAAGATTTCTTTGGCTGACTTGGAGTATCTTCAGTCTCAATTGTTTCTTCTTCATCATCACAAGCAATCCTTATTTTTTTCTGGATTCCAGAAGTATCCAACTCAGAAGAAAGTTGTTTGCTTTCAGAACATAGAAAGGGGCTTATAGTTTTAGACCGTATCTGAAGTGACTGACTTGGTGGTGTAACTTCCTGCAAAGCTTTGTTTACATTTCCATGGTCAGAAGTAAATTCTTGTTTAAATTTCATAAATTCATGCCTAGATTCTTTACATATATTTTCACGCCCCTTAACTATATTCAATTCTTCCAAATAGCTTAATCCAAAATGTTCATGTTTTCTAGCCATTCTTAAAGCCTGGGGAAATAAACATAAAATGTTGCTAACCAAAAAATGAACAGGAATATCTAAACATAACAGAACGGTTCTACTCTCACTTAGTAAATTAAGATACTTGTGAGTATTTATTAGCCTCTCTACAAGTTACTTTAGACATCTTGGATACCATGTTAAGATGAAAGCCAAAAAATCAGAAATATAATGATCATAGAGTAACATTTCACATCAATTATATCATTCAAATTTCTCCTTCCCAAATGTTATGTCTAATATACATAGATCAAGAAAACTATATAATTGACTAATAAATGTATAAAATGTTTAATCCAATTCTATATAGAGGTAGCTCTCTATGTACGACCACAATTGAGCCCAAAACTGTTTAATATTCATTATTAAATGAATTTTGCCCCATTTTACGACCTTTCTTGCCACTATTGTTAAGTGAATCAATACAGTTGTTAAGTTAGTAACACAATTCTTAAATGAATCTGGCTTCCCCATTGACTTTGCTTGTCCAAAAGTTGAAAAATGTGATCACATGACCTCAGAACATTGCAATGGTCATAAATACGAACCAGATGCCACATGTTTGAATTTTGATCACGTGGCTGTGGCGATGCTGCAATGGTTGTTACCTGTGAAAAGTGGTCATAAGTCACTTTTTTCAGTGCCATTGTAACTTTGAATGGTCATTAAATGAACCGTTGTAAGTTGAGGACTAGCTGTATATATAGATAGATACATAGATACATATATAAATATATACATATATACATACATACATACATACATGTATGATCATTTGCAATCCCTCCTCCCATTCAGAGAAAACTTGCTACCAACCTTGTTTGACGAAATAGATGTCACTAGGCTAGTTAGCGAAAGCAGATCTGCAGTTCAATCCTATATTTTTCTGCTCAGCAGGATGGTCCACATAACTCAGCAGATCTTATCCTAGGTACACTCATCTAGATCTGCAGCTTTAGTAGCATCTGCTTTTCAATTTGAATAACAGTACATAACAATATTAAAAATAAGCATAATATCCCTCCCTCCCTCCCTTCCCAAGAATGTATTTTGTTCCTCCAGAAAGTAGGAGCTCACTCCAGCTTTTACAAATACTTGCATCACAAGTAACATTTCTACTTTTTATAGCCTGCTGCTCAATTATCAGGGGGAAACTGTTTTACTCCATCTATTGTTCAAACAGTTCTTAACTGTTCAATGGTTAAACAAAGCAGTTCTAAATCATACTATAATCTTCCCCCTTACCCCCCCCCAAAAAAAATGCTGGGTATTTTGCCTTTTCAAAAATATCCAACTCTTTTTAAAATGGAGAGGAGCGGAGCGGGGTGGGGTGGGGTGGGGTGGGGTGGGGGAATGCAAAATGTTTCTGCGAGACGACACTCACACACACACATACACACACACATACACAACCTGCTTCGTCTCTCAAGGCAAAGGCGCTCACCTCCCCTGCAGACGCTGCCGCTCAGCCTCTGCGCGACGGAGATGCAGCCGAAGCGGTTTCTGCGAGGCTCAACCGGGCTCAACGCGCTTCGCGGCAGCCAACTGCGGCGTCTCGGACTGGCCTTCCGCAGGGGAGGAGGGACGCGCGCGGTCCCCAAGCAACGGCCTGAGCCACGGGGGTCCGAAGGAGAAAAGGGATTGGTAGGGTGTAAGCTGCGGTGTCCGCGGCAGATGGCAGCACCTAGATGACCTTGCCAATCTCTGAAGCTAAGCAAAGTTAGTCTGGGTTAATAGCTGGAGGGGAGACCGCTAGGGATTCTGAGGCTGTTGGGTGAGATCGTCAACATCTTCCCTCTCTTTTGGTACCAGCCCAGTTTGCAGGCTTCTTTTAACTTTAAATTGGCTCTGATGATATTAGCGCGCGCACGCACGCGCACACGCGCACACACACACACACACACACACACACACACACACACACACACACACACGGCCCATCCACAACTAGAACAAGGATTGGGAGGAGAGAAAAGGTCTACCCTCCACTGGCAGTTTATGCAACTGGGGCTAGAGAACGGGGGAATGAGTGGGGCTACATCTTTGGAGTGCACAAGCACTAATGGCAGCTGCAGAAAAGAGAACCTAGAGAGTTTCGATTTAGCCAGCCTAATTATCATGCTGGTTCTTTCTGTTTTAATGATCTGAAGTAGATTTGTTGGATGAGCCTTACCCTCTCACTTACTTACCCCATAAAACAGATTGGTGAAAAGTAGACTGATTTGCACAAAATTAATTTTTCTTGTCCTATGTTCCCTATGTAACCAGAACATATATAAATAATCCTTGACTGGTAACCACCCTTCAATGAATAACTATGCAAAGTTACAACGGCAGTATAAAAAGTGACTTTTCACATTTACCACCATTGCAGCATCTCCATTGTCACGTGATCAAAATTTGGATGCTTGGCATTTGGTATGTATTTATGACAGTTGCAGTGTCCCAGGGTCATGTGATCATGTTTTGCAACCTTCTGACAAGCAAAGTCAATGGGGAAGCCAGATTCACTTAATAACATGTTACTAATTTAACAACTGCTGTGATTCACTTAACAGCTGTGGCAAGAAAGGTCATAAAATGGGGCAACACTCACTTAATAACTGTCTAGCTTAACAACTACAAATCTGGGCTCAATTGTATTTGTAAGTGGAGGACTACCAGTATCATATTATTAACTGAGAAAGAGGAATGTATCAAAAAGCATTCCTGGTATTATTATTTATTATGATAATTAGTAAAGGAGGATACAACAATGAGAACAGATTCTGAAATATCACTGACTAACTAGTGAATGTTAGATACTGTAGCATCTGTGATGCAATAAAGAGTATTTTGTTTTGTTTTATGAAAATGAAAGGCAGATATACTAGAAAAAGAAACAGAAATAAGCTGAATGTAAAGATCTAAAACCTACACATAACCTGTAATTAAAGTCTTAGATGCTCTAAAGAAAATATTTGCTGCCCAAAGTGTTCTGCGTGAGACATCATGATGATGATGGTGATGATGATAATGATGGTGATGCAGTCAAGAACAGAAATATTTTATTGACCCTCTGGCACCATGATCATGTTGAACAGGTGAAATGGAATAGACTGGAAATCATTATCATGATCATCATTATCACTAATATCAACAGGGTACCAAGAAGATCTATTGAAAATAGTGCAAAAAATTGAATCGATTATGTTGAAAATCTTGACTCTAACCATCCCCCAAAATATGTTTATCTAGCCCTTTCAGATTTTGGTTGCTTTGATTTTGTTTTTGCATCTTTTTAAGAAAGCATCCAGTTTAAATCTAATTCACCATCACAGTAAAAACTCGATTCATCATGGAAAAGCAAAAACAGAAACAAGTCCAGTTATGCAGAACCAAATTACTTTCTTCAGACCAAATGTCATCTTAAAATCCTTTTCATTATCAGCCCTATCATGAGTCCAGAAACAATGCTGACATATTTTTGATACAGCTATAAAGAAAATAAATTAATCAATTTGCTTTTCCAAAATGACATTATTGATCCATTTAATTCTTCTTAGATTTGCAGTAATCCTTGGCTATTCTATGTAATTTTGAAAGTCAATGTGCCTATCTTCTTGGAGAAGCAAACACTAGAAAGTAGCAAAATTAAGAGTTGATATGAAATCTGTTGGATTGTATGTCTGTTCTTCCCATTTGAAAGTAGAAACATAAAAATAGAAAGGACAAAAAGTTTTCATTGGATTTAATATGTTTTTCCCTTTCATCTCCAGAAAACTTTAATATCAGAGATGAACATATAGAACCATATTTCCAAACAGTAATTAGACTTGGAATTTGAAAAAAATAGAGACTTAAGAGAGATTACTTAAAAAAAAAAAAAGCGAGGAAGTGTGCATTTCCATATTGTCCTTGCAAGTACTCAAAATGTAAACAAAAATGACCCCAATTTGCATAAAATCAGATGTCTTAAGTACATCAGCCCAGTATTCAAAACAGAGAAAATATTATAGTTATCTACCGGGGCAACTTCTTAAACTGTATGCAGCTGTATAAAATACTGCATTTCTAATATTTGTATTCTTAATTCAAATTAAAATAACTTATTCTGCCATCAAGTACTGCCCTCTACAGTTCAACTCTTTATTCTGTACTTGTTTTCAATTTCCTGCTAAGGTATACCTTCATTAAGTCTAGTTGTGTGCTGCAAACATTTATAAATAATCCTCCTCCTCCTCCTGCATTTCTAGCAGCTTTTTGCTTTCTGTTCCACCCATGGGAGTCACTGGGAGAAAGACTGATAGTAATTAAGGTAACAGTGGGATAAGAATCATACATACCAATGGGATTTTTAGGGAGCAAATTAATCCACAACTAACAGTAAATAGGGCATCAATTACCATTTTAGTCTGTCAGGACGCCTTCCAGGAAGAATCACAGCAGGAGCTGAGTGACATGGCAATGAATGTCAAGAGGTTTTAGCATCAGGAAAGCTCAGGAAGAAGGTGGTGAATAGATCGTATTTGCATCAGGATGCCACAGAAAGCTCACAGTAGGCCAGCAGGTAGGCAGGCAGGCAGGCAGATGGCTAGCCATATTAGTCTGCCTGACAATAGCTTCTTCCTAGGTTGGGATTCTGGTAGAGTGGTGGAGAAAGTTTCAGAGAAATTGGCATTGTCTGCTTTTCTCGCAGTAGGGACAAGAATTGTGAATTCAAAGCCATTCATGGGCACAACAGGAAGGGTTTGATCCTAATTACTTTGAAATTAATAAGAATGCTGTTTTTAACCTCTGTAGGGATTGGTTTGCGCTCCACCACGAAAACCTCCTTCCTGTTTGGGATGAGATTTCTGTTATTTATCAGAAATACCATATCTGTGTGTGAGTTATGTGTGTACGCGCACACACAAACATACATACTTATATAGACAGAGATAATTTTGCATTCTAATTAGTATGTAATATTGAGTATTTGATTAGAATAAAAAAATCCAGAGTAACTATAAATCTACATAGACACTAATTATTTTACTTTTTGCTATTTTCTCATGAGCACTGAGCCACATGGAAGTAAACTATTAAGACCAATGTGATGTGATAGCACCTTTAATGATACAGCTTGTTTGTAACTAGGTATGTTACATTATAGGCTGAATTATATGACCATCTTCCTGAAGCAAAGAATAGTCTGCTAAGGAGAATATGACTGATTCATTGCTAGATTTCTGTAATTATGTGATTTCAGAAATATCCTCTTCATAACATCATTTACACACATTTTAGAATTATTTTTTCAGTTAGATTGTTCGTTAGGCCATCTGTATAAACTGATTTAGTGAAAAAAAGGAAAGACCAACTTTGCTTGAATACTATGCCCCCCCCCCCTAAGATTTTGCTCATCATCCAATTCTATTAGGAATTTCAAAAAGGTGTCCTCTTGCTTCTTTTTTTTCTTCATGTTTTTAAGCCTTTACACTTATGATTTTCAAACCTGGACAATTTTTTTTCCTCTTCTCAGACATTTTCACCCTATTTGCTATGAATCAGTGAATCACAGTAAATAATTTTAATTACATTGGCACTTATTATTGTCCTACAGCAACAATTCTGTAAAATTATATTTAATCCTTGGCCAAGTAGGCTGGCGCACATAGTGTACCCTTATTGCTTTTCTGGATATACAGTAACTTTAATAAGCTGATGTTCACACAACTCACTCACTTAGTACCTTCCTGTCAGATCTTTGTCTTGCTTCAGAAATATTACCAGTTTCTGGAGATCCAAGTTTCCTGAGAAACAGGGAAAGATTATCAGAATTTCAGGAAACTTCCAGTGAGGATCTGGCAAATTAAATACCTTGAAGAAGCAAAGACAGTATTATGACTGAAATTGGGGGACAGAGGATGGATTCTCACTGGAAAAACCTCTCTGGAGAAAGAAAAAAATTGTGGGATCATGCACAAATATTAATATTTGACCTGTTAACACAGAATGGAGAAAAAACCTAAACATTGGACGTATTGCAGAATATTTGTGAACAATGGATTCAATAATTAATTTTAAGAATGTCATTACAGATTGACTGTGCTTGAACACTGGGCGCTATCTAACAAAATGAAATTCAATGATGAAAAAAGTAAGGTTCTATGTTTAGGCAAGAAAAGACAAATGCACAGGTACAGTATAGGGGGTACCTTGCTCAATAGTACTAACTGTGAGAGGGATCTCGGAGTCCTAGTGGACAATCATTTAAATATGAGCCAGCAGTGTGCTACAGCTGCCAAAAAAGCCAATACAGTGCTAGGCTGCATTAACAGAGGGATAGAATCAAGATCACGTGAAGTATTAATACCACTTTACAATGCCTTGGTAAGGCCACCCTTAGAATACTGCATCCAGTTTTGGTCACCACGATGTAAAAAAGATGTTGAGACTCTAGAAAGAGTACAAAGAAGAGCAACAAAGATGATTAGCTGGAGGCTAAAACATATAAGGAACGGTTGCTGGAATTGGGTATGTCTAGTTTAACGAAGAGAAGGATGAGGGGGGACATGATAGCAGTGTTCCAATATCTCAGGGGCTGCCACAAAAAAGAGGGAGTCAAGCTATTTTCCAAAGCACCTGAAGGCAGGACAAGAAGCAACAGGTGGAAACTAAGCAAGGAGAGAAGCAACCTAGAACTAAGGAGAAACTTCCTGACAGTTAGAACTATTAACCAGTGGAACAACCTGCCTCCAGAAGCAATAAATGCACCAACACTGGAAGTTTTTAAGAAGAAACTGGACAGCCATTTGTCTGAAATGGTATAAGGTTTTCTGCCTGAGCAGGGGGCTGGACTAGATGATCTCCAAGGTCCCTTCCAACTTTATCATTATTGTTATTATTATTATTAACAGATTTTACCAAATAAGATGAAATTAGGTTTGAACATGGATTTTAAAAATGACTGGCTACAAGAATGATGTGCAGAAAGATGAAATACTGGATTTACAGTTATAAATGAAACCGGATGATGTTTTAATAATTAAAGGAGACATACAAATAATAAACCAGGAGAATGACCTAGATAACTTTCCTATATTGTATTTACAAAAGGATAGCTGTTAAAGTTTTGAAAGACTTGTTGAGAAGGACAAAGAAAAAGAAAAGAAGTTCTAGGTCAATGTTTGAAGGAATTAAAGACCAAGATTGTTAAATATAAAGGGAAGAAATGTAAAATTGATTTATTTTTTGAAGTTTAAAATAGATATGTTGTTATCACTGGTTAATGGATTATTAATTAATTAACTTTTAATTAATGGACTTTTGCTGACTAGGACTGAACAACATAGTTTTAAGGATTTGTCAACAGATATGTGATATGGTATGAAGAGAGTATTTGTAGTATTTTGAGAGAAAATATGGTGGAATATGGTACAGAGTTGCAGGAGGGAGAGGATCTTTCCCAAAGAGCTAAGAAGCATATTAGCCTGAAATCTTTGATATGCAAGAAAAGAGTCAGGGTGGATTTACACTCTCTCTCTCTCTCTCTCACACACACACACACACACACACACACACACACACTTCACAGGGTATATCTAATAATTATGCAGTTTTATGTTTTGGTCTGGCAAGATTCATCTCTACAGGTAAGCAACAATAAAAAAAGTACTCTGAATAAGTCTTCATGCCATTTTTGGTTCTTTGCACCTGAGAGAAAGTAACAAGTAAAAATTGTTTATAATTGTTGTGACAAAGGGGGAAGTTACTTCTTTATATTTTCTTGTCTTTCTTTGTTATATTCTTTTACATTCTTATTGTTTTTATCTTTCTTATTCTTCCTTTTATATTACTCCTTTTTCTGCACTTTCTCGCTTTTATTTTTTATTTTTTTATAGCCGTATTAGCTTTCATCCATATAATTGTAATGCTCAATAATAATAATAATAATAATAATAATAATAATTATTATTATTTAAAAAAAGAAAGATCAGACTTAATACTCATATTGTGTATTTTGGAAGTCTTTTCAATCTTGGCATCCTCTAAGATCTGGTGCCTAGGCCTAGAACCAATCCTGCCAACTGTAGAATGAGAAGAGAGACAGACAAACTAGCATAAGAGAGCCAAGGCTGCCTACCCCTGTGGGCCTAACCCATCCCATTCCTGTTGCCATGCTCTGATTAAAGTATGTTTTTCCTTTTGACTATTGGCCAGTTAAAAGGGGATAGCAGCAGAGCCAAGAGAGAAAACCAACTAGTTTGTCTGTAATGAAGGGCACCCTCATAAATCAGGACAGTGGCAGTGACTCAGAACAGATGTAATTGAAGCATTAGGAATTGTTAATGGAGAGCAAACATTGTGCCAAGATTGTTTTGTACCAACTGAAGAACTGGGGGGGAAAGCCCAAAGAATCTAGTGCAGTAGGTCAAAGACTTCCGTACATTTTTTTAATGTTGTGAAGGTTTTGCCCTGATTAAAACCATTAATTTGTCTATCTTTTGCAACAGTTAAAAGTTAGAGAACCCGAAACAAGACAGAAAATCTTTGTAACAAATCACATGAGACAAGACTATCCCTTCCTCATGTAAACTCCAAAGATTTATAATAGCTTGAAAAAGGCCAAAAATTTCACCTAGGGACAGCTTGAAACAAATGCTTTCACGTTGTGGCTTTTCTGCTCATTTGCCAATTTTATACTCATACAAATAGTTTTGTAGTCAAATGTCTTTTCCTTCTAAGTCCCTAACATTTGCTTTATTTCTTTGCCAATTCAAACACAGACATTTCCTTAACAGCCCAAACTAAAACATTTATTTAAACTCAATAAGACCATCAGTGATTTTGATGTCTTGATCAACATATTTTCCAACATTTTATAGGGGAAATTTTGCTCAGCTTATTAAACAAAAAGTTACAATTGATTTTCTTGTAGTATGTGATAACTGTATTTGCCAAAAGACAGATAGATTTTCCTAATATCACAAGACCTAGGCATAATATATCTATTCAATTTGCTATTCAAGTTAATCACGGAACTGAGTATGTCATGAGACTCAGGACAGCTTTTGGTTTGATTTATGGATTGGTCTTGTTATTCCAGTTGTTGCATCAGTCTCAGATAATAAATTGGCAGAGGAATGGGGCTTCCTTTTGCTTTAACTTTTTCTGCACAAAGGTTCAAGATCATTAATGCTGTCTGGTACACAACATATGAACACATTTTGTTATGATTGTTACTGGTTGAAAATGTCTGAGTCTGTTTTAATTTTTGCATTTTATACAATATGGACGTTGCTGAGTGTTATTTGATTGTGGCAAGATAGAAGTTGATTAATAAATAAGCAAACATGCCATCGTTCAATAAATTTTTCAGTAAATCTTTCAACACTCCAGAATATAGGCTTAAGATACAGGAGGATCTTGACAGACTTGAACATTGGTGCTATCTAACAAAATGAAATTCAGTGATGAAAAAGGTAAGGTTAGGCAAGAAAAACCAAATGCACAGATACAGTACAGGTGCTACCTTACTGAGTAATAGTAACTGTGAGAGGGACCTCGGAGTCCTAGTGGACAATCATCTAAATATGAGCCAGCAGTGTGCTGCAGCTGCCAAAAAAGCCAACTCAGTGCTGGGCTGCATTAACAGAGGGATAGAATCAAGATCACGTGAAATATTAATACCACTTTACAATGCCTTGGTAAGGCCACACTTGGAATATTGCATCCAGTTTTGGTCACCACAATGTAAAAAAGATGTTGAGACTCTAAAAAGAGTACAGAGAAGAACAACAAAGATGATTAGGGGACTGGAGGCTAAAACATATAAGGAACGGTTGCTGGAATTGGATATGTCTAGTTTAACGAAGAGAAGGACAAAGGGTGACATGATAGCAGTGTTCCAATATCTCAGGGATTGCCACAAGGAAGAGGGAGTCAAGCTATTCTCCAAAGCACCTGAAGGCAGGACAAGAAGCAATGTGTGGAAACTAAGCAAGGAGAGAAGCAACCTAGAACTAAGGAGAAACTTCCTGACAGTTAGAACAATTAACCAGTGGAACAACCTGCCTCCAGAAGTTGTGAATGCTCCAAAACTGGAAGTTTTTAAGAGACTAGACAACCATTTGTCTGAAATGGTATTGGGTTTCCTGCCTGAGCAGGGGGTTGGACTAGAAGACCTCCATGGTCCCTTCCAACTCTATTATTGTTATTGTTGTTGTTGTTGTTGTTACCTTCCTTATTACTTAATTTTTTTCACAATTAATTTTATTAAAAGAGGTTGTAACAGAAATACCAAAACCATAAGACAGCTAGATACAACAGAGCAAGAAAAATCTAGTACAACCATATAACAATAACTTTACAGAAAGTTTTCTTTAAATGTCTTTTCTCATCACATTGCAGCCTGCTCTTGGACATGCATGCATTTTTAGTGAAGAGTTCCTTGCTGATTCAGGTCATGGACCATCTAATCCAGTGGTTCTCAACCTTTTTAATGCCGTGACCCCCAACCGGTCGTAAGTCGAGGACTACCCAACCAGTCGTAAGTCAAGGACTTTCCCTGTCCGAAGCACCGCGCATGCGTGGTGCCGCCCCCTGCGCCAGCCGAGGCGTAGCTGGCAAGCAGCAGAGACGGTGCAGGCCGACCACCAGCTGGGCCACCAGCTGGCCCAGCCCAAGGGAGGTAAGGCACCCGCCAGGCCCCATGCGCACCAGCAACCCTCCCTGTGCCCGCCGGCCTCCCACCCCTGGCCCTCTTTTACTTACATTTTTAGTAGTTGCTCAGCAGGGAGGGGTGGAAACTTCCAGACAGCTCACCTTCGCTGCAGACAACTTGCAGCACCATTTGCAGAATGGGACTTTTGGCAGGCTCAGTAGGGCAGAGACAGCCTGGACAATTCCTATTGGCTTTCAAAAGCCAATAGAATAAAAGGGAGTAGCACAGCTAAGGAAAAGGGGGGGAAAATGGCGGACTGCGTTGTTTGGCGACCCCCGTGAAATGGTCGTTCGACCCCAAATGGGGTCGCGACCCACAGGTTGAGAACCGCTGATCTAATCCAATACTACTGTAAGTGTCTCACTAGAGCTACTCAGAGGCATCCAGGAAGCTGGCAAATAGGACAATAGTTCTCTTCCACAGCAAGTCCCTAACATCTTATATTTGAAACATGCTTGCTTCAGTTTGATTTGTGGGTGACTTTAGTTCTAAAAGTGAAATACAGAAGTGAAATGAAATGAAATGAGTGAAACACCTCCTTTAATTCAAACCCTATTTCTGGTATGTTCATAGTTATGCCCTTGCAACTGGCTGATGTGGTTTTCCAAGGAGTTTCTTAATTTTGCAGTCTAGCGTACAGCCCTGGCAATTCACAGAGGTCTTGCATCCAAAAACAGATCAGTTCTGACTCTACTTAGCTTATAAGCTGAAGCAATAGAATACAGCTGTCAAGCTGAATAGCAGTCAATAGCCCTGTCCCCAATGGGAGGGTCTAACTTCTTTTAAATCGATGTGTGGCTATCACTGCCTCTGAAGGAGAAAGCCCATTGTTTATGGGCTGAATAAACTAACTATTCATATATATCACACTTCAATAGATGAACCTTTCAGCATTCATATGATTTTATAAATCTCCATATCCTTCTTTTGGTAGCTGTTGTCTATCCTTAAAAGTATGATATCTTATCATTGGGTGCTCTTCCACATTCATAATCTTGGTGAGCTTCTTTAGAATGGTGAAAATCTTGCTGTGTTTTGTGAGATGAATTCACACCAAAGGGTTTACAGAACTGTAGCCCAAACCTATCCTAATAGATTAAGGAATAAATCTGTTTAATCTGAGAAGGACTTGTTTCTAAGCAAGGTGCAGAGGAGGTTCATGGTGTAATATTAAATATGTGGTATTCTTTAATCCTGAGGAACTCAGTATGTTTACTACATGCATAGGAGCTGAATATATGCCTTTCTGAGCATATGGGACTTAAACTTTCAGTAAAACTTGCAAAGGATTATACTAACAATCATTACATTTCTAATATTCAGTATTTCCCATACCAAACCAGATATATCTAGGAGGAAACAGTTATTTCTACTAGTTTGTTTTTCATGCCATGTGTCTGAATTAAAGAAGGATTCAAAAATATTTTACTTAGATATGAGTTTTGTGTATGGAATGTTGCCTTCTGTGAAGGTGTCATTCCACAAACCTGCAGTCATGTTTTGACAAACTAAGTCTTGTAGACTTAGAAGCTAAATATAGTTTTCCTTATTCTTGAGTTCCTTACAGTAAAATATTCTCGACTGCTTATTTAAAATCCCTCTTCAAAATGGTCACAAATATTTAACTAATATGTGTGATTTATTTTCAATTTTAATGTTATCTATGAAGCAATGTTGAATACATATGGATTACATTATTAGCATTCAGAAAATAGGTGTGGTCCTAAGGATAAAACCAAACTAAATGTGCCATGTGATCCAAAGGTTGGTGGGTCTTTGTGGGAACCATAAAAACTTCCATCATATCACTTGGTCCTCCATAGTGAATCGCTAGGGACAATAACTCACTTATCTACTGGCAAAAGGAAAGCAGGCTAATTATTCATTTCACGTAACATAAGTTCTGGAATTCCTGACGTCATCGCCCAAAATAAATACTGGCCAAGGGTTTATTAAGTTAAGGGCAAGCTTATTGCAAGGGGGGCATGCAAAGTTGTCCTATCCTTGTTTATAGGAACATTAGTCTCAAGGAATTATTTGGTTAATGCAGTCTTTTCCAACCTGGTGCATTCAGTCAGGCCCAGTCAGTGCTGCATCCAAAAACCTGCAGTTACAGCCTTCAGAAGCTGACTGTGGACCAATTATTCACTCTTAAGTGTATTCTGTGTCACATGTTTGTTAGAAAATCCAAATACAAAATGGGAGAGTCACAGAAAACTGGCAGAAATGATAAATAGAAATAGAGATAGAGAAATCTATCTATTTACTGTAGAGAACTACAGTATCTACTACTAAAACTCTCGTGTCTGGAGCCTTTAACTGGGTGAAAGGGTGCATCATAGGGTAAAACCTTTTCAACCAATGTATCTCAGATGGGCTAACTTATAAAATGCCAGGACCCATTACTTCCATGGAAGCAAAACTTTGGAAAGTTCTTGCTGTTTCAGTGCTGCTGCACTACTGCTGTTTAATGCTGCCATGCTACTGTGTTGCCATGCCACATGATCTTCATTTATAAGGTTCCCTGACATCTTCTCACAAATCAGCGGAGAAGCCGAGGAAGTTGCAGGGAGAAAATCAATAGGCATCGCAAAACCATGCCTGACAGCAGAGCATGGCAGCAGATTTGGTCTTGCATTCTCTATTTAGATAAGGAAATATATCTGAAAGGATGATCCAATGGGTCACAGATTGGCTAGTAGAGTGATAGAGAGAGATGACTATAGAGATTTTTTTTGCTTGAGATTTGAATGAAAAGCTCTGAATAACATCTATTCGTGTTTAACTAGTAAATCGTCCTTAAACCTACCGAGGCTAAGCTCCTCTGCCTTTGCACTTACAGTACTGCCTTCCCTAAATTGAGGGGTTCAGCTGTCACAATCTTGGCCTCGATCCCACCAGCATTTTCCTTTCACCGGGAAAGGGATCAGAGGCTGGCACAATATCTCTCAGGTGGTCTTTCCTGGACCGGACCGCTCACTGTGTTTGTGCAGCATCATTGGATCGCAGGCTGTGTGCACAGGTCAACCCATACCTGCAGCAGGTAGCTGAAAGAGGAGGGGGGGACCATTGTCACGAGAGCTCCGTCTCTCAGGCTACCTGCTTTGTACAGTATTTGTCCTTCTTTCTTTCTCTTTAAGTAGCCACGCTAGCGGAGGTTCCGACGTGCTTTCAGTTTCAAAGTGGGAGTCGAGGCCAGGCGGAAGCTTGTTTTAGCTCCTTAGCTTTCGATGGCAGCAACTTGTGGGGGAAAAGGGTAAGGCGTCAGGATGAAGAGGATTTAGGTCTAGGGAAGGTGCTGACTGCCCCTCTTTCTCTCCTTCCCCCCCCCCGTCTGTTAACACACTCTGAAGGCATTCCCGAGTCGTAGCCCCAGCAAAAATTGGGGAAGGCGCTCCTCTAAGACAGTGTTTCCCAAACTTGACAATTTTAAGGCATGTGGACTTCAACTCCCAGAATTCCACAGCCAGCGTTGCTGGCTGTGGAATTCTGGGAGTTGAAGTCCTCATGCCTTAAAATTGTCAAGTTTGGGAAACACTGCTCTAAGATATCCCAGGCCCATTAAGAAGTAGAACTTGGGCAGGAAGATACCCTACTCAGATTTTAAATAGCAGAAACAAAGAGCGCCGCTCCCCAGCAATGTGCGGGACTGCGGGATGTCCTGGTCAGCCCGGCTCCTGCCTGTTCGGAGCCTCACCTGCCTTGGCTGAGATTGCTGGGAAAGCTGTGCCTATCACACGGTTCCGATCACACAGCTGTGCCAGGGGCTGCTCCGGGATTTATAAAGAGCACTAGAGATAGGTACTTTGACACATGCAAGGGGTGGGGGGTGGGAGAGAGAAGAGACTACACGCTCCAGATCGGATCAGATCCTGTTGCCCACCTCAAATGGAGCGCCGAGAGGGGGGGGCAGACCTGGAGTGCTTTAGTGGGCGAGACAAATAAACGTGGCTATGGAGAAAGGGAGACCAAACAAATCACGATGAGGAAAAGGTTTTGTCACGGGTGTGACAAAGTTCTGCCCTTGCTTCTGTGCCCCTTCCTTCTCAATTACTAGGTGTTGCCAGCCCTTGGATAAAGTCTCACGATTTCCTAAACACACCAGAAAAATCTTTCCGTTTGTATTCGGACAAGTTGTCCGTCTGTGAAAAGGGAACAATTAATCACATTTGCCTAACAGACAGGATGAATGGGATATGTCCGTATGCCTCCCTCCTGCTCAAAAGCTTTGTGAAGCTCTAGCACAGAACAGGAAGTCTGATGGCTTATAGTTGTGGCACAGTATAACACCACCACCCACTCTCCCCCCCCCCGCCCGTCATCTGACTGGGGATAATAGTAGTTGCGTTCGAAAAATTAGGACACTTTTAGGGGAAAAAAAAATAGGCACATACCGGACTGCCGGTTCAGATCCCCAACCCTGCCAGTAAGCTTTTTGGCCAAGAGTGAATGAGCTAAGCTGCCTTTCAGAGTTATCGGAATTTTAAAAAAGGTAACTTTAGAGCAGTGTTTCTCAACCTTGACCATTTTAAGGCATGTGGACTTCAACTCCCAGAATTCCACAGCCAGCAACGCTGGCTGTGGAATTCTGGGAGTTGAAGTCCACATGCCTTAAAATGGTCAAGGTTGAGAAACACTGCTTTAGAGGAAGATAACTAGACCAATAACTTCAAGATGTGTGGACTTCAACTTCCAGAATTCCTCAGCCAGCATGAATTCTGGGAGTTGAAGTCCACATATCTTAAGAGTTGACAAGGATGAGAAACCCTTCACTAGACAGATTAATTTGGGCGTCCTTCTCATTCTCTGACAGCGCTAATAAATCATAGTCCAAATAACAGTTGATCAGATTTTTGGCCATACCTTCTGACCAACAGGGATTAAAATTTATAGATAATGTAATCCTATCATTGTTACTATTTTTTTCAGTGAGATTCATAACACGACAGTGAAGAGCGCTAACAAAAAATTGACGGAGACCAAACTTTTTTTAAAAAAACAGTTTTTCCTCAATGTATAAGACACTCCCCTGGTGTTACAGCATCCCGATTTTATCAGTTCTCAGCAAAATTGGTTTAATTTAATCCTGAAGCTATCTGGGCACTGACGATCGTAAAAGTTTCTTGGGGCTTGAAGCACACCGGACTTGCTTCTGTGCAAACTCATTAGGTGGGGCTGTGCATTTGCAAAACACATATCAATCTGGAATTGTTTCCAAAATCTCAGAAGGCCTTCGAAGTTCACCTGGAGAAGTGGAAAGATCAAGGAATTTTATTGCCTCTGTCCTGAAAGGTACATGGAGCTGAAAAGTGAGCAGCAATTTTCATCTTCTGTCCCTCCCCCCCCCACGACTTGTTACTCCTCACCACACACTTCATTTCCTGTTGTATTGAGTGTACATAGAGCATAAGAATATTGCCGGAAAATCTGTTCCATCTATACTTTGTTATAATTATTGTGAATGATCCTTCTTCGTTGAATGAACGACTCTATAAATGCTCAGTAGCGCTCTTAAAAACAAAACAAAACGGAGCAACAGCTCCTGCAGATCCTTACCTATGGAAAGAGGTGGAATTTTGATTGGGCTGCAATTGAAATTTAATATGCTGGGGGCGGGAGGGGGATATACTAACAAGAAGAATAGAAGAATAATGTTGGAGCTTCAGATAAAGATATGATAAACTGTTTCCAGTGGCTATAAACTGGGTCAGATAACTGGAACGGTATGGTGGAGACCAGAAATGCTTTCTTAAAATAGAAAGGGTGATAAGACCCGAATTAAACCACAGGGCTCTTGAAATTCAGTTTTTCTGATAATTGAGCTGGTATTTGGTTACATCTGAATATGCTTGGAGGTGAATGTGCTATTGCTAATTAAGAAAACGGCAGCTGGAAATGATAAGCTAGAGAAAAAAAAACCTTTGCTGATACCAACTGACATCTCCAGGGTAGATGACATCTACTTTAGAGTTCAGCAGCTACTCAAGAACAGTTCATCCCGCTCCCTCTTTCTCAGCCAAGTCAACCTCCAAACCGCTATTTAACTAGCCCCGGGCATAGCGATTCTGTCCTTAAATCGCCTATAATCTCATTTTTGGCAAAACCTGTGCTTCTGCCCAGATTCCTTTTCTCTAAATAAAGATCCAGAGGGTGAGAAGATTTCACTTCATGAGTTTCAAGGGTGGTCTTGCCCTCCGAGTCAAGGAAAATTTGGAGAGAATGGGTAAAACTGACCCGCCTGGGCATCTGTTGTTATCTGCGTCATTTAATTGCCTTTTAGACACAACCGAGAAGGACAGCGTTAAGGCTGTTCGCTGGGGACTTGGCCCTGTTTCACAAGGCTCAGACGCAACATCCCAGACCCTCATTAGCAAGATTAAATATACTCCTCTCCTACCACCCCACCATCCAATACCAAATACACTCCTACCATCCCCTTCTCCCAGAAGGCAGAGAAAGGGCCGAACCCCCTGCTGTTTTTCGGAAGAGCAGAGCTTTCCTTCCACCCAGACATCTGGAACGGCTAGATGTGAATACACATGGCCACCAGGATAAAGCGAAGTCAGATTTAGTGTGTTCAAAATTAGCCAAATCCAGGAGAAACTGAAATATTGGAATGTAAAACTATCTCCTTCCTTTCTTCCTTCCTTCCTTCCTTCCTTCCTTCCTTCCTTCCTTCCTTCCTTCCTTCCTTCCTTCCTTCCTTCCTTCCTTCCTTCCTTCCTTCCTTCCTTCCTTTCTTGAGTGGAATAGTTGCCACTGGACTCTCCAATCTAAAACTAATATTGGAAAAGTGTTTTTTTTAAAAAATAAAATAAAATAAAATCAAAAGAAAGTAGAGTCTTGGAAATTATTCATTCTCCCATGCTTTTACTTTGACGGCAGCACCACTAGGTTTAGTAGGGGTTCCCCTTCCTAAAGGATTTGCTGCGCCCGGCTTTCAATTCGCCGTTCAAATAAAGGGGTTGATGAATGGCGCGCTAAGCAAAGTGCGGGAGTCCCCACATCCTCCGCTCCTCTCGGCCGCCGCTTCCCAACATTACAGCGCAACTGAGGTAAAAAGGAGAGGAACTGAATTGGGCTCTTAAGCGCCGCGGGGGCGAGAAGAGGCGCTTTTCTGGCAAGAGAGAGAGGGAGAGGGAGAGAGAGAGGGAGGGAGGGAGAGAGGGAGAGAGAGGGAGGGAGGGAGGGAGGGAGGGAGGGAGAGAGAGAGAGAGAGAGAGAGAGAGAGAGAGAGAGAGAGAGAGAGAGAGAGAGAGAGAGAGAGAGAGAGAGAAGATATCCCAAGGGGTGGATCAAGTTCAAGACTTGTCCCAGAAGCAGCGCTCAAAAAGCGAAGACCAAAATTCCCCCCGGAACTACGGAGTTGAACGCCACGTGGACACATCCAGGTGGTTTTCTTGGCCACCACCCTGCCCTTGTTTGCCTCCCCGGCCTTTTTCAGGGGGGACCTTTTTCGACTTCTCACTCTAACCTACAGCCCTGGGCTGCCCCGGATCTCCTAAGCAAGCCTTAAGCAACCCAACCCCGCTTAGCTTTCTTTGAGGTAAGTAGTGCTTGGCTGGGTACTGCCGGCGAGATACCTCTGACAATGTTCGGGTCGTTTTTTTTTTTTTTCCCCACGCTGATCGCGCCAGCAACCAGTCCCGGGCCGAGTACTTTATAGCAGTGATGAAGTGAAGCTCTGGATCCCGGCAAAGATGGCCGGGGAGGGGGGGGAGCGCTGCTTGGCCCAAGACGGGCAGCGCAGGCGGCGGCTGGGAGCATTTCTGGTTTCGGGAGAGCCTGAATCGGCTTCTCCCCGCTAGGGCTGCATCACCTGAGCCGGGCCACCCTCTCTCGTGTTTTATGCATTTGCTTCAGCTCCAAAGCAATGTTTCTCCTCCGCATTTTCTGTCGAAGGGCTCTCCCCTTCTTCCTTCCCCTCCCCGTTTCCCCCCCAAAAAACCCCACAAAAACTCCGAATTCTCCTGGAGTTCTGCTCTGGCACACCCAGCCCCTCCCCGCCACGACCACCCTTTGCAAACGTTAAATTATCCTCTGGAGGAAACGGTGGGTTAAAGGAGGAGCCTCTCCCCCCCTCCCCGAGCGCCGAGGATGGAGGTGGGAAGAGAAACCCCGGGACCACCCCCCAGCAGCACGCCCACTCTTCGGGAAGCGCCGAGCCAGAAGGCTCTTGAGAGCCTGCCTGCCTCCGCCGCCGCCACTCTCAGCACTAGCAGCCCGCTTCTGGCTGTTCGTCTTCCTTCGCGGGCCCCTTTAAAAGTGTGGCAAGAGGCATCCAGAGGTCCGCCAATCGGTCCACCCGCCGCCAAGGGCTCGGAATGAAACCTCGCGTCCGGGTGGTGGACTAGTGCCGAGCGGTACATCTTTTCCCCGGCCCAAGGAAGTCAGTTACCAAAGGCCACTTGGGCAGGTTGGGCGTTGGGCGTCGTTCTTCGGATCCAGCCGTCGGAAAAGTGAAAAAAAAAAAGGCATCCGCTCCCTCGCCTCCTGGCCCTCTGTGCGCGCTTGGCGCCGCAACCGAACAACAGGAGGCGCTGCGCCTTTGCGGAAGCAGAGCAGCTGCCCGGCGGCCTTGTCGCCTTCCCTTTCTTCCACCGGCTGCCCCTTTCCCAAATGGGGGGGGGCGCGGTGCCCTTGAGATGCCAAGCTTTTAACGCGGAAGGGTTAAAATCTTTAGGAAAAGGCAGTACGATAACTCAGAGCCTTGCCTTTTTCCTTGCTCAAACTGTCAGTCAATTTCTTGTCGCCTGGTACTTTAGTTTGCTGCGATTTGGTAACCTTTGACCCAATATCAAAAACGTTCATGATCCCAATAGCTTTTACTGTTGTTCACGACCACCACCACCACCACCATCATAAACATCATCATCATCGATTATATTTTGATCAGATGACATGGTTTTGCTGAATTAATGGAGGGAAACGGAAAACATAATCCGGGAGAGTCATTTCTCTTCTGTATCTGTTGTTGTTGTTAGTTGCGAAGTCGTGTCCGACCCACCGCGACCCCATGGACAACGTTCCTCCAGGCCTTCCTGTCCTCTACCATCTTCTGGAGTCCATCTGTATCTGTAATTCGCATTTTACACCTCTGTTCCCATCCCCATCCCACAGACCCATCATTAAATTAAAGCCCTAGGAATTCTGCAAGTGTCTTATGAATAGCCAGTGTCCTATTTATTGGCTGACATCCAAAGGATTGCAAATCATTCAAATCTAAATTTATGGGATTGTTTTGGATCGCACTGCACTGAGATTTTAAAAACGCTCTAGATTTCTATCACATTTATTGCCATAATGTGGGTGTTAACATTCCGATGGACTTCGTTAGCCTTACAAATCTCAATTACTGTAGCCTTACAATGGCTACCAATTTGAACATACTTTATTCCAGATAATGCATTTAGGATCACAGAGTTCTATCAGTGCGTTATAAACGATAGCTATCGGTTGCAGCATAAAAGTTCTTCCGTGGCAAACTTGTTTCCAAAGCATTTTATTCCAGGGTCTTTCATTTACAATGCAACTGGGTGTAAAAACAATGTACCTTTGCAAGACTGTGTTTTCGCTTTTACTTTTTTAATAGCATACTTTTTTTTTCTTGTTCTCTCCTGCTGATTTGAGACCTTCGCTTGAATCAAGGATTTAACTTCCTTCTCTTGCCAGATTTAAGAAGGGGGTTGGCAGGAGGGAACAAAAGAAGGAGCTTTTTGTTAGCACCTTAAAGCATATTTTAAAATTATGGATGTCGCTACTTTAAAAAAAAAGTTTGCTTTTGTTTAATTGATATTTATTAATAGAACTACATATCAGTGTGAATCAATAAGGAAGGACAAACCTTAGCTTGATGGAGACTTCAAGGAAATCTCAGGAATGCAAAAGAAATAAACAGCTAGGTTTGCCATCCCAAGTAAACTGGAAATGGTATTCTGGATTCAAGCCCTTTAACACCGGCCAGGAAAAATTATCCTAAGAAATATCTGGATTCCAATTGCATCGCCTACATTCTGACCCAGAAAGGCATCTTCAACACAAGAAAGAAAATGTACTTTCCTAGCAGGGGCCGTGGTTGCTCTGCCTGCCTGCCTGTCTGCCCCATCTGGGAGAGATTCTGCTCCATACTGTTTCCCTGCACGTTTCCTTAAAGATGCTCAAATTTGGGGAATGCCCAGAACTCTCACCTATTTCAGAGATAGTACATCCAGGTAAACACAAAATGTGGATTCCAGTGAAAAGGCCGCAGGTTGGAAGAACAGCGTCCACTCAAGCCTGGCAAAATTAAATACTTGGCTTCCAGCCAATTTAACCGGCAACCTCACCTACAGCCCTTGAGCCAATGGGCTCTACTGGCACCGATCCATATCTGGAGTTCAGTTCAGAGAACCTTATTTTCTCCAAGTGGCTTACACTGCAGCATAACTGTTGATTAGGACTGCCATTAGGCGCGAGTGGGGGCGTTTAAGGGTATAAAGGACAAGGAATGTGTTAAGTGGATAAGCCACAGTCTTCTATGCACTATCTATGCATTGTTCCTCAACTCTGAGCAGACTGCTTTGTCCTTGAGTGAGATGGGCTGCTCAGAAATCTGAAAAATGAAGGTAGCTACTCGGAGGAAATGTCCACCTGGTAGTACTGTACTGTAAATAGTCTGGCTTTGGATCCCGATTAAATTATTTTATTCTGCTGAAGTCAACGAGAGGGAGGCCAATTATACTTAAGCTTGGATTCAACCCACGGAAAATCAAGATCTTCCAAGACCCACTTTTAAATCCTCCCGAGTTGCTTGCTTTAGTTTCTACCCACGAAATTATTCCCCAACCCACTTGCTTGCCACCAACTCTGGGGAGAGCAAGTAAGACTGCACGTTTTCGTAACTTTTGATGCTGGGAGGCCTCCATCAAGCCAACCGCAGGACTTCGGTGTGCCATGGGCCACCTGATTTCAGGAGAGTAGAGATGCCCCTTGCAGAACAAGGTTAGACGGGGTGGCGTAAATGTGCAAGAGAAGATCTCCACCTGGTCTAAAGCAATGGCAGGAGGACAACCGAAGATTTGTGCCCCACAGCCATTTCTGGCTCAGTCGCCAAATCTCCCGTGGCAATCACCTGTTATTGACTCGCCCAGGCGGTTCCTACGGTGACGATTTCCAGTCAAGGCGCGGGGCTGGAGCGGGAGGAAGAAAGCAATGAAAATGGTCGGAATGACTCACCTGGGCCCCTTGCCAAGCGGAGGTTTCAGGCCAAGAGATCCACCGTTCAGACCTCAGTGCGCCGGGCCTGGACTGGCTGAACGTCACAGTAGTGACTCATTTATCCAGCCGGTGCTTCTGCCCGAAAGAAAGAATATAATGCCCAAATGATTTGGGGGGGGGGTTTGCTGAAACTTTCCTCCAGAGCAGATTTTCCCTGTCAAATGGCACGAATTCTATTGTATTATGTTTCTGCCTGTCCGGGGAGAAGGAGAGGGGAGGGGGAGAGCTATAATGTAGGACCCCGATCCAGGCAAGGTTACATTTTAGTGTACGGATTTTTCCCCTTTGCAAGGAGGGGCGCTTTATTTTGTTGAAGGGGGACCAGTTCCCCAAACCGCCTCTTGCCCTTCGACTTTTACGCATCGTTGGAAGGAGGGGGACAATGCTTAGCACCCAACTTGCTGCTGCTGCTGCTGTCCCTACCGCAGCCCCTGCCCCCAAAGTCCAAGCGCGACCGAGAAAGGTTAACGCTTTTGCTAAAGAACGGCAGCCTAACAGAACGGCCACTTAAGGAGAAGTCGCCCAGATAACCCAGGGCTCTTGGCTTGGTTTTAACTGCAGCCACCCGCCCTGCTCCCCTTCTGGAAAGAAGCGTCCGAACCGACAGAACAGCTCCTACGCAGGGGTCGTGCGTCTGCTCTTTGAACACAGACGGGAGTGCCGCCTTTCCCTGGAATTGCCCCCCCCCCACCAGTGGCAGCGGGCGGGCGGGCGGGCGGGCCGGTCGGCGGGAGGAGTTAAAACCAAAGGCTTGTCCTCCCCCTTTCCTTCCTGCCTCCCCCTCCTTTCCTCTGGGTTTGTTTCTTCCCCTTCTATCTCCCGCCCCAATTCTTTCTTTTTTACCTCCTTGGCGCTCGCCGTCCTTCCTCCCCCCCCCGTCGCCATCCCGCATAAACCAATTACACCGCTTTGCAAATAAAGAGACGCCCCAGGGGAGTTGCAAGCCGAGTGGAACTGCCTGCTCTGCAGGTGCATCTGCGGCTTGGTAGGTGCGAACGTCTTTGTGCGGCGGACAAATGGGGAGAGGAGGAGGAGGAGGAGGAGGAAGAGGAGGAGGAGGAGAAGGAGGTGGGCGCTGCTTTGGCGGCGGCAGCGGCGGCGGCGGCGGCTGGTGCAACGTAAGATCCACCTCAGCTCAACTCCGCTCACATCCCAGCCGGCACTTCCTCACTTTCTCGAGTGGCTCGCCGCCACCCAACGTCCCTGCTCGACTGAGCCCTCCCCGGGGGCCGGCTTCCTGCTAGACTCGGGGGGGCTCTGTTTTCTGGCCTCTCTTTCGCTCGCCAAGAGGGGACTGAATGATTTCACCGCGCACGTTGACTCCAGGATGTTAGGGACTGTGAAAATGGAAGGGCACGACGCAAGCGAGTGGAACAGTTACTACGCCGAGACTCAGGAGGTGAGCGGACCCGGGGGTGGGGGGGGTGAGAGGGTGGGGATCCGACAACAGGTCGGGAGGGCTTCAGCCAAGAAGAGGGTCTTCCCACTCCCGGGAATCAAGCCTAAGCGCGCGCTCCTGATGGTGCCTTAAACCTGCCTTCTCCAGTGTTACAGCTGGCTGCAAAGCCCGGGAAGGAATCAACAGAATTTCCAATCGTCCCACGGGGCAACTGGGGGGGGGCGAGCGCGGCGGAAATGCGGGGTGGGGGGGGGGGGACATCGAGCCGGCGGGGGTGAGGGAGGAAGATCTTATTGATCACCTCCTCGGATTGCGCGTCGAAACGCGGCAGAGTCCTAAATTCCAGGTCCTCCCAACCGCTCCAGAGTCCCTCCATGTAGGGCCTTGGTTTGTGTACGTGCGGGAGGGAACAATCATCGCGAGCCCCCTCGGGAAGCACGTTTCACGTTTAGTTTGGTCCCCTTCCCACCCCTCACCTGTGCCAGCATTGTTCTTCAGCTAGGCAAAAATAACCATTTGTGTGTGTGTGTACTTTGCCGCACGCTTCTTTCGCGGAGTTGGGGGTGAGGGGGGTGGGGGGTTAGAGATTAAAAAATAAAGCAGAAATCAATTCTCCCGGAGCCCGGCGGGTGGCGCTGTCGAGAATGCGATCCGACTCCGTAACCAGGAGCCTAACTTTTCATTGTCCATTCATGTCCACGTTCCTTATTTTTACAATATGCTCCAAAGAGCTGAAAGAAAAGGATCAAAAGCGGGCGAAGGAACAAGAAGGGTGGAGGAACCTGTGAACCCCCTAACTGAGGGAATAAATGGAGCCTTTCCGTGACTAAAGGCGGGACATAAAATTAATAAGCTGCCACCCAGGAAACGTAGCAATGTATAAAGTGAAAAAGAAAGCAACCCGATGAGACGTAAAATAGTCTGAAGCGCGTGCAGGAACGGGAATTGCTTTGCGCGGCTTTACAGGAATTATGATCCGGGGTTGCTGCGCGGCAAATGCAGCCGGTGGTTAAAAAAATGCTAGCCGCATTTTGTTTCGCCCCTTTTTAAAGAGGAGCTTCTAATTTAATGCTAGGGGTCAAAGGGGGCTCAGAAAGAGGTTGAGACTCATTGGATGCGTCTTCCCGCCTCACCGGTATTCCAGTGGGGTGGGAGAGAAAATCAAACGACCGTCTTAGGCAAATGTGGACTCTTGGGTCGGCAAACAAGAATTTGCCTGCTCTCCCTAAACCTAAACTCTGTTTTATAAGGAAGTGTTTTTAGAGTGAAAGGAATTTAGCACATTCCTATTACTTCCGTATTTAGTAACAAACTATGCATGTGCTCATGAAGACATTTTCCCCCCAATTAATGGTAGACGGCACTGATTTCCTAGGCTGGATTTGGTTCCTAGAATTTAAAAATAGCAGGCATCTTTCCCCATATTGACATTTCCGCCTAAGCAAGCACTATTGTGGACATAGCCTATCATTCAAATATCACCATTCCTTGATATATTTCCAATAATACAAAACTATAATCGTAACATCGTGGGACAATATAGTCCACACAATATAGTTCAAATATAGGCAATATTTACAAAGCTAATTAAGCAACGAGTTTATAAGGCACAGCCCTTCCCCAACAGTTTTCAATATGGGTTAATAAAGTAAATCAATGGCTTAATAATTCGATTTTTAGGGAAAAGTTTAATCCTTTCCAAGAATTATTCTTTAGCCTTCTTAAGGCGCCTTGCGGGCTGTATCTTTGATTTAAACCTCGAAAAACTTTGGCCTGTCGACCTGTCCTTTACCAGTGAGTCAAAACGTCTAGACTGCAAGGCAAAGAGAAGAATTTGGCCCTAAATTTCAGGACCATTTGTTTGATTTTGGACACCCCCGGTCCCCTTCCCCGAAATTATCGTTCTTCCTCCTAAGGAAAGCTTCCCGATTTAGCAGGGACCAGCCAAGGCCCTGGGAGAAAAGCGGCTCCTAACAATGTTGCCCAGGTTATTCCCCGCCGGAGGAAAAGCTGGGGAGAGCAAGCGAAGGGGCGCGAGGGGACGCGGGGCTGAGAAAAAGCGGCGATCTCGCTTTCCTGGCTTCGGGGAGCCGTCGCGGGTTGTGAAGGCCTCGGCTTCTCTCGGGCGCCCTCGGGAACGGCGAGGAGCTGGGAAGACCCGGCTTTTGTGGTTTAGGCCGCTGGCGCTGCGCCCTTGCCCTTTCCCGGGGCCTGTTGCGATGAGTGGGGCTGAGGCAGTGGGCCGTCTCGGTGCGAAGAGGGTCTGCCTCGCTCTCTTCAGATGCGATTCTGAGCAGCTCAGGAGAACCTTGGTTTGCTTTCACTGCCTTTAGATTTTGAAAAACAAAACAAAACAAACAACCGGCACGGGCCTCCAACCAAGTGGGAAACAGGTTTGGAGGCTGCCCCCGATTTGGGAACTGTTGCTGTTTGGCCAAAAAGGCGGGTGAAAATTTGGGCCTTGCAGATTTTTCGTTTCCAATCTGCTCCCGCCTTGGGGTTTGGGGCGGATGTTCTCCACATCTCTCCAGATCTTTAATCGGAGCTCTTAGTCCAACCCTTCCTTAAATCACAGTTGCGGTTTGTGCAAGGGGCAAACAGGACCCCTTCCAGCTCTGGAAATTTGGCCCTGAGTAAAACTACCCTCCTTTCTGTAAAGGCACCGCAGCCTGCCTGCGGAAGCCTGTGAAGCCTCCCCTCTGTGATGCATAATTATATGTTTCTAGTACCACCATCTCCCAAAGCTCCCAAATTTTGGCCAATGCAGCCAAAATGTTTATATTATTATCATCGTTATTATATCCGCCTACCTATTTCGGATGCATGCCATTTCTTTCTGTGAATAATACGGATGTATCTTTTCTGTCACTTCTCCAGATTTATTTTTTTTTATATATTTTTTATTTTTTTTAGCAACTGACAGTGCGGAAACTTAGCACTCATTCGGAATGCTCTCGGGGACAAAGCTGGGCCACAAGGATTCCCTTTCTGCGGAATCCCAGGCTTGGGAAGCCTGGATTTGCTCTTCCTCTGAACGGGGAAGGCTGGCTGCACGAGGCATGCATTCTCTAAGGCAGTGTTTCCCAAACTTGACAATTTTAAGGCATGAGGACTTTAACTCCCAGAATTCCACAGCCAGCAACGCTGGCTGTGGAATTCTGGGAGTTGAAGTCCACATGCCTTAAAATTGTCAAGTTTGGGAAACACTGCTCTAAGGGGAAATTCGGGGGCCATGTATGAGACCTTCACACGGTGGGGAACGAGGGATCCTACGGTGCGCGGGCGGCAGGGCGGGAGGGTCGGAAGAGCCAGCTTGATTAACCCGTGCTCCCTCCGCAGGCCTACTCCACGGTGCCAGTGAGCAACATGAATTCCGGCCTGGGCTCCATGAATTCCATGAACAGCTACATGAGCATGAACGCCATGACCACCAGCGGCAACATGACTTCGGGCTCCTTCAACATGTCCTACGCCAACCCCAGCCTGGGGCCCGGCTTGAGTCCCGGCGGAACCGGAGCCAGCATGAACAGTATGTCAGCCATGGGGTCGGCGCTGAGTCCCGGCGGCATGAACGCGATGGGCGGCCCGCAGGCTTCGCTGAACGGACTGGGCGCCTACGGGGCCATGGGGCCCTGCATGAGTCCCATGGGCTACGCCTCCTCCAACCTGAGCCGCGGCCGCGACGCCAAGAGCTTCAAGCGCAGCTACCCGCACGCCAAGCCGCCCTACTCCTACATCTCGCTCATCACCATGGCCATCCAGCAGGCGCCCAGCAAGATGCTGACGCTGAGCGAGATCTACCAGTGGATCATGGACCTCTTCCCTTACTACCGGCAGAACCAGCAGCGCTGGCAGAACTCTATCCGCCACTCGCTCTCCTTCAACGACTGCTTCGTCAAGGTGGCCCGCTCGCCGGATAAGCCGGGCAAAGGCTCTTACTGGACGCTCCACCCGGACTCGGGCAACATGTTCGAGAACGGCTGCTACCTCCGGCGCCAGAAGCGCTTCAAGTGCGAAAAGCAAGCCGGGCCCAAGGGCGGATCAGGCGGAGGCGAGGGAAGGAAAGACCCGGGCGGGGCCGGCTCTCCCTCGCACCGAGGCCAAGCCAAAGGTGGGCAGCTCGAGGCCGCCCCGTCCAACCCCGGCGCCGGCAGCCCGCAAGCCCTGGGCCAAAACGGGACCGGAGCCGAGCTGAAGCCCTCCGTGGCCGCCGCGGCGGCAGCGGCGGCTGCAGTGGCCGCCTCGGTCCCCGGCGGGCCCGCCTTGGCCCCCTTGAGTCACCCGGGCCACGCGCTGGGACCCCACGAGCCGCAGCTGCACCTGAAGGGCGACCCCCACTATTCTTTCAACCACCCCTTCTCCATCAACAACCTCATGTCCTCCTCTGAACAGCAGCACAAGCTGGACTTCAAAGCCTACGAGCAAGCGCTGCAATATTCCTCCTACGGGGCCGGCCTGCCCGGCGGGTTGCCCCTCAGCAGCGCCTCCATGGGCGGGAGGGGAGCCATTGAGCCCTCGGCCCTGGAGCCCTCCTACTACCAAGGTGTGTATTCCAGACCGGTACTGAACACCTCTTAGCCGGCCGGGTGGGACTGGAGGGTCAAGCGAGCGGAATCCCCCCTCCCTCCCTCCCTCCCTCCTTCCCTCCTTGTCTGTGTCTCTCCTTAGATCAGTGTTTCTCAACCTTGACCATTTTAAGGCATGTGGACTTCAACTCCCAGAATTCCACAGCCAGCAATGCTGGCTGTGGAATTCTGGGAGTTGAAGTCCTCATGCCTTAAAATGGTCAAGGTTGAGAAACACTGCCCTTAGATTTCTGCCCAAACTGCAAACCGTCGGCTTGCCTCCGCCCCCTCCCACCTCCAGCCCGCGATCCGTGCGTGGGGAAAACAGAAAGGCAAACGGAACACGCGCAAGAAGCGAAAGGACTGTTACTTTATCCTCGGGGGTGGCTCGGATAATGCCCGCCGCCAGTGCGTCCCCCTTTCTCCCGGTTTCGGCTTGACAAGTCCAGCAAATCCCACAGCCCGGCCCTCCTCTCTCTACGAGCCCCGTGTAGGCCACCCTTGGCCACTGAACGAAGCAAGCGAGCGAGCCTCCCGTTTTGAAACTCAGAATTTGAGTGGTTGCGTTTCCCCGCCTTTTCTCCTTTGAAGCCACCTCGCCCAAATTGGGGGAGGTGGGGGGATTTTCCACAGGAAAAGGGAGGCCTCCGCTTGGAGTGGCGGGGGGGGGGGAGAAAGCCGAGTCTCGACCCCAAGCAGCCCGCGCCGCTCTCCTCCGCGCGTGGGTGGCTTCTGGGAAACCTCTGCCTTGTGCGGGGTTTTCCCAGGCCCGAAGTGGATTCAGTAGGTCGAAGTTGAGCCCCGGACTTGCTGGCCTGCGTGTGACTCTTCCCGGTATACAGGTAAAGAGCCGGGCGGAGAGTTGACATTAGATTAGGAGTCCGACCCTTTGAAGGATGCAGCGCAGAGAGGGAGAACTTGGCCCTGCTTTGAGACTTAGGGAAAGGGCATTTGCTGAACTCGCCCCCCCCCTCCCTCCCTCACAGACACATTGACCCCAGGGAAGCACGGGTGACAGGTCCCGGAACCCCCCCCCCCCGCCTTGTAAAGGGGCAGAGCACAGATGGCAAGTGGAATAGAGAAAGGGTCTCCTGCATTTCCAATGGGATCTGGATAGGATACCGAACTGTACAGGTCACACAGCCTTTTAAGGCACGTTACTATTATTTCCAAACCCACCCACCCGTTTTCCCACAAGCTGTTACTAAGGAGTCTCCTTCAGCATCGGGACTACATCTATTTAATCTCAGAATCTGCCCCCACCCCCACCCCTCCGTGAGTTCCAGAACTCTATGACTATTTTTGTTCCAGCCCTGCCTCCTCGAAGAATATTCTGAACTGGGAGATGCTCCCTGGCCTAGACTGCTTTCATCAGATCAGCCACCACCTTCCTGAATTTTATTTTATTTTATTTTATTTTTTTTTTGAGGTCGCTTAATTCTACTCTACCGTTGTTAGCAGTTCATCCAGTGTTAATGCACTTTCTACAGTTTTTACATGACGTTTTACCATAGCCAAACGGGTTTCTCCCCCCTTTTTGGTTCCCTTCTCTCTCACTCTCCTCCCCCGCCCCCGTTTGCCTTTACAATATTCTTAATTTATTTGCACGGTTTATACTTTCTTCTTGACAGCTTGAAAGTGCTTTAAATAAACGGTTTTAAAATGACACACCATTTTAAAGCAAATAAAAATCTTAATTTTATAATAAATGTGATTGTAATTGAAAAAAAATGTTTTGGTTCTTTTTGGGGGTTTTTTTTTATGAAAATATAAGCCATGGAGCATGTTTTTCCCCTTCTCCTTTTAATTTTTTTTTTATCATTTCCAATTAAGGACTTTAAATAAATCAAATATTATCAATGAGTGGATTTGGGTTATTTTCTTTTACTTTATTCCATTATTGAAAGACTATTTACTTCTAAGCCAGTTAAAAATGAACCTAGGGTTCAAAGAGGAAGACAGGGGTAAACAAAGGGAATTGTTGGCAGTTTTTCCCCCTCTCCAGGCAAGGCAATATATTATGAGAACAATGACAGAACTGTGAATTCTGTCACCTTATTCCAAAGAGTCACCTTATTAGATCTATATTAAAAATTTATTAAACTTATTGAATATTGGACCAATTCTACTAAAAATGTCACAAACTAAAATATTTACTTTAATATAAAAAACCCTAAGAATTAGGGATTTCCCTACAATAGATCTTCCTTTCTTCAAGCACACCAAAGTTTATTTCAGTTTGAGGGTGAGGGCTTGTAGAATAAGCTAATCTTTAGCAACTGCAGTTTTAAGAGGGAATTCTCTTAAATGAATCTCATACTGATCCCTTTCTGTTATTTAGGAATGAAATTCTAGTAAGTACCTTGGCATGAAACATACCTGTAATGATTGTATCAATGGGAATATTTGTATTGATTTTAGTGGGAAATGAAATGTGTTGAGTTTTAGAATCATAGCATTAAAAAAGGAGTTACTTTGACTTTCTTCTTCAGTGGACTGAGGCTTTTTAGTCTAAAAGTAAATTCTGGAATGGGATTCTTTGTGATTTTTACACCCCCACTCCCCAAGTATAGAATGTTGTTTATTCTGAACCTAATCTAGTCTTATAGTTCTGAAGGCTAACACCTTAGTGGATAATGGCTATTAACCTTGCAAACAATTCTGCACAAATACAATCTGTTGTATTTGATGAAAAAGGTTAGGAGTACATTTCTTAGGAGGTTTGCTACTAATGGAATTTAACTCGCCATATTAGTGGGGCAATAGGAAAACAAGCAGTTTAAATCCTGTTTCTGGTGCAATTTATACCTCCCTTGAAATGAAGTTATATTCACAATATATTTGGAAAATTAACTCTTACTCTTGGGAGGGGCGGGGGTATTCAAATGTTTCCCAATGCATGCAGTATTTTTATTGGACTAGCTGGTTAGTATGTGACCATGTTTTTTTTGTACATTTGTGGTTCAGGACTGTACATGTTTATATTCAGATTATAATGCTGAACTAAATCCTTGGACTAAAAAATTAAGCATTGGTGTATTTATCCTGCCATGAGTGTTGAAGGTGGTCTGCGAAAAGCAGGCCTCTGTTTGGAGGAGCTTATTAATATAAAATATGTTCAAGCTATGCCGAGATCCCATTTAGTGAGTTTATTTCCATTGAAAAACGTATTTGCCCTTATTAGTGGAACTCAACACCAGGACATGTTCCTTGGCAAATATCTGTGAATTCCATGTATCCCATGTATGCACAGGTCTACATCCCTAATTTTTAAATAATTTTCCTTAAATTAAAGAAAGGTCCAATCAGGAGTACAGGGACAAAGAACGCAATTTTGTAAGTTGTTGCCACTCTGATGCTTACACCTGCCCACACACATATGTGTCTCTAGCATGCACGCAATGCTGCAATCCTATTCACTTTCCAGAGTAGTAGTCCTATTAAGTCTGGCACAACAGTAGAGCCCATGCCTGTTTACTTACACACATAAGCCCTATTGTACACAGTGAGGTTTCTGCTGCTAACCGGTATTGGGCTCAAAGAGGTTTTCTCCTTTTTCTAAACCAGTTTGAAAACCTGATAAACGCATTGTATTATAACTGTTGTTGCTGCTGCTGCCTTCTTTATCCCTCTCCTTACCCGACAATGCAGCCACCTCAGAGGTTCTTATTTTGGGGGGGGGAGGAGGGGGGGGGCTTGGATCCAACCAAGCTATTCTCCAGTTGTCCTCAGCTTTAGGAGGAAAATTTTGGGAAAGGAAGAATGGCGAGGGTCCGCAAAGCTATTTGCTTACCCCAGGTCTCCAGTTCGGCAGCACACTCCCTCAACTGCGTTTACTCAAACATAAGCCCTGTGACATTCAGCAAAAGTTTGATTCCAAGAGAAATTCAGGCAGGATAGGCAGGCAAGATGGAAGAAATAAAGCCTGAAAACCAAAGGGGTTTGACTCCAGATTTTGAAGCAGCATACCTGGTCACCATGAGGAGAACAGTGCCCTGGTCACCATGAGGACAACAGTGCCCTTGTTTTCTCTCTCTCTCTCTCTCTCTCTCTCTCTCTCTCTCTCTCTCTCTCTCTCTCTCTCTCTCTCTCTCTCTCTCTCTCTCTCTCTCTCTCTCTCTCTCTCTCTCTCTTTCCTACCCACCCCCTTTCCCGCTCCCCTCTCTTTTCCTGCCTATTTTTACTTTGGCTGGTTTGGCCACCGAAGTAACAATGGGCTCTCCAATGCGGGCTCTCTTTCCTCCGACCTCTCCCATCTTGGCCGGGCTGCGTGTGATCCCGCACAATCGAGGAACAGGAGATCTCAGCTGGAGGTCGCGCCTCGCTTTGATCAGCCCCACTGCCGCCCAGTCGCTGGGCTTTCGCTCAAGGAGAGCGCCATATGGCTCCCCCACCGACCCACCCTCCCGCAACCAGTCGGAAGAGACCCGGAAGCTCTTCCATCCGACGCCACGCGCGGGATGGGGCTGAGCCTCGGAGCAAAGAGACTTCAGGATCGGGAATGAATTCGGAAGAGACGCTTCATCTTCGCCAAGCCGCTTCCTTCTCTCACTTCAGCGACGGTCAAGATTTCCAGTGGAAAGAAAGGAACCAGCATTCGTTTATTTTTAGGAGGAAGAGAGGGGGGGGAGTTTCTCGGGACGCTGTCGGTCCTTCCGAGTCAACAGGGAATGGGCAATAGCCTGCTTTCTTTCGATAAGTGCTTAGACTATTCAGAACAGCCGCATCTCTGAGTCTTAATGTTGTGGGAGGCCCGGAAAGTTAAGTGCAAGATTCAGACATTGCAACTAACCGATCTGGCTGCTTTTTTGGGGTAAGGAGTTATTTAATCGGGCCTTTTCGGCTGGATGAGGTCTTAGATGGTATCCTATGATATTACATTTAAAGTGAATGTGTTTCCTTCAAGGCCGCTGGTTTCAGATGAAGGGTAGTGCCAACCTGGCTTGGCGCTTGACAAATAAATGGGTTTTATTTCCCACAGACTTCTTTTAATCTGCTTTGCAAAAACATTGGGAAGTTAGAGGTTGAAAAAGTTTTATCCCCTTCAGTTCTTCTCCATCAAATGTCCTCTAGACACAGGGTAAACTCCCAACAGCCATAATCTCCAGCCAGCTGAGAAAAAAAAATGAGACTTGAGACCCAGGATGTTTGAAAGGTAGCAATTGAAAAGAGGATCGCTCTTTAAAGATAACCCCCTCTGTGCTGATGATGAAACTCAATTCTTTCAACAATGTCCAACCTTTTTAGATGAAGCCACCAAGAAAAACAGGCCAGGCAACCTGATGGCTTGATTCTGACCATTCACACTCCCCCACCTTCACCTTAGTTTATTATTTCCCACAGTGAATCTCTTCCCTTCCCTCTTTTCACAAAAAAAAAATTAAGGAACTAAAAAGGTGAGCCTTGGGGTTCAGCTTTCATTCTAGAATACAGCTTATGCAGCTTACTTGGAAGGAGCCTGGCTAATTTAAAAAAAGCTATATAGCTTCATTTCTCCCCTAATATTGCAAAGTATACCAAGAAGAGCACAAACTTCTATTGGCTAATGCCCAGCATTTCTGGAGGAGGGGAAAAAAATCAACCCATATATGACCTTTACTCTTAATCAAAGGAGTTGGAGAATAAGTAGATGCATGCGCCTATAAGTATTTTTACAGCCACGCGCACCTGCATATTTTATGGACTACGGTTTTATTTACTTTTTTCTAATTGCCAGGGAATGTGGTTTCTTGATTTTTAGTGGATCGATTTCCCCAGATCAGTTAAGGAGACTGATTGCCAGGGGAATATATTTAAGGTAGTTGTGAAAGATGACAAATTGTTAGAAAGCCTGAAATATAAGCATTTTCCCCTCTCCCCGACTTAACACAGAAATAGCGACCATAAAGAGAATGAATTATATGTAGATCAAAATATGGGGGCATGGAAGACGAGAGTTAATTCATTGCTGGGTAGAGTTTACAGTTTGGTTTTTGTTTGTAGCTTTCACTCCTAAAGCCATTCTTGCATATATTTTTATGTCAGCTTCAAGCCAGCAGAAGGAAAACAAAATTGTTTTTTTCTCTGGTCAAACTCTCAGTTGTCACTGTTTTTGTCCCTCTGAAAGAAAAGGTGTCCTGCAAGGACCATTCTCTAAAAATCTCATTTGTAATCAATTTAAAGGGGGGGGGTCTCTACTTTTTCCAGCAATTTCAATCCTCCAAAGGTCAATTCCATTTTTTTTCCGGGGAAGTTGATCTATTCTACAGGGTCCCACAGGATGCCAAAAAGCTAGGTAGATTCCAGCTTCAGGGGAAAAGTTCTTTGATTTTCTTCCTGTGGATCCAGGAAATGTCTTTCCTTTTCAAATGCAATTACCGTCTTTAATAAGCCACGTGCTAGACAGCTAAAACTGTTGCCATCATTCAGGCTCATTTAACTCCATTAAACTCAAGCAGAGAGCAATTCAGCATATTACTGAAGCCTTTAAGAGAGCTAACTGGATTTTGGCTGGTGTAAAGAACCCAAACAGTCAAAAGAGGGGAGGGGCAGGGAGGCGGGCGGGGGAAGGGAACGTTTATAACATTTCACACGTTCAGAGCAGAAGAGAGACGTTTTGGAAGCCGTTTCCCCAGGTAATTAGTAACTTTGAAATTCTACAATAAATCATGTGGATCAGAAAATATCCCACTATTTTATCCTTTCCAAGATGTACGCATCAGGCACATTTACATTTTTTTTTCTTTTAAGAATTTCATTGATTAACAGAAGATAATTGAGTCAAGCCCAAAATTTGGTTACACCGAAACATCTTTTAAAATTATAAATGTATAAATGAATGAATAAAATAAGTGAAGCGATAATGTAATTCGTTCTGCAAAATGTAATATTCAGATTTAATTTAAGCTGATTTGAGAAAAGGGCTGAATAATCACAAATTGCATTGGCTACACCAAATTAATGAATCTAGTTTTTTGTTTTAGAAGTGCATCCAATGATTTCAGGATGAATACACAGAATTAAACAAAGATGCTAAAACAAGTGGTTTTTTTTACGATTATTACATATTCTTATATTTTATCTTCCTTCTCAATCAACTTAGTTTAAAAGGAAATGTTGCTGGGAATATTTCAGAATTTTGAGCACCTGAGTTACTACAAGGTGATATTTGATGTTAATTTATTGAGCCTGTCCTCTCAGAATATGATTCCAAAGCTACTGATTTGGAAGGAGCATAATTTAAATCAGTAGAACAAACAATCTTGAATTTGGATGCCAGTATATAAACAAATAAAACAAAGGCATACACCAGTGTTTTTTTGTTTTGTTTTGTTTTAAATGAGCTTGAAAATAGTTTTGGACTGAAGATTCTTTAGATAGTGACCACTTCATTGGCACCAGTTTAACTGTACTTGAACCTTTTTTTTTTTTTTTTGAGATTGCTGGGAAATCCTTGTGCCTTCTCCCCTCCCTTATATTTTAGGTAGGTAGCGCAACCTGTTTTAAAACATCACCCTAGAACAGGGGTAGGCAACCTTGGCTCTTTTATGACTCATGGACTTCAACTCCCAGAATTCCTGAGCCAGCATGGCTAGCTCAGGAATTCTGGGAGTCATAAAAGAGCCAAGGTTGCCTACCCCTGCCCTAGAACGAATTGTTAAAGTTGGTCTGCATGGGTTCCATCCACATTCTACAGAAGTCAGGAAAAGAACCTTTCCCAGATTTGAATGGATTTGCATTGCATTGAATGAATGTGCTCAGCGGCATCTAAACGTGGGTGCCTTTACATTGAACAGGACTGGATGCTTGCAGTGAAAACAAGGTCCTGTGCCAAAACGAGGACTCCTTGATACACATACAGTAATGAATTGATTTTTCAGCCTTAACACAAAATGCAAAGGGTACAATGTGAATTCCCTCGTCACTACTGGAGAGGCTGTTTGGAAGTGGTGTTAAATCAAAGTTGAATATCGTGCCGCTTGGCTCCAGGATCTTGCCTCGTATAGCTCAAGCTTATTTACTCAGAAGGAAATACTGCTGGTTTCGGCGGAATAGCCCTCGTGGGCAGAAGAAGGCAGAGAGTTGAAGCTTTCCTCAACTAAAGTAATGTAACCTTTGGAACTAGGTTGCCTACCAAACAGCTGCATTTAGGACAGAGAGGCGAGAAGCTAGGTTCTTCCAAGGAGATGTCGGTTGCATTGCGATGCCCCTCTTTTTGGAAGAAAGCTGTCTTCCATTCGTCGGGACTTACTTCTAAGCAACTATTTTAAGGACTGGGTTACTATGGGGGGGGGCACGATAGCCCTTCCTCCGACCTCACGGTTTTTGTTTTTTAATTGCTGGGCTCCCGATTGCACAGCAAGCTGCTCAAGAAAGCCTTCGGAAGAGTAGAAGGAGCGCAATTCCTCCGCTCTGGAGAAGCTACAGATCGGGCACCGTTTTGTTGTTTTTTTTCTGCAGGCCAGCAGTGGAAAGCCAAGCGAAGGAAAAAAAAGGTGACGAAACGGAAAGCCGCCTTTGTTTTCTCTGAGGCTTCTTCCCTCCCCCCCCCCAAACATTATTCTGCACCCTGTGACAGTTAAGGTCAGATTAGCCGAAATCAACGCTTCTATTTCCCGGATCGTGCCTTTTTGATCCAAGCCTCCCTTGACGCATAGGTGTGCGCCAGCGCCTGAAAAAAAACCTTGGGCGCGATTTCCAAGTTGTGAACTTTGGACAGAGCAAACGATCCAGCCCTCTTTGTGTTGCACGTTTCAGTCGGAATGGCCAACGCCAGGTAAAGAATTCCCCTTCCTGCTTCCTGTCACTTCCCAAACGGGCGGCTGAATTATTTGGCTTTGCATCCCAGATTCCAATCCCCCAGGCTCGTCACAGATATTCCCCCCCCCCCAGGAAGCTGAATTTCTTCTGCATCCACTCTTTAGGGAAACGGATTGCCCTGGGGAAAAAAGGGGGGAACGCCCCTGCCAAGTAACTTTCTCCGAGATTGAAGGCCGTTCCTGCCAAAGCCTGATGCAACCTTACCCGGAAAGGAAAGACTGACAGGGGATTTGAAATCCAACGTGCAGGTTTTGTATTGGGTTCAAATGTCCTTCGAAACTCTCCACGGTGCTCTGCCCGGGAAAGATAGGTCGCAGTTCCTTCCCTTTCCGTCCCATTTCTCGTTAAGTCCAGTTACATAACTAAACCCTAACCCAGGCTATCCAATGCGTATCTACTCAGAAGCCAATCCATTTAAGATTACCGCTGATTATTCCTAGCTCACTATATTTAATATCACGTCCAAGTCTGGGCGTGGAATTGATGGGCTGCGATCCTGAACGTTGAAATTAGTCCATTCCACTCAATAGACCAGCTGTTTCTATCCGGATATTAAATAGGCGGAGTGTGAGTCGAACCGACGACGGGGAGATCCCTTGCTACGGTAGTTTCAGGATAAGAGACCCATTTAAGGCCGAATAATTCAGATACCAGCTCATTGGTTTCACACGGATCTGCATTATTAGAGACGAAGTTACATGAGGCTTGGTCCAATAGCTGTGATAGCTTTCCCTTTAAAGTTCAGTTTAAAGTTTAAAACGCTAGGAAAGTTGTATTGATTATTTTCAAATCAAAGTTCATCTTCTTTGCAGTGATTTGACAGGAACATTTATTTATCTGTTTAAAACAGGAGGCAGCAAAAATAATTACTTAGTTGGCTTTAGATCTTCTCACTGACTATTTATTTCAATATGAAGATGTTGGCAAAAGTACTTTCTGATCAAATTACAAATTTAGAGAAATTCTGCTCAGCCTCTCTCCTCCCTTTAGAAACAGCTAGGACTGCATATTTACTGTTAGAATAGAGGGGGGAAAATGACCAAGTACAATATATTAGAACACCTTACAATGTAAGTGTAGGAGTAAAATGCAAATAGGCAAGCACTGCATTGACTTGGAAAGAAGCCCCCTCACCCCCTCTGAGTAATTACCGAGGTATATTAGTAATGAAATCCTACACAAGTCTAGTCAGAAACAAAAACCCATTGAATTAAATCAAGCTCACTCCCAAGGGTTGTGTATAGGTTTGCAACCCAAAGTAAAGATCTCATTTACTGAAGCTCACTTACAGCGCATCCCAATGTAGGGTACTTTGATTTCGTTTTTCATTCCCGATGGAAGGGGGGAGAGAGAAAAAAGAATGGCAAAGAATATATTCCAATAGCCACACAGGATGCTTTGCCACCTCTTTGGCGTTTCTACTGGAAACCAAGCAGAAGACAAACGGTGCAACAGCTGGAGATCAAGCAAAGTGCATTGCAAGTAGGGTGGGACTGAAAGCTGAGATCGCAGCAATTAAGATTGTAATCTTGTGTACATTTATGTGAGAGTAAGACCGACATATTATATACAGATATAGATATCTAGCAAAGGAAACTCATTTCAGCTAACGATTGATCTTACTGGAAAGCAAGAATGATTTCAATGTTAAGCAGCCCAATTAATTGCCATTTTAAATTGTCACTGGCATTTTAAACTGCTTCACTTTTAAACATTGCTAGGCAGGAAAGACCCACTGCCACACACAGTTTTAAGATGGGGAGATGGAGGGAAAGGATTTTGAACAGTAAGCAGTCTGGACTTTTGCTAGCTCTTGCTTGTAACACATTCAGACCTGATACACTCTATATGATCCAGAAGGGAGACAGTGCACTTGTCCAATGATCAGGAACCAACTCTGGGTTCTGCATTCTTTCTCACTGGTAATTTACAACAACATCCAATCATGGTTGTGTTCACATGACAATAATGAAAATGGCTTTATAGCATCTTCATTTGTTATGCTGGGTCAAGGTAAGTTTGCAGCAATCCTCAAGATGCTTATTAAAAATTAAGAAATCCCAAGAAAATTTCTTGGAATTTCTTGGAAAGTACAGGACATCCAAATCATTCTGTTGACTGAAATGTGCTGGTTATTTGGAAGTGGTGCCACTAAAATGGACAGATTTCTAAGTAAGAGTACAGCATCGGCCTATTAACTTCCAAAGACCATTCAAAACCAGTTCATTATAGATGTAACATGTTCCTTAATAGGCAAATCTTTTCTTCTGCACACAATGTGACCAAGTGACCAATTATAAGTAGGTGGGATTTACTACTTAATTTATGCTTCTGTATTTAGTGCCTGAACACTATTCTAGGCTCATTAGTGGAGATTAGCAACATGACATCCATTTCTACTTGATTTTTCCACTACAAATTTATACAACAAATCCAGCTCTCTTAACTTTAAATCTGATGCTAGAATCATCTTACAGCAGAATTCCATGAAGTTACTTGGAAGTAAGCCCCACTGAACATATTCTCCAGAAGGTGTGTACAGACCTGCTAACTTTGTGGTTAAGTGAAATGAATTCAGCTATCACCTCTCTAAAAAACTCAGCTAAGGCCAAGTATTTGAATGTCAACAAATCCACACATTCCAGCCTAAACACATCATGTGCTGCAGCTCCAACTGAAGTAAGAAGAGGGTGAAGGGATACAGCTAGGGGAAATGAACCAAGACACTTAGAGCTAACCCCATCTCAACATCCTTTTTAGCGATGTTCTGCTTTCAGAAAAAGGTAATGTGTCTTATATAAATTGTGCAAATTGCAGCTATTCCAAATGTTATCAGCTGAGTTACCTTGCCTCAGTATTCATTGCTTAATTCTTTCCCCACTCTTTCGTATCAATGGGAATTTCTCTGTAGCACCTCTCGTGGTCTATAATAGCAAATACTTATTAACTTTTAATACTTGGTGGATGAATTTATGACCTTCAAATTGTTGTTGGTCTACAATTCCCATTTCTTCTAACAACTGGCTGGCTGGGATTGATAAATGTTGGAGTCCAATAATTTGAGGACACCACAGATTATGAAATTCACAGGGCAATCAATGTACTGTAAACAATATGCAATTGGCTCATGCGAAATTAAGATGAAATTCCTTGGCAAAGAAATGGAGTCATTTAAAAATGATTCAGCTTTGGTTCATTTTTGTATAGATCTGGATCTGAATAAGTGATGGACTTGAGAAAAAGTTATTTACGTGTTTATATTTATTGTTAAAAACTACTATGAGCAACAACTGAGTCTTCTAGTTGTATAATCCTACTTGATACATGTGTAAAGCTTTTCCATAGTATGAGAACCACTTTCTCCCCCCCAAAATAGGCTACCATTACCAAAACCTCCAGATGGTAGGGACAACTGAACAGAACAGAAAAATCTAATCATAATGGATTCTGATGTTCTCAGGATGACAAAAAGCCTTAAAAATTCCCTTAATAGTACTTAGTATTGGCCTAGTCCTTGTGTATATTTAATTAAATAAAGTCCTGTACATAAGGAAATCATTCTGCCTTGGTATTTATTCTTCCCAAATCCACAGCTGAGATGGTTAAATAAAAACAAGACAATACAACCATTTCTATTGTGTGCATTTAATGTGGATCAATTATATTTGTAAAAACAATGACATTTTTTATTTTGTTAGCTTCTTTGAGTCATATCCACTAGGGGAAAGACGGATCTAAATCCAGTCAATAGATAAAATCATAGACACCCATGGTGAATGGAAGTTACTCCGCACATGTTCAGAAAGAGATACATTATGGCCACATATTCTGAAGCATGTTCAGAACTTCTGACTAGAGATTTTAGAAATTAAGGGAGCTGCAGTGTGGAAACAAGGTAGAACCTTGGTCTCTTTGAATAGCTTTCCCCTGGCTGAAATGAAGCCATCCCATCCATTCTTCAGAAACACAGCAAGGATTGTATGTACAAAATTCTTTCTTTCCTTCTCTCAGTCTTAAAAGGCCAACTCCAAGTAGCAGACACTCCATAAGAGTAGCAAAGGTAAAACAGTAAATAAGAAAGCAATGTCATATATGTGCAAGTGACAGTTCTCCTTCACATTAAAAATGCAAAGCTTCACCCACAGAACTTTGACCTTCCCAATCTCTCTGGAAGGTGCAAAGTTGGCCCACAAACCAGCTCATGGACACTGATTCTCTGTCAAAAAAGCAAGCTTGCCATCTGGCAGGTGGCCCCTGGACCTGTGGTCCTCCCACCTAAGTGCCAAAGTTTGCCTACACTCTGTGGCCTACTGGCCCTTCGTTGCAAAGTCTGGTTCCCTCTTCCACCTCTTTGGGGCAAGACTACTTTGGCTCTCTGGAATCCAAGCTCAAGGATCTTGCAACTTGAAGCTGGAGAGGGGTAGCATCCAGGCCTAAGCTGACTTTCCCAGCCTCTGTTCATTAACCAGCCAGGCCTTCAGGCAGAGGAAGATTTCCTCCTGCAGATGGAAATGTCAACAGATTGGTAACTAGGGCAGGAGGAAGAGGGGGGCTTCATGCCCCTCTCTCCATAGAGACCTTAGCATGAAAATAGGAGCCGAGGGGCGAGAGCCCTGAGTCTCGGGAAGGGACAGATTGCTGGGGTGGGGAGAAAGGATGGCGGTGTCTAGTGAAGGTCAGGGACTTTCTTTGGATGCTCACTCCTTTTGGCTACACCCCCCCTCCACCACACACACACACACACACACACACACACACACACACACACACTGGTCCTTATTTCAAGTTAATCTGTTAGAGTACAAAAATGTGCATGTTAGGGAGGAAAAAGTTGATATGGACAGCCAGAATGTCTCAAAAACATTCTGAGCTTAAATGACAGAGGATACCTTCATTTAATTTACAAATCAGCAGTCCCTGCTCTTATTTTTCCCAGACAGTGGCACCATAAACACCTTAGAGACTGCAATTCTACAGGATATGCACTTAACTCAGTAAGGGTGGGGGGGACCTCCCCTTAAGGAGACCTGTTTTGTGCCTGGTTCCGCAGAACTCCAATAAGACAAGATAATTAAGACTTAAAGCTTTCAATAGTTGTTCCCGCAAAAGAGGGACATCCTAATCAGCCATCCTAGCCAAGCCATTGGTCAGCTAAGGGTTTGGTGTAGCACTCAGAACCCAGATAGGGGGAATTAGCATCAACCAATTGTCAAATTTGGATGCCACTTGGAGATTCTTAAAGCATTAGGAGAATTGCATCCAGGAAAGAGAAGTACCCCCCCCAATAGTTTGAATAGGTGTCATAAATTTGCTGAAAATATGCTAATGTAGGCAAGTGAAGGGATCAGAGTGATCTTCCTTTGTAAAGAAGGCACCATCTGTATAGCAACTTTTAATAATAAGCTGCATGCCAATAGGAGCTTTCTATGAGCAAAGATTAAGAAAAAAAATACGTGTGAATTTAGTCAGCAGTCCTTAAATCAAGATTTTTCCAGCAAGGAGGTACCGCTGTGCTGCCTAGGTATCCCATGCTGGTTTCCTCTAAACACTTTGGCTTTGAAATTAGCTTATTTATGTCGAGCGTTGTTTTCAGTTTTAAGCTGTCACAACACTCCGGCTTATTCTCTTACCATTCTGCCAACCCATTCAGTTGTGCAGGTCATCGCTTGAGTTTGTCGTCATTAAGAAGTAAGCCTGCAGGTGTAGCCGGCTTTCATTAACCGCGGCCGCCAGACCGCTCCAGCGAAAAGAAACTTGTTTTAAGCGCATGTGTGAATCGATGCTGGAACATCTCGCGCGTTCTCCAAAACAATATCAGTGGCCCTGTGGCTTTATAGCCCTGCGGGAAACATCTAGATCTAACTTATCGGCAACTCAGCCAAATTGCGCTGATTTAACTCATGTCACTTCCTTCTCGGCTTCGCATCAAAAGCGGCTGGTCTTTCTTCAGTTCTACCGGCCCCCAAACCGTAAAGTCCAACCCTCGGTCTCCTTAATTTCAAAAGCCACTACCAGAGAGGCTCCCGGACGAATTTGCCTGCCTGCCTTTCATTCACCGCTTGAAGAGGAGAGTGGGGGGGGGGGTGAGCCCTTACAACACGGCCAGGGCGCTGCTAATACGCTTTGATGGGGATTGAATTCATTATCTCCAATAACACAATTGTGCTTGGCCAACGAAAAGAGCAAAGTAATACTCATCTAGAATTAGAGCGAGGGGCTCAGAAGAAAAGGGACGAAGGGGCCATTTCAAAGGGGGTAGGAGGGAAAAATGAGAAAACACCTAGCCGGACAATCAGCGAGGCGAAGGGGGTCCCCCAGTTTAATGCCCAGAAGTGTATGAAGTGGGCCGTTGCAAGGATCAAGGCACGTTGGTGGTCCCTGACTGCGCATTCCTGCCTTTGCCGGCCAAGTCGAGGCGAACAAGGCCGAGGTCTTGACATTTCCTTTCTCCCCCCCCCCCCCGGCTGAGGACTTATGCCTCGCCCCCAGCTCGCTTCTAATCACATTGGAAGAAGGGAGAAGGGGGGGTGGGCAGAAGGGAACCAGAAGGCCGGGCAGGGAAGACACCTGCCTGGCACAAACAAAAAGGAAATGCCTGAACCAGATCCTCTTCCCCCCCCCCAAGTATTAAAGGTAGAGAAGATCCCGTCTGACCCTGGAAAATTAATGTGGCTGAAGGGGGGGTAGTTTTTTTGGCTGGGGAGGCATAACACCCTGTGACAGAAACAGAGTTTGGCTGTTTTATGGCTCAAGAGTATTTTAGCCATCTAGCCCAAGTCTTTGTCTGAGTTTATCCATCAACATAAGCCAGTTTGTTTTTGCTATAGTTTGCTAAAAAAGCCCTGGGCTTGCATATGGTGCTAAATCATAATAGGGTTTAGTTCCCTTTTTGCTTAACAAGATGTGTAAATTCAACCAACTAACTCTTTTCCTAATGGGGAAAAAAACACGCCAAGGAATGAAAGGTTTGTATTGGGTTGGTAAACTTTCTGGGTTATTCTTTAAAGGGCAGGGTACCAAAATAGGGTTTACAAATTCTTACTTAGCTCTGATGTTTATTGACAGTGATATTTGTGAGGGTCAAAAAAGTCAATATGGTGACAACCACAAAATCAAGGCTTTGTCCCCCCCCTTTTTTTTTTTACATGCAACAGAACCTTGATCACAAGGTTGTGGCCACCAGGTTGCCTTTTTTTGATCCCACAGAAATTCCTGCTGGTCTGTGACTAAATTCTCAGCCTATTGTCCCTCATGGGAGTGCTGTGAAGGAATACGCTACATCACCCTGAGATGATCTATCTAAGGAAGAGGAACAAAAACATAATTCAGCAGGCAAGTGAACGGCTTGATTCACTGATGGGAACTTCTAGGGCAGTTAGAGAGTGTGGCATTATTCTGGGGTTGCAGGTCCTGTAAAGGGAAGGCTGGGATCATCCTTTGTACTGGACGAACAGGTTGTGTTCTGGCATTTCCGAGTCCGGTTTATTTTCATTGCACCTTGCAACTCAGTTTAAGGAAGTAAACCATGGTCCAGTTTCTCATAGGTTTGCATATGCTTCAAATACAGCCATAATGTGCTTGGTTTGCCTGAAACTGTTTTGTAAGCCCAGTCACAGTGATTTGGATATTATGGCAGAGGAAAACTCAACCAGTGACAGGTTATTTAACAAACATACAACTTGGTCTGGCACAAACTGTGCCAACAACTTAGCTTCCATAGGAGTCAGCTGGAGAGAGGCTGGCTTGGAGGAAGTTGAAATTTGGTCTCTCTAGAAAGTGATTTAAGCAGCTTCAGTCTGCACTTGAGCTTATCCCAAACCTTATGGAAACAACCATCGCTGCCTTTCTCTATGAGAAATTAATCAGCCATATCTAGTCAGGCTCTTTCCAGATAAGCTTGACTCCAACTCCCATCATCTTCACTTAACATCTTTTCTGGCTGACCACTAGATGAGTGGGGCTACAATATCCTCAGCTTGAATGCGATGTAAGAGCAAGGAGAACTCAGGTCAAGTAGGTACTCGTTCAAGTCACCCTATGTACTCATGAATGATGCTTTCCTCATCTACGTCCCCAGTTGGGCTTTTAGACTCCAGTTATGGTGAGAAGTAGCTGGAAGGTCGTTCAGGGGGGAGGGGGAAAGCTGCCCTTCTAGCGCGTCCTCCATATCCAGGCCCTGGCATCCCCACTGGGCAGAAAACGGGGTGGGGGGAGCCGCTTGCTCGGACTTTGCTGCGGAGAAGGCCGAGTTAGGCCCTCTGAAGGGCCTTGGGAAAGGTGCACTCCTCTAGCGAGCATGGAGCATTTCCAGACGGTCCAGGAAATGGGATTGTGTCCCTGAGGCGAATGTCCAGCCTCCAACTATAAGGGGCGTTTAAAGGGCTTTCGCCCCGGAGGCTGCCAGCAACTTTGCTTCCAAGTTCAAGAGTGTTGGCGCTGGGGTGCGAGCTGGACTTAAAAGGCTGTTGTGGGAAACGGGTCCCTGTCGGACATGTTGTTTAGAGCCATCATTTGGGTGCGAAGCCTTGGGCTTGTTGGCGTGGCCTACCACAGAAATGGGGGTTTGTTTCTCCACCAGCTTTAAGGGCCCTGACAAACGCGACTGTCGTGTTTCTCTCTCTCCCCCCCCCCCCGCTGGTTTTCACAAGGATAAACATCAATGATCAAAAGCAGTTTTGCAGTGAATAGTTAGCCAGTTTTGCAGTGAATAGTTAGCCAGGATGGTCTTCCTTTTCTTTTGCTGTGGAAAACAAGTGATTACTTAAAGCAAACATGTCTGATTTTCGAAAAGGCTTCCAGACAATTATTTAAGTGTTAGTTGGTTGTCCTCAGTCAGTTTAATAAATCAAGAGAAAATACCAACTCAGCTCTACTTGCAGTCTCTAAAACGGTTTTAAGGAAAAATAAACAAAAAAGACCCCATAGGAAATATATTAGAAGAATAGTGAAGTTTTTCAGCCACCCAAATTGTGCAGACATAAAAGGCAGCCAAAGTATTTAGCCGAGAACAATTTACACTTTTTTTTCTAACACATATTGGATTACCCTAGCCAGCAAGTCCATTCTGGCTGGAGAACAGTCTGAACTGCAATTTAAAAATTATGGTTGCCACGTTGATTTCCTTTCAAAACCATTTATGACAGTTTGGAATTTTTGAGTGAATGGGTGCAAATCTGCAGACAAATGATATATTATTTTTATTTGGTACATGCTTATAGCTAAATGCAGTACCTGACCTGTATTTGTAGCACTGGAAAGACAGCTGTTTTGCAATAAATGTTAGTTCTTTCCCAGAAGTGCAATTTTAAACTAGTGACAAATGTCTAATGGTTAAAATCCCATGCTTACTTTTAAATGAAAGTGTTAGCAATGGAAATTTTTCCTGTTCTTTGATGCCTCTACTGGAAGTTTCAGGGATTTCATGTGAAGAGGAAAGCCAAAAATTTCAGAGAATAACCTTGACAATGAATGTGGAAATGGAAAGATAAGAGAGGAGAAAAGTGAGATCTCAGAATTTCCTCTTCTAAGAACATTACTGTCTAGCACTGCTTATTCACAAAATTTAGCCTCATTCAATTTGGCATTCTCCATATTGTACACTCTTCGTTTCAGTATAATCAATTGTTAGTGAGGTGGAGGATAGATCAAAAGATTGGTATTACTTTAGAGGATGTGAATTTGGTAAAACAGATTAAAGACCAAACTCAAGCTCATATAAAGAGAATTTATAATGTTTTAATAGAATTGGATTCTGAAATGGAATTAGTTAAAGATTGTATGGTTAAATGGGCTCAAAATATTCAAGAGCTGATTTTATTGGATACATGGGAGACAGTTTGGGTTAGAAATGTAAAATTTACTCAAGCACAAAATTTAAGAGAAAATTTTTATAAAATGTTTTATAGATGGCATTTGGATCCCCAAAAGTTGTCCCGCATGTATCCTAATTTACAGCCCAAATGTTGGAGATGTGGAAGCTTAGACGCAACCTATTTTCATATTTGGTGGACTTGTAGAGATATAAAAGCTTTTTGGATTAAGATTTGGTGGAATATTCAAAAGATTTTTAAGAGAAAGATAAAGTTTACTCCGCAATTATTTTTGCTGGGTATTATTGTAGATTTTAATGTCAAAGAAATTGATTTGATGCTGAATCTTATAACAGCTGCAAGATTACTTGTGGGGCAATATTGGAAGAAAAACTCTTTGCCTACTATGGAAGAATGGATAGTTAAGGTGTCTAATTTAGCAGAAATGGCGAAAATCTCCACCTATTTGAAGGACCATTCACAAGAAAAATATATTTCGGTTTGGAGAAGATGGATTGATTATATTCAAAAGAAATATGAGACTGAAAAGTATTATCTTGCTTATGAGTAGATTTTAAATTATTTTTAATAGTTCAATATGGTTGAATTTATATTATTTTTAGTATTATGGTTTAATTATATTATTATTTTTGTTTTTAATTTGTTAATACTTGTTTTGAAAAAGAGTTAAAGTGTGTTATGGATTTGATTGATAGTATAGTCGGGTTATGTTAGTTATATTATGTTTGTTTATTTTTTTACCCTGTAATCAGCTCTGGGAAGTGGGGGAGGGGGGGAAGGGGTGGGAGGGGTTTGGGTTATAATGTATTAAATTTGTAAAACTTTTAATAAAAAAAATTGGCATTCTCCAAAGTTATTGAACTACAATTCCCGTTTCCCCTAAATGGGCATAATAGGACTTGTACTTCAACACATCTGAGGGTATCATGTTAAGATAGGTTGATTTGTACCTTCTGATATTAGAATGGGTTGAATGAGACAATCCCAATTCTGCTTTTTAGTTGTCCAGCCAATGTCTGGGATTGCACCAACTGAGATCAAGTTAGTATGACTGAAGGCAGAGTAGGTTAAAGAGTCACAAATTAATGTCCTTTAAACTCTGACTGGATTGGCCAAAGCCCAATATGAATGCCAAAAAAATATATTGCATGATATATGCTAAGTATGTTCAGAATATATTTGCTCTTGTCATCAACAAAATACTATTGCTGTCTCACAGCCATAACAGGATCATGATATAAAATCCCTAAATCAAAATGTGTGATCTGAGAGATGGCACTTTTCTCTTTAGGGATGTGCATTTCATGCAATTGTTAGCATCTGATAAGCTTTTATTGTCTTGCATGGAGGTATGATAACACCTCATAAGGCCAGGCTTTATCTGGAGCCTTTGCACAATCCACTCCCAGGTTCTGACATAGGAAAAATGTTTTCTTGTTAGAAATGAGATAACTCTAAGCTCAGCCAAGGTGTGCTAAAAACTGCTCTAAATTGTTGAGCTGGGGGGGGGGGGAGGACAACTGTCTGGTTCAAATGCTCCAAATGCAATGAGATTAAGATATACTAAAAGTTGTATCAGATGAGTAGAGGGTAGCTAGAGAAAAAATATATTACATCTCCTAAACATTCCCAGATTACATTTTGGGTATGCAAAAGAAGCTTAGTCTGGTTCCATGCCCAGGCCCTTAGTATCTTAAAAATTAATAATTTTGCCTAATACTGTTACCTTTTAAGAATGTACATTGAAAGGAAACTATGAAAAGGGGCAGAAGACACCTAACAAATACTTTCAGAAAGTCAAATGATAAGAACTACTTTGTAAAGCTTGAGCAGATTTACTTGTGTGTCAGACACAGGCTTGCAAATATTTTCATTTTTATTCCAATTCACAGGAAACCTTTTATACTTAAGATAATTCATCTGAGCATATAGGATATATAAAGTATCTTTATTAGAATAAATTAATGTCTTAAAATATTGAGCAAGCTTTCTCAATTTCTAGGGCTATCCTGCAATTTAGGAAAGGATAACAAAGATGTAGGTAGAAGAGAAAGCTGTGGTGAGGTGAACCCAGCCAGAAAAAACAATAGTAGTTGTATTGGCTCATTTAGAGAAGAAAAAAAAAATCCAATAGTAAGACAAAATCTTTTTAGGACCAACTAAAACATTACAAATTTGGGAACGAGTATTTGACTTCTTCAGAACTTTTCCTCAGGCAGGCTGTTAAAACAAAATCAGGTGGAAGGGAGGAATTAAAATAAGGACTTCTCTCTCCAGGCTGATGTGTCATCATCTGATCATATTTCACAAGCGATCTTTTCAGCCAACCTTCCTATTGGGCAACTAAGAGCCTAATGGGGTATCACTTTTCTTCCATCACTGCTAGAAAAGGTAGCTGAATTTCCCCCTTAAATGATTTCCTTTTAAATGGCAATGCTATGTTATTTATGTTAGTAAGGATTGGTAAAATGTAACTCAAAATAGATCTGTTTTATATAAAAAAATAAAATCCCATTTCTTGGATTCTTCTGATGGAAGTTCATTGGCTGTTGAAAACTTGCTCTTTCTCTGCTCTTAACTTTTCTTCCTGCAAAGCAAACATTGTATTGGGCTAAAGAAACTCAACAGAATACTCTTACGTAAGTCAACTCAGAAGTAAGCCTAAATTCAAGAGATTATTTCAAAGTAGGTAGAGATGTAAAAGATTGCATCGTAGATACTGATATTCTGGTTGGGAACTTAAGTAAACCCCTTGAGTTGGAGAAGTTGGTATATCACCTTCCCCAACCTGGTGGCCTTGTAGTGCCAAATAATGGGAATGCAGCAGAGTGAGGAAGGCTTGATCTATATCATCATTACAATGTCTCCGATAAGCAAAATACAGCACCATGTTTTCTGATGTTGACAAGGAGCAGGAGTTGTTTATCAGTACCGATAACAACCTCAGGACATAACAATTAACAACTCCAAAACAGAAGTTGCTAATGGGCATGATTCCTGACAGGAAACAACTTCTCTCTTCTTTATGGGTTTTTAAGAATCCAATCAAAGATGACAGATTCCAAATGTAATTTCTAGGATGTGCAGTCACTGCTGGTGATTTTCAGGTCATACCGCTGCTAATGTGGCAGACTCTCATTTCCTCCCAAGCAATCTCTATGGTCAGCATTGTGAAATTACATTTGTGAATGTCTTTGCAGGATTTGACACATAACTGCTACATTTCAGGCTTCAACAATTAGGCTACAGTCTTAGATATATATTTTGACTAAGAAAAAAACCTATTTAACTCAATGGGATATAATTGTGTATAAATATATATTGGACTTGACTATTAATAAATGTGAAAATTAATTGGTTACTTTCTAATGCCTTGAGACATTTCTTAACAGAACAGAATTATTGGCCAAGTGTGATTGGACACATAAAGAATTTGTTTCGGGTGCATAAGCTCTCCAAGTACATACAAGCAACAAGTGATAAATCATAAACATGAAATACAAGAATCATAAATCATAATATACAACACAAGTGACAATGCCACTTCTTTTGGATACTGTTCAGTACTTATACAGCTGAAAAAAATTGAGAGAAATACCAGTAGCTTTTCAATCCACTGAAATGAAGCAACTGTGGAGAAAAACTGATTAGGCTATTATTTTAAACAACTGTGTAGTGCAAAATCATATATCTAAACTTTATTTAATTATTACTGGTTTCTTTTTTCTTTAACAAAACTGGTGATAAGGGGAGTTAAAAACTTATTTTTTCCCCCATTTTTATGAACTCTAATTTTTAAGACAGGCCTGGAAAGAATTTAATGCAACAAGATTCACCTAAGGGCACTTATTAGGAGCAAGCCTTTACAAATACAGATTTTCAGGGATATATACATAAATTTGCATGTACTGATTGGGTTAGAAGCCACAATGCTACTCTTTTTTGGCAGTTTAAGGTGAGTGGTTAGTTCCTCCCAGATTATTCTGTTGTTCGGTAACAAAAAAGTGAATAGGAGAATGGAACAGCTTTTCTAGAAAGAATATCTGCTTCTTTCCAAAGGTCTCTTTCAGGAACTGTAAAAGATTTTAAGTATCATCACAGTCTATTTTTTTTATTTCTATTGATATGATTCCTTCACCACCCCTCCCCCCAAATATATTGTGCCATTGATCACATTGGCTTTGGCTAACATTATACAACACCTTTACACAGTTACCCAAGTCCTTGAATTGAAACAACAATTCAGTTATAAATTCATCATATTGCCTGGGTTCACACCCGGCTAAAATATGTTTGGTGAATATATGCTTCAGTGTGTTCTGTAATCCCCAAATCTGACATAATTCATTTGTTCTTGGATGTTTGACAGGGTGGCATTATTATAGTCCAACTAGTATAACCATCAAATTTTATTGGCAGCATCATCCCAAGATGTTGTAAGGCACAGAAAGGGTCACTCAAAAGAAATAAAGAATAGGAAGCTTAGCCATATTGTACACGTGTGATTTTAGTAGGCCAAAGATGATCAGGAATGCTGAATAACAGCTCCGGCTTCTAGATCTGACTAACATAATCATTGCCATTCACTCCATGTTTCCTTTGAGAATTCAAGGTGGTTTACAAGGAGATCTCTTAATTTTAGTCCCATACTATTTGAAATGTGTTTGGCTAAGAGAAAGTTATCAATTCAAATAACATGGTTCAATCCTGAGGGTGACACTGATATTCACCTCACTTCTGTTTCCTTACCTATAATCTCAGTGGGATAAGGAGCTATTCTTATTCTAAGAAAGCTGTTTGTATTCCATAAGTATCATGTACATTGTGAGTTAAATTAGTCATCTTATATATTCAAGAATAAACTATGCAAAAAGGCATGGCACGGGCCACAAAAAATCAGTTAATGATTCATACAGAACAAAAGAAAAATACACTCCATTAAAAAATGGAGTGGCTCACTGAAAATCTTCTCATATGGGCATTGTTGTGTCCTGAGCCTATAAAAGCAGGCTCGGGACGTTGCATTGGTCCCGGGCATTCCAAAAGCTGCCCGGGACCAGACTGAGTGGTGCTGGCCTTGTGCGCATGCGCAAGGCATGAAAACACTCTGTTACTTTGTTTGCCATTGTCCGGGTCTCTGGACACATAAAGAGGCCTGCACGCCTTTTACTGTTGTTCGGGTGTTGTTGGAAAAAGAATAAAGAGCTGTTAAACTTCGCCATGTGTATTCATCATTTGCACGCGAATGAAGTACTTAACACTGGCGATGAAGGTGGGATCCTTTGCAAACTGAAGAGAAAGTTTTAAGGACTTACCCAGGAAGTCCTGAAGAGGGAAGACGGCGTCTGAATCAGCGTCCCAGCCTGCCAGTATAACGTCGCAGGAGGGTGAGCTCGGCTAAAGGACCCTTTCCCCAAACAGAAGTTTGCAGAGGAGCGAGTGGTGAAAGTAGTAGAAGTATGATAGCGAAGATTGGTCGTTCGTCTGATTTTGATGTCTCACACCCAGAGAGATGGAATTCCTACATTGCAAGGGTGGAGAATTACTTCAGAGTAAATCAAATTAGAGAAGATGGCTTGAAGGCTGCAACTCTTTTGTGTGTCTGTGGACAGGAAGCTTTTGAAATCGCAGAGAATCTGGTGGCCCCTGCACCTCTGGAGTCAGTAACATATACTGATTTGAAGAAAATGTTAAAAGAACACCTCTAGCCAAAGTTATCTGTTATTGCTTGGAAGTTATCTGTTATTGCTTGGAGGCACGCATTCAAGCAGAGAGACCAGAGGCCGGGTGAATCTGCTACGGATTTTATTGTGGCCTTAAGGCGAGCAGCCAGACCTTGTGAGTTCAAGGATCTGGAAGAGAGGCTGCGAGATCGCTTCGTATGTGGTTTAAGGAACAGAGACTTACAGCAGAAGATTTTTTGCTAAAGAAGATGTCTCTTTCCAAGATGCGCTACGAGAGGTGACAGCTGAGGAAGCAGCAGGTGGGGCTGTGAAGACCCTACGGCCCACAAGGAGCCCTCCAGAGACAGCTACCATTCATCAAGAGGACGCTCGAGAAGGATCGGAAGCGGATCCTGAAGAAGAGGTGGATAGACTTCACCAGCCAACTGAAAGGAGGCAGAAGGAACATCCGGATAAGGCCCCAGCATCTCTTCAATGCTTCGGGTGTGGAGGACGCCACAAGCGAGCTGACTGCAGGTTCCGCTCCACCATTTGCAGAGCGTGTGGCAGGCAAGGCCACATTGCATCCATCTGCTTGGGTCACCAGAAGGTCCAACCTCGTGAAGAATTGCGTCTGAAAGGTACCAGGGTCCCCAGCCAACATAGGGTGGGTTTCTGCACATTGCGCAGGAGTATTTTAAACACAGGGACACATAAGCCTCTTAAGAAGAAGCTTTCCATTAACTTAAGGCTGCAAGGGGTTCCTTTATCAATGGAGTTGGACACTGGGTCTGCTCTGTCTATTATTTCTATTAACACATTCAAAAGGATATGCAGCTGCAGTGGCCTTCGAGTTAAACTCAGGCCATCCAATCTAATACTTACAGATTTTCAGAATTCTATGGTGTGTGTTAAGGGGGAGGCCACCCTTAGAGTACAGCATAAGGATTTTGAAGGTCCCCTAGATGTGGTGGTTGTTGAGGGTGAACGTACGGGTCTTATTGGACTCGATTGGTTCGAGGCTCTGGGAATCCAGGTAACTGGGCTGCACCATTTGCAAATGTTGAGCCTTGCAGAAGTCTGCAAGGAGTTTGCAGATGTGTTTAGTTCAGAGCTAGGATACTACAAGCGGCCTCCAATTTCACTACGATTAGACCCAACCATCACGCCAATCAGGGTTAAGCCTAGGAGGGTACCTTTTGCCCTCAAAGTCAAGATTGATGCTGAGCTGGACAAATTGCTCCAGCAGGGCATTCTAGAACCTGTGGATTCAAGTCCATGGGAAACTCCCATAGTAACGCCTCTAAAGGCTAATGGGGACATACGTATATGTGCAGACTACAAGTGCACACTGAATAAGGTGGTGCAACAGCACGCTTATCCAGTGCCTGTGATAAGTCACATTCTGGCCCCCCTCAAGGGGGGGCATTTTTGCGAAGCTTGACCTGGCACAGGCCTATCAACAGCTACCTGTTGATGAGGCAGCTGCAGAGGCCCAGACTATTGTAACTCACAGGGGGGCCTTCAAGGTCAAGAGACTGCAATTTGGGGTAAATGTAGCCCCTGGCATATTCCAAAGTGTCATGGAGAGCACACTTCAAGGTATTCCTGGGGTCTGTCCCTACTCTGATGATGTCCTCATTGCTGGAGAATCATCTCAAAATTTAGCTGAGAGATTGAGGGCTGTCTTGCTTTGTTATCAAAAAGCAGGCCTTAAACTAAAGAAGGATAAATGTAAGATAGGAGTCACTTCTATTGACTTCATGATAGATGCTCAAGGCATTCACCCTGCTGAAACTAAATTGCAAGCTATCCAGCAGGCCCCAAGCCCTAAGTCTAAGAGTGAGCTGCAAGCCTTCTTGGGGCTATTAAATTTTTACCATGCATTCCTCCCACATAAAGCTGCAGTGGCAGAGCCATTACACAGGCTCTTAGACAAACAGGCTCCTTGGCAGTGGACTAAAGTCCATGACAAGAGTTTCAGTGAGGTTAAGGCTCACTTCTAATGCTGTTTTAGCACATTTCAATGAGCAACTGCCTGTTTGCATCACATGCGATGCATCTCCTTATGGGGTTGGAGCTGTACTCAGCCATCTGGAGGCTGATGGGACACAGGTTCCTGTGGCCTATTATTCAAGGACTCTGTCTTCTGCAGAGCGAAATTACACTCAAATTGACAGAGAAGCCTTGGCCATAGTGGCTGGCATTAAGAAATTTCATGATTTCTTATATGGCCGCCATTTCACAGTCTATACTGACCATAAGCCTCTGCTGGGCTTATTTACCACTAACAAACAGGCCCCACATATCATTTCTCCTTGTATGCTGAGATGGTCCATTTTCCTGTCAGCATATGACTATACATTAGTTCACAAACCAGGAAAAGAAATGGGTCATGCAAATGGCCTGAGTAGATTACCCCTGAATCAACTGGAGCCTGATCCTGCTCCAGCCATTAATATTCTGTCCATTCAGGAATTGCCTGAGTCTCCCCTCAATGCTAGGGATGTGGCTGCAGAAACTGCCACAGATCACATGCTTACATGTGTCCTGACATGGGTGTTGTCAGGATGGCCTGACAAGTGCCCAGATACTGAGTTCCAAAGCTTCTGGCACAAGAAGCATGAGTTTTCCACTTTCAAGGGATGCCTGTTATGGGGTAGCAGGGTAGTGATTCCAGCCTCATTGAGGTCTAGAATCTTGATCTCTCTGCATGAGGAACATCCTGGCATAGTCAGGATGAAAGCGCTTGCACGCAGCCATCTTTGGTGGCCTGGGCTTGATAAAGCCATCGAGGCCCAGGTGCACGGGTGCCAAGTGTGCCAACAGTCTCAGCCTGAAATACCTCAGGCCCCAGTACATAGGTGGGAGGAAACTCAAACCCCATGGTCTAGGGTGCATATAGATTACTCTGGCCCTTTCAGGGGCAATTCTTCCTGGTTGTTGTTGATAGCCATTCCAAGTGGCTAGAGGTTGTTCCTGTTTCCTCCACTACTACTGCCAGGACCATCCAGGTGTTGAGAGGAATTTTTGCATCACACGGTCTTCCAGATGTTCTTGTTTCAGATAATGGCCCTCAATTTACCTCTTCTGAGTCCAGGCTTTTCTTCAGGCCAATCTGATCCAGCATGCAACATTGGCTCCCTTCCACCCATCCTCCAACGGACTGGCAGAGAGAATGGTGCGCGCCACCAAAGATGCCCTCAAGAAACTGACTTACGGTAATTGGCATCACAGGTTAGCAGATTTCCTTCTTGCACACTGCACCATACCATGCACTGCCACAGGGAAGAACCCTGCTGAACTCTGCTGGGGTTGCCGCCTCATCACTAAACTGGACAGGTTGCACCCTGACTGGGTGGCTTCACAGGTGTCACAACCACGGGCACCTAGGAGACTCCAAGTGGACGATCCGGTCTGGGCACGAAATTATGGGCCTGGTCATCTCTGGATCACAGCTGTGGTCTGCAAGGTCTCTGGGCCATTGTCATATGAAGTTGCCTTGAGAGATGGCCGCGTTCCTTGCAGACACATAGACCAACTGCGTTGGAGACTGGACTCTCACCCTTCCGCTCCTGGCTCTGCTCTGGGGGGGGGGAGGAGGACCATAACATGCATTCTGAGGCTCAGTTTCACAGGCCTAACAGGCCATCACTAGCCGCTACTGAGGCTATTTGGGATTCATCCCAAGGTTCCGCAAGTGCTCTCAACAGGAATTCATTGGATAGGGGGTCTTCCCACACATCCATGATTACTCCAGACAGGGAGTCACACCGGGGGTATCCACAGTATTCATATATGTCAGATAGTGCTCCAGACAGGGAGACTGACTGGGGGTATCCACACAAATCACAAGCAGCAAGAGAAAAAGAATTACAGCAGGGGCGCTTGCCAAATTCCGCAATTGCTCCCAAAGGGAGGTCACCAGCAAAGGGGGTTGCCATGGAGACGACTCCTGACTCTGGCACCTTGGGCACGTGCTTGGGGGTCACAGAGTACTGAGACACTTCCGCTACCCAGCACTCTCCATCTGCTGGCCTTGGGTTCGAGGGACAGTGTTCCCAAGAAGGGTCCATTGTGGACCCTGGGACTTGCAGCCCTCCAAGGTATGTTGGCTTGGACTTAGAGCAGTGGTTCTCAACCTGTGGGTCGGGACCCCATTTGGGGTCGAACGACCATTTCACGGGGGTCACCAAACCACGCTGTCCACCATTTTTTCCCTTTTCCCTAGCTGTCCTACTCCCTCTTATTGGTGGCCACACCCACTTGGGGGTCACCACAACACGGGGAACTGCATTATGGGGTCACAGCATTAGAAAGGTTGAGAACCACTGACTTAGAGGGTCTAGCCAGCCAGCAGCCAGCGGGTCAGCCGGGTATTTGGGGCAGCAAAGTCCTGGCTTGCCTAGCCTGGTAGGCGAGCAGGTAGGCCAGGCAACATACCGGGGTCATGGGATTTAAGGCAGCAACACCCTGGCCTGCCTCGACTGGTAGGCAAGCAGGTGAGCCAGGCAATCTCTTCTGGCCTTAGAAGGTCGCAGCAGGCCAAGTGCCCACCCAAACATCTTAGAGAATTTGTGAAGTTGCTGTCAAGTCACAATGGGTTCTGTTCATGAGGCCCCTGAATAACGAGTAGACTATTTTGTATTATTTTTTTGATTTCAGATACATTTATTGCATGAAGTGAAGGGGTTTTGCCTGAGGGCAGACTCAAGTATTCCACATTCCTTGCATTTGATTAATGAAACTATATAACACTCTTTCAATGTATGAAGTACATGTGTGTGCGCAGGTATGTTCCATCTAGGGGGGAGGGGTGTTGTGTTCTGAGCCTGCAAAAGTAGGCTTGGGACGTTGCATTGATCCCGGGCATTCCAAAAGCTGCCCGGGACCAGACTGAACAGCGTCAGCCTTGTGCGCATGCGCAAGGCACAAAAACGCTCTGTTACTTTGTTTGCCATTGTCCAGGTCTCTGGACACATAAAGAGGCCTGTGCACCTTTTGCCATCGTTCAGGTGTTGTTGGAAGAAGAATAAAGAGCTGTTAAACCTCTCCATGTGTATTCATCATTCGCACACGAACGAAGTACTTAACAGGCATCACTTGATTTAATACCTTTTCTGTCTCCAGTCATATCTCCAGAACAGTAATTCATATGGTGAAGAATGAGATGAGCTTCAATGAATACAAGTTATTATACAGTTGTTGTGTATGCTTTAGAAACACACAAAATATGCTTTCTATTTCAATTCAAAACAAAAATATGTGTCAGTTATTTAATGGTGACTAGACAATCCATGCCCCGCTAGATCATAGCTTCAGAGGTCTTTCTTTATCTAAACAGAGAAACAGAATAACCACAGGAGGGCAAAAAAGCAGTGGGAGCAAAAGCAACTTCTAATTTCCTTCAGGTTTCCCCAAATTTTGTAGGAATTTGGCAGGAAATCAATCCTTCCTTCCTTCCTTCCTTCCTTCCTTCCTTCCTTCCTTCCTTCCTTCCTTCCTTCCTTCCTTCCTTCCTTCCTTCCTTCCTTCCTTCCTTCTTCTCTCCCTCCCTTCCAGAACGGTCTACACTCAGTTTCAAAACAGGGAGCAATGAATGGGTGGATGAGCAAGGACTGAAGTATGGTAGCTAATGTACAGGTAGTCCTCAACTTACAACAGTTTGTTTAGTGACCGTTTAAAGTTTAGTGACTGTTTGAAGTTACAATGATGCTGAAAAAAGTGTCTTATGGCTGTTTTTCACACTTACAATCTTTGCAGCATCCCCATGGTCACAAGATCAAAATTCAGAGTCAAAATATTAACTCATATTTATGACGGTTGCAGTGTTCTGTGGTTATGTGATCCCCTTTTGGAATTTTATGACAAGCAAAGTCAATGTGGAACCCAGATTCACGTAACCAGATTCACTTTAGTAACTATCTTGTTACTAACTTAACAACTACAATGGTTCACTTAACAACTGTGGCAGGAAAGGTTGTAAAATGGAGCAAAACTCACTTAACAACTGTCTTATTTAGCAATAGAAATGTTGGGCTCAATTGTGGTTGTAAGTTGAGAAATATCTCTATTTGATTGACACCAGAGATCCAGTTTCTACTCCATTTGCAGCCACAGCAGCTCACTTGGTGACTTTCAGATCAACCTACCTCACAGGATTATTGTAAAGAAATATAGGAGGATGAAGTACTATGCATGTGTCCTGAACAAAGATGGATATAGATACATTTTCATTTTTGTGTTGCAGTGAAGGGCATGTAAAACAATTACAACATGCAGGCCTTTCTTCATGAACCTTAAAATTGTTGCTTCTTTAAGGGCCACATGACAAATCAATTCCTTGCTCTTAGGCTGAGGGAGGGAGGGAGGATTGGGAGAATGGCAGGGAAACTATCATGGAATGTTTAAAATGATCATCACGTGACTGCATCAGCAACCCAATCACAGAGCAGCCTGCAGTAGTCAAAACTTGCTCAAATTTCATTTCCTTGCAAGACATGGTTCCTGGATTTCGGATGCATTATGTACAGGTAGTCTTCAACTTATAACAGTTCTTTTAGTGACTGTTCAAAGTTACAATGATGCTGAAAAAAGGGACTTATGACAGTTTTCACACTTAAGACCATTGCAGCATCTCTATGAACGAAATTTAGTCGCTTGGCAACTGGTTCATATTTAAGGCGGTTGCTCTATTCCGAGGTCATGTGATCACTTTTGCGACCTTCTGACAAGCACTGAGGAACTCAATGAGGAAGCCAGATTCACTTAACAACCGTGTTACCAATTTAACAACTGCAGTGATTCACTTAACAACTGTGACAAGAAAAGTCATAAAAAGGGGTAAAACTCACAGCAACTGTCTCACTTAGCAACAAACATTTTGGGTTCAATTGTGGTCGTAAATCAAGGATTACCATGATAGTCCATTTGAGGTGCCTTTGTTCAAACATTTTTGCCCTATGATATGCTGTTTCATCTAGTCAATAGTAATGATAATGAGAATTATAGTAGTATATAGATGGTGGTGGGGAACTTCTAGTAGCACAGAGAAGTTACATAACTTTTCATTGTCCTGAGAAGAATGAAGTCCAAAAATAATCATGGGCGACTCCTGTATGATTAATCTTACCTGAAGACATTCAACAAAGTTCAAGATGATGTCTGACAGAAAGAAATACCAGATAATTAAATATCATAATTTTTCTTCAGCTGAATTATGGACAAAGTGATTGAAGGTCGACTGATAGATATATTTATAATGGCTGAGATAGGCTGGCCGGAGTGGGCTGAAAGAAAGCAGGGACTGAAATATTCTCAGCTAGTTATAGCAACTAATCAGTCCCTGTGTCCCTGTTATACTTTAACATCTTTTCAACTGAGGTTGCAGGGACATAATTTTAATTAAACATATAACAAGTTGTTTTGCAATAGCTTTTCATTTCTTATTGGTTTCGGAATGATTAATTAGTCATATTTTGATGGACTAACTGAAATGGACTATCTGAAAAGTCTGCCAAGAAAATTATTTCTCAGTCAGGATGCCCAAAATGGAAAGACCACGGAAGAAGACATCAGATATTTATCATGTACACATTAAAAGCACATGGGCATCTATAATTTGTGATGCATGCTTTTCTATAGATTCGAAACTGGCTGACCAATCGCACTCAACACATTGTCCTCAATAGACCTGCATCTACATGGAGGGAACTATGCAGTGGGGTACCCCAAGGCTCTGTCTTAGGCCCAGTATTCTTCAATATCTTCATTAATGATCTAGATTTAGACGATGGGATAAATGAGGAACTCATCAGATTTGCAGATGACACCAAGCTGGCAGGAATAGCCAACACTCCAGAAGATAGGCTTAAGATACAGAAGGATCTTGACAGAGTTGAACACTGGGCCCTATTTAACAAATGAAATTCATTGGTGAAAAAACTAAGGCTCTACATTTAGGCAAGAAAAACCGAATGCACGGGTATAATATAAATAGTAACTGACTCAATACTAGTAATTGTGAGAGGGATCTTGGAATGGACAATCACTTCAATATGAGCCAGCAGTGTGCTGCAGCTGCCAAAAAAGCAAACACAGTTCTAGGCTACATTAACAGAGGGGTAGAATCACGTGAACTGTTAATGCCTGGTAAGACCACACTTGGAATACTGTATCCGGCTTTGGTCACTATGATGCAAAAAGATGTTGAGACTAGAAAGAGTACAGAGAAGAGCAACAAGGATGATTAAGGACTAGAAGCTAAAACACATATAAAGAATGATTGCTAGAATTGGGTACGTCTAGTTTAATGAAAAGAAGGACTAGGGATGACATGATAGCATTTTCCAATATCTAAGGAGTTGCCATAAAGAAGAAGGAGTCAATCTATTCTTCAAAGTCCTTCTTCAAAGGACAAGAAACAACGCATGGAAACTAACTAAAGAGAGAAGCAACCTGGAACTAAGGAAAAATTTCCTGACAGTTAGAACAATTAAACATCTTGCCTCCAGAAGTTGTGGATGCTCCAACTATGGAAGTTTTTAAGAAGAGATTTGTCTGAAATGGTATAGGGTTTTCTGCCTGGGCTGTGGGTTGGACTAGAAGACTTCCAGGGTCCCTTCTAACTTTGTTATTCTATTAAAATTATAATATCCTTCTGCATTTGTTCATGAAGATGGTATCTATAAAGTTTTCTTTAGATAATTTCCACAGATCTAGTCAGCTTACACATTCCATTTTTGTAAAGCCACTGACTACTTGAAAACGGATTGAACAATATTTTCCATGTGGAATTCATTTTGAGGTTTCTGTGTCTCTACATTCCTGTGTCATTCTAAAAGCATAGGTCTTCCTCACTAGCAACAACAGCCCAGCTAAAAATCTGGTTTAGGCATATACTCTCTCACACACATACATACCCACACACAAACATTATCACATGACCATTTAGGAAGGGCTTATGCAGATTATTGCAACTAGAATTTGCAATATGGTTTTTAGAAAAAATTATAATTGAACTGAACAATATTTTTCAACACAATTAATTATACAAAAGTTGTCTAGAAAGAGCTGGATCATTTATTTCCAGAGCTAAGAAACTAAACATATTACCCACAGAAGGCAGGGCTGGTATACAGGATTTTACCTGGTAAGAGCTGAGTTTTACTCTGCCAAAGTTAGAAAGCTACCTTACAGGCAGTAATGACTCCTGTTAGATAATAGTTTGAATGGGTGGAGCAAGTGAACAATACACTGAAGTGCCTTTCTTTCAGCATCCGTGGTTCAAAAGAAGGTTAAATTCCAAGAAGAGGTGAGCACCCAGCACACAAAAGAATAGATTTAAAGATTTTTTTTTTATTTTGCAGATCACTTAAGAAGGCACAGGAAACCTGAATAGTCTGCTAGTTTGATGCACAACTTCTTAATACTTTGCAGAAGTTGTGATGCACAACTTCTGCAAAGTATTAATATGGTGCTTACTTCAGATCAACATTACAGGAATTGACCTGGTAAATATTGCTTGGATTTATACAATGTTAGATTAGATTAAATTGGGTTAGTAGTTTGTGGTTAATATAGCTGTGGGAACGCAACCATTATCTTATCATGTTGTGTGCACCAAGCCAACACATTAATCTGTAATTAGCTTTATTTATTTGGATGGTTTATTTTATTCAATGAAGCATAAGAACTGTATTTGGTTAATCCAGGTTTAAGGTTTAGAGTGACATGAACCTGGCTCCCGGGTACTCACCCCTTTGAAGAAGCAAGTCTGGTTTCAGAGGCATGGCAGATATGAAAAGACCCAATTAATCTTGAGGCTTTGGATTGATTAAATGGATACTTGGAACCTCCAACCAAGAAATGTAGGTGGCCTCTGCAAGCTATAATTACCCTGACATCAAGTTCTATTCACCACCACCCTTGCAATTGGCAAGAACTGGGCCAAGTATACTTGCCCAAAAACGTGTATATTTTTCTTTTCAATTCCAAGAATCATGATCATCCACTTCATATCTGTAATACAAAAGACAAGAAAGACCTAATTTGAACTTCCTGCTGTCTCTCACTGGGTGACTTCAGTGGTACAAAAATGAAACCCTGGGTCTGCCTTTGAAGAAGTCTGGTTCTCTGTCCTGGTATAGGTTGGCAAAGAATATCTGGCAGAAATAATGGGAGTGTAAAGGGGAAAAAAAGGCATTTTTGTGGGTATGTAAATGTGCCCCTGCTTTTATATTGCCATATTCTTAATATGAGTACACACTCTCTTACCTGAAGCAGTACTGAAACCAGCACCAAAGGGAGCCCTCAACTTATGATCACAATTGGGATCTGAATTTCTGTTGCTTAGCAAGGCAGTTGTTAAGTGAATCACACCCAATTTTACAACTTTTTTATTTGCAAATCTGCCTTCATGCGGTTGTTAAGCAAATCTGCCTTCCCCATCAGAAGCTGGCTGGGAAGATGGCAAATGGTGATCACCCGACCCTGGGATGCTGCAGCTGTCATAAATACATGTCAGTTTCCAAGTGTCCAGATTTTGATCACATGGCCATGGGGCTGCTGCAACGGTCATATGTGGGAAGACTGCAAGGACTGGTTGTAAGTCACTTTTTTCAATGCTGTTGTAACTTTGAACAGTTGGTTGTAAATCAAAGATTATCTGCATCAGGACGTGCCCACTTGTTCTGATGCCTTGTGCTCCTTGGTTCTAAAACTGAAGCATTCTGCAATAGCCTAGCTGTCAATATTCTCCATAGCTTCCATCACTTTATACCCAGAAAGCCAACTCTTCTCTCTCATCATGCAGATTTTGATGTTCTTCTTATAGTCCAGGAACAGTTTTCCTCCAATTTGTTCTAAGGTGGCAAACAACATCCCCCCTGCCCCTGTCAGATTTTTGCTAAGAACTCAGCTGTTCACAACTAGCATTCCACCATGAACCACCCAGCCATTGCTCTTCTGGCACTTGGTAATCCTTTGATTTAGCTCATGTTACAGTATAATTAAAACCATCAGAATACAGAACTAAGAAGATTAACTACTTTCCTTTTACACGGTAGCCTTTCAGCCTCCCTGTTTTGTCTTCTTACGCTATAAGTTCTTTGGGACAGGTAGCTAGGTAGCTAGTTCTGGTAGCTTTTTAATTCCCTTTAGCATCCCCAAATCCCAAGGAAGCTCTAATATTTATCACCAGTGCCACCATTACTTCAGTCTGAATACTGAAATGGTATATTTATTTTATCCTCACAACAATACTCTAAAGAAGTATTTCTCAACCTCAGCAACTTTAAGATGTATGGACTTTGGCTCCCTGAATTCCCCAGGAACCATGCCAGAATTCTGGGAATTGAAGTCCATGTAACCTAAAGTTGTTGAATTGACAAACATTGCTCTAACACACCGGTGTCAAACTTACCGCATCATGTGACGTGTTGCGACGTATCGCAACTTTTTTTGCATTGCGGGAGCTGGGGTGGATGCGGCCTCTGCATGATGCAATGGGCCCACGGGCCGGCAGTTTGACACCCCTGCTCTAACATAAAACCCTAACCACTGCTAGAATTCATTAAAACACACCTGTGGTTGTACGCCTCGAAAGGATATTCCGACTACCTCAAAAATCCTACTGTCACATCTGCTGCTAGAACATAAGAGAAAAATAAATGTTTCACATTTTCTAAAACATTGTTTTATTGTGTGAATGGTTCATATTTTATTGCATGTATAAGCACAAAGTTCATTAGCTAGTTATTACACAATGAGACTTCCCAGCAGTCTCTTTTTCTAAGTGTCCCCAGAAAAAGAAAATAATTCTGCTGGGTTGACACCAGCCTGGCTCAATGTCTTGAAACTCCCAATCTATCTAACTGGGAAGTTTTTAAGCCAATTTATATGAAATGAAAAAGCTTCCGTATGACTGTCTTTTCCGATCTTAGGAAGATATCTGGCATTTATCAATTGAGTTCTGCTCTCATGGTTGGCTGTCTAGAGGATTAGGACTCATCTGCATGGCCTACTTGTGCCAATACAAGATGATAATATTTACAAAATGTCCATCTGTCATTTGCAAAAGGCTACACTGCTTGGATCTGCTCCTATACTATATTATAACATCCTATGTTCTTTGGAAAAACTCAATACATATGAAGGCCAATACCAGCTAAAGGACTGGCAACTGTGATTTCACATTGTTGTGAACAGATAAATTGTTATATGTTTAATAATAATTTATTAAACTTGTATGCCACTGACTTTCAATGATTCTGGGCAGCTCATAACAATCAAATTCCAATAAAATCAGTAAAAAAAATGAAGATAAAGAGGCTGGGTGAAGACCCACTTATTCACTGTTCTTCTAAGCAATAGCAGCATGATCTCAAGAGGAACCTTGTTCCAGAGGGCGGCCATTACTGCCGAGAAGATGTGTTTCCAGTGTCCTGGGAAATGACATTGTTTAACTGAAGGAACCTGGATTGTGCCAACCCTGCGGGATGAAAATGACCAGGAAAATGTTATGGGAGACAGGTGATCCCTCAAAGAACTAGACCCTATGCCATGTAGATGCCATGCTGTTGGTTGAGGAGGTGAATGCATAAACCCCCTGGTCCATTGCAAGAACAATGTTGTGCTATCTTTTTTGATGCACATTAAAAGTGATGTGTGGAATCCTTGGCACTCTCTTAGCTTGCTTGTTAGCTTGCAAATGTTTTATTTCCAGAATAAGTAACATCTTTAGTGCTAGAAGGGAGTGGGGTTTGCTCTCTATTATGTACAGTAGCTTATCCTATCAGTATTGGTGTGGGATGTTATTTCTCCTTGGTAGTTCCTTGATTAGGCTGTTGTTTATACTGCTTGATTATTCGCCTGGTTGATAGTTTCTGTAATTCCTCAGAAGACATTTCCTCAGGTAGGAACAGGTAGTTCCTCCGGAAGTACCTGTGGAACAAATAGTTCCTCAGAAAAATCATGTTTTCTGATTTCTGCCAACGTAAACAGAGCTATGCAATCTGTCTGTGGCATTCAATTCATTATAGGCAATGCTTCTAAAACTAGGTAACAATCCAGCTTCTGGTAGCAACTTTTCCCACTAATATTTTTTTTTACTAAGAGGCAATGCATTTTTGTGAGCTGTAGGTTCTGTCTTTTAATATGTGTTTGTTGACAAAGTATTACCAGATGCCTGGTAATATAACTCTTTTTCTACAATGTCTTAAAATAGCCAGTGTACGCAATTGTTGGCCTGCCCCCTCCTCTCTGATCACTGGAGCTGGCGTCCATTGACATTTCACTATAGAATAATCATCTTCAGAAGGCACCTTTCCATGTAAATCCTGGGTGCGTTTTGTTTTGGTAGGCCTACCTTGGACTTATAGGTCTCCTGCAACCGCAGAAATCATTGATATGCTGCAATTCACCAGTTTGATGGACTGCAATTCACACCAATTCATGCATGAGCAAGGCCTTGGTACTGCTTAATAGTTCAAGAATTTCAGCATGTGTGCACGGATGATGTGGCCACTGCTTTTATCTCTGCTCCCTCTTTGTTACGCAGTGAGGCTATGCCATTTTGCCATTTGGGTCTTCTGTGGGATACTCCTGGATACTGTTCTCCACTTGCTGCCAGTATTTCTTTGCAACACTGAGATTAAAGTCTGAGCTGATGGGTGAGGGCACCCTCATAGGAGGTCATAGGTAATGATTAGCTCTTTGTCTGTTTATATTGAATTCTGCAATTTTAATTTCTTATCTTCACTACCAGTGTCCTTCAGAATTAGAGGACATTTGACATTTTGTTAAAATATCAACAACCTAAGATATGCAGATGATACCACTCTAATGGAAGAAAGTGAAGAGGAACTAAAGAGCCTCTTGATGCGGGCGAAGAAGGAGAGTGCAAAAGTTGGCTTGAAACTCAACATTAAGAAAACCAAGATCATGGCATCCGGCCCTCTCAATTCCTGGCAAATAGATGAGGAAGAAATGGAGGTAGTGACAGATTTTATCTTCCTGGGCTCCAAGATCACCACAGATGGGTTCTGCAGCCAAGAAATTAAAAGACGCTTGCTCCTGGGGAGGAAAGTTATGGCAAATCTAGACAGCATACTAAAAAGCAGAGACATCACACTGCCAACAAAAGTACGTATAGTCCAGGCCATGGTTTTCCCAGTTGCAATGTATGGCTGTAAAAGTTGGACCATAAGAAAGGCTGAGCACAAAAGAATTGAGGCCTTTGAACCCCTGGACACATATCAAACTGGACAGTCCTAGAGGAGATCAACCCTGACTGCTCTTTAGAAGGCCAGATTCTGAAGCTGAAATTCACCTAATGGCCACCTAATGAGAAGGAAAGACTCACTGGAGAAGAGCCTAATGCTGGAAAAGATTGAGGGCAATAGAAGAATGGGACAACAGAGAATGAGGTGGCTGGATGGAGTCACTGAAGCAGTAGGTGTGAGCTTAAATGGACTCCAGAAGATGGTAGAGGACAGGAAGGCCTGGAGGAACATTTTCCATAGGGTTACGATGGGTCAGACAAGACTTCGCAACTAACAACAAGACATTTTGTTAAATAAGTATCAGAGTTCTCCCAATTTTCCTTTGTAGCCTAAATGATAGAACCAGTGATGCAGCTCTCTGTCTTCAGTATGATGACTAAACATCTGTCCCAAAAGTCAATGAAGATTCTCTGTCATCCACATAGAGTTGTCTGAAGTTGAATCATGACAATTGGACTTTTTTTCTTTTTTTCGGGTTTTCTGCTTAACTGAAGAAGCTACCTCAGATAAACAGAAAACCCAAAAGAAAATAAAAGAAGTCCAATTGCTGTGAATTTATTTCCAGAAATCTGTCCAAAAATAGCCTAGCCGACAGGTTAATGGAATGAAGGATGTTCAGATGTTTACACTTCATGACTCCTGCCCCACTGCCCTATCCACTGGACTGTTTTTAAACAGGATTGCCACTCCTACCGAAGAAGAATAGACAAGTTATCAAGCTTCCCTGGCTGGTAAGATGATCTATAGACCTGCATTCAGAAACGGACCACGTGTCAGTGTACCAGTTTGGAGCACCTTTGCCTTTCAGTCGGGTAGTTTGAAAGATGTCTGAAAACCCTATTCTGGGACTCTGCCATTCATTCAAGCCCCTCCCCCCTCAGAAAACAATTGATAATGGATTTTCCCACCTGCAACTGACCCTGATAGAGTGAGGAACAAAGCTGAAGAACCTTACTGTGCATAGCCAGAGTAAGAAAAGAAGGAAGGTGGACACCAAAAGAATCACTCCTCGCTCCGCCTCTCTTCTCCTCTACTTTTTGATAGACAGAATTCTGAATTCTGCTTCATTGCCAAGGTAGAAGAGGATTTGAAAGTGTGAGTGGCTTTTCCTCCAGCCTTCTAACTTTAAGCTGACTCACACACTGGATAGCAGTGCTGCCATGTGGAAGAGCCCTTATTCTGCCAACTTCTCTTTGCAGCTGAAGCACCCTTTCCCTTTTCAACTGCCTCTTTTTCCTCTCTCTTGCCTTGGTTTCTTTAGTTGCTTTATGTCAACTGAAATGAATTCTGCTTCTTTTTTGATATATTGGAAGCTGGCCTGCCATATGCCTGCCTCTTGCTTTTATTGTTTCCATTTTCAAATCTAGAAATAACACAAAATACCTTCAGCCTGCACTTCCTATTTCTAAATTAATTTTGATTGTTTTAACTGCCTTTTTAATTTGGCATGTCTCTGAAAGCAGATTTTAACAGTTTAGACAGCAAAATCTGAAATTATCTGGCCCTAAATCCACCTTCCTAACAACCTTTGACAGATTTACAGTATAAAGTACAGAACTGTATAGTTTCCTCCAAGTTTCTTCCTTCTTCATAGACTACTGGCTTTGTATGGAAGTTCCCATTGTATGAACTCTCATAAGAATTGTCTGAGCAATTCAGTGGCTGATTTCAGTTTGAGAAGGAACAAAAAACAAAAATCAATGATGGGCTGTGAGAAATTCAGTCAAGGTTGTTAATGGGATCTCTCCCCAATTCAAAATGTCTAACAGGTAGCACAGTCTCCTCAGATCCAAACTGCTTCAAGTTATTAGTCGGGAAAAATATTTGTTTTGAAGTACTCTCCCACAAATATTTTTGCCATGAAAAAAAGCAACCTATCCTTTGTGAAATAATATAAAATGTATATGTCAGAGAAATTGTTTACAAACTATAAAGGGGCTTCACATTTATGGTGGAAATGTGAACAAGAAGGGACCTTTTATCATGCTTGGTGGGCAGGTAAAAAGCTAGACAATTTTGAATTCAAATTCATGCACTAATTCAGAGGATTTTAAAGCTAAATATACAACGGAGAGGAGAGGATTGTCATGAGATTAATGGACAAACAGTTGAAAAAAGTTATAGAGCTTTTGTTTTATAAATGATAATTGTAACAAGATTACTGTATGTACAAAGGTGAAAATATTTTGCATTACCCACAATGGAGGAATAATGAAACTTGCTAAGAAGGCTAAATTGACTTATTTGATCAAAGAAAAGACAATATCTACATTTATTATTGACTGGAAGACTCCTTATGGACTATTTGCATAAAAGAAAAAAGTGAACTTATGATTTATGGTTTTGATCATCAGAATACACTATAAAGAGAAAAGAATCAAGTAACCATAGTCTAAGAGGTAAATTTATAATAGTACTTACAAATGCTGTAAAGATAAGAAGCTGGTTATTTATATTTTTTCTTTTCTTTTGTTTCCTTCCTTGCACTTTCAGCTTTCTGATATATTTTTCTTTCTTTCTTTCTCTTATTTTATATTAGTTTTAGTTTTTACCTTCTTTTTTTAAAACTTGTAATAAAATTACTTTTAAAAGTAAATAAAATAATAGGAAAAAAAGCCACCTACCTGCAGAAAGACTGAATAGAAAGTTTTCCACTGGGATGTTAGATTTTCATGTTTATGATGTTTATAGATATATGGAGATAGATTTATTCTTGTGGTCATTATATATATATATATTTTCTGAAATGATGTAGCCTTGGGTGGGATAAGTCTGGGATGATTTCTAAATGTGTACTTTGGCTGGAAGACATGGAAAATGGTGGCCTTTTTTAAACCTTGAAATGAATTTTACTTAACAAAAGGATATAACTGAGTTAAGTAATAGGAACATCTAAAGAAGACTACATGACCAGTTTTTTGCCCGAAACATGTCACTCAGGGAGGATTTAGATAATATCTGTACAAAACCTGAAATGGCTGTGAAGAGATTTGACACTCATTAGAGAAGGGAGGGGAAAGAAAAAGAGGTTAGCTTGATGTCATACCTTATGACATTTAAAAGGAAATGAGAGTTCTATGTGTGAAGCTTTAAATGAGAAATATTCTGTCTGATGAGAGCTGTTCTTTTGACAGACAGAGCAGTGCAGACATATCATGATTATTGAAAAAGAGGACGGTCAGTCACATTGCTTACCATTGGCTGTGTGGAGTAGGCTTGAAGCCAGCCTGTGCTTGTTTATGAAAATAAGGTCTGTAAAAGGAATAATTTAATTAGACATGGGCTAAACTAGGCTTATGACAGGAAAGTTATGGTTTAGACCGACAATTCTCAAACTTTTCCTTTCTCACACAGATCACTTAAAAATGCTGATGGATGTGTCTGTATTTATAGACAAATTGTGTGAACTTAAAGATGACATCATATCATTCCACCTGTAGCATTTATGTTTCACAACAGACAGTATACTATTAACAACAGTTTTGTTGTGTAGATTTATTTGTCAGTATTAGATATGTTACCTCCTTTTCTAGCTAACAACTCCACTAAATATCAGGGCTGACACTTGTGAGTCATGAACCAAGGCTGGTTTAAGGAATCTGCCAGACCAGGCCCCCTCCTCCCATACACACAACACTAGATTAATGCTGCAGATACAGGTAGTCCTCAACTTATGACTACAATAGAGCTCAATATTACAGTTGCAAAGCAAGACAGTTGTTAAGTGAATTTTGCCCCATTTTACAACCTTTGTTGCCACAGTTGTTAAGTGAATCATTACAGTTAATTTAGTAACATGATTGTTAAGGGAATCTGGCCTCCTATTGACTTTGCTTATCAGAAGTTCGCAAAAGTAGATCACATGACCCTGGGACACTCCAGCTGTCATAAATATGAATCAGTTACCACTGTCTCAGTTTGATTACCTGGGGATACTGGAATGGTCATAGGTGTGAAAAACAGTCAAGTCATTGTAACTTCATATGGTCATTAAACAAACTGTTGTAAATCAAGGACTGAGGATGTGGTATCAATGAGGCAGGGCAATTGCATAAAATCATAAAAGCTTAATTTTGTAGTATTTCTGGTTCTTCTGCGTTCAAGGAGATTTACTTTCTAATAAATATTATTAGGATAAGCATGTTTAAAAATTAAAAAAAAATCAAATACAATGAACTTTTCTCCACAATAATAGGCTATGTTAATCTAGCCATTGTGATTTGTCAGGCAAGGTTTATGGTTCCATATGTGAGAATCTATTCAACAGTGGTATACATCACGTGTAAACTGTGACACTTTTTCAGCTGCAAGATTTTAAAAAATTACGGTTACTGTTCAATTACAACTTTAAGAAAGTCTTTTATTAGTGATTTACTGGGGGGGAAAATGTCAGCCCTTTAGAGCTCTAAAAATAGACTGACTGGGCAATCATGGGGTAACTGTGAACCTCTGAGTTTTCCCAGGCTGGGTAGGTCAGTTGATCCCCATTTTATTACATTACTCTGCATTATTCATCATAGATTCACCACCCGAATGATTTCTCAGAACACGCATGAGAACAGATAATCAAATAAACAAGTCTAGGATTGATACAACCTTTCAGCTTTTGGCTATGAAATTATTTGTGTGCGTTTGAAGTTATATCCAAGCAGGCAGGCAGTTTATTTGCTAAGTGATGCCGAGCAAACTGCTCTTGCCAAGTAACCCAAATGACCCTGTTAAGAATTGCTAATTTTATTTGCAGGAGGAAAAAAATGTGTGTGGGGGATTCTTCTAACCTATTGAAAGTTCTCAAAATCCTGCTTGCTCATGGCCTCATATTTCAGAGGGTGATTTTTATAAATAGTAGAGTGAGAACACGCCCACCATGCTGCAGAAAGAACTTGTGAAACAATAAAGCAACATCTGTGAAAGGCAAATACTGGAGAACAAAGCTCTAGACCTCCAGACATACATGTTTCAGCAGTTCCCAGACTGTTTTGTATCATGTATCTTAATTTTTGGAATTCTGTTTCAGTTGTTTTGTTTTGGAAAATGTTGGTCAACACGTCTCATTTCCAACCAAATGCTCTAGAAATATGTTCTTCATTATCTGGGTTCTGTAGTCAAAGGTTTTATTTTTTTTTCTTTTGTTTTGAATCCAGGAATGTATATTTGTACATCTGTATTTTTTGATAGATGCCATAGCAAAAACAAAATGAAGGAAAAAACCTCAATGGAGCTGAGTCAGGAATTCATTGTGTTCAGCCATAATTTGCCAAACATTTATCTGAATGTATTGTAAACAAACAGAAGCACTGATGTAACTCCAGTGACCAAAAAATGAAGAGATGAAAAAATGTAAATTTGAGTAACAATTTAGGAATTATATAAGGCAGAAAAAGATGCATTGTAATCTTGCTGTACAATTAGCATCAGGTCCTATGCCCCTGAGGGAAAATGAGATATATACAAAAAAAAAAAAAAAAAATACACATGCATGCATACACTACTAAAAGTCTCACTGTATTTGTCTTTTTGTATACTTTAACCAAATGGTACATTATACTGGAATAATTTCTGAATGAAGATATCTCAAATCCGTTAACTTAAAGAATGCATAAAAAAAAAATCCAGCAGCCATTGTTACTGTGGAATTCAAATTTTCATAATGATCAGACTACTGTTATTTGCAAAGTTTGGTTGTTGTAGAATTCCTGTAGTCATGAGATCATGATTTCTGACATTCCCTGCTAGCGTCCCACAAGCAAAGTAAGAGGCAAAGCTAGTAAGAATTCAGAAGTTGCTTCTGTCAAAGCAATAGCATTATGATCCAAGAAAAAGTAATGTTCATTCTGGTCATATCAAAGTGTATTACCTTACTCTCAAAGGATGATCCAACAGGTCATAGGTTATCTAGTAATAAATAAAACTGAGCAAAATCAAATCCATGCACAGATTTCCATGTCTGCAAATAGCCCATGCTACATAGCCTCATTAATTAATGCTAGGGACATCTGTTTATGGCAGTGTTGCCAAAGTATTGCAAAAGCAGGGCTCTTTTTTTGCCTCCAAGCAAGAGGTCCAATTACCTGGATTAACTTTTGCTGAATGTGAAAGCAAAACTTTTACTGAAGAGTAGGGATCAGTACTTGGAGTTATGTTGTATCTACCTATTTATCTACTTACCTACAAGGTCAACTCTTAGCAACCACATAAGTGGACTTTCTCCAGGATGATCTGTCCCCAACCTGATCAGGTTTTCCAACTCTTCACTGTTATGTCAATTCAGCTACTTTGCTGCTGACAGTTCTCTTTTCTCTCCCCCTCCTTTTCCTGCCATCATAGACTTCTCAAAAAGATATCAATCTCCATACAACATGTCCTAAACTTGGTAATTTGAACCTGGTCCTTTATATCTTGAATGAGAATATATATATTGATTTGTCCTATAATCTATCTGTTGATTTTATTAGTTATTCATGGTATTCTCAGGAGATTGTCCAAAACTTGGGTTCAAAAGCATTAATACTCTTTCGATCCTGTCTCTTCAAAGTTCAACTTCACTTTCATAGAGTGTCACAGGAAAACTATTGCTTGCACCATTTTGATCTTTTTAGGTGCAGATATTGTGATGGTATCTGAATATCTTTTCAAGTCCATGGTATATTCCTGATGGCTGATTTCCTTATAATTTTTTGCTAAACCACACTCTTTATTGTCAGTTTTAAGACTGGCTGCTATCCCTTTGACATTAGTTTGCCTTTCTTATTTTTAATCATTATCTTATTTTTTTTACTATACTGTTCGCAGATATTTACATTTTTGGGTAACAGAGTAGTGTTGGGTAACAGAGTTGTTAGCAGAGGTTATTGATGTTTTTTGTTCCAGTTTTAAAAACCCACACCATCTTCTTCAAATTGAAGCTGCAATATGTATTAAGGATATAGGTTGAATAAATAAGGGTAGAGTATATTGCTTTGCCTTACTTTTTGCTCACTCAAAGCTCTATGTCTACTGTCCAACAGCCTTACCAAGTTTAATGGAAGCATTTAAAAAAGAAGTCTGAGAAAAATCTTAGCATATAGGTAGGGTTACATTGGCGAAATGCCTTTAAGGATTTAAAAGGCAACTGAAAATGTACTAATATCCAATGTAACTGGCACATAATTGGCATGTGAATATAAAATATACTCTAGAGAACCAAGATGTAAGGAAATTGGTACTTATTCATGATGTGGGAAGTAATGGTATGTTCTGTGCAATACGTTAAGGTTTCTTTTTGTTTCACAGCTGAGTCAAAGTTGATCTTAATAAATGTAATTCTCCCTTTGTGTCATTACTGCCTCACAAATGCCCAACAGAAGGTGTCAGAAGTGAAGCTGAATTCCTATGCAGAATGATGAGATACTAAAGAGCCACATTTGGCAACGAACCTCTGCTATATGTTAAAAGAAAAAAATATGAGAGTTACTGCAGTGTTAGATCACAGAAGTCAGTAGAAGGCGAGAAAGACAATTGCACCATTACTGACAGCTATGAGATAATTAATTGATTAATTATTTTTAATCTACCAGCTGAAAGACTTTTGACAATCTCAACAATAAAACATCAGATTTCAAAAGGGAAGGAGGGGCATTAAGGAAAAAAATGAAATGCTCATACCAAACCAAAGCTATTTATTAGGGCACATAAATAAACTTTTACTTTGCCATGATACAAAGACAAACAAACAAAAAAACCTACAACAAAATGGATGAAAATTGTTAAAGAAATAGTTACAACACAGCAATGGGAAGAATTACAGAGTAAATCTGTAAAATTTACATCAAATTATAAAGCAAAATTGTTGCAAAATATTCTACAGATGCTATACAACTTCCAGCAATAATATCTATGATAGATAAATCATACAGTAATAAATGCTGAAAATACCATGAAATAGAAGGAACATTTTGTCACATGTGCTGCTCATGTAAAAACTCCAAAAGTACTAGAAAGACATACAGAAAACTAAACTCTGAAATGAAATCGCAATTTTTCTTACTAGATATTATCTTATAAAACTCAATGAGAAACATAATTTAATGAGATATATGCTTACAGCAGTGAGAATAAATTTTAGTCAACACTGGAAGAAAGATACAATTCTGTTAATGACTGATTGGGAACTTAAATTTGGAGAATATGCCATAATGGCAGAACTATATCATATATACACAATAGAAGTCAACCAATTTAAGCAAGAATAGTTGCCATGCATACAATGCATCATGTGGCATAACAAATATAATCGCTTACAGTCTCCCTTCTAAGGGGGCCTAAATGTCTACAAATATTGTAAATAGGCACATATATAAAAAGAAAAAGATTATACAGAACTAATAGTTTTTTTCTATTTCTGGTAGTTATCTATTTTTTCAATATGTGTACCTGCACACATGCATAGAGTAATAGTACAATGAATACCTTAACAGTAAGCTTAAGTCTGAAACCTTTATCATACAACAAAGATTTGATGTGATCTGAGTAGGTTTTTTTTAAATATTATACACAATTCTGGATGAAAAAGTCAAATATTTTATGTCTGTAATATATTTTAAAATGTAATTAATATTGATAGAAACTGTGATCCTGAAATAATATTAATGGCATTGAGTGGAGCCATTCAATGAAGCCTCCCAGATGACCACAAATTGCAAAGCCACCAAAGCAGATGAAGTTCTTGAGGATTGTGAATTAGTTCAAAAAAATGTACAGAAGCAGACAATACCTGGTTTGTCTTGCCTGCGCTTTCAGAATAAAATGGTGTGTTTCTCAAGGTTAGGCCATCGTCATATCTCATTTACTACAACCCCAATTTAGCTCATCTACACAAAGATCATGCAGGAATTGAGAAGTAAAAAAAAAACAAAAAACGTGCTAGAGACACTCTCTACTGGCTTGCCATGAACTCTGACACTTAAGTGTGGATTGTTCATTGCAAGATTTGTCAGATATATCACTCCCACTTATCAGTAGAATTCTTCTAAGATAAGGATTTTCCTTTAGCCCTATGGGAAAAGGTAGGCATTGAATGGTTCACCTAATATGATAACAACTATGTTGAGATAATGGGTTGCTTTTCAAATTATCCAGAAGTAGCTGATTATTAAACACATCAATACTATGTTTGTTAGACATGGCATACCATAAGTTGTAAATATAATAAACCATAATTTGCAGGTATTAAATTTTAAAAATTTGCCACAGCGTACAGATTGAAACATGTGACCTGAAGCACCAACCATCCAGAATCATATGGATTTTTGGAAACTGTGAGGATTGTCAAGATTCTATTCAGAAATGCTAACAATGGGGAAAATACATTATAGATACATTATAGGGATATCTTCTTTATAATATGGAAAGTCCCCACTCAGGCTTCTTTTGGAAAAAAACATACTAACACAGCTTTTTATGATAGATCCATAGAAGCCCAAAAGGACTTTGTGGTATTGAGCAAAATATTCCAAGTCACACAAACACAAAGAGACACAACAAGGGAGCTCTTTGTCTCTGTTCCTGAGCAGATAGTCTATAATAATAGGGACTTTAAACCGAAATGATATTACAGAGCTTCCTGGGATGCTATTGGTTCCAAACAGAATCAGAACAAATTCTTTGACATAATCAAAGACATCTTCAATTTCTGTCCAGAAATAGACTCAGAAAGCTTAGAACAAGTATCAACTAAAGGTATCAAAAGGTACACAGATTCTACTTTGTATGTTAGATACAGAAGATGGATAAGAAGCTGAACAGAGTTTTCAATGCTGTATAACTTATTTATTTAGAAAGAGAGGGATGTGAGAAAAAAAAGACATAAATACGTTGAAGGGTTATCCAGATAAAAATAAACAATCATAAGAGAGCAGAAATTTGATTTAATACCTGGATAACTGGTCATAATTCTGATTAATGTACTTTAGAATATTTTATCTCTATTTTTATTATAGTATTTATATTTTAAGGTTTTTTCCCCTTATGTATAGTATGCCAACACATATTCTTTTGTCTTCTTTGGGGGGTATATTTCTTTTCTTTTGTTGATGTGTAAATGGTTCTTATGTTTGGAGGAAGAAAGTATAGGCCAGAGAAAAAGAAATCTAGACCAGCAATATAGGATTTAAATTCCCTCATTTCTAATTTTTATAGTTAATACTGATTCTTCTTTATGCAGTGACAATCCTTTACATTGAATTGTTTTTTAAAGCCACCTTTTCAAAGACTATTTTAATAAAAGGATTACGATCTACAAAAGGGTAAGAGACAGGTAACCTGAGATTCAATTTTGGAACGAATACTCCTGGTTCAAATGTGCAGGCTTGAACTTAACAAATGTTTAAAATATTTGAGTTTTTTAAATCCTGCCAAAATAAACCACATCTTTTCTAAAGACTACATATTTAGCTAGGCACTGGCAATGTAAATCATTCAACCATTCCAACTATTTGTTTAAAAGCCTCATAGAACATGTGCAGCTTCAACAAAACTGAAGAATTTAAAGTCTAGACTATTCAAAATTACAAACTGACTTTCAAAGTAAGACAAGCCAGAAGTTTTTGAGTATTCATTATAACTTTACAAATAAGAGTGTATTTTACCCATATAAACACACATACATTGAATAGCCCTAATATAGCAATTCAATCTTCTCAAGGTCTTCAATTTAGAGTCAAAAGAATTAAAGAATTAAGAATTATTAAAACAGTTTTAACTGCAGCACTATTTCAGTTGCTAGATATGTACATTTTATATATGGACTAGATGTCAGTCTCCTATTGATTTGGGATCTGAACTCAAGGTGTGGAGTAGATAATCAAGGAGAATTCCCTATTTGCAGGTTGAATCTCAATCCACACTATGCTTCATTGTCCACCTTCAGAGCCATGATTACCAGCTTTTCCACTGAAGCAGATAAAGAGAAATGAGGCATCTAGTCCCAATAAAGCCCATTTCTGAAATTCTCCAATTATCTCCTCTCACATTATTTACTAAGGACCAAAGCAATAACATATCCAAACAAGCCCCATATTTTCAAAGTAGTTTTGATTCTTTTCCACAATATTTCTTGGACTGATATACTTTGTTCAGTTATGTCGCAAAATATTGTTTTATTGGGAGTATATATTGAACTATGGACTTCCCCAATGAAGCAGATTTTGTTGTCCCTTTGCCTAAGAAAAACGTGGTTGCTAATCAGCCCCAATAATATAAGTGTTAAGCTGATTCAGAGTCACAGTCCATATGGCTCAACTTACATAACACTGTGGCACCTGCATCACAATCAGTGGAAAAAGCACTACTATCTATGAGAACTTCCTTAATTCAATGCATCCAGATTCATTCAATCCCTTAATTCCTAACCAGCATTATAGGAGATAGCACTAGCACTAGCTCTCAGATTTATATACTGCTTCATAGTGCTCTACAGCCTGCTTTAAAGGGTTTTACAGAGTCAGCATATTGCCCCCAACAATCTGGATCTTCATTTTATTTTTACCGATCTCGGAAGGATGGAAGGCCGAGTCAACCTTGAGCCAGGAAGAATCGAACTGCTGGCAGTCAGCAGATTTAAAGCCTGCAATATTGCATTCTAACCACTGTGCTACCACGGCTCTGGGTGGTGAACCTCTGAGATGAGGTTCAAAAGCTCTGGGGAGTACCAAATTGGGAAAAGTTGATCTAAAGGACATTCCAGATTGGGTACAGCTGGTTTCACCAGCAGATTAAAAATATTTAGAATGATTAGAAAGTAACAACTTCAAAGAGAAACCCAAGACCCTATATGTTTAGGCTGAGTAAGCATTTGATATGCTGTATACCCAGTGCTCTCCTTGAAGATGTAAGAGGACATCAGGATTGAGAGATAGGGTTTTTATTGTACAAATTAGCATGGTCATATAATGATTTGGGGCTGCATAGGGAACATTGTTGGATAGGTAAAGGTCCTCGGTTGTTCTCTGTTCAAGTTGACTTGTTGCAATATAGTTAATTAGTAAGGGCTTAGGGAAAGCTTACCATGAATCTAATTACAGTGCTGAAAAGCTTTAATGACATTCTTACTCTGAAATGTGATGCTATTTACATATTTTACCATGACATGACCATGGATGGCTCACAGCTCACTGTGGAATCCCACAGAAAAATACACAATATCTCTATGTAGCACTGAAGTAATAGTAACACTACACACAGTGGTAGTTAAATTTGTTATCTTTGCCAGTGGGGTAGTGATGATAGGAAAAGTATCTTCCTTTGAACTTTGAAAAAAGGAAAATCATTTTCAGTGCAAAATTAGAAATAGTCTCACAAATTCTATTCAAACCAGGTAACTTAAGTCAATTTGGGCTCAGTGTCATCATGCTATAGCTATAAGACGGTTGTGAGAGAGAATGAGGAGCTGAATCAGAGGTGTAAGTCAGAGCTGAGGAACTGGTGTCACACCTATTAGAGAATGAAGTTGTTTCCTTACGGTAGGAGTTGTAGGGAGCTGTTTCCAAGAGACTGGAAGAATGGTGTAGCTAGGTTTGGATTTTTTGATTGAAATTTTGGCTCCTATAATAGCCACCCAGAAAATGGCATGCAATGGGACAGTAATGAACTTACTCTTTAGCTACCCACTGGAACCTCCTGAATTTTGGCTCTGAAGTCCAACCATATCTATAATATTGCTTCCAACATCTTTTGGTTCCTCTTTTCCTCTTAAAATAAACCAAAATGTTTAAAAATACTATTCATTTATATTATGGTTCACTGCAGAGTCAGCTGGATGTTCAGACTGGATTCGGCATTTTTATCACCTATCAAGACCTGAGAGATGTAGATGGTGTTTGATGGTGTTATTTTCACAGGATGTAAGCTGTTCCAAGCAAAGCTGCCTTTTGCAATTGACTGATAGTGATTTTGTCAATGCCGATGGTGTTCAGGTGATGCCTCAGATGCTTTGTAATTGCACTTATTACTATTATCTTTGCTTTCATTTGCTTACAAATATAGCAAAAAGGCATCAAACTAAAGATCCCTGCTGCTATTAACTTTAGCAGGGCACCTGGGTAAGGATATATTTATTAAAGTAAAAAAATAAAAATGTATTTATGGAAGGAATAAGCAACCTATATTCTTTGATATAACAGTGTATTTTCCAAGGCATTAGGATCCAATAGAGAGTCCCCTTTTGGTTGTTTCTTGCATACTTGGTCACCATATTATATTTTATATTTTGTATGGATGGTAGTTCTTTTTAAAAATTTACTGTTTTTTATGCCTTACACTGTCCAGAATCACACTGTTTGAGTTGGATAGACTTATACATCTTAAAAACTATGCAGAAGATTTTATAAAGTTTTACAACAAAAGTGAAAGTTGAAGATGAAATCACTGGATTTTTAAAAACATATTTATTCTATTTCTCCTTCAAGAATAACCATGTTAGTTTGATCTGTACAGTGCATAGAACAGTCATTAATATAATGAATATCTGCTGTTTTACAACTTCATATCTTCCAAGTTATTTGGGGGAATAAATGTTTCATTTTACTTTTTAGAGCAATTTGCATTTCTTAAGATTCATGATAGTGTCTGAAATGGTGTAGAGTATACAGTACTTACATGTGTCATTGATTTTCATCTGTCAACCTTAAGTATAATTAAACTGCTATTTTATTTTATTTTTTTATTAATTTAGGCAAACAACAACCATATAAAATATTCAAAATAAACAAACAACCCAGCATATATGCCCCTGTCTGGCAGGTGAATATTCTCATTTACTCACAGAGCACTGATAGAAAATCAATATACCTTAGGACAGGAATGTCAAACTGCTGTCCCGCGGCCCGAATGCGTTATGCCGAAATCGCGGCCACCCCAGCTCCAGCAATGAGGAAAAAGTCACGATACGCCGTGACACGTCACGTGACGTTGGGAGTTTGACATCCCTGCATTAGGAGGTAATATGACAATTGACAGCATATTAGCAATATATAATTTTTCTTCTGGGTTTCCCTTTTTAATTAGAAGCATCTTACATTTAAGCATCTTTTGCCAATTTTAAAAATTTCTACTCAATTCAGGGAATGTAAGAGCTTAGGAACACTCTATAGTATTTTGTACTGTAAATTAGAAATAAACAGCAAGAACTCCATAAAGAACAATTGACCATTAAACACAGTCTCGCAGACAACCGCACGGTTCACTAAATGTATCAAAATAGATCTGCTACAAAAGTAAATTTGACCAAATACCTTTGGATAAATCTCAGATCTCAGCAGCCAAGTGGTTAAACATTTATGATTTGATTTTATCTCAGCTTGGAATGTCGTTGGAGTGTCCCACTTCTAACAACTGTTTGCTAAGTTAAAGCTCTAATGTTTACATAGCACTGAATGAAGCAGCCTGGTCTCCAGATGTGAATGCTTCCTTAGACTGGTGCTTTCTATCAGATCACCATCCTAATGGACCCTGCTCCAATCTTCTTCCTTAGGACGTCCACCAGTCTTTGCAATCTGGAATGGGGAGGAGGGGGAAAGGAAGAAAAGGAAACTAATATTAGGAATGTCCTGACTGAAAAGAGACAGTGTTTGCTCTAGACCAATACAACCCAGGGGTGGTCATAGAAAAAACAAAGCATTACTGTAACTGAGACAGGCTCCCAAGGCAGAATGCAGACAATTTGTAAGAAACTTTTCACCTACAATTCAGCCTTGTCACAGTCAGAAGAGGGTGTTAATTCATCTACCACTCTGTGACAAACAAATATCTCAGGCAGCCATGTCTCCAGGTTTACACAGTATTCTGATACTTTGTGTGTGAAGCTTCTTGTAGAGATGCCATTACACAAGCAACAATGTCAAAATTCATAGTATTTGTACGTGGAAGGGAATACGTAAGTATAAACCTGTTGCCCTGATGATGGATTTTCTAACATGGAACATCTAATTAATATTAGCAATTAACATATACATTTTCATTTCTGCTTCAACTGCATATGAGCTTTAATTGGATGCTCTCTGATCATTTACATCTTCCCATGCATGCTTATGTAAAATGGCATTTGCAAATGTGTTTGATAATTATACTTTTACACTGTTCAGTAAGAAGAATTTGGTGGAGAGTGTTGAATAGCTAAAACCCTATAGATGGCACAATAGTTGAAGTGCAATATTGCAGGCAAACTCTGCCCACAGCTTGGAGTTCGATTCTGATGGGGCTCAAGGTGATTCAACTTTCCATCCTTCCAAGGTTGGTAAAATGAGGACCCAGATTTTGGGGGCAATATGTAAATACTACTTCTACATTGTAAACCATTCAGAGAGTGCTGTAAAGTGCTATGGAGTGGTATACAAACCTAAATGCAATTGGTATTGCTATAGGGTTACAGTTTCTTTCCACCGCCTATCATTAGCCTTCTCTAACTTGATACTCTTTGGATGGGGCAATACTTACCAGGAATGATGGAAGCTGAAATCCAACATCTTTGGAAAGCAACATGAGGTGAATATTATTCTACTATAGTGTTTCTCAATCTTGGCCACGTTAAGAGGTGTGGACTTCAACTCCCAGAATTCCCCAGCTGGCTATGCTCTTAAAATGGCCAAAGTTGAGAAACACTGTCCTACTATAGATATTGATCTATCTTGTTGCCCATTCTTACCATAGATTTTTCATTCAACTTCTAATACTATAAGGAAAAGAGCAGTTGCATTTTCATTCAGCTTGCTTTCAGTTCTTGGTTATTTATTTATTTAGGTGCTTTTAAGTCTTCGGATAACTGACAGGTTCATGCAGTTCTTTTTGGAAACATTTTTTGGAAGTGGTTTGACACTGCTTTCTTCCTAGGACTGACAGAAAGTGATTGGCCCTAAGTTACCGTCTCAGGATGGAGATCTACCGGTATGTATCTCACATCTGATGAAAGCAGATACAAAACTATTTGTGTCCCAACATTTGATGAAGTTATGACACATATTTCATCATTTTTTCTTTGCAGATTCCCATATTCCCAAATGCAGTAATACAACCAATTATTTTTAAGAACATACAGTATATGGTTTTCTTTTGAATACTCAGATCTATAGTACGTCATTGTTGCTACCGCAGTTCCTTCAAAAATCTTTGCATGATCTTTCTTGCCTTCATTATGATGTATATGAGTATTTTGCATAGTGATGAAGAATATGTAAATGATACAAGCACCTGAGTCTACCTATCTATGAGATTCTCAGCCATTCAGGTCGTGGTTGCCTCAAAGGTGCTTTTTTTCAAAAGGCAACTGGACTTTGTTTTTCTTGAAGATGTTTCACCTCTCATCCAAGAAGCTTCTTGATTATGAAGCAGAACGTCTTCAAGGAAAAACAAAGAAATCTAGTTGCCTTTTGAAAAAAAGCATCTTTGGGACATGAGTCTACCCTTTAGCATTTATCTACTTTTTGATGCATCAGCAGACAAGGGCTCTTCATGATCTCTGGTAAAAGGCTTTTGCAACTATTTCATCTGAAATGACTGGTAAGTGCTTGATGTCTTTAGCAGGCACAGCAAACGATGGACAAAGTAGTGATAAGAATGTTTTGCAAGTCTCAATCTTCCTGCTTCATATACTGGATAGGGGTTGAGGGAAAGAGCAAAGCTGAGGCAATATACTATCAGTTCATGCTGATATTTGCACCTTATCCATTTTTGCATTAGTCTATGATGGAAAAAAAACTGGAATGTTTTCTAATATGGATTTAAAGTGTTTTCCCTCTCAAAATATATGTTTAAATGACCACTTTGAAATATTGAATTATGGAGAACTCTGTTGTTATATTTGGAAAAACATAATACCAACTGATATCCTGGGTACTGATTTGACTGAGATGAAGATTTACTAATTCTGGATATAACCCTTCTAGGAAAGCCTATCAGAGGAAATAGTTTGTTCACTTAAGAAAAGTGAAAACAAGAGAGCAACATTTTAGTCATACTTCAAATAATATTTTGGATCTTTGTTAAGATTATTTCATCCTGAATAGTAATAAATTAATGGTTGATGCTAGGTTTCTACATTTTGATACTATGATAATTGGAAATGCTGGGATATGTAGTTCAAATATCTCTGGAACAAACCACGTTGAAAAACTGATCTACATCTATGAACTGAACATATTTTAGTTAGTATTTTAATAGTTATGTATTCCTTTATTTGTGTTGTAGAACTTTTTCTGAAGATTAATTTTTCCCATAAACATGTGGCAAAAAATACCCATGAACAAAAATGGGCATGAATCTATTGTCAGTAAAGGAAATTAAATACCCAACACTTTTTGTGATTTGTACAAATTCCTGCCAGTTAAGCAGAAACATTAATATAATATGAAAAGGAATTCCATCCCCCCCCCCTGCAACAGAGAGCTTTTAAAGATCAATGGATGAGATACAGAGATCTACAAAAGTTAGAAAGATCTTATAATTCCTACTAATTCATGATGCAGGCTGAAACAGCAGAGGTGGACAATAGATATAGAAACTGTAACTTTTTTTCAGGAGATGCTAGCTTGCCTACAACCTTTTATTGCATTATTCAGAAAACTTCTATCTTTTCATACAATTGGATATAAATATACTAACCCCAAAAAATAATTGTAGAGGAAAGGCAGCAGAAAATGTAACAGAATATGATGCCAAATATGTATTTAATTATATTTTCATATTCTCTATATTGCTGAAGATCACTGCCTGGACATAAAGAATTACAGGGGTAGAAGAAGGTCATAAAGGTGAGGTTGTGCTTATAGTTATTTAATTTTGAGCATTCCTGGTGAAAGCATAGATGAGCAGTATTATGCTTGTCAATGGCTACATCTATTCCCTTCCCCTCTTGTGAGAAGCAACTATGGTAACAGGCACACATCACATATGTCTTTTAAAATTTTTTTCCAGGTTATTTATTTAATTGTTCATTTTTAAAGTAATCTATTTAAAAATAATAAATTTGATAAAAAAAGAACATTTGCTGTTGAAATTGGCTTCTGTCAAAAATACTCTATGAGCCTCAGTGAGATGAAAAAATAAACCTAAAAAACAAATTGAAATTGTGCCCCTCTCCCCATTGTTCAGATACTTCCAAGGTCAAACCTAGTTCCTAATTTTGCCTAATCCAATCAGATCCAGACTGACTCTCTATTGCCCCCGACAAAGCCCCGCTGCAATCCTACCCAACCCAAAGAAAAGAAGGCCTTACCAGCTCACAGTACAGCCCAAGGATAAAAAAGGAATTGCAACCTAGAGAAAGTCCAACCTGGCAAAGCTGGCTGAGGAATTCTGGGAGTTGAAGTCCACAAGTCTTAAAGTTGCCAAGGTTGAGAACTCCTGCTCTATCAGCTGGTGATAGAGCATCTCCTTAACAGTGGGCTTCTCTAGTTTTGCTGCCCTTCTGAAAAGCTCATTTTTGTAACTGTAGAACTCACCCTATGTACACTGCCAAGGACATACCTAGCTTGCCCAAGCTGGTCAGCCAATCAGATGTCTAGGATTTCCTGTCTTGTAGTCCTTAACTTCTATAAAAATCTTTGCTTTCTGATAGTTTAGGGTCCCTCTTTCTTGTAAAGTAGGCACCTAATGATCATTAGTACTTCACCTCAGTGCTGTGCTCTTACTTTGGCAAAATCCACAACACTCAGAATAATGCATACCAAAATTAAAGGCATCAGATAATAAGTAACAGACATCTAAAATCTGGAGGATTATTATCTAAGTAATTAATATTAGACTAACTATGTAACTGTTTTGAGATCTTAATCCCTACCTTCTCATGGAGTCAGCACTCTTTCTATCCCTTGTTGTGGTTTTCATCATTAGCATATATGTAGGAAACTATCTTCATTCCATCCATGAAGGCTATTAGGAACCTTTAGTAAAATTTGCCAATGAATTTCAATACTATTTGAATTACACACCTATTAGAGCAGGGGTGTCAAACTGCCGGCCAGCAGGCTGAATGCATCATAGCGAAACCGCGCCCACCACATTGCCGACAATGGCAAAAAAGTCACGATATGTCGCAACACATCACGTGATGTTGCGAGTTTGACACCCTTGTATTAGAGCATAGGGAATACAATAACTTAATCCAAAAACCTAAAACATAAATGGGAAGACTTGAGGACCCATAGAGTTGGCAAGGCAGAATAGAGTTGTCTATGTTTGAAAAGAAATACCCATTGGATGAAAGTTGCTGTCTTCTGTTTAACTTTGAAACTGTCAGGCCTCATTGAAAATAATGAGGCTTAACAATCATGGCTCTTGCTTTTTAAAGGAATAATGACGGCTATCATCAGAATGAGGTTGGCCACACCACATATAAGGAATGCAAGGCCACTTTGCTTTTTGTTTTATTTGGGAAAAGGCATGCATATTTTTGAGTGCTAACTTAAAAAAAATATGAACCCAAACTAGAAGCAGATTCTAAAAATAAGCTGAATCTCAAATGGCATATAGAGTCTCTAACTACATGCAAATTCCTTTTGAACAGAAGGCAGGAATTTACAATTAGTAGTACTGACCTATCCTGACATTATTGCTATTGTCCCTCCTCCATTCTCTACTTCAGTTAGTGTCACTATAACTTTCTCCAGGGACCCCAGGCTACTCATTCTTCTCCTATTATATTGTCCCATGGTCTAATTCAGTGGTTCTCAACCTGTGGGTCGGGACCCCATATGGGGTCGAACGACCATTTCACGGGGGTCGCCAAACAACGCAGTCTGCCATTTTTTCCCCCTTTTCCTTAGCTGTGCTACTCTACTCTGCTACTCTATTCTCTTGAATAGAGTCTAATTCTATTGGCTTTCAAAAGTCAAGAGGAATTGTCCAGGCTGTCTCTGCCCTGCTGAGCCCGCCAAAAGTCCCATTCTGCAAATGGTGCTGCACCAGTTGAGTAGTCCTCGACTTACGACCGGTTGAGTAGTCCTCGACTTACGACCAGTTGGGGGTCGCGGCATTAAAAAGGTTGAGAACCACTGGTCTAATTTATGATGTATTTTGCCTGTACAAGGGAAGAGTTTCAAGGGAGTATATTCCATACCATGGCCATAGCACAGGAGAAGACTTTTGACAGAGGCTTAACAAATTATTCCCAAAGCAAATTTTAAGCTTAGGAAGAAGGCATTCTTCTTCTTATCCAACTGTATGCCAGGCTATGGTGCCATCACAATTGTTTCAGGACCTGCATGAGGTTCATATAAAAGGGAAAAAACAAATATAGCCACAGATGTGAGTTGCAATGATGTGCAAGGAGAACATGATTCTTCAAACATACCAAATGGTTAACATTTGCATATTGCTTATAACACCCTATTCTGGTCTCTACATATTCTGATCAAATATTCTATTTCATCTTAAGTGAAAGCCATGTTCTCCTGTTTTGCAGTCCCTAACCAAGTATTGAGGATTTTACAAATTTCTCAATAGACTTAGTTGAATTAAGTCTTAGGGTTTTTTTAATTCATTATTTTTAGCAGGTTTTCTGCTTTTCTAATAAAAAAACCCTGTAGCCCACTAAAGAATTATAAACTTTTGGAAATCAAAGTGTTATGATCATTTCTCAATTCACCCAAAGAATGAATCTTCCATTGCTCTCATTATAACATTGAATATATTTAAAATGACTCAAATGGGCATAATAATTTTTATTCATTTATAAAAATAAAACATAAGCACAAAAGTAATCTTATTATTTTTCAAGACTTGCCGCAGATAATTTTACTACAACTAGATTTTATGGGTTGTAATATATATATATATATATATATATATATATATATATATATATATATATATATAATTTTATTTGAAACAATCAAATACATGTTCCAATTGAATGGTTCAGACTAGATATTTGGCAGAACCTCACAATTAATTCAAACACATTTTTTAGAAACTTGGCATGATTTTTATCTTACTATCATATTCAAAGTGGCTTTTTTGTGTATTTTTTCAAACATTTTAACAGTTCTATTTCATTTTTAAGCCAAGTTTTTGTATTGCTATGGAATTATTTCTAAAAGGAATGAAAAACATAAAAATACTAAAATGGTATGAATTTATTATATCTGGGGGAAAAGAATTTAAGTAAACATTAATTGGCAGGAACATCTGTCTCTTTTATAATGTAAAAGTTAACTCATTACATGTTGATTTCTGTAGCCATTATTCAAGTAGTTAAAACTGCTTTAGAAAAGATAATTTAATCATGTGCATATTTAACATATTATGGGTTTTTGAACAAGGCTATTATGCTTCTTAGCACTAAGCAAATTATATGTCTCTAAGCTAAACTTCACATCACCTTATCTTGTTTAAATTTGACAGGATTAGTAGTTTATATCATTTAACTTTGTGATGCCAATACTTGGGACTGCTTTAAAATCTTTCACAATGATACAACAACAAATCTTGAACAAGCTGTTTTAGTTGTTGAGTATTCTTAGTATAGTCTAATGCAGTGATTCTCAACCTTCCTAATGCCGCGACCCTTTAATACAGGGTCATGTTGTGGTGACCCCCAACCCTAAAATTATTTTCGTTGCTACTTCATAACTGTAATTTTGCTACTGTTATGAATCGTAATGTAAACATCTGATATGCAGGGTGTATTTTCATTGTTACGAATTGAACATAATCAAAGCATAGTGATTAGTCACAAAAACAATATAGCAATGCTCGCTGGAGAAGTTTGCTCTTCCTTGCTCAAAAATGTTGGGAGGGAGGGAAGGGGAAGGAAGGAAGGAAAATTGAAGGGGAAAGGAAGGAAGGAGAGAGAGACTGAAGCGGAAGGGATGGAGATGGAAGGAAGGAAGGAAGATTGAAGGGGAAAGGAAGGAGATTGAAGGGGAAAGGAAGGAGATGGACAAGAAAGGAGATTGAAGGAGGAAGGAAGGAAGGAAGGAGAAAGAGATTGAAGGGGGGAGCCGCTGCCAAGGACGCACAAGCAGCTCCGCACAAGTGCCCGGGGAGGGGAGGAGGCTCTGGTGGACAGCCTGGTGGAGAGCCAAGCGGCGGCACATCCAGGGCCTCGGAAGCTTCACGGAGGATCTCCGCGCCTCGGAGCCGCTGGCTGCCCTCTCACACCCGCCAATCTGGAGCCCCCCATCCTCATCCCGGCACCTCTTGCCTTCTTCCAGCCGCTCCCCCAGGATCTACCCACCCCTCCAGCCTCCTGAGCGCCATCACAGCGGTGGGGTTGCGGGAGCCCCTATCCATGCCGCGCAGCCCATCGCACGTGAGAGGGGCGTGGCCGGAGTGCCAGCTCCCGCTTGGAAGGCGCCGCTTCTTCCCTCCTGGCCGGCTGGCCTCCGACGCACATGCAGGCATCGCTGCCGCTTCGCCCTCTTCCCCGCCCCCTGGCCACTTCCGAGGCCCAGAGCCTGGCGAGCCAGGAAGGAGCTGCTCCTGCACGGCAGCCCCATGGCTGCGCCGGGCGTCAGAGGACCAAGGCGGCCTCCAATGGCGAGGGAGGCTGGCCGGGTGGCGCGGGGGAGGCTCCCGCGCAGTGCAGAGGGTGGCCAGGGTGGAGCGTGGCCGGGCAACCAGGAGGCGTGGAGACTGGCTTGGCGCTGCAGCTCAGTTCAGCTGGCAGTGGCGGCAGCCCAGGGCGGTGTTGATGCGTGCGATAGCACTGCGGTGGCAGGAGCAGGCGCTGTCGGAGGAGAAGGGCGTCCTGGAGGCGGAGGAGCTGGCAGAGGAGTAGGGTGGCAGCAGCGGTGGCCGGATAGAGGAGCCGTGTCTCAGTTTCTAAGACCATTGGAAATATGTGTTTTCTGATGGTCTTAGGCGACCCCTGTGAAAGCGTCGTTCGACCCCCAAAAGGGTCGCGACCCGCTGGTTGAGAACCGCTGGACTAATGTATAAACTTCCATATATATAAAGGCATTATAAATGAAACAAATAATAAGTAAAATTTCCAGGTTATGTTGAATCTGAAAGCCACTTGAGTTTATGAGGAATACTCATTACAAACATGTCCATTATGTTATTAAAAGTTGATTAGAACAAGAAACAGGCTACAGTATAAAGGCTTTTTCTTCTGAACACAACTATTTAGCTAGTATCAGTGAGGATAGAGAAATGGCTCCAGGCTTCCGGTCATCCTTTCTCAAGTAAAAGGATTATGAGCTTTTTATTTCTACCATCCTTAGAAAATTCCAGAATCACCATTCTACATTATTCAAAGAGGAAGTAAAATGTTAATCATTGGCTTAAAAGTTTACAAATTATCTCTGTAATTCAGCACTTTCTGTTTTGAATTAGATTGCTTTTAGAAAATTCATCTTAACATATTACATTCATAATATTTACTAAAATAAAGTGAAATAACGCCAATCAATAATATTGGATTTGCTTAATTTCTTAATTTCTTGCTCCTTTTCCTATCTGTGTATTTTCCTTCCGACATGGAAATCCATGATAACCATAGGCCCTGATTTGATATTTTGATCCAGTAATGTGATTAATCACTACATCTGGAAGGATCATTCTTTCTTGACCTCTTCAAGAACTTAACAGTGACTGAAAATAATTGTTTAAAGAAATAATGAGAGGGTGCCTGCTTTGTCTTCTCACTGTTCACATAAACTGAAGAACTCATCCAGTTTAAAAAAAGTAATATTTTTATTACATTGCTCATTTCTTGACTTAACCACACAGATTCTGCTTAAAACCTGAAATGTATGTTTTAAAAAACAAATTAAGATGAAATTTTATAGCTTTGTTAATAACCCTTCTAGATTATTTGATCTCTCAAAATAAGAAAGAGATAAAATACATGGAAATCACACATATTATCTAAATCATAACAAATAAAATATGAAGAATTACTGCTACCTGGAACTCCAATGCTCTAGTCCAGCTCAAATAAATTCACTTGCCTAAATATGGGATTAAGGGGCTGCTGAGTCATCCAAGTCATGGTTGTCCCAAAGGTGCTTTTTCAAGAAGCAACTGGACTTTGTTTTTCTTTGCAGACATTTCACTTCTCATACAACAAGCTTCTTCAGCTGTCTGCAAGAAATACAAATCCTTCTATTCCCCACCATACAGTCTGTTTCAACCTCTCTCACGTGTTAGGATTCAGAGTAAGATAGTAGGTGAAGTACTACCCTTGGATAGTGTGTAGTGGCAATAGGAATTAATGTTGCTACGTTGAGAAAGGAAGAGAAGCAATGGCATAGACAGATTCAGAGAGCTTCTGGAAGAGGTTTGGGATCACTAAATCAGTGTTTTCAAGCTTGGCATCTTTAAGAGGCATGAACTTCATCTCATAGAACTTGACCTCTTAAAGTTGTCAAGTTTGGAAAGCACTGTTCTAAACTTTCACCCTATAGGCTCAAGTATGCTACTACAGGTATATATTAGTACTTAACTTAATAAACATTTACTACTTGATAAATGTGTAAATATATTAGTGTGCCCTAGGCAACCAAAAGCCCTGCAGATTAAAATGAATAGTTTGAATTCTTCATGGAAAGATACTCTGGTTCTGAAAAAAACGGTCTTTTGTCAGTCAGGTCACATGAGCATTCAGTAAATGAGTAAGACCTATTCCGTGTATTAGATGACTCTAGAGATGGTTAATTTGTGAAGAAGAAAGCAGAAAGCTACAGAATCTTTACAAGCCCTAATTAAGTGAGAAGAGATATTGGAAGGTTTTGGCAAAACATTTAATCAAGTATTAGTTATGAGGGTATGTATCTGCTTGTTAGACGTTCTCCACCCCATCCCAATAAATAGGGATAAAATAATGTCAGAATGTTCAAATGAAAATCCCAAAGTTTTTTTTTATTCCTGTCAGTTATAACAAGAAAAACTAGCCAATAGTACTGAAACTGAACAACTGATAGGAGAGGAAGGGGTGTTGTCTTACCTGAACGCCTTTTCTCAGCATGAGGAATGTAGAATTCATGCACGGGTATTAGAAGTCCTCTAGCTCAATCAGACCAAAGAATAAAAGTTGCCATGCCTCCGCTGGGCGGAACCATGCCCCAGTTTTGAAAAGGGCGAAGCCAATGATTGTGTGACATGTTGGCTCCCGGACTGCTGACACTGACCTGACTGCAGAATTGAAAGGGAGGGAATGGATTCTACATTCCTCATGCTGAGAAAAGGCGTTCAGGTAAGACAACGCCCCTTCTCCAGCATGGAAGGAATGTAGAATCCACGCATGGGACATACCAAAGCCATATGACCCCATGGGTGGGACGCAGATTGGTCAAGTGTTGTCGCCGAATTGGACCACCTGTTGTAAGACCCGGTGGCCGAAAGAGGCCTCTGCAGAAGCAAATTGGTTGAGCTTATAATGACAGATGAAAGGGAAAGGTGAGGACCACGTTGGCACCCTACAGATGTCAACTATAGAAGCTTGAGTTTGCCACGCAGCAGACGTGGAAGCACTGCGCGTGGAATGAGCCATTAGACAGCATGGAACTGGCAAGGAGCAAACCCGGTATGCCTCTGCAATGCAGGCCTTAATCCACCGTGCAATAGTAGAAGAAACCTTCTGACCTTTAGACCCCGTACGAAAGGAGACAAAAAGAGCCTCAGTTTTACGAAAAGGAGCAGTCCTCTCAAGGTAATATCGCAGCGCCCTGTGTACATCCAGGGAATGCCACTGCCATTCCAGGACGTGTGAGGGTTTTGGACAAAAGTCTGGCAACACGATCTCCTGCGCTCAATAGAACAACGTGTTTACTCTGGGGATGAACAAGGGGCCCAGTCGGAGCACCACCCTATCATGGTGAAAGGTATACAATTCCTCCCTAACAGAAAGAGCTGCAAGTTCCGATACATGGCTTGCCAATGTGATTGCAACCAAGAAGGCCACCTTATGAGACAAGAGACGAAGATCACAAGATCTCATGGGTTCGAAGGGGGATCCTGTAAGAGCCCGTAAAACCCGGGGTAACTCCCAGGTGGGATAACGATGGACCACAGAAGGCTTGCTGTTTGTAACCCCCTTGATAAAGGATCGAACCCTAGGGTGATGCGACAAGGGAACAGAATCAGCACAAGTGAACACTATGGATAGCACCGCCACTTGCCTGCAGATAGTGCTGGGTGCTAAGCCCATATCCATGCCATCCATAAGATACTCTAGTATCGTCGGAACAGTGACAGAAGAAATTGGCAAACTCTTTTGGTCACACCAGTGACAGAAGTTTCTCCAGGCGGCATCATAAATCCTATTTGTTGCCGACTGCCTCGAAGCCTGAATCATTGATATTACTCTGGGGGAGTAAGACCCCCGTGGCAGGAACTGGCGTTCAGATGCCAGGTGGCTATTTGAAGCCACTGCGGGTCTGGATGTTGTATGGCTCCTTGTGTCAAGATTATCCACTCTGGAGGAATTCTCCATGGAGCAGCTACGGCGAGGTTCATGAGATCTGCAAACCATGGTCGCCTCAGCCAGTGAGGGGCTACAATTATCAGCTCCGCTTGCTCCTGCAACAGCTTCTGATGACGGCCGGAATCAGCGGGAAAAGTGGAAAAGCATACAGTAGTCCCTCCGGCCAAGGACTGCGGAGAGCATCTGCCCCTTCCGACCCTTGAGAGGGAAACCAAGAGAGAAACCGGGGAAGTTGGGCGTTCGCTGGGGAAGCAAAGAGGTCGACTGTGGACAGACCGAACCAATACGTGATCTCCCAGAAAAGGTGGGGGTGCAGGCGCCACTCTGAATGATTTACCGTGGAGCAACTCAGATAATCCGCCTGCCGATTCGCTTCCCCTGAGATGTGCTCTGCCTTCAGGGAAAGAAGGTTCCGCTCTGCCCATGATCCCAGTAGCTGAGTCTCGGACATCAGGGCCTGAGAACAAGTTCCGCCCTGTCTGTTTACATGGGCCTTTGCTGCCACATTGTCCGTCAGGACCAAGACGTGGCAACCCATAATCGTTTTGCGGAAGAAGCGAAGTGCCAGGTGTATAGCCCTGGGTAAACTGAAGTTGGAGATGTGCCCCCCATCCGAATAGACTGGCGTCTATAGTTAAGGTTACCCGAACCGGTTCTCTGACAAGTGATCCCTTGGACAAGGCTGGGGATAGCCACCAGAGAAGGGATGTGAGTGCTGGGACCCGTACTCTCTGGGGAAAACAGGCTACGCCTTGCCTCTGGTAGAGGAGCAAAAACCACTGGAGCTGTCTTGTATGGAGTCTGGCCCAGGGCACTATGGCAATGCATGAAATCAGTTGTGAGAGTAGAGCTAAGGTGACCTGTTTTTTCCTGCGCACTTTGATGATCAATGTGCGTATGCTGACTTGACGTTCCTAGGATAAGAAAACTTGGCACAGGTTGGTATCTATTATTGCGCCTAAGTGTAACAGGCGGTTTACTGGAGTCAAGTGACTCTTTTGGAAGTTTATCAAAAAACCATGATCCTGAAGTGTCTTGACTGTTAGTGCCATGTCTGACTGAGCATCGAGTGCCGAGGACAACTGTATTAGGATGTTGTCCAAGTAACACTGAATGCGGACCGGTACCAACCTGAGCTGTGTGGCAAGGACCACCAGCACCTTGGTGAAGATCCTGGGGGCCGACGATAGACCGAATGGTAGGGCCTTATATTGGTAATGATGGTTGGAATACCTGAATATGAGGAACTGCCTGTCACCTGGATGTATGGGAATATGAAGGTATGCTTCTGTAAGATCTATGGATGTCAGGAAATCCCCCTGACGAATGCTGGCCAAGATGGAGTGAAGAGTCTGCATCTTGAACTTGTGATACATTAGGTACGAATTTAGGACCTTGAGATCGAGTATCGCTCTCCATCCCCTCGAGGCTTTGGGAACCACGAAGAGGATGGAGTAGAACCCCTGTCCCAATTGATCCACCAGTACCTGCTCTATGGCCTCTATGTTTAGTAAATGTTGAATGGCTTCCTTCATAAGACCCTGTTTTACAGGATTTCGCGACAGGGGGCAGGCGATTAGTCGCCAAGGAGGATACATTAAGAATTCCAGGGACAGACAGTCCCTAATGGTGATGAGAACCCAAATGTCTGTGGTGGTTTCTTCCCATTTGTGGAAAATAATAAACCAGTCTGCCGTCTATGGGAGGTGTCCTTCCCGAGTCATTTTGACCTACGAAAGGGACGATCTCCCCTACCACGAAATGGTCTCTTGTTTTTAAATTGAAGTTTTGGCCTGTCTCTGTAGCCGGAACGGTCCGAGGAACGGTCCAGCCCTGCTGGAAAGGGCCGAGATACGCTCCCCGAAGCCTGGTCTGAGCCTGCCTGAAAGGAAGGATGGTGGTTATATGGATTAAAATGCCTGCCAGTTCTTTTGGAAAGATGAGAGAGTACTCTCTTCTTTTCCCTGTTTTCTACCAGGTAAGGGGTGAGGGCCTCCCCAAAGAGACGACCGCTCTGATACAGGGCAGCCACCACCCTCCATTTATGCCTGGTGTTGGCACGCCAGTTCTTAAGCCAAAATAACCTACACGCTGCTACGTTAGTGATTGAAGCTGATTGAATCAAGGTGCCTTCGTGTCTTCCTTTTCTTCAAGAGTTCGGTAGGAAAGCGGACAGTTAGAGGCTATGGCACAGGCTGAGAATCTAGCTGATTGCAAGGACACATCCGCCATGTATTTTAGTGCTGCCCATAATTTTGTGACATCCTGGTGTACTCTTACATCCACTGGGGAGATCCTGGACTGAAGTTCGCGAAGCCACATCAGTGAAATCCTGGCGAAAAAGGAGTTTGATGTGGAAGCTCTTATCGCCCATGCCGAGGCCTGGTGCATTCTGTGAAAAGAAACCTCGGATTTTTTGTCGTCGGCCCTCAGAGCCTTGGACATATCCCCCAGGATCTTAGAGTCTGACAAAACGGGAGAAAGAGACTTGTCTACTTCTGGGACCTCCAGTGCATCACTGAGAGTAGAGACCATATCTAAAAGTTTGCGGTCTATTCCCCCAAGGGCCAAGAAGGTGCCAGGAGAATCCCATTGATCCTGAATGGATTTCAAAAACATGAGAGGGCAAGGTATCTGCTGGCTCTTTGTGATTGGTTCTGAAAACAACAGATCAGAACTCTGGCCAGAATCTTGATCAGGTGCTTGGGGTTTTACCAGTTCAATCTTTCCGGTGACGCAGGCCTTGCATAAGAGAGAAGGGAAAGAAGAAGGATTGAACACACCTACCAGGGGAGTGGCCTCTGCAGGGGTGTCCTCGTCATCTGACCACAGTCCCTCTTCGAGGACCTGCTCAGAATATTTGGATACCTTGCTGCCACCAGAATGCAGTGTTGAGGCCGGATCCGGGAACTCGTAATCCCTGGGCCATGCAATCTCCATAGACAGAGGGGGTTTGATGGCCCCAGTATGGCCTTCGCAGAAGCGGCCATGACTTGAGCCACCGCCTGGAGCTGAACCGTAAATGGAGGTTGCTCCGGGGACCGGAGCCCTGCCACCGTAGGGGTGAAAGATGCCAATGGGATCTGAGGTGGACCCGTAATAGAGAAACTCCCCGGAGTTCCACCAGCCACTGAAAGAGAGATGATATCAGTGACCGGAACCAGATCTTGAACCTGCATCCTCAGTTCCTGTTCAAAAAGAGAAAGGTGATCCCGGTTGAATCCAAGTAAGGGACCTTTCCTAGAGCCTGCTCAGGGGACTAAGCCCGTGCAAAGGGTCAGGGCCATGGGCCCTCTGCTGTAGATGTAAGAGGGAAAATAGAGACAGGTTGGGCCTCCGCTGCATGTTGTTGGGCCTTGGAAAATTGTCTTTCCAATGCCCTATGCCTGCTACCTGCCTGGTTTTCAGCCGTCTTAGAGGCCTGTTTAGTCTTGGCCTTGACCTTTGCGGCTGCTTTGTGGTTGGGCAACTTGCGTTTCTTATTTCCACTGGAAGTGGAAGTCTGTGGAAAGGTGTTATCCACCATGTTGAATAAAAAACAGGAATTTTCCAGAAGATCTCTGAAGCTGTCCTGGTCTGCAGGAGATGAGGCTACGGCCCACCTAGGTGGTACAGGCCTGCACGAGCGTTGCGAAGTCCGGCCCGCCGTTAAGCGCGGAGTCACACTGCGTGATATAAGTCATGCTTCACCCAAGGGAGCTGCCCTCTCCTGTTTCAATTGTTATTTAATGTTATTGTTATTATTATTTTTATGGGTGACCCTCGTGTCTCACTTAGTGGCAGCTAGGACAGCAATTGCCAGTCCACTAGATCAGACAGTGGGAACAGACAAGGCAAGAGACAGCCCAATTGTTTGTAGCACACAATTAGTAGCAATCTGGCAGGCAGAAATCTGGAAGGTGTTTAACATTGTATGTGTAAAACAGATATCAATTGATTAATGCCAATGAAAACCCTATGCACAGATAAAGATGAAACAGGAGAAGAGTGAAACCTGAAATTCCACTATCAGCCATGTGGTGGTCTAAAATGGCATCCACGATTCTGGAAGCAAAGGGCCTGGGACGCAATGGGGATATAGGAGTCCCTCTCTGTTCAAATATCGTAGGGAAGGTGTCCCTTCCCCCCGCTGACCGAGGGAGTGAAAGGCAAAATTGTAATAGAACTCCACAGGGACGCAAACAAACGTGCGGTGAGCTTCAAAATGGCACCCGCGATGGTCCGGAAGAGAAGAAAAGCGAAAGTGAAAGAAACCGAATCTGTCAGCAAATGGCAGAGAAAGTGGACCGGCAGAATCAAGCAAGGTAAAGAGGAACCAGCAAAATTAAGCAAGGTAAAGAGAAACCGGCAGAAATTAAGCAAGGCAAAGGGGACCAGGAGAGGCTATAAGAAGCAAGCCAATTGCCTTGCTGCGCAGGGAGCGGCGATCAAGCCAATCAGCGGGCGAATTTGCCTAAGGCAAAGAAGCAATCTGCTTGTCAGTTAGTTCAGCGCTGAGCCCGGCCAAAGAAATGCGGAATCCACGCAAAAGTAAGGTAAATACAACCTGTTCTAAATCTTTTCCTCAAACCAGGAGCCAAAGTACACACGTCTCTTCTGGGCTGGGAACAAAAAGAAACTGGGGCATGATCCGGCCCAGCAGAGGCGTGGCAACTTTGATTCTTTGGTCTGATTGGGCTAGAGGACTTCTAATACCCATGCGTGGATTCTACATTCCTTCCATGCTGGAGAAACATAAGGACCAAAGGAAAATAAAAATTCAGAAAAATCTATCCAAATATTCTTAACAATTTTCTCCAGCACTACAATTCAAATGAACAATCTTTTCTTCATTTAGTCCTAATGGCAATTCAACTGAGAGAACTACAGCCCAGCAAGCTTATTGTCAGTGTGTTGTCTTTGCATTTTAATATTTTGCTAGATTTTTCATAGTCATGCGCCTTAATTTCATGACTATATCATCATCTCATGAATTTTTGAGTCTAGGAGATAAAGTTTGTTACTACTTCAGTGATTGGATTGTGCTATTTAAATAACATTAAGTTTTTTTTAAAAAATACTAATCACAGATTGGCTTTTTCACTATCTTCTTTTACCTTCAACAAGAGATTACTTCACTTCTTTTCACTTTATGCTGTCAAAAAGTTATCATCAGCGTATCTAAGGTTATTGATTTCCCAGCAAATTCAATCCCAATTTCTATTTCTTCTGGTTAAACATTTTTTATAATGATGCCTGCAAGTAACCTAAATAAATATGGTAACAGTAAATAACCCATTTAATTGCTGCATATTCCTTATTAATAAATTCTTCAATTGACAGATAAGGTAGCCCAGCACATCCATATTTTTAGAGTTAATTCTTCTAGAACTCTCAGAAAAGGAAGCAGCAGGAAAACTTAGTTCAGATTTTTTTTTGTTTTGATCAGTAAAAAAAATACAACAGAAATGATAAAATTGGAATTATTAAAAATGCCTCACCTTATCGCTGCAGGAGGAGAAAGGGCAACAAAAAAAGAAAAGAATCACATTGAACTGCAATCAATAAAGATAGAGGGGGGGGAAACACAACAAGATGGATAGCTTTGTTGAGAAGATTAATTTGTTGGAAAGGACCAAAAATGATTCAACGTTATATATAGAGGCTTGAACACTTTTTAAGGCAAATTGGATGATTTCTGGAAATTTTTTTTAAAAATTTCAGTGTTATTGGTAGCAAAACAGTTTATTAAAGAAGCTTAAGTGTTCTGCAAAAACCCTCACAATTCAGCTTTGCAAAACAAATATAATACTGAAACACTTGGCACCAAAACTATTATTGACTGCTGAATATTTCTATTTTTGTAAGTGCACACAGAAATAGTAAGAGTCCATGTAGCTTATATAACTGAATTTAAAACATGTCTGAACATTGAAAACTTGGCAAAGGGCTGAGTGGTGCACTGAGAAATTGACTGGTATGTGAAATTTTGAAATACATTTTAAAAAGTCTCTTAACAGAGCAGAAAGCAATTGAAACCATTGTATCTATGGTAACTCCTGGCAGAGATATTAAATAGGTACAGTTACGAGTAAAATCAAATATAAAGAAACTTATAATAGCCTCTGGAAAGATGGTAGCAATAAAAATGAACTGTGCTATCATTGTGGCAGACTTTCATATATACTAACTCAATGGAGATTTAAAAGAGAAACCTGCAAATGTCTTTAGTTTACTTATTGTCTAATAAATATCACATAAGTATATTAGAAATATTATTTTTTGTATATCAAAGTATTAAAATCATTCTAGTAAAGCACTGTATTTAGCACTGATGATTTTGGGGTTCTCTAACATAGTTCCCCAACCCCAGTCCGTGGACCAGTACCGGGCCGCAGCATGCCAGTAACTGGGTCTCACAAACAAGGAAAGCCGCATCCACAGGATGCAGGCAGCACACGAAACCACTCCCCCTCCGGTCCGCAGAAAAACGTCTCTCCATGTAACCGGTCCCTGGTGCCCAAAAAGTTGGGGACCTCTGCTGTAATACTTGAAGGGTCAAAAGTTCTCCATTTCTATTCTAAGGGATCATAATTGTAGTCTGGGTTCAGGCAGGGAGATAATGCTGATATGGAATTGTGGATGACCTCTGGGGTGCGGCCGTGTATCCATCCTGGCTTTGTTTGTTCTTTCGGTACTATCCTACCACCAGTCATGGAATTGTTCTGGGCCAGGTAAGGAGTGGAAGGATTGTTCTTCAGTTCTTCCTTCCTACCCTATGGAACAGCTTCCCCTCAGATATAAGGACAACCTAATATTACTGGATTTTCAGAAGGCTGTGAAGACCTGGCTCCTCCCCCAGCCTGTTACCGGTAGTTTGAGAGGTCCAGTATGGATGGTGTAGGTGTTTTAATGAGGGTGCCATAACCCATGTTTTTGTAGTCATTTTTATTTTATTCTTGCTGATATTTTATATGCCATGTTCACTGCCCAGAGTTTCATCGGATAGATGGGTGGGCTTACAAGTTTTACAAATAAATAAATACTGTCTTCCCAATCAATTCTTGTTAAACTTAACACTTTTTCATCTGAGGTAAAATCTCATCCAATTTTATGCATGAATAATATAATAAAAATAGTTTGCTGGCATGTTTTATCTACAGTTCTACAATGGTGCAGCTAAAAATTGGAGCTGGTCTTTTTATGGATTCATTCTAGAGACATAGGCTTATGAATATCCAGATTTATGAATATATCCTTATGTATCTATTTGCATCATTTGGATGGCACCACATTCTTATTTTGTTTTTATATGGATCATTCAAATCATTCATGGTGGTTTACATAATAAACATAAAACTAACTGGTTACAATCAACCCAACCTCCTCCCTAAGCAACAAAAACCTTAGATAAAATGGACATCAAATCACCCTCAATATAAATATCAAATATTAAAAGCTATTTAAAAACACTGAGTTTTTAAAGAAAAAAATACTACAATGATGTTTTAATGCCTTTTAGTATGTCCAAATATAGAACAAACTTTTCATCAGATTTCTCTATTCCCCCCCCCTCCACAGAGTAGAAATATGTCCACTGGGTTTATAAGGAACAATCACTTGGAATGGTTTTCCAGGTATATTTTAGCAAAATTGTCAAATTTCTCATGAAGATATCAGTGACATATTAGTATTTTTTCTGCTACCCCTCTTAAAAGACAAAGATGCACAACTTGGAAACAGATCACATGGCTGGCTGAGGAATTCCGGGAGTTGAAGTCCAGAAGTCTTAAAGTTGCCGAGCTTGGAAACCCATGCTCTAGTCAAGGATGTCAAACTGCCAGCCCACGGGCCAGTTGCATCCAGCTCTGGCAATGCAAAAAAAGTTGTGATACGTTGCGACACATCACGTGACGTGATGAGTTTGACACCCGTGCTCTAGATGACCATTTCTTGAATCACTCTCAGTTCTTGAATCACTTTCACTTTCAGTATGAGATTAAAATCCAGCAAGGCAATTTTATAACTTAATTTATTAAATATTGTTTATTTTGTCAAAATAATGTTTTGTTAGCTGATTTATACAATTCTTTTGTTTTAATATGCTCCCTGTTATGAGTAGTCTGAGAATTTTCTTTGTTGGGACAATAATAGTAGACGGTACTTAATATCTTCTGCAATTATGTTTTGTCTTTAAACTGTTGGACTTTCTTTTAAAAATATTTCTTTGCATATGGCCTTATTATATCTGAATGGTAACTAATCTAGCATATGGATGATTCTCTTTCAAACCTGTAACTATACCATACATATCAGCTACCTTCCTGCAAATGAATGTTCCAAAAGGAGTAAAAACTGGAATTATTGAAGGGTTTAAAACAACTGTGATGTCTGCAATCAATCTTAAATACCTAAACAAACTTTGTAAGTTCTCAGCTGAATCACACACAACCTCCTTTATATATTGGTATTAGTCTTAATTCTACACAAACCTTAATCCCTAAAGCAGACCTAGTTTGCATACCCACTGTCATAAAATCTAGTGACTTTACTGTGCCCTTTATTCACTTATTCCATAATTCATATGTCAATTAAAGGGACTCTCAGCATAGTATGTATTGGGAACCTGCTTTCTTCATTTTCAGATTTTCTTCTGTTCCTGTTCTAGGAAGGTTTGCACGACTTATGCAATTCTTCAGATATTCTTTATACGCTTGGGAGCAGAATGATGGAGGTAGATGCTATAGCAATTTGCTTAGGAAGATCTCTTTAGATGTATAATAACCAGCAAGTGGGAATGTTTATAATCTATAGGTTATAAATAAGATTTAAAGCAACAATCATTAATAACTGCTTCTTCCCAATCAATAATTTTGAAAAGCATTGTCTCAAATAATTGTATGCAACAGTTTATTTTCATTTAAATACAAGTTTGTCAAATAAACTAAAATGTAGAGCAAATCCTTAATGTGCAGATCCAATGGGGACAAACTTAAATATTTAGTTCATTTTGCCGATTTTCTCATTCATTACAATAAAAAGAACGCAGTTGTTTTGTGATGCAGTGTAATGTAATATGCTGTTACAGTTTGCTATACTTTTTTAATGCAGATAACTACAGCATCATTTATAGCTTTGGAAAACCCATCATGAAAGCTATACCTGTAAAGCCAGTGCTAATATGTAGCATGGAAGCCATGGAACATGTGACTTCCCAACAGCACCTGGGAGATCCCACAATAAAATACTAATTCTAAAATAAAAATATTAAAAATCAGCCCCAATCTTGCAAGATTGCAATTATGTTATGCAGTGTCAGTGTTCTTACATGGTATTGTATCAGACTTTGGATGAGAATCCTAAATTCTTTGTAATTCTCCAAGAAGAGCAATCAGTCTTAGATTTTTTTTTCAGGAAGACCATAGACATATAGGTTCTTGGTTTCTCAGATAAAGTGGGAAGTTGATGCCTGTTTTTTTTTTTTTTTTTTACAGAGGTAAGTTAGTTAAGTTTCTAATAAAATATATTTTAAATGTTTTTTCTACTACTGGTAACTTGAGTGCCATTATTTGCCGAAAAAGAAAGGTGCAGAGTTTCTGTTACAATTTTGTACAGGTGATTCATGATGCATAAATACAGCACCAGTCTGCAACTCTCAAAGCAACTATGTCATTTCCTGGATGAAGCAGCAGCTGCAAAAAGCAATTACATCAGTGATTACATCAGTGGGAAAGAAGCAGCTGTTTTAAACAGTTGTAGATAGATGCTACATTTGTGCCTCCATATTCTTTCAGATTCAAATGCTGGAGAGCCCCAATATAGAAATGAACAAAATCACAAGTGATACCCTCTGTTATATTGCATGTTGTCAGGGGTTCTAAGGAAGATGAAACTTTCATGAACATACTGCTTGCAGCTTATTGAAGATATAGGAGGAGAGAATGACAAACCCCTCTCTGATTAATGGGGACAAGAAAATAAAATCCCTTTCAGCTAGCTTTAATAAACTTTCCTCTTTGTCCGTGTTCCTTCAAGTCAAGCTCGACTCCTGGTGATTGCTTAGACAAGCCCCTGTAGTTTTATTGGCAGGATTTTCAGAAGTGGTTTGCCACTCCCTTCTTTCTAGGACTGAGTGAGTGACGGGTCCAAAGTCACCCAGCTGACTTCATGCCTAAAGCAGAACTAGAATTCAGGTCTCCTGTTTTCTAGCCCAATGTCTTTAACTGCTACAACAAAGTACCTGGTAATCACCCATTGGTTTCAAAGTGAAATACTGTAAGTTGAAAAATTCTATTAATTGTGATGATAACACTAGAGGTAGTCCTCAACATTTCTGTTGCTATGTGAGACATTTGTTAAGTGAGTTTTGCCCCATTTTACGGTCGTTCTTACCACAGTTGTTAAGTGAGTCACTGCAGTTGTTAAGTTAGTAACATGGTTGTTAAGTGAATCTAGCTTCCTCACTGACTTTGCTTGTCAAAAGGTGACCACATGACCTCGGGACACTGAGACTGTAATAAATTTGAGTTAGTTGATAAGGATATGAATTTTGATCATGTGACCGTGGGGATGCTGCAACAGTCGTGTGAAAAAAGGTTGTGTGACTTTTTCAGTGCTGTTGTAACTTCAAACAGTCATTAAATGAATTGCTGTAAATCGAGGACAATGGTAGAACATAATACATGTTCTATTTTATGATACAGTTAATTTTTGTCTTTTCAGCATCATAGTTAATCAATTAGGAATTTGAGGCTTTTAAAATCCTGCAAAACCACCATCAGAGCAAATGGAGGGAGGGATCTGGAAATGTGATCTTTTCATTAAAGATCATAATTCTGTGAAACAAAAATCTATTATTAACTTAAGATGATATCACAATATTTCTAGGCAGAACCTCAATATGAAAAACAAAACTTCAGTGATGCATTCAGAATATTCTTTTAATCAGATAATGAGAAACTAGGTTTAAAAACTATAATTTAAGTAAAAAAGCAAAAGATTCCTAATAAAATACCCAAGTCCATTCTGAATTTGAAAAAAAAAAAAAATAGAGGGGGCAAACTAAATTTACTTCTAAGCATTCAGATTTTCAGGAAGAGTTCTTTTAAGCTGCAATCAGACCAAAAGAAGAAATGAAAGCGTATAAATATTAGCAAGTCCAGTTTTGAAGCAGTCTCCAATTTAACAGACTGTTGTGTGCTATAGACACCAATCTGTACTTTAATGTTTATGTTTGCAGTTAAAAACCTCAGACTTTAGACCTACATATAAAAGATAGTCATACAGTTCTTTTCTGAGACACTGACCTGGATCCTCATTTAAAAATGAACAAGCCATCTTTATGTAATTAAATCTTTGTTTTGATCCATTAGTATTCAGCAAAGTGCCGTTTTATAAACCCTCACCCTGAATAGGCAGTGCTGGAGGTAACCATCTGCAGCTTTAGACTCCAAGCTTGAATTGATGAAAAGAGCTTTGTATTTCCATTGCCAAGGTCGATTCTTCCAGCCATCAGGCATTCCCCTCAGACGGAATCCATGGAGCTGACATTCTTACATCCATGTGCTAAATTCTCTTCTACTCATGGTTTCTTTTGCTCACTATCCTCTAGAAAGGCCCCAGAGTCTTAGCCACATTCTTTTCATCATCATGTTAGGAAAAAAGTGAACCTCATAATAACTTTCCCCTGACCCATAAGAATAAATGATTAGTCCCCTGTCTCACATTGTGGTGCAATTATTCAGAGAGTCATTTTTGTTCTTGAACTATGCTGCTTAGATATTCCTGGAAAGATTATCTCCTCCAGTATGCATTGGAGAATGTCTTGGATATTGGTGTGAAATGCACATAATTACTATATGCAGATGGAAGAGTAACTTTTTTTTTCAGACACAAAGATTCTAACACTGAGCAAGCTATCCAAATATGGTATTTTTTCCAAAAGACATCACACATATAAAATACACATAGAATCATGTTTCCTAATAGTTCTGTTTAGTTCCTAATAATTGTCACCATGAGAAATGCAATAAAGGAAAGAAGGTTTTCTTAAACACAACATATGTAAGAATAGCATTGTTCTACCATAGACACAAAGCACACCCCTGCCATTGAAAAAGCCCATTTATATATTTCTAATTTAAATATGAAATCATCACCGTGTTTCATTAAAAGCTATAGTTTTACTGTGGTCTCAAGGATGGTTACAAGAAGTGGGACATATAAACCATGTAGAAAACCAAATGACAAGCAAGGGTTACCCCTTTTCTTTGAACAATTATGGAGGACTGCAGTGAAACTCTAAACAAAACTAGTCTGCTGGGAAACTTTCAATACAAGGATCAGTTAATTCCTTCCAAAAAACAAAGCATACTTTCTCTTCCCATCATTCCTTCTCTTAATGAAGACTACCAAACATAGTTTTTCCTAAATGGCAAAATACTGACTGTATGATGTGACTCAGATTACAAAGATATTGTGAATTCTTAATTTGGTTTTCCTGCTGATGAGTAGAACTGTCTGTGTGGCTCTCCCAGAGGTGTCAGTGAATTCTTAGTTCAAAGTAAACACACTTCCCACAAACTCAGCTGCTTAATCTGTTTGCAGGCTGAATTATAAGATAGAATGGGTGACTGGGTGCTGGGAAGTAGCAGTGAGCATTTCCATGTTTTGTATTTTTTAACAGAAAGGCATGCTGTTGTTGTCAAAAGATTTTGCTCAGCTATTTAATTTTGCTACAGGCCTGGGAAGCTGATTGTAGCATTAATTGACCTGATAGACATTTTCCCAAGTAGTTAAGCATGTCAAAAAGAATTAATTATTCTAAGAAAAGCTCAAGATAAAGTTAAAAATAGTTTAGGTGATATCCCTAAGTCCATTAGAGCAATTTTGCTCTTTTCCAGGAAAAGGGAAATGGAAGTTTGGGGAAGATTCAATGAAAGCTAGATACTATTTTTTGAGATAATGTATGCCTACACTGCGACAGCAGCACATTTAATTCATTTATGTTATTTATTAAAACATTTATGCCCATTTTCTTCCCAGAAAGCCTTTAGAATAATATATAATTTCAAAATATTCTCATATAAAAAAATAAAGCCAACAGCTTAAAACAGAAGGAGAAAAAGCCAGAAGACAAATTAATTCAGATTTAAAATCCAATTAGAACCCAACAGAATAAAATAGTTTTATGGCCTGCCTAATAAAAATGCTTTTGAATGGATGCAGTTAGAAGGCAAGAGGCTTTTCCACAATTAATAATCCCATTTCTTCTGTTAAGACCTAGACAAGCTGCTTATTGTGACTGCATTCATAGCATCCTAGGGGCTAAGCCAGGAAGAGCTTGATGTATACTAATACAGGGAGTTTTAACAGCAACATTTATTTCGATATTCAAAAGGCTTTTGATAATGTCCTTCATGAAAGACACTCAAGCAGCGCCTTGCTCATGGATAGGAAGAAAGATAGGAGTGCTCTTTGGATTGAAACGGATTAAATAACAGAAAATAAGGAACAGCAATATGTACTTACTATTAGCAAGGGGATCTTTGTAAACGGGCTATCCCAAAAAAGTATTTTTGTTCACAGACATACAAAGGTTAGGAGTAAGTAGCTCAAACTAGTGAATGCTAGCCATTTATTTAGGGTGGCTAAAACAAGGAGGGACAGTTCTAAAAAACTCTCTTTAAACAGAGGAAAAGAACATAAACATAGCAAATGCAATGCCACTTAAGTAGTGATGCAAACTGGGACAGGAATGGCTAAATTCATGTATAAATAACTAAAATGATGGCAACTGAATAGGAATAGGTTCACAGAGTTTTGGTAGCTAGTTCAACAGAGCAGTGAGTATGATTGTTGTGAAGATGGGAAATTCATGGCCAGAAATATTAAGAAAGGAGTTTAAAATAAAACAGTTAATATCATAATGTCATTTTATCAAAATCTATGACATAACTCCTTTGTACTAGTTTACATAGTTATCACAAAGTATTACAAAAGCACTAAAATATTTTTGTAAAACGGAAAAGATTCAGCAAAGGGCATTAACAACAATCAATGTTTGGATGAACTGTCCAAGGCAGTTAAAAAACATTTAAGGCTTTTTGATTTAGGGAAAAGGCAAGCTATAGGATAAGAAGTCATGAGAGATATGTAGAGAATTGTGGACAGGATTTTTTTGACAGGAATTCAAGAATCTAGATAGGAAGAACAATTTCTTTCTCTTCCATAATACAGAACCCATGACCTACCAGTGAAGAAGACTGATTTGCAGAGGGAAAAGAAAGCACCTGGCACTCAGCAGTGTCAAACTACAGAATTCACTATTACAAAATTGACAATAATTATTAATTTGATGGTTTTAAAAGGCAATTACTGTCTTTATTAGAGGAATAAAGAGATTGATGGACTAATGCCTGTCCACTGGACTTCTGAAAATCCAAAGTCATTTCATTTAGCAAAAGGGAAATTAAAATACTGGGGGATCTGAGATGCTCAAACTTTATCCTTTTTTGGAAGTATGAAAGTGAGTTATGGAAATGTACTCACAAGTAACGTGCACATAATACAGCACAAGCATACAATGTGACTTTTTCTGCATCAACTTATTTTTCTATGCCCTTGTCTATCTCTTGGGCACTGTATCTCATTGTACCAGGCTGCTTTTGCTGCCTTTGTTAATTGACATGGAAAATTGCCATTAAGCTGTAGCCCTGACCTAACAAAATCCTGGCCAAATTAAATCAAACTTGCCACTGTGCCTTGTGGTGTCTAACAACTTACTGAGGATGGCAATGGGAAAGGGAGAAGTCCCTCGCAGGAGGAGCCAAGCTTACCAGCCAAGTACACCAACCTTCCTGGCATCCTAACAAAGTCCAGTAATCAGAAACAGCAACTGCCCATCACTCCTTAAGGGTTAAGTTAATGGCCATTCTTTCCAGCCCTCCTCAGAAGAAACCAAACTTTACGAACTCTGGCCAGCTGGGTATCTCTCAAAAACTAGTACTAAGGGGGCTATTTACAGGAATGCTCAGGCTTGGCAATCATTTCTGCCAACCTTCTGGCATCCTAGAAACCCCGGTGATCAGAGGTAGTACAGCTCATAAGGACAAGTCAACGGGCATTCTTCAATGTAATGCCAAACCTGGCACCCACCAAAAGCAAACAATAAGTAGGAATGTACTTTTTAGTGTTTTAGCAAGCTTAATTTTTAAGTTGGAATAAGAGATTTTCTGCACTGGTTCAATCACTGCAACTTAAACTTGTTTTCTGATCCCTGTCTGAAAAAAAGATTCAGAGATATATTTCAAAAATATGTTATAATAAAACTCTTGAAGACATCTGGCTAAAAAGTCTACTATTGTTATCATCTTCTAATCATGTCAAAAGCTGAAATAGGATATTTTTCTGATGGTGCCCCAAAGAAATGCGGAGGAGGGTGGGACTGATTTTCCTAATGGCAGCCCCTCCCTCTGGCACAGTTTGTTCCCCACGTTGGGTGTGTGTCTTTACCTTGATGTTTCAGAAGGTGATGGAAACAAACCTCTAAGGGACTATTTGGGATTAATCAGTGACAGCTATATGTCTATTTATAATGTGAATAGTTTTATTATAATTGTTACTTGTTTTAAGGGTGTTTCTATCAGTGTAACTCATATGTTGTAAAGATGCTTGGAATTGGAAAAGTAGGCAACATATACATTTAAATAAACAAACAACTGAACAAACAGTCAATGAGTATATTTTCTCCCTACATTCAAACTGGTTCAGATCAAATTGATTATACTTGTCATTCCAATGAAATATTCATTGACTCACTCAATTCACTCACTCAAATTGGCTTGCCCCCAGTTTCAATGTGCAAACTTGAATCAAATAACGCCTTCTTCAAATTTTCAGTTTTAAATGGATCAGAATTGACTCATGTCAGGCATGAATGTAATAATAGTAGTAGTAGTAGTAGTAGTAGTAGTAGTAGTAGTAGTAGGAAGGGACCTTGAAGGTCATCTAGTCCAACCCCCTGCTCAGGCTGGAAACTCTATACCATTTCAGACAAATGGTTGTCCAGTCTCTTCTTAAAAACGTCCAGTGTTGGAGCATTCACAGCATTTGGAGACAGGTTGTTCCACTGATTAATTGTTCTAACTGTCTGAAAATTTCTCCTTCGTTCTAGGTTGCTTCTCTCCTTGATTAGTATCCATTGCTTCTTGTCTTGCCTTCAGGTGCTTTGGAGAATAGCTTGACTCCCTCTTCTTTGTGGCAACCCCTGAGATATTGGAACACTGCTATCATGTCCCCCCTCGTCCTTCTCTTCATTAAACTAGAAACCGTTCCTTATATGTTTTAGCCTCCAGTCCCTTAATTATCTTTGTTGGTCTTCTCTGTACTCTTTCTAGAGTCTCAACATCTTTTTTTACATTGTGGTGACCAAAACTGGATGCAGTATTCCCAGTGTGGCCTTAACTGGGCATTGTAAAGTGGTATTAACACTTCACGTGATATTGATTCTATCCCTCTGTTAGTGCAGCCTAGCACTGTGTTGGCTTTTTTGGCAGCTGCAGCACACTGCTGGCTCATATTTAAGTGATTGTCCACTAGGACTCCAAGATCCCTCTCACAGTTGCTACTATTGAGCAAGGTACCACTTATACTATACCTGTGCATTTGGTTTTTCTTGCCTAAATGTAGAACCTTACTTTTTTCACCATTGAATTTCATTTTGTTAGATAGTGCCCAGTGTTCAAGTCTGTCCAGATCCTCCTGTATCCTAAGCCTGTCTTCTGAAGTGTTGGCTATTCCTGCCAGCTTGGTGTTGTCTGCAAATTTGATGAGTTCCCCACCTATCCCCTCATCCAGATCGTTGATGAAGATGTTGAAGAGCACTGGGCCCAGAACAGAGCCCTGGGGCACCCCACTACACACTTCCCTCCATGTAGATGCGGTTCCATTGAGGACCACACGCTGAGTATGGCCGGTCAGCCAGCTACAGATCCATCTGGTGGTGATGCTGTCTAACCCCATTTTTCTATCTTATCAAGTACTAGGTTGTGGTCTACTTTGTCAAATGCCTTACTGAAGTCTAAGTAAATTATATCCACAGCATTCCTCTGGTCCACTAATTTTGTCACTTGGTCAAAGAATGCAATAAGATTTGTCTGGCATGATCTGTTTTTGACAAACCCGTGTTGGCTTTTGGTAATGACTTTGTTTGCCTCTAGGTGTTCGCTGATTCGTTGTTTGATTATCTTTTCCAGAATCTTCCCAGGTATTGAGGTCAGGCTGATAGGTCTGTAATTTCCTGGGTCTTTTTTTCCCCCTTTTTTTGAAGATGGAAACTATTTCAGCTCTTTTCCAGTCCTAGTAGTTCCCCAGTGCTCCAGGATCTTTGAAAAATATAGTTCAGTGGTTCTGAAATCACATCTGGACTTAATTTAGATAGTTTCAGGAAGAATTGGATAACTAATTCAAAGAGGTTCCTTTTAACCTACTTCTCTCCAATCAGGAATACATAGAAGGAAATAGGATAGAGGAGAGCAAAACAAAGGCAAACTGGGACCAGTAAAGGACCACAACCGAGATAATTTTTCAATAAACAAAGTCAGGATTTTAATTATGCATCCTATTTTTTTTTCCCTAAACCTGCAATCCAGTTTTCAATTTCAATCCAATTTCAGGCTGATAGGTCTGTAGTTTCCTGGATCCATTTTTTTTTCTTTTTTTGAAGATGAGAACTACATCAGGTCTTTTCCAGTCCTCTGGTAGTTCCCCAGTGCTCCAGGATGTTTGAAAGATATAGTTTAGTGGTTCTGAGATCATATTTTCCAATTCCTTGAGAACCTTGGGGTGTAATCCATCTGGTCCTGGTGATTTGAACTTGTCTAGGGTGGACAGGTGTTCACTTACCATTTTCTTGCCTATCTTAACTTGTGTTTCTAATCTGTTTTTTTACAGTACTGTTTTTGATAGGTTGGACTGTTTGAAAGTGTTATGGTCCGTAGCCATAACTACTACTTCAATCTTTAATATATAAAGCTATCTTGACTATAAAGCTTGACTATAAAGTCTCTCGGTGTGTTTGTGTGGTGTCTGTGTGTTTCCTTTCTGCTTGCAAATTTTGCAAGTATTCTACATTGGTTACAAAATACCTTTGAAGAAGATTATAAAATGCCCCAAACATTCAAATAAATTGCTATTAAGTCTATTAAATTATTTTAATGCCTTATAAGAATGTTTAGGTATTTCTATCTTTTTATTCCCCTTTATGGATTACTGCCTTGTTGTGGCGAAGGGGCTTGCGTAACTCAATGAAGCTATAAGCTATGCCGTGCAGGGCCACCCAAGACGGACAGGTCATAGCAGAGAGTTCTGACAAAATGTGATCCACTGGAGAAGGAAATGGCAAACCACTCCAGTATCTTTGCCATGAAAACCCATGGACAGTACTAAAAGGCAAAAAGATATGACGCTGGAAGATGAGCCCCTCAGGTCAGAAGGTGTCCAATATGCTACTGGGGAAGAGCAGAGGGCTAGTACTAGTAGCGCCAGAAAGAATGAAGCGACTGGGCCAAAGCCGAAAGGACGCTCAGCTATGGATATATCTGGTGGTGAAAGGAAAGTCCGATGCTGTAAAGATTTTTTCTCCATAGGAAACTGGAATGTGAGATCCATGAATCAAGGCAAGCTAGATGTAGTCAAAAAAGAGATGACAAGACTGAACATTGACATCTTAGGAATCAGCGAACTAAAATGGACAGGAATGGGTGAATTTAACTCAGATGACCATCAGGTATACTACTGTGGGCAAGAATCCCTTAGAAGAAATGGAGTAGCCTTCATAGTCAATAGAAGAATAGGAAAAGCAATACTGCGATACAATCCCCAAAATGACAGAATGATCTCAATTCGAATCCAAGGCAAACCATTCAATATCACAATAGTCCAAATCTATGCCCCAACCACTGGTGCTGAAGAGGATGAAATTGACCGGTTCTATGAAGCCCTACAGCACCTTATAGAATTAACACCAAAAAATGATGTCCTTATCATCATGGGGGATTGGAATGCTAAGGTAGGAAGCCAAAAGATAACCGGAATAACAGGCAAGTTTGGCCTTGGAGAACAAAATGAAGCAGGGCACAGGCTAATAGAATTTTGTCAAGAGAATACGATGGTCATAACAAACACTCTTTTCCAACAACCCAAGAGACGGCTCTACACATGGACATCACCAGACAGTCAACATAGAAATCAGATTGACTATGTACTCTGCAGCCAAAGATGGAGAAGCTCTATACAGTCAGTAAAAACAAGACCAGGAGCTGACTGTGGCTCAGATCATGAGCTTCTCGTTGCAAAATTTAGGCTTAAATTGAAAAAAGTAGGGAAAAGCACTAGGCCACTCAGGTATGAACTAAATTATATACCTGATGAATATACAGTAGAGGTGACAAATAGATTTAAGGAATTAGATCTGATAGACAGGGTGCCTGAAGAACTATGGATGGAAGTTCGCAACATTGTACAAGAGGTAGCAACTAAAACCATCCCAAAGAAAAAGAAATGCAAGAAAGCAAAATGGCTTTCTGAGGAAGCTTTGCAAATAGCTGAGGAAAGAATGGAAGCGAAAGGCAAAGGAGAAAGAGAAAGATACACCCAATTGAATGCAGAATTCCAGAGAGTAGCTAGAAGAAATAAGAATGCCTTCTTAAATGAACAGTGCAAAGAAATAGAAGAAAACAACAGAATAGGGAGGACCAGAGATCTCTTCAAGAAAATTGGAGATATGAAGGGAACGTTTCATGCAAAAATGGGCATGATAAAGGACCAAAATGGCAGGGACCTAACAGAGGCAGAAGAGATTAAGAAGAGATGGCAAAACTACACAGAAGAACTATACAAGAATGAGCTTAACATCCCAGATAACCACAATGAGATGGTCATGACCTCGAACCAGACATCTAGAATGTGAAGTGAAATGGGCCTTAGAAAATCTGAGCAACAACAAAGCTAGTGGAGGTGACAGTATTCCAGCTGAGCTATTCAAAATCTTAAAAGACGATGCAGTAAAAGTGCTACACTCAATTTGCCAGCAAATTTGGAAAACTCAACAGTGGCCACAGGATTGGAAAAGGTCAGTTTACATTCCAATTCCAAAGAAAGGCAATGCCAAAGAATGTTCAAACTATCGCACCATTGCACTCATTTCACATGCTAGTAAAGTTATGCTTAAAATCCTACAAGCTAGACTCCAGCAGTATGTGGATCGAGAACTACCAGAAGTACAGGCAGGATTTCGAAGAGGCAGAGGAACTAGAGATCAAATTGCCAACATACGCTGGATCATGGAGAAAGCTAGGGAGTTCCAGAAAAACATCTACTTCTGCTTCATTGACTATGCAAAAGCCTTTGATTGTGTGGATCACAACAAATTGTGGCAAGTTCTTAAAGAGATGGGAGTACCAGACCATCTCATTTGTTTCTTGAGAAACCTATATGCGGGTCAAGAAGCAACAGTGAGAACTGGACACGGAACCACTGATTGGTTCAAAATTGGAAAAGGAGTCCGGCAAGGCTGTATACTGTCGCCCTGCCTATTTAACTTATATGCAGAGCACATCATGAGAAAGGCAGGGCTAGATGAATCAAAAGTTGGAATTAAGATTGCCGGGAGAAATATCAACAACCTAAGATATGCAGATGATACCACTCTAATGGCAGAAAGTGAAGAGGAACTAAAGAGCCTCTTGATGCGGGTGAAGAAGGAGAGTGCAAAAGTTGGCTTGAAACTCAACATTAAGAAAACCAAAATCATGGCATCCGGCCCTCTCAATTCCTGGCAAATAGATGGGGAAGAAATGGAGGTAGTGACAGATTTTATTTTTCTGGGCTCCAAGATCACCTCAGATGGGGACTGCAGCCAAGAAATTAAAAGACGCTTGCTCCTGGGGAGGAAAGCTATGGCAAATCTAGACAGCATACTAAAAAGCAGAGACATCACCCTGCCAACAAAAGTGCGTATAGTCCAGGCCATGGTTTTCCCAGTTGCAATGTATGGCTGTGAAAGTTGGACCATAAGAAAGGCTGAGCGCAAAAGAATTGAGGCCTTTGAACTATGGTGCTGGAGAAGACTCCTGCGAGTCCCTTGGACTGCAAGGCGTTCAAACCGGTCAGTCCTAGAAGAGATCAACCCTGACTGCTCTTTAGAAGGCCAGATCCTGAAGTTGAAACTCAAATATTTTGGCCACCTAATGAGAAGGAAGGACTCACTGGAGAAGGGCCTAATGCTAGGAAAGATTGAGGGCAATAGAAGAAGGGGACGACAGAGAATGAGATGGCTGGATGGAGTCACTGAAGCAGTAGGTGTGAACTAAAATGGACTCCAGAAGATGGTAGAGGACAGGAAGACCTGGAGGAACATTGTCCATGGGGTCGTGATGGGTCGGACACGACTTCGCAATTAACAACAACAAGAACAACAATCTTTTTATTGTACTTTTTAGGTCATGGAAAAAAGACACAATAGTCCATTTAGTTAACAAATTATATTTTTAAAAAAGATAGGCCACATACTTACTTTTGAAGTTTTTCGGTGGTCTCTTGCAAAGCATCTGAAGCTTGCTGAAATTTTAATTCTATACTTGTTTTCTCTGCTGCCATTTGCTGGAGCTGAGTTACCAGCTCCTCATTTTGAAGAAGGAGCATGGAGACAATATCATCTTTATTTTTCAAAGCTTTTTCATATGTTATAAGTGTGGAGTTGAACTGATTCTTAAGATTTGCTTCTTGGGATAGCGCTTGATGCAAACTGTTGAAACAAAAAATATGTACATCAGTGAGTACAATGTAATTTTAAATATATCGATCTAAGTCACATAAATATGTGCATACACATCCATTCGTGACTATTAAGTATATAAAGTGACACAAGAAAACCTGCTGTGTCACTCATGATAGTTTTAAAATACATTTAAATTAACATAGAGCTGACTCAGCAGCTTAGTTCTTTAGAGCCTTTTGACTATTTTTCTTTCTTTTCTTCTATAAGTAGAAGCAAATATTATTCAGGAGTTTCTCTGTATTTACAGGTACAAGTTGCTTCTGATTTGTACAATAAATCCCAAATCTCTTGCTTTTGTCAACACAAGAATTCTTTCTTAGGCAGCAACTTCAGTGAAATGAAACTGATTATCTTTAAGAAGATAGATAGATAGATAGATAGATAGATAGATAGATAGATAGATAGATAGATAGATAGATAGATAGATAGATAGACAGACAGACAGACAGACAGCAGACAGACAGACAATTGCAGACATTTATTTCTGAGGTTCAGCCTCACAGGCTATATCTGAATGAAAAACAAAATAACTTCAGAATAAGCTGGTTTATACTCAGGCTCCTGTATACATATGCCTACATTCCACTTTCATATTCTCACTATATACTAAATAATTTTTACTAAGCAGAACTGTGTAGATCTAAGTTTAGAAATTTCCGTTTCTAAGAGCAAGATGTGAAATTGATGCTGTATTCTATTATTTCTACCTGTCTTATTCTCATGGGGTGCAACCAAATCAGCTTCAGCTTCCTTCAAGAATAAGAAGCCAACAGCCCACATGCATCCTTATCTAGCAGCAGTTGTTGCCACCAACAACCCACTAAGCAGTTTTTAGTAGGCTCCTGGACAGCATAGCTGTGTAGGAAACCTGGTCATCAATGCCTTGACAGATGACTGAAAGCCAGAAGAGAAATCAGGTGTGAGGATCAAGGAATTAGAAGTAAGATTCCTGGGAGGCTACTTGGCTATTCCTTGACTAGATGTTCAAGGTTTCTAGGTTCTTGCACCTTTTCCCTTTTGTCCAGGAAATCTGTTCAGGAATATGGTTGTGACTGCACATGAACGTATTTATACACACTTCAATGTGTGAAAGTCTGACTTCAGTTTTGATCATGATTGGTTGTTATAAAAAATAAGAAATGTTTAAAGCAGCTGCTGAACCTAATAAAATATGTTTTATATATATTTATGGAGATTCTCAGTCATCCAGGTCATGGTTGCTTCTCATCCAACAAGCTTCTTCAGTTCTAAACTGAGGAAGCTTCTTGGATAAGAAGCGAAACATCTTTAAGGAAAAACAAATAAAATCCAGTTGCCTCTTGAAAAAAGCACTTTTGGGTTTTATATATACTTTATTTCACCCTTCCTAAAATTTTCCCAGGGAAGTCTAGTTGGGGTTATTCCTCAGTTTTTCTTTTTTGGAATATTTTTATGAAATAGGGTATTAAGGTTTTCAGATTACTTTCATTTTAATGACTGAAAAGGAATCCTGTATTAACTTAGTACAGAAATTTTATATCTATTTTTGGAATTGTTATTAATTAGCTAAAACAAAAGTAAATTTGTAAACAAATATTTTCTTCAAAATGAATGTTTTATTGAGTATTTTTATCCTATACAGTGTTTTGTTAGAAGCTTGCTTACTTACAAACATTGGGTGTATAGACTGAACCTATCTAAATTACTGTGTAATGAAATAGAAATGAAATAGAAACTATATTTTTCTACTGAAAAGCAAGAAGAAATCCTGCATTAAGTTTATTGGCGTCCTTTTGTTTCAGAACAAAAAATGAAGCACAACCAGATTGCCATTTCATATAGAAATTAAAACTCACCAGGAATGCATAAGTAAAATACAGCTGATTTAATAGGAATCTAAAAGTTAAAGGTCAAGGAATTGGCATGTCATTACACCTACCACCTGAGGTTGTTTGAAAATGATGTGAAGTATCTATTCAATTAAATAAGGACATTTTGAAATTATAAATAATGTATAAAGAGATAAAAAGTCAGCAGAATAGCAGATAAAATATATTAAACATGATTTTGCCATAAGTGAAAAAGAATAAGCATTTCAAAGTAGTATCCTGAGTTACAAGCTGAATAAATCAGTATACTATTTTTGAATATATATAAAGAAGTATCTTGTTGGATTAGACCAAGTCTAGCATTCTGACTTTCACATGTTTATTGATAAACCATAACTGATTTTTTGTTTTTCTTGTCATGCACATGTATACATAATCCGAACTAGACTGTGTTGTTTCTCTGTGTCATATATGTGGGTATATGCACAACTCTGTATTTATTTTTGTCATATTTATGTAGTATATATTGGAGATGGTGACCCTTTGAGAGCCGTATGCAACGAAATTTCATTTTAATGTATGCCGATTAGTGTACATTTAAAATGACAATAAAGTTATTATTCTATTCGATTCTGATTGAGTGTGCACAACATCTAAAGCAGAGGTCCCCAACCTTTTTGGTACCAGGGACCGGTTTCATGGAAGACAATTTTTCCATGGAAAAGGGGTGGGATGGGATGGAGGGGGGGGGGGGTTCAGGATGATTCAAGTGTGTTAAAGGAAAAATCTTCATCAGGGTCCAGTCCAAGCCGGGAATAAATAATATGGTGACTGCTTTAGAAAGAAGGTTGCAGTTTATTGAAGAGGAAAGCCAGATAGAAAGATGGTTCTGGAAGAAAAGAGAGAGCACATGTAGTAGGGAGTGGATTTTTATACTTTCTTGAACTTTTGTTTGGAGTTGTTCCTGTGCCATGAACTTTGTCCTGAGTCTGAGTGTGCCTTTCTGGTATTCTAATGGTGGTGGGTTAATCCTATTATGTCCTGTCTTAGAGTTTCGGTGGGGTATGTAGATTTTAAGGATCTTTGTCTTCCTGATATGTTCAGCTTCTAGCTGGAGGGCTCCAACCTTCCTGAATGGATTATTACATCTGTATTTCTAAAAGCTGGTTTCTGCTGAGTTGTCTGGTTGGGGTGTGTGTGGAGAAGTTTCTGCCTTTTTAAAGATCTTCTCCATTATTCCCTTGGGAAAATATATTCTGCCTTTTTAATATTCCCAAAAAATATTTCTTTTCTCCGGATTGTTCCCACAAGTGCATTACATTTTTTGATAATTTTCTAAATAAACAAATGAACAAATAAATAATGCACTTATTTCTATTATTATTACATTGTATTACATTAAAACAGTGACTTTCTGCTTCTAAGAAAGTGGGAAGGAAGAGATAATCCTAAACTAAGCCTTCTAGCAAAACCCAGCATGTTGAAGAAGTGCCAAGAAAAGAGAGAGAGAGAGAGAGAGAGAGAGAGAGAGAGAGAGAGAGAGAGAGAGAGAGAGAGAGAGAGAGAGAGAGAGAGGGAGAGCAAAACAACTCTCTTGGCTTGCAAACTTGGAGAGCTGCAGAAGAAAGGAGGAAAACAAACAGACACTAAAATAAACCACGAAAAGTAGGCAGGATGTTGCCAAAACACGAGACACCTGGAGCATCAAAACAAAAGCAAAAAACTCTGGTTGAAGTGCAATGGAGCCCAATGGTCTTAGAAAAGGTGCAGACAAGAGAGAGAATCCCTTAGAGACACAGGGCTTAAGGTGAAAGGTAGCTTCTCTCTGCCCCTATTTGCCCCCTGACAAAAAAACACCCTCACACACACATACCTTGGGAGGGTCCCCCTCCAATGAGGCTTTGGGGAAGCTCCAGGTTGCAAGCTGGGCTGGCACGTGCTTGCCTTGCAAAATTGGAGAATTGCACAAAGGGCGCACAAGCTCAGCTGAGGTGCTGGGAGGGAGAGAGGAGGAAAGTGAGGAAGAAGAGGAGGAGGAAGAAGTAGCAGGAGGAGTAGTAGCCAGTTGCAAGTGCAGCTGCCGGAGGACCTTTGCACTGAACAAGACAGTTTCTCCCAGCCACTCTCCCGCCCCTGCCCAGACCCCTACAGTCTCGCCTCATGCCTGGAGGTGGAATACGTGCCTTCAGCACACCTCCAGCTATGCGGTCTGGGTACTGGTCTGCGGCTCAGGGATTGGGGATGCCTGATCTCTTAATATAGTAGAACAGAAGTCCCCAAACCTTTGGGCAACAGGGATCAGTTCCATGGAGAAACATTTTTCCATGGACTGGAGAGTGCCTGGTTTTGTGTGCTGCCTGCATCCCATGGATGGGGCTTTGCTTGTTTGTGCAGACCGGCTGCTGGCAGGCTGCGGTCCGGTACTGGTCCATGGACTCGGGGTTGGAGAACCCTGATCTAAAGCATTATTTTATCAGTGCAGCAACACAACATGTGAATCTAGCTAACTTACATAGCAGTCATCCAGATGTCTCAGTCATCTAGGTCATAATTGTCTCAAAGGTTTCTTTTTTTTTTTTTTGAAAAAAAAAACTGGACTGACTTTTTTTTGAGAAAAAAAATCAGTCCAGTTGCCTTTTCAAAAAATACCTTTGTGATAGACATCCAGATGAATCAAGGAAGCTCAAAATTAAGACATGAGGACAAGACTCTTCTTTGCTGGTTCCTAATAACTGACATTTGGGGCATTTTGCTTTACAGTCTATAGACAGCATATGGTCATTTAGACTAGTAGCCACTGATCATTTTATCTTCCATGAATTTATCATATCATATCAATGAAGCATCTTATGGAAGTCTAGAATTTAGTTTTTATTTTCTAATGCTACATGTGGAGATTTGCGTTTACATAAAGATCAAGGTATATATCCAACTATAAAAAAGATAAAGGTTTCCACTGCCAGTTGTGACCAACTCTAGGGGGTGGTGCTCATCTCCGATTCACTGATGAAGAGTTAACATTGTCTGAAGATGCTTCCGTGGTCATGTGGTCGGCATGACTATATGCTGAAGGTGCAAGGAATGCTGTTACTTTCCTACCAAAATGGTATCTATTTATGTACTTGCTTTTGCATACATTTGAACTGCTGGATTGCAGGAGCTGGAGCAAGTAATGGGAGCTCGCTCTGTCATGTGGCACTTAGGTCTCAAACTGCCATCCTTCTAGTCAACAAGCCCAGTGTCTTAAACTGCTTGGCCACTGTACCCCTATATCCAACTATATGGAATCTAAATAAACAATCTGATTTTCAGAACATTCAAGAACTCAAAGGTAAGGGATGACCCTATGATTTATTTGAATTAGGGCAGACCTCTACTTGAATGATTGCCGATATGCCACATTTAAAGATGAAGAATCAAGTTGAAGATTATTATGTGAAGCAGGAGCTTTGACTTCAGTTGGGGTGAGAATGGGGCCAAATGAGAGGCTTTGCAGGAGCCCTGCTTAGGCAGGAAGATGAGGAGCTCCAGCAACTATCATGGATCTGGTGGCGGGGTGTGGCTCAGAGGAGGGAAGAAAAAGGAGGAGGAAGTCAATAGAAGGGAGGAAGAGAGAAGGCTTGGTGGAGCTTGCTGTTCTGTGACAGCTGATCGAAGAGAGAGTAAGAAGCTGGGGATTTTGCATTTGCTTTTTTGCTTTGTTACAGGCAAGCTGGACAAAAAAGGGAGCGATAGAGTGAGAGTATTTGCTGGAGCTGTTTGCTTGAAAAAGGCCAGGCAGGGAGAGAGAGAAAGTGGGAGTAGTTTGCTGGAGCTGTTTGCCCGAAGCAGGCCAGGCAGAGAGATAGAGGGTGAGAGTGGCCAGAGAGATGGTGAGAGTGACTGGTTGGAGCTGTTTCCTTGAAGCAGGCCAGGCAAAGAAAGAGAGAAAGAGTGAGGGGTGGGGAAAGGTGAAATTTTATTGTTTCTTTCTCTTTTGATGTGGGCAGGCCAGATGAAGAGAGGGAGAGAGAGGGTAGTTTGGGGAGTTTAATTCCTTCCACTCGTTGGAGTAAGTTAGGCAGAGGGAGAGTTAGGGAACAGTTTGACATACGTCTTTTAGTGGGAGGTAAGGGGTTTTTTTTCTTTATAGGATCAGCTGGGGAAGATAAAAAAGGATTACATGGAGTAAGGTCAGAGAGGGCAAGGAGAGCGGACAAGAGAGGCCTCTGCCAGCACCAGAGATTGGTTGCCATCGTTCTAGGCAAGTTGTTGTCATGAAAGATGGATTAACATCGTCCTGGGCAAGTTGTTGCCACCAGAGACTGGCTACCATTGCTTTAGGCAAGCTGCTGTCACCAGAGACTGGCCACCATCATTCTAGGCAAGTTGCCGTCACCAGTGGCTGATTAACATCGTTTTGGGCAAGTTATTGTCATTAGAGATTGACTATCATCTTCCCTGTAAGTTCTTATTGCCTGAGATCAACCACCATCATTCCAAGTGAGTCACCGTCGAGAGAGAGCGACCATCACTGCCCCATGTGCGTGGCTGCCGATCGTGACTGAATACCACGTTACGTGCAGAGGCACCAACATGAGAGACCTCTTTGGGCTGGTGGCCACTTGGAGGGGAGGTCAGGAGGGCCCAGACTTAAGCAGTTCCTATGGGGATGGCACTACACATGGAACAATTAACACCTAAAAAGCATACCCCTAAGATATAAGTACAATTGTACACTGTTACCTGTTCAGTTTTCCTTTAGCATGTATGTACTCAGATGTATACTCACACACAAGGTTATGCAAACCTATGTCTTACTGTTTTTCTTTTTCATGATGTATTTCCTATTGGATGGCTATATTGCTTGATGTTCTCAGCTTAAGATTTTTTTCACATGAAAGTAACTGAAATCCTTGTTGACTTGGCCTCCTTTTCTGGTTCAGAACTGTAATTTCTTTGGCCATTCATATGCTTCACTGTGCAGTCTGTTCCTTTTGCATTCTTTTCCTAACTGAATGGATTTTTCAAGATGGTAATGATCAAATGAGCCCCCCCCAAAAAAGTATGTGTGTGTGTGTGTGTGTGTGTGTGTGTGTGTATTTCACTGGGCAACATGAAATGAAGCATCCATCCATTCAGCTCAGAGTCATTTTATATGCATAGCAATCAAACATAACTTACTGTATAGTAATTAAACAAACAACATTGTTCTTTCTTAAGTTGCTATAATATATAATGTGTCCAAGTTGTTGCTTAATTTTTCCCACCCATCCCCAAACAGCAAAAGCTGCAAAATGCTGGATCATGGTCTATTGCAGCCATGTTCCAGGTGATGCACATATCATTTATTGGCTACCTCACCTCAACCAAATCTGAGCACATACTAGCCTCCATACAAACGTGTCTTATATGTGTCTTATTTTGTAAAAGGTTTCTAGTGATCTCAACAGGCACTTCTGTTCTAAGACTCAGTGTCAATCTGAATTGAGTATTATTTAGGGCTGAAAAATATGTACTCATTTAAAATAAGTACAAAGGAAACTGTTTTCTAGTACTGGCTAGTAGCACTAGCTATCATTAAGCCGTAGCCTTTACTGACTAGAATGAAGCCCATATATATAAAAGTGCACTGCATCTCATATTTATATTAAATAGGGGGCTGCATGACATTCACAACTAGGAAAGCTAAACATAATAATAATTCTGCCCAAACATAATAATAATTCAAATTTGATATAGTTGGAAACATTCTGACAAGATATCATTTGAGTAAAATATATATATATAAATTAGTAGCTCTACCAATTTATAGCATACAAAGAAGAATGTGGTGAAGGGCCCATTCAGTTAAATGTTTTAACAGCAATATCTTAGTAAAGTTTCCAAATCTTGGGAGATGTAATGGAACCATCAGTGCCATTCTTCATCTACTTCAAGCAGTTGAATCAACTCAAAAAAAAAGGAGCTCAATTTGCAGCTGTACTAGTTGCTGTTTACTTTCATTACTATCTCTGCTTTAAAAATTATACAGCTCACTTTGCATGCTGATTTTTTTTTTAAATTAAGAAACAGTTTGAAGGAAATAGTGATTCACTAGTGAGACAAAGCGGAAATCAATTCCAATTTGATAGCTTCTATGTGATGTAAAGTGTGTGTTCTTTCTAATTAAATGTAAACATGTTTAGTTCTAAAGTCCAGTAGGGATGACAAGAGCCACTAGAATGGATTGCTTAAGCATCGATCAACTAAATTTCCAGAGTCTTTTATTCATTCCCTAGGATTCTTGAGCAATCTGTGGCAGGGTTAGCGTCAGTTCCAACTGATTTTAATTTAGGTCATTTTCAGGTAAGAGAAGAGAAAAAAGAGCAATCTTGACAACAATGTTGAGTGCTCAGTGATACCCAGAGTTATTCATTAACCATGTCCTTCTGATAGCTAATCAATACCAATGCATGGAGCCAAGCTCTAAACTGCCCCTTTCCTGAAAGCCAAGTCTTGGTAAATATTTAATGGCAGTAAAGGTGTTTTGGTTGTTATCAAATTGATACCTTAAAGAACTCTTAAAAGAACTTTTATCTTCCTTCTCTTTTCAGAATTTGTTCAGTCATTATATGGCCCTGATGCAAAATGCTTATTTATTGCAGTTGACTTTGGATAAAGGATATCCAACTGCCCTCTGTACCTATCAGTGAAAATCCTCTACTTCAAAAATATTTTTGTTAAAAAAATGCCATCCAAAACCTGAGTTTTGTTTTGAAAAGATGAAAATACATAATAAACTATATCAGAGTGCTGCAATTAATTGGTTTTAATTGACTTAGGAGATCTGGAGTAGGCAATTTAGTGCCACCAGAAATTTTGGACTATAACTACAGTCTTTCTCAGACAGCTATCTGGAGAAAAAGAGAGATCAGATTGCCTATCCCTGTTCTTGTTCAATCAAACAGTCCAATTATATGCTGAAAGCAGACTGAGTTTACAAAAATAGCCCTCAAAGGCAATAGGAAACCACTTCCTTATTCCTGCCAAGAAAATGGCATGAGCCATGAGCCATCAGAGACTGACTTCTTAGTCCTTAAAATGCTTTCATTAACTGCATATTTATTTATTAATTGTCTTTATCTTCCTATGTATTAAAATTGTTTAATTTATTTCTTTAGTTTAATTTATTTTTTCCTATACATTGGATTGGACCTTTTCATCAGAATAAATAAAGCTTTGGAGCCAATCCACTTTGTACAGCACACACATACCTACTGTTGTTTTTCATCAAGGAAAGATATTGAAATAAGGAAGATAAAGATGTGATTGACAAGGAAGAAACTTTGGAAGATATATTTTTCATTGGTAACCCAGGCATATATTTAGAATACCCACACTCTTGGTCAATCCTTATATTATTTATAAATCAAATTTATATAGCTGCCCATTTCACAAAAATATTACCTAGAAATGTGGCCCACAGAAGACAGTTATACCCATGCATCCACTATATTATAGTTTGGGCAGAATGGAAACGATCTCATTGGCATTCCAGCTCATATTGCTAAGTCAGGTGTTATTGCAGGATTCTCAATTGTATATGGAATCTACACAAATTGAGGAGTTTTGTCACTAAAGAAGGATAACTTCAATACATAAAATACAGCAGAGATATGTGATTGGAAATGAGATGGAAACAGCTGGGCCAATTACTATTCTCCCCTCTCTCTCCCCACCCAGGAATGCATGAAAAAGAGAAGCCATCTCTTTATATAGTTCATATTTGTATGATAGCAGTTGGGAAGGTGGAGTTTTTGAACACTGAAAAGTACAATGCTGAATATAGATTTTTGGATGATTAAAGAGCTTAGTAATCAAAAAAGCATATTAATCTTTGTTGCAACCAAAATAATATTTTCAACTGGGGTTAAATTAGCCTCAGCCACTTATACTACAATTAGCAATCTAGGTAACATAGTAATTGATCTGCTGATTAGTATATATTTATTAGTTCATTTATTTATTACTTTGATTTTGAGGCTATCCAACTCCCCAGCTACTCTGGGAAATGTACAATATTTAAAATATTCCCCCTGTCCATCATTTGTTCAGGTTCATGTAGGAATGGCATATCTGATTTTGGCTGATATCAAGAACATGTAAGATATATACATCTCACCTTTGCAACTGATATGAAGGAGCCAGTATGACGTTAAAATATGTATTTCCTTGCCTTTTACATTTATTCTGAATATGTCCTCATATATAAGGCAAGGAAGAATAGGAGTATCCCGCTCTGTTCTGTCTTTCTGTGCACTTGAGGCATTTCCATATCCATGACCAAACTAACAGACAAGTAACCCAACCTGGCTGTATACTTTAGAACAATAGTGAGCAATCTTTTCATCAGTGCATGCTCTTGATCTTTGAGTAGCATGCTGATGGCTCAAGAATAAAATTTTTGAACCAGGCCACTACATTATTCTTGCTATCAATTAATATCAGAAGTCCATATCCTTGGAGTCAGATTGACAGGACTTAACTAAAAAGCAGATACCTAGTTACATTTAAAAAGAAAAATATGGTCTTTCTGTGGTGGTCCATAATATATACAGAAGAAAGTCATTAGCATGTGGTAACATAGACACTTATCTGCTTTTGCTGAAATTGCCAACATAACATCATGGGTACCTTCTTGGCCAGACATCAAGTCTCCAAATCTATGATATTTTAAAAAAAGTTCTAAACATTTTTTTAAAAAATATAACATTCTGCAAAACAAAGAACTAGCCTCTAGAATCATCTTTATTTATTTATTTATTTATGAGACTTATATACCGCTTTAAGTGCAAGCACTCTCTAAGCAGTGTACACCAGTAAGCAATGTATATATATATTTACATTGCCCCCAACAATCTGGGTCCTCATTTTACCTTCCCCGGAAGGATGGAAGGCTGAGTCAACCTTGAGCCGGTGAGATTTGAACCGCTGACCTGCTGAACACAGTCAGCTAAAGTGGCCTGCAGTACTGCACTCTAACTGCTGTGCCACCTCGGCTCTTTTCTAGAAAAGTTTTGGATTCCACATAAATACAAAAAGTGTTCTTACAAAAGTAAGTTTTCTAACGGTCATGAGTGTTGTGGGAAGCTAGAGAGGGTGGCAAAAAATAATCTCACCAGTTAAACAAATGGATATTTTTTGACTGGCCACAGTTTCTGTGATATCCCCTTATGGCAGTCATTTTCTTTGTGTTTCCGTAATAATAGCAATAAACTACATTATGATTATGATTTTGTATTATTATTTCTCTGAAAGATGTCTGCATCCTCCAAAACTGTTTTGTTAGCTCAAAAAAGTTGAGAAATCCTATGTTTTTGTCCTTACTTTAGACAGCCAGCTATGCAACATGCATAGTTCAATTATATACTGCATGTAAATGTAGGTTTTTTTGGGGGGGAGGGAGAAATCTGCAGCTTTCTACTTTACAATGAGATCTTGAGTTTATGGACAGAATTTGCCCATTTAGAATGCGATATAAACAGTTTGTGTTTTTATTCAGCTCCATAATACTGTCATTTTCCCCCATTATGTTTATTGTAAAGTAGCCATCCTGTTTAAATCATTTTTCTTATTAAAACTATCCTCTTAATCTTTAGTTACCTTTCCTTCATTTATATTAAAGATATCTGATTATTCAATATGTGTGAATATCTATGAGAAAAACTACTTTTTTCTCTATTCAATCATATCCAATTCTTGGAGACTGTCTGGACAAGTCCCTGCAATTTCCTTGGCAAAGTTTTTCAGAAGTGGTTTGCCATGAATTAGCCTAATAAAATTTACCCTATGAAAATAACACAGGAGACATTGTTCAGACCCGCTATTTCTACTGCAGCTTCATAGTCACTTTTATTTCATTCCTCTGGATAAGATGATAAAAACCTTCCATTCTAGAGAAGAATAATGTTACTATTGTTCCATGTAGGTTTATAAGTGTTCTGATTTGAAAAGATTCCTGACATATCTCTGAAGGTAAAGTAGGCTTGTGGTTCACCTTTTCCAAAATATGGATTTAAGAATGTTCATTCAAGTACATGACAGTATTATAGTATTAATATAATTATTCATGAGTATGCTGGTACCACTAATCAATTTTACTCTTAACCTCATTAATTCTACTTATTAATAATGTCAAAGATACTGAATGGGCTTAATAAAGGGGTAATCAATACAAACTGCATTAAAATTAGGGGGGTGGGTAAATGTATTACTAAGTATGTTTCACGAATTGTAGAATTATTCCTCTGTTTAGTCAAGTGTTAAAATATTCACATCAATTCCTTATTTTCATAATATTCCTTTTGAGAAAGATAACAGCCATTAAAAAAAACCCAGTTCCCACCTGGCTAAACCCGATTTACAGGTTTTGTTGAGGGGAAAAAAAGCGCATGACTTAATTATTGAAATAGATCTATTAGAACTGTCCCCCAATCCACCTTGCCTGCTCCACCTACAAATGAACTCTGAATGACCCATTTTATGCAAAAAGAATTGTAATAACTTGCACTAAAAGCTGTTGTAACGCTAAGTCTGTTTGGAAGACAAAAGCTTGATTCAGAAATGTGTAAGATGTCCCAGAAAAGCTCTACTTTTGCTAGTTAATTGTACAGTGAATAAATAGCTAAGCTAATGTGATGTACAATTTAACTTATTTCCTTAGAGTTAACAGAATAACAGCTAAGCAATATTTAATTAGGTTAGTTTTTGTTTGTAACCAATACACAAGTGGTAATCTATTGTCCACACTGATTCCATTGAAACAAAAAATAAACAATGGTGTCAACATAATTCACTCCTTTCACCAGGTATTATTTTACTAAGAAGAGCAATTTCATCTCTATATATCTTTTCAACCTTTTCACTCTTTGTACCACTTTTAGGATATGGCAACATCCGAGTACCACCAGTCATTTAGCAAGGTGTCAAATCTTGATGACAAAAAAAAAGGAAAAAAGTGATAAAGTACAGGTAGTCCTTGACTTACAACAGTTTGCTTAGTGATGTTCAAAGTTACAATGGCACTGAAAAAAGTGCCCCCCAAGCCACAGCTGAGCAAGACATCTGTCTGCCCACCCGGCGGCACTCTTCCTCCTGTCCGAGGTTTCCATTGTTGTGAGCATTTCTGTTGAGGATTAGCAGCGGGGGTGGGGTGGGGGGTGTTTGGTTTTTATTCCCCCTGTCTGCTGTGTGGTTGCAACAGGTTTTGGTCACTTCACATGACCCTGGGACACTGTGACCGTCATAAATATGAATCAGTTGCCAAGCATCTGAATGTAAATTACAAGACCCTGGAGAGGCTGCAACATTCCAGCTGATCAGCGCTTTTTCTGGGCTCAGCAGAAGCACCAGGATCAGCACCGAGCTCCAGCTGGAGCCTGGCACTGCTCCTGGCACTTCCGCTGAGCCCTGACAACCCTGCAGCTCCAGCCATCTCTCGCTCAAGCTTGTGCAGTACTGCCACCGGTTCAGCTCATTCCCCTCCCCCGCTACCACTTTTCTAGGATGGTTGCGTACCACCTGCCAGGTGCCAATGTACCACAGGTGGTACCCATACCACTGGTTGAAAAGCCCTGCTCTAGATAACAGTTCTGCAGTTTCATTTTTCTGAATAACAGTATTAATGAAAATGGCAATGTTTTATATTTTAAAATGCAACAGTGAAGATCACGTTACAGGAAAAGTTACAAAATCATATAGCTAGCTATATGTTTTCAGAAGCTAACTCTAATAACATACAGGTAGTCCTCGACTTATGACCACAATTGAGCCCAAAATTGATGTTGCCAAGTAATATACTTGTTAAGTGAGTTTTGCTCCATTTTATGGTCTTTCTTACCACAGTTAAATGAATCACTGCAGTTGTTAAGTTAGTAACACGGCTGGCTTCCCTATTTGCTTTGCTTGTCAGAAGTTCACAAAAGGTGATCACATGACCTTGGGACACTGCAACCATCATCAATGTGAGCCAGTGGCAAAGCATCTGAATTTTGATCACATGACCATGAGGATGATGCAACTGCCATAAGTGTGAAAAACTTATGTCACTTTTTTCAGTGCTGTTGTAACTTCAAACGGTCACTAAATAAACTATTGTAAGTCAAGGACTACCTGTAATTTGGTTTATGCTTGGTTGGTTTTCTAGATAAGCACCCACTCCTTTTGATGTATTCTGTGCTTATTTTTTAATAATTCTGAATTTGTATACTTACCTATTTGATAATGCTACAGCTGTACGTCTAGATAATAAAGGTATTTCATTTAGTTTCTATGGCTTTCTTCATTTAAAAAAGTATCTAACTAAAGAGGCTTATCCACATAGACAAATTAACTTATATGAGTTTTGGAAAGCATCAGGGATAAAGAGTTTCAGGCATGTTTTGAAGAATGCTATAATTTCCAATTTTTGAGCATTGGAAAATATATCCCTAAGTTTGGGTCTTTCTCTTGCATAAAACATGTCCCCAAAGGACACCTTTCCTCATTTGTCAGAGAAAAATATCTAGGTGCTACGTAAGTAACTGAACAGAGCATTAGTGCATATAAACACTAGTAGACACCGATGATTATGATGTGATAAGGAATGGAGCACAATCTCAAGATGAATATTGTAAGCCATTTGGTGAAGGAAATGCTCCTACCTCTTTCTTTTTCACTCAAATAAATTTTGCAATAATGCTGATGTTAGTTATAATGTCTTGCAAAAAGGTGAAAATTAGCAGCCAGAGTTTGCTCAATTATAAGTGTATTTCCTTATAGCACATCTACCAATATACAGTATAAACATACCCTCTCCTAAGAAACCAGAGATTTATTGTTGTCCTTATATCCTCAGCATAAGGATATAAGGACAACAAAAATTCTCAACAAAATCAGAACAAAGAATAATTCCATATTCTCCAAAATAAATACTGTTGATTGGAAGAATTAATATCCATTTTTAAGCAAAAGAGATTTTCAGGCTTACTTAAGCATAGCCACTAATTACTTATTACATCTTTTAAATTATATGAAAAAACAGGTTGGTTCCTAAATCTAATTTAACATCTTTCCAGCAGTCATAATAACAATAGATTTACTATAAATGTTATCAGATAATTGATTTGGTGTAGTTAAGGCACCAGGCTAGAAAGTGGGAGACTGTGTGTTCTAATCCTACCTTAGGTACAAAGTCATCTGGGTAACCCTGGGTCAATCATTCTCTCAGCAATACGAAAGAGGCAATGGCAAACCACTTATGAAATTTTGCCAAGAAAACAGCCAGAAGTTGTCCAGCACAGTCATCAACATTTGAGACTGAATTGAAAGCATTGATAGATAGAGAGAGAGTGTGTGGGTGTGTATTTATTCCATTTAATGTAAATGCTAATGTAGAATGTAGTGTATTTTCTTCACAATTTCACTATAAACAAATGTTTTAGAAAGAACTAAGATTGATTCATGAATTCTTCCATAAGCTCTTTCGCCTATAAAGTACCTACATGCTTCTGAGAATGAATAATTCTAAAAAAATTGTTCTGAAAGAAAGTGATCTAAAGCGAAGAGGCAATAAAAGCTGTCAACCCAAGAAACTATCTTTTTGGAAAAAAAATGTGCTCTTTGTCCAAGCAGTACACTTCACAAGAGACTTAAATGCGCTACAATCTTCTGGAACATAGAAATGTGCACTCAAAAATTAAAGTATATCACATAATTCTGTCTTGAAATGAAACCATCTGGGGCACTTTAAAGATGGTCTCAGGGGCACCCAAGGAGAAAAGTTCAAACATCTAAGAGTGAACAACTATCCATTGGAGAAGAATTTCAGCAGCCTGCCTCATCAAGTACTGACAAATGGAATGTGAGAACTGTTCCTTAGATGAAAAGAGACAGACAGAACAATTCAACTAATGGGATCACACTGAGCTAATGGGATCACTCTGACTTGCCTAGCTTCTGTAGGCATATGTCAAAATGCTAATGTTATTTTAAGGTCGTTTCTTTTATTTGTATATTCACTAGCAGTCGGCCATGACTGGCTTGGAGAATTTTGAAGCAGTTAAAACACATCCACATACTTTTAAAGATGTAAGGCATAAAGCAAACTCCCTTAAACACATGTTGCTGAAAAAGAATAGCACTGCCCAGAGTAGTTTTTGGAATTTATAAATTGTCTAAAAAAAACACTTTTTCCAGAATGCTATATCTATTGATTCCTACCCATTTGGGGTGTTACTTGGGATTACTGTGTATAAACCAAGAAAGCAAATATACAGAAGTACAATGCCAATGGGTTGTTGTAAAATTGTTAGAATTTTCCATTTATATTATCATTTTGATTTTCAGAAAACACAACCTACCAAACACCTTGCATGCCTGCTGTTCTAACCATCAACTTGAGATCAACATATTCATAATTTAATGCTTCATAATTCATTTCTGCTAGTATTCATTAAATTAATATGATGTATTTTTGTAATTCTCAGGTGAAACATATTCAACTGATTCCAGGGGAAATAAAACCATACCCTTAATTTGTGTGGGAATTATCAGTTATCAGTTTTGCTGAAAGAAAACTTCTAGTGATGAGAAAGTCAGACTGGGACAGAAGTCCCAATGATTCCTATATGAAATAAAATGCCAGAAATGATCTTGCTCATACTAAGTCAAGGAAGGGATTGCAGCTTTGTTTCTCCACAATATTTTGGAATTAGAGGCCTCAATAATGCCATTTCCCCTCACATCACTTTTCTTTGGAGAGGAAAAGTCAAAAAATAATCTGTTGAGATGAAGAATCCACAATGTTGCTGTCCAATGATATCCAGCACTGGAAAGAACAAAGAGGTCACTACTCTTTTCCTGATTAGGCAGCAATTTTAAAAAGCAACAACAAAAGGACCAAAATTTCAGTTATAATACACAATGTGAGGTAATTTTAATCCTTTTGCTTCCTTAAGGAAATGAACTTCTATAATAAGTACATATTCAGAGGTTAGTTCTCAACATGTGATAAAAATCTTACTGGATAAGCTAACTTATCCAGGTGAATAATTTGCATGTAAATCTTCAAAAAATATTTCTACTAGTTCTTCAATTATACCATCACTGCATTTCTTCTTGTAGAAACCAAATGCTTTCTTTTCTTAAAAATTATGAATCTAGATAAAGTTGTTAAAGTTGTGTGTGTTTGTATGTGTGGTGGTGATGGGGCAACTTTAGAGAAAGAGTCAGAGAACTGCATCCTGGAAACCTAAGATCTGATGACTTTTATTATCTATAACATCATTAGTTTTAATACCAGTATAGATTAGTTTTTGTGATACTACTGTTACCTTCGGCCTTGTAACAGTGGGCATCACTATTGTGATTCCACACTGATCTGCTTCTAAACTCTGCTTTTCTTTTTTACTATTATCTTCTCAAAGAATTTGTTTTTTCTGAAGCAACATAAAACCAATATGAACAAATCTGAGTTTCTTTCAATTTCACAATCTATTAGCAACAGATTCCTCATTTATAGCAATGTAGAAACTAACATAGCTAATAATCTTATTTTGGGGGCAATAGAATTCACAGAATGACCATACTCCTTGTAACAGGATATAAGAAATGATACCAATTTCCCATCAGTGAAGGACCTCAAGTAGAAGTGCTGTGGTTCTCATTCAAGAGTCATAGTTGATAATGGCATCTTAAATTGAGTGTGGAATGTTTTCACATTGACTGGCCCTTGTTGGAATGAAGGGCTACACAAACCAACCATGAGCATGCCCCTCTGTTGATTATGTTCCTGCCTCCATTTTCATACATTCATTTACACAAACATGGCCTTTGTGAAGTCATGCAAATCCTCCTCTCTCAGCTCTGACCAGAAGAAAAGAGTGATGCATGGGCAATTGAGGAAAGAAGCTTGGATGGCAAGATGAAAAGATTCTCCATGATTGATTAAACATAAAATGCAATCCTTTCCAAGTGTTCCTAAGGAGTTTCAATATTCACAATCACATTAGTTGGTACACATTTCATGGCCATGTGGGCAATCTTCTTTTGGCCAGTAAATGGTCTTGCTCTTTGAGTATGCCCAGAATATATGATCATGGGCGGGCAAGAAATTAGTGGGAGCAGAAGCAACTTCCTTCCTTCCTGTTAGCTTCTCTATGGAGTTTTGTAGTGGGAAGCTGGCAGTGAATATCGAAAATCTCTCTTCTCTCCTCTCCTTCTCTGTGGCAGGCAGGTAAGTGGCTGCTGCTGAGTAGGGGAGGGGAATGCATGAGGAGCCCTGGTGGCATAGTGGTTAGAATGTAGTAATTGCAGGCAAACTCTGCCCGCAGCTTGGAGTTCGATCCTGATGGTACTCAAGATTGACTTCCATCTTTCCGAGATTGGTAAAATGAAGAACCAGATTGTTGGGGCCAATATATTGATATTATTAACTGCCCATAGGGTGCTATAAAGCACTATGGGGCACTATATAAATCTAAGTGTTATTGCTATTCCTATGAGTGACCGGCACCATGCAAACGTAAAGGGACTGGACCATTTCTCTATTGACTTTCTCCCTGCAAGCTTCTCTCAAGGAAAGATTTTGGCAAGTTAGCAAGAATTGTTCACAGTCATATCTGTTCTTTCCAGCCTCCCCATCAATTTGTGGGAAGCTGTCAGGGAATGTTGAAAATGAGAATCACATGTCCAAGGCTGACAATAGTAGTCTGGTGGTGGTGCTGAACAGTCTCAGTGCAAAGATGATGAAGTGGCAAACATCCTCCCCCCCAATATCACTTGCTCTGGAGTAATGGGTCCCAGCATTCTGTAAGATAGTTCATTTGAAGTATCTTTGCTGACACAGTTTTGTTCTATGATTTGCCCAATTGAAGATTATAAAATATCACATGAGAGCTTTAGTAGAAAAAATATTTCTTATGTATTTAGTATTTTCTCCCTTTTGTTAATTTAAAATCTTATTAAGTAGTCATTTTTGGAAATTTTCTGGGAGTCACACAAAAGGTTTCGGCAAGTTCTGGGACCTCAGGTTTGTCTAACACTTTTTTTTTTTAAGTGTCTTGGGAGAGCATGAATCTTCTCTGATCAATATCACTGTGGTAATCTAATGTACAACAAAATATAGGTACTGATCAGACTTTTTAGATTTGATCTTTCTGTTGGGAAGAATCAAGCCACTAGAATGGTTAATGGCTAGGAAAATATGATAAAGATCTAATTAAATGAATAAAAAGGAATGAGTCTGGGATACAACTGAAAGCAAATTAGCTTGATGAAGCTGAGCACTGTCTAGATAGGTGATAAGCTTCCGGGATGCTGCTTTGAATTCCTTGATGGCTGAGTAAGAAATGTACTAGATAAATAAATATATGAAATGTCAAGAAACTATAGGTTTCTATGAAGGCACTAAGAAAAAGTTACTTAAATATGGATAAGATTTGACAATTGTAGAAACAAATAGTCAAAACTAAGAAATTTCAAAGTTAATTACACCTCCTCGGTGATAATGGCTCCTTGATTGAAATGCTTATGGCAAACCTCTGAGGAAATCAGGGTGGGCTTTTTTGTAAAATCCCACACATTATAAAATTATACATAGAATAAAATATTTGGTGTGTGTGTGCGTGTGTGTGTAAAATTGATGGCAATATATTTCTTATATTAGCTGGATATCTAATCACTGGTATCCCAATCAAGATAATAAAGTTCAATGACATATATAGTACTACAAATGATTACCGATTTGGAGAAATGTGTAATACAACTAAAAATTAATTCTTATCCAACATGAGATATTTTACCCATCTCTTGAACAACTAAACAACTAAACCATATTTTACTGATGTGCAGGGGCAGCCATGTGGGAGATCAAAAAAGTCAAGATAGTGGCTTTTTATGGGCTCCTTTTTATGTGTTTGGCATGCGATGCATGTAAAAAAGAGGCAGAGCTTCAACTGTGTGGTCACAGATCCCAGCCTGACTTTTTTGACACCTCTGTTTCCCGCAGATGCACCTGCTTATTTGTAAGCAAGTTTGTGTTCTCCAGATGCTTTGGGTCACAATCCCATGACTTGGTCATGTTGGGTAGGGTTGAAAGAAACTGAAATGTCAACTGCCTGTTGTTGTCTCCTAACACTATATTATTCATGCCTACTCAGACATAAGACTCATTGAATTCATTGCACTAGGAAAAGGCAAATAATATTGTTGCTTTTTTCTGCTTAAATATTCTGACACAGTTAACAAATTAATAATCAGAAAGAGCAGCTGAATAAAGCCAATAACAAATTCATAGGCATAATATGGTCATGAAAGATATTAGAAATTCGGGGACTTGTTGGAAAAGAAAGATGGAAAGAGGGGCTTTATAACACCTTCAATGACTATTCATTCTCTACTGAATATATCTTCCCCTCATCTAGCATAATTCAGGAAGGCTAAACTCTGAGATTTTGGAGTACAGCTGTTCAGGAGGAAACAAAAAAAAAAGCTATTAAAACTGTTGGGAGCCATTTGGAAGAGAAAATCTATGGACATGGGAAGTGTTGTACTTCTTCCTGCTGATTTTCCTCGGCAAGTCACCTCCAATCTCTGAAGTAACAATCGCAAGGGAAACACAGACATGGGGACCCCATGTTCTTTTTGGAATTTCTATGTCTAACCTAACCAATACAAAAACAAACACTGAAAAGCCTGTTGTAATAAAAACACTTGTCTGCAGAGGTCATGAGGAAAATAAGCCTTCAGTTTTACTGTCCCTTTTTGAACTTATACAAGAGCTAGTATCATAGTTTAATGTGAATTTTGTATGCCATATATATAATCTAGAATTTAGTGCATGCAATGTTAGTAAATGAATAGAGTAACTGATTGTTGAGAACTTCCCAGTCTTTTTTTAAACATCATCAGAAACTTCCTAAGATTAAAATACATAAAAAGGCATTGCGAACACTGGTTTTTAAAATGATATCGTATTAAGATATAATTTAACACCTAGCGCTACCTTATTTTTTCTTCGCACTATTTCAATTGTGCTGTATCAAGTTGCACTAAGTTAAGTTCTTTCATATTAACAGAATAAATGGAGACATATCACATTGTGTCCCACAACAGAGAGTGGTTAAACAGAGACCTCCTCTTAATGGCAAAGGAGAAAAAGATTATTCCTTCCCAGGATTTAGCCTCCCACCTTGTATAAGTGGAATGGATCTTTTGTGGAGCAGTCTAAAGCACAAAATGAGACTGTCAAGTTCAAATACCATTTCTATTGTATATAATACCTTCTTTTAAATCTATGCATGTTTTTGCAGTAAATAATTCTCATCTTTATTCTACAAAGAGATCTCCAAAATGATATGAAGATAGACAGACATACAGAAGGAGTAAAGAGAACAGTACAAAATAACCACATTGACAAATTCATTTCAGTGTGAGCAAATGTTCTAGTTCTATATGTCCCCCCCAAGTTGGATAGCAGTAGTACTTAGACTTATATACTGCTCTATAATGCTTTACAGCACTCTCCAAGCGGTTTACAGCACTCTCCAAGCATGTTGCCCCAACAATCTGGGTTCGCATTTTACCAACTCAGAAGAATGGTAGGCTGAGTCAACCTTCTGCCGGTCAGGATTGAACTCCTCGCTGGGGGAAGAGTTAACCTGCAATACTGCATTCTAATCACCGTGCCACCATGGCTCCTAAAGACAAGGATGGGGATGTTCCCCTATTGGAGATCTGTCCTTCAGGTTTTGACTACTTTAGCAGCTACTGTTTCCAGGCCAGAGATGTGGTTGCAATAATCTTGCATGAGAGTCTGTGTGGTTATTATATGCCTGACTCTATAGATGACTGATATAAATTGGGCTGTAGAGACTAATTAGGGAAACCGTTGATTGTTCATCTTGCTAGCCAGCAATATGCCTTTCTGAGATCTTTGATCTTGTCACAGGGTTACTGTAGGATTCTCCCTGGGAAACTTCAATTTCCATGCTCTAGAGCAGGGGTTCTCAACCTTGGCAACTTTAAGACGTGTGGACTTCAACTCCCAGAATTCCTCAGCCAGCTTTGCTGGCTGAGGAATTCTGGGAATTGAAGTCTACACGTCTTAAAGTTGCCAAGGTTGAGAACCCCTGCTCTAGAGGTAGGGTCCGAAAAGACTCAGGAATTCATAGCTTTCTTAGTAACCACAAGCATGTCTCAGTAGTAGCATTACTCATATAGGTGACTACAAGGTTTTGTGGTCATTTCCTCTGAGCAAAGGACATGTGATTTGGATATGGAAGATATTATCATCAGTTCTTTGCTATAATTAGATCACTTCAATAGCTCAATGGCATATTTGGTTTCTGCTAGAATGTCCGATTTCCAAGACTACCCAGAACACTGTGAAGGGTGGATATAAATTTTGTAATAAAAATAGGTCTGGCAAAATTCTGTTTATAGGGTGCGAGCAAATAAGCAACTGAATTTTGGCTAGATTGTTCTATGTTTTTCTTGGCCTGGCAAACTTATTGAATTTTGACTTGTTGTTATTGTTTGCTACATTTAATACTTGCATGAATAGAAAGCTTGTTTATTTCCTTCCCAAGAGCTAGTAGCAAGGCATGACATTTTTCTTAAGCCATCACTTTGAAAATCAAGTAGTCAAGTAGTCTGTGAGTTCATCAATAAGGTTGTAAAGAAAAAGGGCATGGCATGGAAGATTGGATAGGTCCAGGGTACTGGCTGGTAAATTAAATGAGCAACTTGCTGAGACTTGTGCATCTGGTCATTTCAATGGCTAAATCATTTTCAAAGTCCAGACAGTTGAGATAATGTTCAAAAATAGCTCAAACAGACACTTCCCTAATTCACTAGACTATAGGAAGCAAGGGAAAGTATAGCCAAATCAGATTCTGTTCTTACAGCCAATCTTAAAAGCAGCTTTAGCCTTCCTGTGAAATTAGCTACGTTGCTGGTCTACCCAGTGGGCCTGGCATTAACAGACACAGGAGTGCAAAGTCTTTGAAAGAAGGAGGACACATACAAAGCACCTATTTTCCACTTGTTAAAGCACTGATATATTAAAACAATGAATTATTAAATCATTGTTAAAACAAACCTGCCCCAATTTCTCATATGCACACAAAACAGCTTCCAAAGCAACTGCATGAGCCTTGCAAAAGAGATGGCTGCTTTAATAATCCAAAAAGAGATCCTTCTTACCGTCTCCTGTGCATTGCAAGGCACCTCTTTCAAAGGCTTTGTATAGTTCATATAAAAATAATCCCACTTTTTGGGGGATTAATCATTCTTTTTAAAAAGCCTACAAAATATATATATATATATATATATATATATATATATATATATATATATATATATATATATATATATATATATATATTGCAATATCTTTATGATTTTTTGTGTTCCCTTTGACAGGAAGAAGGATTATAATTTACCTGCCTATCCAGTTTTTATTATTTGCATTAATCACTGCCAAGAAAATATAGCAGTTAGAAAATTAGAATATTTTAACTGGCAATATATAGTTTATGACAGTTAGGCAAAGTATTCAATGGTTCTCCATTATTGAATCAGATTAATAAAAACTGTTCATGAATAATAACAAACAGAATTCATTTCACCAAGATTCAATTTTTTACAGAGCTGGGATAAACCCCCTTTTGCACTTTCTGACCCTACTTCTTTCCTTCTTACATAAAATAGATTTTATTATTTTTTTAGAAATCTTTTTTTTTAAATAAATTTAAATTTAGAATAACATATTCTTGACTCTCTTGTCATACTTTGTCAAAATGTTCTTCATGGTAGCAATTTTGAAGCTGTTTGACCAGGGTTGGATTACAGAAAAAGCTAATAGTGCCTGTCTTAATTTGTGCTTTTCATAATATAATATTTACAAAAATATTTCCCCTAAAACTGTAGAAACATCTTAGAGTAATCTAGGCCTATGAATATTCATTAAATAAAATAATGAAGATAATAATAATGAAGATGATGATACTGAAAAATATACATTTGAAAAGTATTCAGAGACTATTTGTATATTTAAAGCTTTGATATATATACTATGTTTTAACTAAGGTTGACAAAGTCTACCACAAACATTTAAGTGATTAATGCATAAACAGTCTGAGAATCTCTGCTCTGAATCCTTATTCTAACACAAACAGCAAAAGCACTTTGTTAAGAGCTGAATGGGTGCCTTATTCATTACCCACAATGCCAGTGAACTACTGTCATTCTGAAATGATGAAGAGAATTTAAGGGACAGCTCATAGACCCTGCTGCATGAGTACCATACCTCACTCTTTTTTTAAAAGTATGTTTAAAAAATAGAGTTCCTAAGGAAGGTAGTAATGGCATCTGTCTCTGGCAGCTGCCCCAGAATAATTCCTGTTGATGCCAAATTGGGCTGAAAAACCTGTCCCATATACCTGCACATTATGTGCAAATAGGGCTCAAAGATATAGCTTAAGGATGTCACATACAGAAAAGTTAAAACCTGTTATTTATTGTCCCAAAGTGTATAACATGGAATTATGGACTTACATTACAGGGAGGCAAATTCCAGTTGAGTCATGGAAAAGTTCATTACAATAAGAGGACCTCACCATTAGAATCACTTGGAAGAGGCTGAACAGCAATCTGTCACAAGACTATAATTTATATTTCAATATTGAGCAAAAAGTTGGACCAAGTGGCTTAAGTGGGCCATTTCAAATCTATGATTTTTAAAAATTCTTTTAACATGCCGAACATTTAAAACAAGCACTTTCTGAAATCTATGAATAGATTTAAGCTAGAAGAAAGAATGGTTTATGGTTATGGTTTATGTCTATGTCCATTGTCTATAAACCAACATATTAATTGATCCTCTTGCAAACAATCTGTAATCAAGGCAATAGGCCATCTCTTTGGAAGCTTTTCCTTAATTGTTAGAGATTTGAAGCAATGCCCTTAGATGGTGAATTAAAATCTTAGCTGTTGTTAATATATTGCATATAACTTAGAAACATTTAAGTCAGCTAGAATCTCAGCCAATATTCCAGCAAAATAGACAAAGGTTTGGACTGGAATGGATAAGCCAAACTGTGGCAAGCTATATATTCCCAATGTAACTGTGGGATAAAACTTTGGTGATTCTTTATGCCTTTGCAAAACGTTTTCTATCTAAGAAAATGAATATATTTTTCTTTCTCATTTTTCTTATTATGATCCTAACCTTAAGCAGCAGACATAAGCAGACAGAGTTTGAATACTGAAAAGGAGAAGATATTTGAATCTGATGTAGCAGTAGCTTAAGTAACAGCCCTGATACTGACTGACATTGGCAATCTGTAACCTAAGATCTACAAACCAGACGTCCCCTGAAACTAGCCTCCAGTCCAAGAAATTATGTTACATCAGAAATGCTTCCTGCTTTTTTGATACTTGTTCACTGGCATTTGGAATACAATAAGGCTTGAAAAGTGCCATCCTATAGATTTCAAGCCAAAGGACAATGCATGGGACTAAATTGTGGCTACAGCTTTTGTCAGACTGAAATGATATTAAAAGGAAAAATGGATATGGACTGGAATTCTGGAATTATTAATTCATTTTTGCCTTGCATATTTGTAATCTTTAGGAATAATGTTGCATTATTTTTCCACATTTACAGCTGTATTGCATTGTATAGTAAGCTGCCCAAAGTCGCTTTGGAGAGCAAGATGGATGGCATATAAATTTAATAAAATAAATAAAAAAATAAAAATAATAGAAATGGCATTACCTGTAATAAATACGAAGAGTCTGCAGTTCTTCTTCTAGATTTTTATACTGATGAATGGCAGTTTCTCTCTCTTGTTGCATAGCAAGTAATTTTTCCTATGAAACAGCAGAAATTGAACAAAACAGGACTATTATTTTAAACAATGGAAAAAGTACCATTTTACAACAGAGGGCACTATGTTTCATTTCAGCAGCACAGAGAATAGAAAATCTTACGGAGAGAAATAAATGTAACTGTAGTATAATGGAATGATGGGTAATTGTGCCTTGGAGTCGTGTAAGAAGGTATGTTATATCTCAGTGTCCCGAATCCAATATTAATCAACCATATGCCTGTAAGAAACCTGTGAATAGGACATGACATAAAAGTACTTTCTCACTGGTTTTGTTCAACAATCTAGAGGTTGTACATAGTCAAAGTCTTTTATATACATTGCTACTAGCCATTAAGAAACTCCAATTACTCCAGAATAATTTATTTTGATTATTCTTTTTAATATAACAAGAATAAGATCTCAGAAGAATTTGAAAGTGCGTAATCAATCACAAGAAATGAGTGCAGTATAGTAATTAAGGTGTTGGACCAGGACATATTCAAGTTCATTCTTAGCCATGAGTTCATTATTTGGACTAGTCATTTATACGGTTGCTACAGTATGGATAAAATTAAAGATACCCCCCCCAAATGCTGCCTTGAGCTCTGGGAGCAACACATGAGGTAAATCTAGTAAATATAAAAGCAAACAAAAGTGCATGATATTCTATAACAGGATAGATAATTCTACTGTTATAGTAATTCTGAGCTTGTATATGTTCTTGTTTTAGAAAATTAGAAAAACAACACACATTGACCAAAAATCTATGTATTGTAGATCCAAATTTCTGTAGAATTCTCTAACCTGACTCGTTGGTGAGGAAGAAGGCCAGGGCAGGAATTCCATAAGATTGGTATTATTCCTGAGAAGATCCTATCATATGCAACCCTCCACTATCTCTAAAATAAACTGAGGAAAATCTTAATTCACAGTCAAACACAAATGTGAAAAAGCAAATCTTCAAAAATATGGCACTCAAATTACATTACCTTCAAAAGCCATCTGCAGGAGATTCAGACAGTCAAGGTTTAAAATTAATGTAAGACCTCTGAGGAGCTAATCAACTCAATCAATATCAAGGGAGCTCCATTTTGTGTTGCTTGAAGTTTTCAACTTGTAAAGGCAGCTGTACCTACGGTATAACTTTTTCTAGTAAGCTGCTCTAGCTGGGAACAGTATCATAATATTATGAATTACTAGAAAAAAATATTACAGCCAGAGCATTTTGATTCTTTGTCCCTTTAGCATTATACTCTTTCTATTTTGTCCTAGCCCTCAAGATTTATTTATAATACAGAATATATTGAGGTACAGACGATTAGATACAGCTATAAAGTAGGCTTTGGAATTGGGGTATGTATGTGTAAGAATATCTTCACTCTAAATCAGACCTGGGAATTTTATGGCCCCTGGGCCATATCCGTCTGTCTCTTTGGCTGTCCCTGTCCAGCCTGCATGAGGTCAATTGGAAATTAGAAATCAAATGTAAATAAGTGCATGCCTTGCATGCAATACAACTGCATTGCTTTTATTCTGGAGGGGACTGCTATTTTTAAAAAAATTACATATGTGCATGAATGCACGCCTACGCATTTTCACTGCCCTATTGGTTTGGTCCTCCACAACTGTCCCACTCTCTCAGGTGGCCCCTTAGGAAAATTAATTGAGCACCCCAGCTCTAAATACAGTGGCACCAGCTTCCTATCACAAGTTCCTTTATTGATGAGTTTCAGTGATACAATTCTTCCATAGTTTTAACAGGCAAATCTTGATTCCTGGCATTCAGCAGTTTAAATTCTGCTCATACGCTGAGTTGTTTAAAGTTTGAAACTGAAGCTGTTTTTTAGACTTGTAAACCAAACATACAAAACACAAAAACGTTAACCAAAACAAACTATTTTCTGTAATTATACTGTATCATTGCTAAATAACCTTCTTAAATATTGGGAAAAGTACGTCTGAATCAAAGTGGGTGGGTTGTTCCAAGAGGCCAATAATTAACTATCCCTGATAATTTTCAGTGTACTGTGAAGTGCCATTGAAAGGTAGACTGGGAGGAAATGTTTATAGCAGACACTCCCACTCAACAAGAGATTACCAGCAAGATTCTTTAGAGAGGTATCACACCTGATACCCTTTTAGGATAAAGGTCATAAGACATAAGTTTTGACCCTCTTTTAGTTTTCAGTATACACTTACTGACTTGGCAATACTTCAGAAGAACAGCTCCCAAATTACAGCAATAGAAGAGAGAAAAGAATTGGGGTAAATGGGTTGAAGCATATCAATAAAGAAGGGGGGGGTATCCTAAGCTTGCAGTAATCTTCGCAACATAGAGCAAAGGAGTGAAGCATTGAGTGAAATAGAAATAGTAAGAAACTTTCCAATCTAGGAGACAGGAATATGATATTAGTAAGAGAAGTCTAGATCATATTAAAGTGGTCAAGCTATATGCAGAACCTAGGAAACATACAAAAAATAGGATATTAGAAAACAGGATAAACTAGAATGCTTCTCTTTCATGTTTTTTAAGGAGAATTTGATTTAATTCATTTTTTGTGAATGCATTACTTTCAGTTTGAATTGGTAGAACTTAAGATACAAATTCTTCTTAGTTGTTGTCTGCACAACTAAGAGAGATTCAAGGACAAAATATAGTGGAATTTATCAGACAACAATTTCTGAACATTCTATGTGTGAAAATGTAGGCAACTGAAAAGATCATTTCAGCACCTGTTGGACTTAAGAGGTTTTAAAATTTGGAATTACAGCTTTTTATAGCCTGACAAAAATACTACACATACAGCTATTTTCTTAAGTATACATATAAATATATTACCAATGTAGGATCCTGATTTTAGTTAAAAGTTAAATAAAATAAATAGTCTAGGTGGGGATCTTTACAAGGTCTCAGTTCAGACACACAAGCAGTAACCACTACAAAGATTTTTTCCACCTTTCACAAAGCTAAGACATAAACATGTCACCCACTGTTTTTGAAGGAAGAACTACATTATGTTTACATTTCTCTCAACCTTATACAAAAGATATACATTTTTTTAGTATTTAAAAGAAGCAATTATCTTCACCCTGTGTAATAAATATGTAATATATACCTCAATTATCTAATAGCAATAACTGTGAAAGTAATAACTTTCAACCAATATAACACTGGAAAAAAGAGATGATGCTATAAAAAAGACAAGTATTTTAAATTAGGTATTATAAAGGAAATACCATGTAATGTTGTACCTATTGCTATATAATATACAGTATAATACAAATAGGCAGAAATAGAGTAAATATTAGATGAACTACATTGGGTAAATTAGGGCAATCTTTACTACGAATAACCAAATCTATAAAAATATCAATGAGAAATCCTTTTATTCTTCAGGGTAAATTGACCTACATCCATGATTCCTGCACTTCATATGTGTATAAGCATGTGGCAGTTTTTTCTCATTACAGAGGAATTATGTATTGTCTTCATAGCTTCCATAACTCTTGTCAGTGTATCATCATAAAAATAGAGCAGGATGCCTTCCCTGTACTTTTTACTTTGGTCAAATACATGATCAAATCAACCTATGTCCTTCAGCTGGCACTGTCCTAGTTAGCAAAAGTACAAATCATCTCAAGTATGCAACATTCCTGCCCAAACTCAAAAGAGGACTAGCAAAGCTTGGACTTAAAAAAGCAGGTGAGAGCAAGGTCCCAAACAGACTGGAAATCAAATCGTGCAAGTGTAGGTATCTCTTGGTCTTGCCATAGGACCATGAGTTTAAACTCATGCTATCTTTTGCCTCTTCTCTGTAAAGTTAATCTTCTGCCATGGCCTGATAGAGTTCTATATCCTTATAGGCCTCCTACAGTATTCCCCGATTCCCCCCATCTGACCCTTCTCAGCTTTCAATTTCTGTTCCCTCCAACTGCTTCCCCTTCTCCCCTAAGCCTTTTAAAAATCATTTAAAATCATTGGAGATTTTTTTAAAATGTTAAAAATCCTACAACTTTATGGTAACAAAATTTATACAATAGTCAAATATAAGCAATAAGATAATAAAAAGTACAAAAGGAATCCAGGCCCACCCATTTGGGAGTGTGGCTGTGCAGACATCAACATAATCCTCATATTGACCACTTAGTGACTGTTATATATTTCTGCCCTAGTGCTGAATGGGGTAGAATGGAGACAATGAAAGGGATATGGTATTCCATCAATCTAGATCAGGGGTCTTCAGACTTGGACCTTTTATGACTTCTGGACTTCAACTCCCAGAATTCCTTAGCCAGCATGCCTGGCTGAGGAATTCTGAGAGTTGAAGTCCACAAGTCATAAAAGGGCCAAGTCTGAAGACCCCTGATCTAAATGCTATTAAAAAAGGCTTGGAAATTATGCTTTTCTATGCATCTAAGAGATCACAATATAGGACAAAGAAGAAACTTCAACAGAAACGGATTTCTTTATAGAGATTGTATAGATTAAAATATCGTTCTAAAATAATTTGTATTTGGGATAAACCCTGACCAAAACACTTTAATCTTAGTAAGAAAAAAAATCAGAAAGGCCCCCCAGAAATAGTTATAGTTTTGGGAACCCTCACCTATGTTTACATCTACCGGGCACAAGCATGTCTTGGTCATGATGAAGTTACAACATTTTTATAATTCTGCCTTAGAACAGTTGGTGATATAATGTTTCTCTATTGTGAGTCACCAGGGTCCATTGGAGTTGGGTGACATCCAAACTGAATAAATAAATAAATAAAAGAGGCATGACATAAGGTTATATAGAGCTCAAAATGTAGTGTGAGTTAAAACACCACTGAGCAAATTAGAAACCGTGACCACAGTGCTATTCACTTTAAGTTATAGTAAACAAAAATTGCCTGGGATTTTTTTTTTTAAAATATTTCCAATGAGGAAATGTCTATAAAATGAGGAGTTAAAAAGGAAATAAAGCTGGAAAGTTCAAAGAACTAAATTTTTAAAGAATACTCAACAAAACCACCATAACTGAAAATCAACAAGAATGCATACTATGATCATGAAAGGTAATATTAAATCTATGGTTACTTCAAGGGTTAATGTTCCTTTTCAAAGATACCGGTACAGAGTAGAAAGCCCTCTTCAGGAAATGGGAATGTTGTCCAAAGAAGAAGACCCAAAGAAGAATGTAAATTTTCATCAATCTGGCATGCAAAAAGAGATTTTGAGATTTGAATATATGTTCAATGACATGAAAAACCAAAATGAAAAACAATTGTTTAAAAATAATACATGCCGGGAGCTGGGTAAGGAGATTATAAGCCATTAGATAGCCATAGCAATAGCACTTAGACTTATATACTGCTTCACAGTGCTTTACAGTCTTCTCTAAGAGGGTCAGTCTATTGCCCCCAACAATCTAGGTCAGCGGTTCTCAACCTATGGGTCGCGACCCCATTTGGGGTCGAACGACCATTTTACGGGGGTCGCCAAACAACGCGATCCGCCATTTTTCCCCATCAGGGGGCGGCGCCACGCATGCGCGCTGCGCATGGGGGCGCCGCCGCGCATGCGCGCCGTGCGTCCATGTGACAGGGGTCGCTGTTACACAAAGGTTGAGAACCACTGATCTAGGTCCTCATTTTACTGATCTCAGAACGATGGAAGGATGAGTCAATCTTGAGCCGCTTAGAACTGAACTCCTGGAGTGAGCAGTGAGTTAGCCTGCAGTGCTGCATTCTAACCACTGTGCCACCATGGCTCTTATGATGATGATAAGGTTAAAGGGTATTTAAAAAAAATAATATCTAAATTTTCATCACAGCAAAAGATACAGGGCCATATCAGATTCAATGTATCCTTCGGAATTCAAAATGAGCTTTGGGGGGAACAGGACAGGATGCATGCTAATGTACATTCATGTCCTTGGGGCTTCCCATTGCCATCAGTTTAGCCAATGTGAAACCAAATGCAAATACAGACACTGTTTAATTTGATGAAGCATAGCTTATTTTACCATGTTAAAAACAACATATCAGAACATTATGGAATTAAAATGCCCTAAGACTACCTACATTTCTATCTAGATTACTTTCTTCTTACTAACGAGCTAGTCATGAATCAGGTCTTGGTTGTATCTGATCATACCAAATGGACATATAGTAGATCCCAAGGTACATGTGTGCCATTTTCATACAAATATTGAATCTGAGTTGGAAAGCAAAAGCTATATTGTGGCCTGCAAGATTAGAAGTATGCATTACTCATCAATGAAAGAGTATTTGTATGGGATACATATTATATTAAATTGTTTGAACAGTAATTTTGAAGTGAAATGATGCCTGTGATAACTAAAAGAATTTTATAGTGTTAAGTGTATTATAGACCAATTTAGTGAGAGATGTTTTCCTGAATATGGTATTTTAGAAAAGCTAAAGGGCAGTATTGTTTACCTAGAATTGCAGTGCTGGAAAGAATCTCAAGGATTATCCAGTACAGCTCTCCTGCACTAAAACAGAAATCATTATATCTCAAAAATCCCCAACAATCTGTGGCCTGCTTTAAAATGTCCATTGACAAGTTTCTATGACTTAATCTTTCTGTTAGAAACCTTTGTTTAATGTTTCATTTAAATTACTTACCCAAAACTCTGCTGTCTTTCATTCTACTCTCACTGCCATAAATAACTATTGCTTTCCATAGCAGTGTTTGAAAACTGCTTTGTTCTCATAATCTCTTTTCTTCTAGACATCGAGAATGAAGCCTTCGTAAAGTATCTGCAATTCAGTCTGGTTTCTCTCTGAGTCTGTGCTTATTTGAAGAAAGAGGAGTCTGCTGTGCAATTTTTCCATCTTGATGCTGTTGCTTTGATAGTGAACATCATAATGCTAATGACATAGCCAGAAATAGGGAGATGCTACAGCACTAGATAGGGAGTTCTGATATAAGCTGAACAGGATTATGACTAAAGTGATATCTGAACCAGAAAAAAAAAACATTTAATTTTCATTAGTTACGATGTCATGTTACTTTCAGGAAGAAAATAAATAAGCTTTAGCTTTAAAAAAAATTAGTGTCTCTTTCAGCATTACAGTTTTTAGTCATTGAACCTGTTAGGCATTTGTAATGGAGATTACAAATATAAAACTCATATATATTATACTTGATTTGAAAATGACATTATATCTTAGACGTTATATATCTTATGTATTAGATAAGATACCCTTTATTATCATTTTTTTTTCTGTGAACACAATGGCACACATTAAAAATAGAATTCTGTTGCCTTCTCTCAAAAGAAAGTATATATCTACCCACCTACATACATATATATCTACCTAAAATGCCAAAAATGCCCAGGAATTCCATCCAAGTGAGTGAGAAAGTTGCTGCTATTGCTGCAGCTTACTTGCTTTTAGGGCTTAGCCATGAAGAAAGGGAAGTGTGAATTTCTCATGCTGATCTCAGAAAAGAAGGCTTTCATATATCTTAGTCAGAAAGCCACAAAAGTAGAAAAGCTTGTTTTTATTGGACATTCATGCATTCACATAGATATTTGTTTTTTCTGGCAAATATGATGTATAAGCAAGTTATACCAACAACATTTACAATCTAGTTCCAGCTTCTTGCAACAGAAACTTGATTTTTTGAGAGGAGGTAGGTAAGAGTGGACAAGGTGGCACCACCACTGGAATATTTTATGTTTATATTTATCAATACAAAACTTTATATCGATGCTGTTGATAGAAGTTGACATAGAATAGATAAGGAACACATGATAGCAAGCATTAAAATGGAAAAAGAAAACTCCAAGGTTGGGATATAAGCAATAGTCATAGTCCCATTAGTTCTAATATGCAGATGACGCTGTATTGTGTGCTGAAAACATGAATGATTTGCATCTAAGTTTCTGTTGATTGTATGATGCAATAAGGAGTACGAATTTGAAAATGAATGTACCAAAGATCAAAATTGTTGGGTTGCCCACTGAGTGATCAAATTGCAAATAAAAAAAATGCAAATAGATGAATTTACATAGCTAAAGAAAGTGAATAGAGAAATGCTAAGATGTACAAATGCTTGTAAAATATAGTGGGTAACCTTATGGTCTGTAACAAAGAATGTTATCAAAATAAATAAAAATGGCTTTACATGGTACCGTTGGTACTGTAGTGTATGGAAATATCAAGAGAAATATAAATGTTAAATGCAGTTGGAAGCAGTGTTAAATGCAGTGGGAACAACAATTATCTGCAGTTGAGGAAGAAGAGATAGGTAAAAAATGTATTTTGCTGGATGAATACAAAACTGAATACAAAAGTTAGTGACTTCTATGAAAGAAGTAGATTGACTTGATTTGGTTTTATAAAGATAATGAATAAGCACTGCATGGCAAGGGTTATATTAAGGATTAAAAAATGTAAGTCTGTGGTTGGATGAAGTTGATTAGAACCTAAAGAATGAAAGACAATGTATGATATATGGATATGATGAACACAAGAATGGTGTACAAGCATAGGAAGATATAGAAAGATATATGTCTATGGAGTCATCCAGGTCATAGTTGTCCCAAAGGTACCTTTTCAAAAGGCAACTGGACTTTTTCATTTTTTCCTTGAAGACATTACATTTCTCATCCAAGAACCTTCTTCAGTGTACTGAATGAAGCTTCTTAGATGAGAAGAGAAACCTCTTCAAGGAAACGCAAAGAATGTCCAGTTACCTTTTTTTAAAAAGCACCTTTGGGATAGAAAGGTATAGTGAATGCTGTTGGTGTAAATCAAATATATTTAGATTTACTTTCCCCCCCTCTTCCTCCCCTTTTTTTTGTTTGCTACTCCTCACTCTTTTTCTGCATTTTGTATAATTTATCCCCAAAGGGAATAGAATGATGAGTATGTACACATGGTTTATAGGTTATCAAAAGGCACTTATCCTTGAGAACAAGGATTGTGTTTATTTAGTATAACTATTTTGTGTTGTATTGATTTTTCTAGCTTCTTGGAACAGGTAGTGGAAGGATAAAATATCTGATAAATACAACAGATAAAAATATTATTCTCAATTCTCTATCTTAAACTGTAAAATGCTATTCCATTAAAAACAGCATGTATTTTTCTGTAGAATTCAGAAGGAATATAGTAACAGACTTGGAGAGCATTTATTGCTAAAGGTTCTAGGCAGTATATTTATACATTTTTATAGTAAAAGATACCAATGAGCTAATTTCATTAACCACAAGTCAAATTACCATTTATAAATTACAGGCAGTTTTCAACTTACAGCAGTTCATTTAGTGACTATTCAAAGTTATAAGGCAGTTACAGCCTTGCAGCATCTCTGTGGTCACATGATCAAGATTCAAATGCTTGTCAACTAACTCTTATTTAAGATGGTTGCAGTGCCCCAGGGTCATGTGATCCCTTTTGCGACGTTCTGACAAGCAACTTCAATGGGGAAGTGAGATTCACTTAACAACTGCTACTAAGAATAGAATAGAGGTGGAAGGGACCTTGGAGGTCTTCTAGCCCAGCCCCTGCTCAAGCAGGAGAACATATACCATCTCAGACAAGTGACTGTCTAGCTTCTTTTTTAAAATCTCCAGTGACGGAGGGCCCACGATTTCTGGAGGCAAACTGTTCCACTGCTTAATTGTCCTCACTGTCAGGAAGTTTCTCCTTAATTCCAGGTTGCTTCTCTCTTTGATCAGATTCAAACCATTGTTTCTTGTCCTGTCTTCTGGCGCTTTGGAGAATAATTTGATCCCCTCTTCTTTGTGGCAGCCCCTCAAATACTGGAATATTGCTATCATGTCATCCCTATTTCTTCTTTTCTTTAGACTAGCCAAACCCAATTATTGCAGCCGTTCTTTGTATGTTTTAGCCTCCAGGCCTTTGATCATCTTAGTTGCTCTTCTCTGAATTTTTTCCAAACTCTCAACATCTTTTTTGTGATATGGTGACCAAAATTGGCTGCAGTATTCTAGGTGTGGTCTTACTAGGGTTTTATAAAACGGTACTAATACCTCACGTGATCTTGATTCTATGCCTCTGTTTATACAACCCAGGATTGTATTAGCTTTTCTGCCTGCTGCTACATACTGCAACTTAACAACTGCAATGGTTCATTTAACAACTGCGGCAAGAAAGGTCGTAAAATGGGGCAAAATTCACAACAACAGTCTCACTTAGCAACACAAATTTTGGGCTCAATTGTGGTTATATGTTGAGGACTATCTGTACCACATCTGTTATAGAAATGTCTAACTACAGTTAGACATTTCTATAACTCTTTGCTGCCATCTAGTTGTCACCTGGATTTTTGCAGGGCAGATGTGACAATCTCAGTATAAATCTGCCTTTTAAAACCGAACTGCAAACTTTTGCCTACATGCCAATGCTATTCGGTTTTGGAGTCTTTGCCAATAATACTGCTTTTGTTTGTTCAAAGTATTTCATCTGCTGTCACTGCGACTACTTTACAGTTTAGCACCTGAACACCTGCTGAAGCGAACCTGTCATGCCAGAAACGTTTTTAAAGTTAGGCAATCACCATTCAGTGAATGGCAAGCAGTTGGGTATTATTTCCTCTATAGCTTTCAACATAATCAACTTTGGGAACTGACTGTACAGTAGCATTTGCCAACTGAAATGTTATTCAAAAAAGTTTCATCAAATAATTTTGAATTCCATAGAATAATCTATTTTTGGTAAAAGGGAGAGAACTGAAAGAAATAAGAGCAAGAAAAGAAGCAATAAATACAGTTATCAGATTCAACTGCAATATTTAGTAAATAGAAAGTATTATTATAGCATGTTAATGAAAAAGAAGAAAACTAACAATCTGTATTATTACATTAACTTCTATTCTATTAGTCACTACAGTTGCTGAAGAAAATGATTGATAATTTGAACAATATCAAAATATCTATTAGAAAAAGTTTAAAGTCATACGCTTATTTTACTTTTAATTTTTAATAAAATATTTCCTTGTAAGTATATAAGTGAGGTACAAATAAGAAAAAGTGATTAAAATACAATAGTTAGAAATAAAATGATTAGGAGCAATAAAATATGCAAATGTAGCAATTGTGGTTAAGACTTACATCCATGTCCTGTTTAAAAGATTTAAAAACTAACATGGAATAAATACATTAGAGCAGAGGCCCCCAATCTTTTAGGCACCAGGGACTGGTTCTGTAGGGAGAGATTTTTCCGCGGACCAGAGGGAGCGTGGATTCGTGTGCTGCCTGCATGCCATGGATGGGGCTTTGCTTCTTTGCGTGGCCCAGTTTCTGGCATGCCACGATCCAGTGCCGGTCCACGGACCGGGGCTTAGGGACCTCTGTACTAGAGAGCTATGATACAACAAATGAACTGCTCAAGTAAATAAAAATACCCATCACAAATTATTCAAATAATTCTTCCAATCTCACTTTTATCCAAGCTGAAATTTAAAGTGTCTGACAAAATACTCCAATAATGCAGTCTCTCGCCCGGGCATTGAGCTGACCCTGTAAGTGCCTGAAAAATAGTTCCACCTTGTGCATTTTCACTTTCACAATCCTAGTTTGAGTTACTAATCTGTCTGCCATACATTTCTTACTAGACCTATTCTCATTGTAGAAAGATCTGAACAGGTCTAGTCTTTGTAGCCAAATTAGCCAGTTTCAAACTAGTCTGCAAAGCTCCAAGTGGAAAGGAATATTCATTTTGAAGAAAATTACTAAAAGAAAAGATCGCAACACATGGATAGTTAGTTTTCTTTCTTCCATGCATTTCCATCCCAAATTTCTAGTTTATGTAAGACTTTGGCTTCCTGGTTCCAGTACAATGTAAGCTAGACTTGACAACCAGAAAGCTTGGCTAAAGTGCTGCCAATTCCCCTTTATATGGAGTGATTTAATTTGTATGAGGAATTTTATATTGAAATAGTTAAATAGATAGGTGCAGTGAATTGTTTGGGATGGCCAGTGAAATTATTCACATGACTAATTGCTAAGGATTTTTAATTTTATTTGGGAACAGGATACAAATATATTCAAGCAACATAAGTGAATGGTCAGCAACAAGTGCTGCTGATTCTGGTCATTGCACTAAACTCCACAAAATATTTTAATTTACTTGCTCTTGCAATTTAGCAAAGAAATGTTGCAATAAGAAACACCAACAAAGATCTGAAAATCCTAAGCTCTGGATTACCATATTGTGTTCTCCTGCCATTCAATGCATCAGACAAAGGCTGCGGTGTTCAAAGTAAAAGGAAGAAAGAAAAGAAGGAAACGAAAGAGGAGAAAAAGAAAAGTACAGAATACAAAGTCAATAATATTCCCCTTTTACTCTTTTCACAGATTGGATGTTAAAAGAGTTGTGGCAATTAAGCTTTTGTTAATTACCAGCTGTTGAAACAGATGTGTTGACTGTCCTTATTATCCCACAGCTGGGGCAGGAGAACAATTGATGCTCACTAAAACCAACAGCCAGCTGTTTTTCAGTAATTATCTCCTATTAATAATACAGGTGATAAATGTCATAATGCTTCTATCTTTGAGTTTCAGTAACTAAAATACAATTACTTTATATGTTTTCAGTGTAAAAGTAAGATTCTCTCTTTCATTCTCTGTCCCTCTCCTTAAATATTTGTGCCAGCAGACTTTAAGTGGTTATAGCAGCAATCCAACCTACACATTATTTGTGGTTCAGTTTAGCTAAATAAGATAAGCATGGCTTTTATGAACCAAGGCTATTTTAGATATTATTGTACTAGATTAGAACTTAAATAGAAAAATATAACTTCTTTCATGAATTAATACTGTAAGAGGATTTGAGTAAATCAGTTATGAAACGTGAATGATGAATTATAGATTTTTGTCATATATCCTGAACAAAAACAAGTGATGTCTGCTTAAAAGTTGATAGGCAAACATTATCATTCTAAGACATTTATTTTTGGGGGGGGGGAAAGAAAAAATCATAAAATTTTCTTTTTTATAAGCAATAAAGGACTACTCTAAAAGAACTCAAATCTTTCAACTAATTAATCCATACTTAAATACATTGTTTTTATTACAAACAAAAATTAAGGCATTCATTTTCATGTCCTTTTTTATGTCTCAGGCAGAATTACTATAAAAAAACATGTTCAGACAACTATTAAACTTGACAATAATCAGATACTTGTTAACTAAAAAACACTTAAGGGAATTAGAGGATGAGCAAAAAATCAAAAATCAAACAAATACAGAGTTTAACTTTAGTATTTAATTGCTGTTTAAACATGAATTTTGAGGTCCTTTTTTAAGATATAATAAAACTATTTTTATAGCCATTGTTTTAAGAAAAAAATATGCTAACGTGAATTTAACAATAAAATAATGTAATTTTATGGAATTTATCAATAAAGGCTCTCTATAATATTTTATACAAAATAATTCTAGTTTATAAGAATAGATCCATTCAAATGGTTCTATAAAAGGTCAAAGCATGTTGCTCTGCTCTAAAATAGGCTAAGTTCAATTTTAAAAAAATCACACTTTTGAGCAACGTATCTTTTCAACATAATATTGTAGTTATTGCAGGGCACTAAAGAGAGAAATGTACAATAGAATTTTTTATCGCAAACAATTGGATCAGTTAATTTACAGTAAATCTGAACTCGCCTTTTGCACATGAAATATAGTTCGTTTATTTATTTATTAAATTCACTGATTGCCCATCTTACCACAGGACAGCTCTGAAGCTGGGACCCCAGTTGTTTAGGCAATAATCAGGATAATTCTGATCATTAATTTATAAGCAAGGGATTATAAATTCATGGACTTATGGCTATTAAAATAAAAATTCCTGAAGGTGCACGTACACAAACTATACCACTCAGGCCTTTGAAATATAGAGTGTGTGTGTGTGTGTGTGTGTGTGTGTGTATTTGTTTTCTGAGGGTTTTGCGGGTGTTTGTATGTAGGTCTTTGGTTATTCGGGTTTTCTCCCGCGTAAAATCAGAAGTATCTTGGTGACGTTTCGACGAAGTCCCATTCGTCATCTTCAGGCTGGTGTTTTCGGCTTCGTGCTCCTAAAAGCACGCAGCCGAAACACCAGCCTGAAGATGACGAATGGGACTTCGTCGAAATGTCACCAAGACACTTCTGATTTTGCATGGGAGAAAACCCGAATAACCAAAGACCTACATATATATATATATAGATGAAGGGTATTGAGACTCATTCTTGAAATATAGTATACAGTACTTTGCACTGTTTATAACTATATATAATCTAGTATTTGCACTCTCTCCAGTGGGAGACTTCAAACAGTTTAAAGGGGTATGAATCTCATTAATACTGTCTATCTCTTTACCTTCCTCTGTCATCTTAGATTCCTCCTCTAAAGTACACCTATTTCAAGAAATATCATTCAAAATGGTACTAGGACATACATATGGTATAAGAAGTTTTGTAGGACATTTGAAGTCAGAATAGGAAAATTTTAATAAAATCTTAGAAATGCTGGAAGTTAACCATACATTTGGACTTGACAGAGCTAATAAAATACTGGCCTGTATATATGTGCGTGCGTGCATATGTGCACTACAATCAAGCTCACAACAAAATTCTCCTGGCAACAGTTGCATTGAAACAAAGTTACTGCAGCAACAAGCAACGTCAGAGTGTTAATAATTGACATGAAAAGAATGAAATGGTGAGGAAGGGATAAAGAGGACAAAGAACAATTTTTCTATAAACCTATCCCAGCAAATAATCAATCAACGTGAAGATGAAAGGGATCTGATTAAGTGTCACACTAATTTTTAATTTAAATTTTAAATATTCCTATTGCCTATTGATCATATATCTAATTTTGAACTTCAGGACTAGAATTTAAAAATGAAGTACTCAATAAATTGATTTGTTACTTTTCTCAAGCAATGTGAACAATACCTATAGAATAGCATTGACTGTTAACTTTGTCTAAAGAAATAAAGCAGTACGTGAGTCATAGTATACAAAAGCTTAATTTGAATATATAGTATAAGCTAGAACAGTAGAACTGAATCAAATGGATACAGGTATTCTACTGTATTGTTTGTGAAACCCACAGTTTGAAGGTTCAATATATTAAAACACAGAGCACACCAAAACCAATATTAAACTTTTCAATAAAATATCCTTTCTAAAATTGTAGAACTTTTGTTTATAAAGCTGGATTATTTTACTCTGCATTAAATTTATAAATATTTTGACCCTTTATTCCATCTTTCCCAAAGAAATCTATTTTTGTTTTAATAAAATAACTAAATATCTAACTGATTATGGTGTCATGTTCATACAACTTTAAATATTGAGTTGAACAATAGTATCTAACAAAACACAAAGGATGCATTTTGTTTTTAGTCACATGAATATTTTTTTTGCTTTTACTTTTTAAATTGGTAGAATCAGAGTTCCAACTAAGTTACTCATCTCACTGATTTGAGCTGGGATTTACCAAAACTTCATATTAACAGCAAAAATGAGTGGAAAACTCTCCTAGAAGATAAAATAGAGTTAATTGTTTAATATAAATTTGTGATGAATATAGTATTAATATTACAAACCTATTTTCTTATAAGGTAATTTCAACCTCCTTCTGAAACTACATTTCAAAATAAATTCTGAAATGAAGCTAAAGGTAATTATGTTTCTTTCTCAACTGCATTCAATAACATGCTGTAATGAACCTTCTTTTGAGTAAGCAATCAAGCCATTTCTCTTTATTTGACACCTCACATTTTTGCACAGGATATACTGTAAAATATTTCCACAGAATTAATCTTAATGGTCAAAATCTGCTATGATACAAATGTAAAAAAGAACATCTCAGTTTAATGAATATGTCCATCTTGTAAAATTTTAATTCAATATGCAGCTTATTTTTAAAACATTTCATATATTTTATTATAATTACCATAAGTCATAAATCTAGTAAAAGGATTCCCAGCAGATTTTAATCTGCTAGTCATTGCCAACTCTAGGGGAAGGTGCTCAACTCCATTTTAAGGCCATTGAACCAGCGCTATCATGCCAAATGACATTTCCAAGGTCATATGGCCAGTGTGATGTCACAAAATGCTGTTACCATCCCACTGAAGTGACACCTATTTATCGACTCACATTTGCATGCTTTCAAACTGGTAGGTGGGGCATAAATCTAGTAAAATCTGAATATTGTGTGGAAAATTGTCCTTTAAAAAAAAGCATGTGATTGAGCTGCCGTTAAGAATTGCTAGTAATTATTATGAGATTTTTGAATTCTTCATGAATTTATTTGGGAGTAAACTTACAGCAATTATGCTAAAGTCATAAACGAGCTTTGCAATGTTATCCTCAGCACAGTTATTCAAGCCCTTTTGTATTCAGGGGGGGCTATTTGTGACTTGTATTTAAATCTATGTAGATGAGATATGAAGGTTTAAAAACTTGTTGCTGCAGGCACTGAAACCATAAGTCAGGATGAATCATAAGCTTCAGTAAGGATAAGAAAAAGAGGTCAAGGGTATGATTACAACACCTGTAAACATTTAAAAGAATGAAAACTTGTATTTCATAGATTTCATGGGTTACAACTGGTAACTAAAAATGGGGTTTAAAGGGTTTTGGAGGTTTTTCCCCCCTTTACTTCAGGATTATTTTAATTGGTTGATTAAAATATATAAAATTAAAACCAGATCACCTAAAATTTATTTGAAGTCATTTCTGAGTTTTGTGTAAAGTTATTCCTCTCAAATCTTCACACAGAAACACTTCCTTAATGATAAATGCAACACAGTATTAGGGTTTGTTTGTTTTTTTTTAAAAATCAGTATAGTGTTTTTGAATACTTTTTCTAAATGAAACAACAACAACAACAACATTGGAAGAGACCTTAGAGGTCTTCTAGTCCAACCCTCTGCTCAAGCAGGAAACCCTATACCATTTCAGACAAATAGTTGTCCAGTCTCTTCTTAAAAACTTCCGATGTTGGAGCACTCACAACTTCTGGAGGCAGGTTGTATGTGCTTACTTCTGGTCTTTTTCTTTATCCCCAAGGAAACTTTTCAAAACAACAGATGTTTCACAAAACGGATATCTTTATTTAATGATTAAGATTGTATGATCAAGATAGAAATATTTATTTGTCACACTTTCCTACATTTGTTACAGTTGATTTCTAACTCCAATGACTGTTTAACAATCATCAGTTTCAAGATATAGCCTATTTTACATATCTGTATCTCAAGCCCTTCAATTTGCTCAAGTGAGCAGCTGCTCCTTATCTCCTTATTAGAGTAATAACCCTGCCACATTATTGGAGTAAAACTGTTTCCTGCCAGACAGTAAAGAAACAGGTACAGAAGTCTGCTTTTAATTCACGGCATGTAGAAAATGAAAAACATCTACCAAGTGGGAACTTAACCTGTGTGTGCTCTGGGACCTTGTTGATTAATATATATGGAGAGTATTTTTTATCAAGTTTCTGGTTTCTCACATTAATGCAAAAACGATTGTCTTAACTGGTTGGCAGGGTGTTAGCAAAAACCAGCTTCACCGTGATAGAAGGGGGAATTATGCATGGCTGGAAAATAAGGAAAGCTAATTGGCAGATGAAGGAGGGCAAATGACAACATGTGCATGTGACATTATGCAAATAATACTAATTAGGATCAGATTCAGAACACTGTATCTCAGAGTCTGGAGGTTGTAGGGGCTTGGATGGGGTGCAAGGGGTTTCGGCTCAACCAAGTAAGATGGGATGGCTTTGTGTGCTTGGGCTTTCCAGTATCAACATTTTTCCATGGGGTGTTGTGTTTAGATGAAACTGGTGTGCAGTCTGGAGGGGGTCATGTCCTGCTGGAAAAGCACATAGTAGATGTGGCTAAGAGTACATCTTTGGATTGGGTGCCAGTTGCACCCATTCTTGGACCAAGAATCTCTGTTCAATGTAATTCATGCCTTCGCAACTTCCCGTCTGGACTACTGCAACATGCTCTACATGTGGCTACCCTTGACAAGTATTCAGAAACTTCAGCTGGTACAGAATGCAGCTGCACTGGTTGTAAATGGGGTGTTAGTTATTCAGCCCACGGAACACCACTTCTTCGGGGGCTCCGTTGCAATTCAACATATCTGAATCCAGTTAGTATTTGTTACATCAAAACTGGATTTAATGTAATGCTAAATCTTTTTCACTTCTTTGTAGGTGATTAGGAAGTATTCAACCATGTGGCAAAATGTGGAGAAAACGTGAAAAAGATGATGAACCTATTTAGTTGTAGCAGGCAAAACTAGCTCATGGACTCAGAACTCTTTAATTCTAAAAATATGTCTTTTGCAACAGGACTAGTTTGTGGATCTCTGAAGATTTATACATTTATTTAGGATTTCTAGATAATTTGAAATCTTGATAATTATTTCCTATCATTTTTCTGATGCTAATTGTTTATCCTATTGAAATATTAGTTTTTGTCTCAATGAACCAAAAAACCTGACCAGTACTTCCTGATATTGCCTTGATTTTGGTTTTGAGAGCATATATTCGTTCCTATTCATGTATCCCCATAGATAAACATCTAACTTGATCAATTTCTTCCTTGGATAAAAATACTGTCTTGCTTTCTTAGATGAATCAAACAAGTACAATGGCATATGATGAAGTTTTAATAATTATTTAATGGTGGTTCTTAGGTAATCTCTAAAACTGGCAACACACAGGACAATAACAAAGTGTATATTCAGCAGCAGAGCTGAAACATACATCCATGCATACCCATCCACTTTTTTTCTGAGGAAATTAAAAAGATTACCATTTTCTAGTATTTAGTTTATATCTATATCTTTAAATACATGCCAAGATTAATATTCCTAGATTGCCTTGACATCAATATGAGACTTCTTATAAGAGCTCAATATCTAGATTTCTACTGTATATCAAAAACATCAGAATCTAATATGTGTAAGAACAAAAGCACATTATGTAATCCTACTCATGCCTATTCAAAAATAAGCTCTACTTCAGTATGACTTAAATTAAAGTTTTTAACATATTTTGGGAATGGGAGATTAAAAGAAAAAAAGATACCGATCAGGTTTGCAAAGCACAAGTGAGCAATTCTATATAAACTTTTTTCAAATAAATTGTAGTATTTATGATAAAGCCAAGTGAAACATAATTTATTAATTCATCTTCTCATATCACATTTGTTAAAATTTTAAAAATAATTTCAGCTTAAATGAAAAATTTAAGAAATAATGATAAACAAAGTGTGACCAAAGGAAGACCATTTCCAATCTATTACAGATTTTAGACTAACAATAAAATCTGTGAGAAACTCCTAAATAATTGTTACAGTATTCCAATTTTGTAAGTAAACTCAACTGGAAGATTTTACACACACATGCATGCCTTGTTTAAATGCATAAAAGAGATACATTAGAAGTGCTGACCTATATGTTTTTCAAAGATGATTAAAATATTTCAACTCTACTCTTCCTTTTCAGGAAAGATTCTATAGATACTTTACCCTTGAGGGTAGCATATAAGCATAAAGACATGCAGCAAAGACTCACAATATTTTGAACTAGGGTCAAAAGGATTATTAATGATTAGCTACATTAAAGGCCTGCTATCTGTCTCTTGCTTGCTCTTTCTTTTGGATGGCAACTTCAGCCATGGTGCAGGTTTGTCTGTGTCATTCTTTGGCCACTTCCAGCAGATTGAGAAAAGCTGGAAAGTAAACACAGGTGTTTTAAAACTGGAGCCGCTGTCATGGACAACCACAAACACCCTTCTCTCGACTGTAGCTATGCCTCTTTCCCGCCCTCTCTTTTTAAAAGGAGAGCTTAACAAGAAAATGTCAAATGTTTCACCTTTCAACACTTCAAAATAACTCTGAGCTTAAAGTATTGTCTAGGAAATCTCTTGCAAATAGTTCCTTTTCTAACTTTCTTTTCAGATGTAGCCAAGTTAAAATTAGTCATGATTTTTTTTTTTTACTAATTACTTTATTTGGCAGATAAATTTCTTGGAAAGCACTAATGTGGTAAGCAGAGAGGCCACAATCCGGGAAACTAGCTAGCTAATTCCTTGTCCCCAATGGGGTCATTTCTTTTTTTTCTTTTTATGAACTCTGATCTCCTAGTCAGTTACAAGGCTTGGGTCAGCCTGGACAATTGAAGCTCAGAATGAAAAATCTATTAACATTAAAAAATGTTAACAGAATAAGGGGTTTATTTAAATATTTTATTTATTTATCAATCACATTTCTACCCATGTCTACCCATCTCTCCTAAATGACTCTAGGTGGTTTATGAAAACATAATAAAAGGAAAAGAGACAATATCCAGTGGCATCCAGGGAGAGGGATAATGGAGCAGAAAGAGAAAAGCAGTGTGCTATTGATGCAGTCCTCAGTCCTTTTGTATGTGTGTTGTGACATTGCTCCCATGTACAAACAGAGTAGAGCTTACAGTGTGATAGAACAATGCTGCTCAATCATTTTGATGAAAGGAAAAAGATCCTGCAGACAGCAACTGCAATAATAATAATATACTTGAACATCATCAGCATTAACAAAAATCACCACCAGTCAATCGCAAAAGGCAGCTTTATTCAGAACAGCTTACACCCTGTGACGATACCTATTACACCATCAAGCACCAACATCTGCCTATCCCAAATCCTTGGAAAGGATTCAATAAGTGGATAAAAATATCAAATCCAATTTAAACATCTGCCTGATTGTGCAAGCAATCGTAATATTTATTGAACTTGTATGCTGCCCAATTTCTAACAGCTCTGTGTGGGTCACAACAAACACATAAATTTCAATAAAACCAATAAAAGATGAAAGATGGCAATTGTGAGAGATCAGATGTAAGGAAGTCAATGGTCTCATTCTCTCTCACCAAAGGCCTGCATGAAGAGTTAGATCTTCACAGCTGTTTTAAACATCAGTACAGGAGGGCCCATCTGGATCTTAGAACAATCTCATTCCAGACGGCAAGAACTGCTACGGAAAGGGGCATGTCCAGAGTCCCAATAAATGACATCGTTTAATCAGAGAAAGCTGAAGCATGCCAACTCTACAAAATTGACTCAGCTGAGCAGATACTACGGATAACTGATCCTCAGAGAAGATAGCAAAAGAGTAACAGATAAGTAAAAAAAAAGACAGAGCTGCTCAACTTCTGTTTGGTTGTAAAAGTGTGTTCTAGATCAGGGCTTTTCAACCTTTTCACCCATTGTACCACTTTTAGGATATGGCAATATCCAAGTACCACCAGTCGCTTAGCAAGGTGTCAAAAACATTATGACCAAAAAAAAAGGGGAAAAAAGTGATAAAGTACAGATAGTCTTCGACTTACAACAGTTCACTTAGTGACTGTTCGAAATTACAATGGCACTGAAAAAAGTGCCCCCCAAGCCACAGCCGACAAAGACACCTGCCTGCCCACCCGGCGGCATTCTTCCTCCTGTCCGAGGTTTTCATTGTTGTGAGCATTTCTGTTGAGGATTGGCAGCAGGGGTGGGGTGGGGGGTATTTGGTTTTTATTCCCTCTGCCTGCTGGGTGGTTGCAGCAGGTTTTGGTCACTTCACATGACCCTGGGACACTGTGACCATCATAAATATGAATCCGTTGCCAAAAATCTGATGTAAATCACAAGATGGAGATGCTGCAACATTCCAGCTGATCAGTGCTTCTTCTGGGCTCAGCAGAAGTACCAGGATCAGTGCTGCTTTCCAGCTGATTGGTGCTTCTTCAAGGCTCAGCAGAAGCACCAGGATCAGCACTGAGCTCCAGCTGGAGCCTGGCGCTGATCCTGGCGCTTCCACTGAGCCCTGACAGCCCTGCAGCTCCAGCCATCTCTTATTCAGGCTTGTGCGGTGCTGCCACTGGTTCAGCTCATTCCCCTCCCCCTCTACCACTTTTCTAGGATGGCCGCGTACCACCTGCCAGGTGCCAATGTACCACAGGTGGTACCCGTACCACTGGTTGAAAAGCCCTGGTTTAGATTCTACCAGGCAGTGTGTGAACAAGTGTCGAAGAAGCAGAATTCTAGTTTGTGCCTGACAGAAACAAATTCAGGGAATATCTGCTGACTATGAACAATATTGCCAGATTTATTTCATTTTTTGATTATCAGTAATTTTCTTAATAACTTGTGAAAATTCTGTGAATATGGTACCTCTTATCTTTTAACAAAGCATCTCAATAATATCCCATGGCATTCTGACTAGGAAGCTATAAACTACCCAAGCTATAAACTATGGGATAGATTGGTCATTTATTAGGTAATTGCACAGAAGCCTGAAAAATCATACTTAAAGAATTGTCATCAATGGCTCCTCATCAAACTGAAAGGAGATAACTAGCGGATGCCATAGGAGCCCTGGTGGCACTGTAGTTAAAAGGCAGCATTGCAGGCTAATTCTGCTGACTGCCAGAAGTTCAATTCCTTTGATCTTGATCTGCTCAAGGTTGACTCAGCCTTCCATCCATCTTAGGTCGGTAAAATGAGGACCCAGATTGTTGGGGGAAATATGCTGACTCTGTAAATCACTTAGAGAGGGCTGTAAAGCATGTGAAGTGGTATATAAGTCTAAGTGCTATTGCTATGCCATAGGATTTGATCCTAGGACCAATGCTTTTCAACATTTTCATTAATGATTTGGTTAAAGAGGTTTGCACAACAAATTTGCAGACCCAAAACTGAATAGTATCGTTTAAATTCTAGAATACAAAAAGAAAATTCAAAATTATTTTTACACATGTCACAGAAGTAAGATGAAAATAACTTTCCTTCTTCTCTCTAGGAGGGGCTATCTGGAATCGAGAGCAACTGTAAATAAACTAACTGAAATAGAATCCTAAGCTGCAATTCAAAGAGGAAATTACAGATATATTTGAATTTATTCATGCACCTTTTGGCTAAGCATCAAGAGTTCTGCTCTAAAATGGTAATAGATGGGCCAAAACCATTGCCAGTTTCTCATAGTGTATTATAAGATTTGAATATAAACATTAAAAGACACAATAGATAAGTCAGCAATGCAATTAAATCTGCAAAGTTAGGTATGAAAAACCTTAGACCAATTCATAAACAAAGCTTATTTAAAGCTCTAGTTATATTCTGTCTCTTGCCAAAATTCCTCAAATGTTGTCAACTTCCCTGCAGGCGGTTGTGTTAATGCAGGACCCTGGCCCTGAAAGCCCATGAACACACAGTTGTATGGGCAGAGACTTTCCTTCTGTAAACATCACAAGATGTTGTTGTGGGTAAAATATCTGGAATGCTCAAATTACCAAAAAAGGGTTCATTTTGCTACAGAATAATGTGGAATCCTAATAGATCTATCTAAGCAAGGGCATAAAGGAGAACTAAAATGTTTGCACTGACACCAGAAAAGTAAGATCAGTGAGTTCCCCTAATTTTGTATCCTTTCCAATTCCAACAGATATTAACTAGTTTCATATGAAAGTTATTTGTGATCAGGGATTTTAGCTTACTTACATAAAAAAGTTTAGGATTAAGTTTTTATTTTCTCATTATTGTATTATTTTAATGGGCTCTAAGCTCCTGAAACTAATTTACAATGTTTAATATAAATAAAGCAGAAGCTTTCCAGATGTGCAAAACTGTAGCTCATTACTTAATTTTAATGGTGCTTCTCTGGACAGTTAAGGACAATGATTCCTGGAACAATCTGATCTATCAAAGAGAAACAAAGAGTGGCGAAAATATTTCTCCAAACAAAGTGGAAGTGCTTAGTCTAATTCCTTTTGCCCAGTTCAGAATGATCGCCTTTTTCTTACAGTCCTAGTGACACAGTTTGCGCTGCTCAGGAGAGTCTCCTGCCTTTTTGGAAAACCTGTTCAGAGCCACAGGAAGATTGGTGGCCTTGTCAACAAGCAGCTGTACATGAAAAGAAATTCTGTTTCTTACATATCTGCTTCAACAAAATAAACTCAGTTCAGAATAAACTTTGACCCAGCGCACATTCTAACTTCAGTTCTATGCAAAAGGCTTAATCTTGGCTTGGAGTAATTAAAAAAAAAAGGTTAATTTGAATAATTCTGAAGTTTAGAGATTCTGTGCTGTAATAGTACAATTGTATTTAATGTATTTTTTTCTAGAATTTTTAATTTTAGACCTTTCGCTTTCTTCATTTATTAGCTAACAACTGGACTTGTATTCTCTGTCTTCTTTCCATCTCTTTTATTTTTTTTTTTAACATCAATTTTTAGCATGTTTTTCTGGATGTCAGTTTATATGTGAGTCAAGCAGAAAGATTAATGTTAACACCAGAAAAATATAAAATAAAATATTTGTTTAAAATAAATGTATATTTTAGGAAATCAGGCTACTATTTATAGGTAAACAAAGCCGTTTTGCATGTGTTTTTGAACTGATCTACCAATCTACATTTCACAGCCCTGTGCTACCTTGTGAAAAAAAAATCCTGGAATTACATCTGCTAAATTGCAACTAGAGCCAAGATAGCATCTTGTATTTTATAACCATGTATATAGGAAACTGGAATGATGTGATCTAAGCTGCTTCTGCTATTACTACCATGTAAATTCCACTGGGCAAGTTTTTGAAAACATGAAAGCTGATGTCATTTTCCTTTGAACATAAACAAAACTCAGCAAGAGTGTGATCTATTTTTCTGAAGAAAAACTGAAAAAACAAAACTTTGAGAGAGCTAGACATTCCTCTGCAAGGTCATAGTTAATAAAACATTTGGAAAACGACATGACACAATTTAGGTTTAAAGGTTCACTTAACTTTGTTTTAGTGTTTTGAATCTGACAAATTCACATGTCAAAAGATGTTTAAATTGTTTTGTGTTTTGACAATTGATCTGCCAGAATAATTTTTAAGGAGCTTTCTTTTTTTCTTTTTTGTTTCAGTTAAAATTAAAATCCATGCTGCCTAATCCTTGGAGTCAATCTGTAATTAAGGGGATTTCAAGAGAGACCATGCACTGCATTAATTATAAAATTCAATATCTGTTTAATACTGTAACAAAAGAATGAATTCCAGGCAACACACCAAAATGCGATCACGTCTATATTTGGGTGAGAATGTATTCCACTGCTGTTTCTAGAAAAAAGCAGGCACTTGGTGCTTACAGTCAGTGCTTTTCATATTCTGATATTTGAGCAGCCTAGAACTAAGCTGGTAATCATATCCAAATCATATTCAAATCCTAAGGTACTTTAGTTCAGGAATGTAAACTTGTGGCCCTCTAGATAGTACCGAACTATACTGTGTGCACAATTATTAGGCAAGTGAGTATTTTGACCATATTATCATTTTCATGCATAGTTTCCACCTCCAAGTTGTGCAAAACTGAATGCTTAGTGGATATAAGCATATCAAGGTTTTTTGAAAACTTTCTTGATAAGAATGTACAATATAAACGTTTTACCAAAGAATGCATCTTACCATTTGTGTAGATATAGTTGTCTTCTGCATAAACTAGTTTTCTCTTTGTTTCTCCCAATCTAGCTTTGTGAATTGGTTCTGGCTACACACACACACACACAGAGAGAGAGACACACGTGCAGACACACATAGCTTTGTGCACACACATATTCATATTTGTATCTGTATGAACAATGAATAATGTATGAACTGGTATTGACTATACACAGATATGCCTATATTTCATTTTAAAAGCAAAACTTTTAAAAATGTTATATTCAATTTATAGTTGATTTGCAGAGGTTCTTCAATTTCTAATTTATTTTCTTTGATTACCAGTAGAATAAGGTTTTAATCATACATTTCCATGTATTTCATACATAGAAATAAATCCCACTGGGACCCATGGAGCTTTACTTTTGAGCAGACACGGATCCACTTGTGCTATTAATCTACTTAGAAATCTAAATATAGGTGCTTTGTGAATAGGAGTTTTCTTAATTGTCATTTTGGTTTAGCATGGCAAACTGACAATGATCACCTGAAAGTGTCTTGATGGGCAGCTTTTAGGAAAGTAGTGTTTGTTCAGTTAATTCTACTTCTAAACTGAGCTGTATTAGTTTACCTTTCAGGTTAACGTTCTACATGCTTTTTTCATTTCCATTTTTTGGTCTAATGAAGGGTAAAAGTTGAAAATGCAACTGTTAAAGAGAATATCCAAAGCACTGAAATTGAACTCTTTCCTCTTATCCTTAAAAGAGGAAAGAACTTCTCCTATTGAATAATTCATTTCTGCCTAAGTACAATAAAATCAAGTACACTCAAGGACTGAGCAATCAGGTTCTGCAATGATGACACATCCTAATATAGTCTCTGCTGAGATCTCCAAGTATTTGCTCTCTTTTAATATCTCCCACACAATGGGTCTGCATTCTGCTTGTCTTGCCTGTGAGTAGTCATGTTTGGTATTGTGCTTAATCCTTGTGAAAGAATCTGAATCTGAAGAGATCTATAGTTTATGCAATGTGCCCACTACCCTTCCTGTTCTTTCCCTATTGTTTCTGAAATCATTGAAATCACCTGCAGTAATGGAGCACAAACCCTAAGAGCAGGGGCTTTCATACTTGGCCCTTTTATGACTTGTGGACTTCAACTCCCAGAATTCATCAGCCAGCATGCCTGGCTGAGGAATTCTGGGAGTTGAAGTCCACAAGTCATAAAAGGACCAAGTTTGAAGACCCTTGTCTAAGAGACTTTACATCTTAAGACTCTCACTTAAACAATTAAGGATAAGGGAGAAAAATGCTACCTGGAGACAACAGAGACCTATCTCACTTATGGATTATGAAGAATATGAAGGTAGAACCGTACTGAATATTGTTAGGCATGTTTATACAGTGGCTAAATGCAAGTGGAGAAAGGATTCTGGAAATGCCTAGAAATAGCTTCAACTACCAAGAATTATATTAAAGCAAATAACTCTGGAATGAACTCTCACTTGGCTGCCAACACTTAGCAGCCCAACAGAGCAATTATGTTGATACAAATAGCAACTGCCAGCAGTGCTTATTTTCAATAGTTTCAACACAGTTCAAAGCTACTGACAATAAAGACCAATTGATTTTGTCACTGTCTGGTATTTTTTGTCCTACAGACATTGAATGAGTTGGGATATAATGCCAAAACTCATCAGATATGGACAAAACATTCCTAGATGTGGCCTCCGATGGGGGTCAGCATGGACAGGTTAAAGTGACCAGCTGCTTTAACAAATTGTGCCAGACTGGACATCAAACCAGCTGGGCCTTATTGCTTTAGCTGGTTCTGTCTTATTGCACTGGGACGATATTCCCAAAAATTAGTTTAGGAAAGTATTTTGGATAAAATAAATGTGTGACAGAAAATAACATACTTTCTTTGTTTTTAAAGTTTGAAAAATAGCCACTTTAGCTTTTTCCAACTCCATGTCCTCCAGATGGAACTGAAGGCAGCACCCATACAATCCAACTAGCATTTGTGCAAATATTTACTCCATTTATGCCATAGTAAGCTATATAAAGTCTTCAATTAAAACTGTTATAAATAGTCCTTAGCTAGTGGTAGTAACTGGGACCAAAGTTTCTGTTGTTAAGTGATGTTATAGTAAAGTACAATTGTCATTGCTTAGCAATGGCAATCCCAGCACTCACCTTTGCCATTGATAAGCAAGGACTGGAGGTCATTAAGCAAGTCACAGGCAGGTAAGATGTGGCGCAAGGTGTGGCATGAACATGGCAGGGCTGGGAGTGGCTTCTGCCAGGGCAGAGAGTGCATGGTCCTTGCAGAACCTGATTGCATGAGTGGCTGCTGCAGAATAGGGGAGGGTGCATGATTTACCAGAGCATCTTCCCCTGGGGACACTGCAGGACACTGCAATTGTTGTCAGTGAAAGCCAGTTGCCAAGCACTCAGATTGAGACCAAGTGACCACAGAGATGCTGGGATGGCTAGAATTTCAAGGACCATTCATTCACCACCATCATAACTTGGAATGGTTGCTGAAAGAGTGGTCATTAAATTAAGACTGCCTTCACCCCTTCTTGCTCCAAATCTTGCGTTCATTCAGCTCTGCCATGTAGGCAAATGAAGAATAAATGAAAGCAAATTCCCTGGACTTTCACTCTTGCAGCAAGATGTTTGAGACTGCTGAGCATAAAGAGGTGGAGAAGGCAAAAAATATCTTGGGCCAATATTGCAGTTATTCAACAACTTAAAATCTCTAACTGCAATGCTGTGACAGAAAAGCTGTTGTTGATGAACTTCTACTTACTATATCTAAGGTGTGGTTCAAATATACACTACAACTATTTTCTGAGATGATAACATTCTAGTTAAGTTTGCTGTAATTCAAATTAAAGTGCAGCTTGTTAAAACATCACAGGAGCCCTTACAAGCTGCACTTTAATTTGAATTACAGCAAACTTACTAGAATGTTATCATCTCAGAAAATAGTTGAAGTGTATATTTGAACCATATCTCAGGTTGCTACATCTACAGGCAACATAGGACTTGTCTTCTTTCGTTACTCATCCTCTCGTTACTTCTGTATCCATGGGTGGTCATGGGGGAAGTCAAAACACAAACTGGGAATGTGATACCAGGAAGCAAACCTCACCTCTTTTGTATGTGCATCTTGACATCACGTGCCTTCTCCAATAGGGGAAGTGACTTGCATTGTAATATCACAACAATATGTTTCATCTTTCTGATAAAATCTCCAGATTTTACAGATGTCTTTCTCTCCTGTACCTATCATTTGAAATATATCAACATGCTGCAGATATCCACACATTCAGCAGAGATATATGCAGAGTGAAAGCCTTCACATTTTGAAATTGTGTACACTTTGGCTTCAGTGCAAGCCAAAACCTAGCAGGACAAGGTCTTGACTTGTGTAAAACCCAACCAAAATACAACTGTGTGTGCAAAGGCTTCCTTCCTGCACTGAATGTGTGTGTGTATATACACACAAATACCCCCCACCCTCTCGTACTAGGCAGGGTGGGTGTATTTGTGCTGATATCCATGATTTAGTAATGTCTGACACTTATGTGTCTTCATTTCATACTTTTTCTCTAGTATGCTAGAGGAAGAGCCAAAAGCTTTAAAACTAACTATATTATCTATGATGTCTGAATTGGAGAATTGTGGTTTGTTTAACTGTGACCTGAATCTTACTTAGTATTAAGCTAGTATGGATAGTTTCATGCCTTATGATAATTCAAAAGCAAACAAACCACATTACTGCTTAGATTTAGTGTAATTTCAGCCCATAGTGGGAATTTCTTAAAATCTAAAACAATATTGTGATTGTTTTTTCCTTTTAATCATAGTTTAATAAACCACAAATTCATGAGTTTAGTAGCAAAAATATGGTAATTAATTTCAAAGTGAAAACATTGGCTATATGTCACAAATAGAAAAAATAGTTTCCCCTTATTCATAAAAAGGGCTATAAGTCAACAAGCAGAAAAGTCATTTGAATTAGTCTGCCATAACAGAGAAGACACTACATGGTGAGGTCAAGCAACAGTATCAGCTGTTTAGGGTTTTAAAAGTCAAATTATATCTAAACATAAACCTGTATGAATATTATGAATATTTTGCCATTTCTGTTAAAATCCATAAAGCTTTTGATTTCTTGGTAGTAAGTTATTTATTTTATACAGTTCACTCTTGCTCCATTTGTATTCTAATCGTTTTTCAACTTCCAGTGGAAAACAGTTGCAAATTCTGATTAAAATCTTATATTATTTAATTATGTCAGTATATAAATGAAACCTATTCATGGACAGCCACAGGATAGGATTTGCCTAGCTAACTTTGCTAACTATCTAACTTTGCTTCAGTTTGGCGGATTAGTTAAGATTGTGTGAATTAGAATTTGGTTTTGTGATGTGTAATGAAAGGAGATTTGATAAATGCAAATATGTGATATCTGCTGTGTCAAGGAGAGTTTGAAGTCTTGGAAATACATTAAGGCCTCCCTTTTTACTGACCCACCCTGTCTAGAAAAAAATTCCTCATTCATGACATTTACAAATTTCAAGTCATATAACACACAAGAGCTGAATTTTATCAGGTAGAGGGGCTCAGGTGCCATTTTTTAAAAGCTATACCTTAGAAATATTTATATACAACTTGCCCCACCTATGTCTCCTCTGTGTCTACTGTAGACTGAAAGTAGATTCTATTAACTTGGAATGGTATTTCAGATAAGAAGGTCAGAGATCGGTCAGAAAAAGACCTTTGTTATTTAGAGCTTCCTATGGCTTACCTTTGGGGTAAAGAGTTTCAGAAACCACTTACAGCATTTTTGTACAGGACAAACAACCATGTATCATTATGCGCTCAAGGTAAATAAAGAAATTTAAATTAATTGCTATTTTATTTCAGTCATTTCTCAATATTTCCTAGCTACTACCCAACAGGATTTTTTTCTGCAGCACATGAAGGACAGCATTTCACTGCATTTTCCACTAAACCCAAGAAAATTTCTCTAGGGTTATCCTAAATCATTTGTACTCCACCAGTGTCTGCCTGAAATGAGGAGCTTTCCCCTCCTTTCTCTTCCCTTGCATATTTAGCAATCTCTTTGAATCCTCTCTGTTATTCTGTTACCCCAGTCCCTGTAATTTCAATAAATCCTTGGTTGCATAAGAACTACAAATCCCAGAATTCCCAATCAGTATTGATATATCCGCTGCTCTCCAGATGTATGGGATTGCAGATCAAATATTGCTCAGCTAATATTGTCAATTACTAAGCTAGTTAGGAGTCATGTGTTGTAGTCATAACATATGGTTGCTTTGTGAGATGGGTGGCTACGTAATTAGAGACAGTTAAATAAGAATCAGGAAGGAATCTGACCAAATATGATAGATAATGTACTGTTGATAGATAATGTACTGATCTTATAAAGCAAATAGATTATTCAAGCTTATTCAAAAGAAATCTTTGGTAGCTACAGCCTCAGCTAGTATTACTTCATTTAACTGACATTATCTTTTGGTCATCATCAGCTCTTCAAAAAGGATCAGTGTTTTCATATTACTTTGGAAGAAATGATAAAAAATGGGACACCAATATATATATTTCTATTGAGTTCTGTTGCTCTTATCGTCTATAAATTTAAATTAGATACATTTTTTTGAAACATACAACCAAAGCTAAGTAGGAACTATACTAGAATCTTTCTACGATATGTAATGTTCTTGTCTTTATGAATAAAGAAGTTAATGCTTTGTATTGTATTTTCTCCCTTCAGGCCTAATGATTTGCTAAGATTAACGCAACTCTTTTATATAATCTGTTTTGACTTCAGAAATACATTTTTCTTGATAAAACCCTTTCCTTAACCACAGCTAAACAATATCTACTCTACTTTCAATTTTAAGTGAAACAGACATTTAGACAAACAGTATTAATAATTAAAATAAGGATTTTAGTATAATTCATAAAAAGAAAGCACCATACAAGTATCAGTTGAGTCATAATCCTACTGTGGATGGCTGCATGAGTTTTCTCCTCTTGAAAGTGAAAAAAAGTAAAACAGGCCCCTTGGCTTAATAGTCTATTTGCATTACTTGTGTAAAATGTGTGCCAGAAAAGCATGGTTTTCAGAAGCAACAATAGTTTGAGCAATAAATGTACACAAAATCTGTTTGGTCCTATTGTAAATAATGTTAACATTTATATTGTGTTAAAAGTTAAATTGCGCTGAGAATGTTTAAATCCTAACCAGTCTGTATTGTAATAAACATATCTATTAGACTTACATATACCTACCATTGCTGGAAAAATAAACATGTCTTTCAAAGAACTGTAAATCTTGTACATGGAAGAAATACTACAGAGATCAACAGTATGATATTAATTATTTTAGTTTAAACAGACTGAAATTTGCCACATTTATTACATAATGTTTTACCACTAATAAAACAAAATATTTTTCAAATTGTAGGTTCAAAAATTGTATCTTTTAAACTGTATAAAAAACATTTGCCCACATTGTTGAATCACTATAAATTCAAACATATTAATATATAGAATTAAAAATTTAAATGAAAAAATTAATTGGATGAGTTGTAATGATACCCATGCCACTCTAAGTTTAAAATACTTAAATGTAGCAACACTGAAAAAGGCTAGATCAAAGTAACAATTACAGTTTTATAACGTTAAAAAGTGAGTCATGATTTTGATAATGAAAGAATTAAAGCTACAAACAAATGAAACAGTTGGTGACGAACTACATTTTATTTGACAGCTGCCTAAATTTCCCTCTCATCTAAGAGGTTTTTGAACATTCCCATGACAACCAAGCAGAAAGCAGTTTTATCTCTGTTGCCTCATGAAAGTTGCCTGGGCTCAAATCTTAAGAGTAAGTCAGAAGAATAAGCTCAGCTTTATGAGTTGGTACAATCCATTTATTAAAAGAGACACCTATTTCATATTTCAAAAGTAAAACAAAGATAACACTATATTTACCTCTAAAACTTAAAGCAAGTATGCTAGTCTACTGAAAACAAAGTTAAACAGTAGAAATAAATAGGAATTGAGGTAAAAATTATAGGCCAGTTGACAATGATTCCTTTTTTGTTTTGTTTTCTTTACCCTTGTTAAGATGAATTAGGAATTTCCTCTTTTGGTCTTTTAAAAACAAAATGTAAAATATTGGGATCGAAAAGTCTCTGAAAAGAGACTTTTCCTCCTAAGGATTCCCAAGAACTACAAACAAGAAAAAAAAAAAAAGCACAACTTCGTCTACAATGTAAAATAAAAACTGGTTATAAGAATATTTTAAGATTCCAAAGTGAAAGCTGTTTAGAAACTCTACCCAAAAAATTAAGGCTTTTACCATCTTCCTTGAGGTCATTAATGAGGAAGTAAGATACACCTCTTGCTCCATCTCCTTTTTACCCAGCTCCTCCCTTTTATTTTTTTCAATAAGGTTTTTTTTTTTAACCTGGAACTGGGAAGAGGAAATCATCAGCTACCTATTTGCAAACATCAGTATCAACAATGTCGTTACTAATACAATAGGTAAATAATTTTACTAATACATCATGTAATAGTTGGGGCAGATACTTTTTAAAAATACAGTCATTACTGGATAAACAAGAGTTACTCTCCAAATATTATAGATCTGCAATTCTGCTTGCTATAAAGAGTTCGTATCAATTTATTGTTCGTTAACACAAAATAGCTGGTCAAAATTTGAAAAGAATATTGTTTTATCTTCTTATGTTCGCGTACACTTGCTCTCTCATGCAGAGACAGAGAAACAGAGAGAGAGAGAGAGAGCACAAAATAATACCATAACAGAAGGGTGCTGTATTTGTGTTTAAAGAAGAGGTTGTTGGCAAACAGCACAGCTCACTTCTGCTGAAATGTACACAACTGATCTATGCAGCAGAGAAAGCTGGCACCCAGGGCTTACAACCTTAATTTGCCTGCTAGAAGGAATGGAGATTTACCTTCAGAGCACGTTCTTGATTGTTTTTAGCAGTCAGATGTCTAGGGTTGTTTGCAGAAGTCTGGTTCTGCTCTTTCATATGATGAAGCTCCTGCTCCAGCCGTTTGCACTGCAACGAGGAAAGAATCCCATTAAGTAAAGGAAACGGCATGTATATGTATATGTGTGTGTGTGTGTACATACACATGCAGATATACACTGTGGGCACAATTATTAGGCAAGTTGTATTCTGAAGGATTAATTTTCTTATTGAATAATTACAGTGTTCTCTGTCAATCCAAAATGTTAATAAACCTCAAACCTGAATATTTAAAAAGTGAAAATGAGGTTTTGGCTTTCTTAGGGAGAATATCTATGTGTGCACAATTATTGTGAACTATTAGTGTGCAGAATTAGTATGCAACTAAATGAAAAATGAAAATTTGCCCATCTCACTCATTTATTTGCAACTGTTAAAGTGAGAATAATAAACAAACAACTCAAAATGTACAAATAAACATTTCTGACATTAAAAAAAAAATCAGTGACCAATTTAGCCACCCTTCTTTTCAATAACAGTCATAAGCCTTCCATTCTTGGAGTCTGTCAGTTTCTTGATCTGTTGACGATCAATGTTTTGTGCAGCAGCAACCACAGCCTCCCAGACACTGTTCAGAGAGGTGTACTGTTTACCTCCACTGTAAATCTCCCATTTAAGAAGGGCCCACAAGTTCTCAATAGGGTTTGGTCAGGTGAGGAAGGGGGGTCATGTCATTATTCTTTCATCTTTAAGGCCTTTATTGGCTAGCCATGAAGTGGAGTACTTTGATGCATGAGATGGAGCATAAAAATCATGGTATTCTTGAAAGATGTAGATTTTTCCTGTACCACTGCTTGAAGAAAGTGTCTTCTAAAAACTGGCAGTAGGTTTGGGAGTTGATTTTGAGTCCATCTTCAACCCCAAAAGGTCCAACTAGCTCATCTTTAATTTTTGCTGGCATCTGAATCGAAGTGCAGCTCTGTGCCTGTTACTGATCCAGCCATGGGCCCATCCATCTGGTCTGTCAAGTTACTCCCATCTCATCAGTCCATAAAACCTTTGAAAAATCTGTCTTCAGATATTTCTTGGCTCAGTTTTGCCGTTTCAACTTATGTGTCTTGTTCAGTGGGGGTCAGGTTTCAGCCTTCTGTACTTTGGCCACGTCTCTGAGCACTGAACACCTTGTACTTCTGGCCATTTCAGGTAAGTTGCAGTTCTGGAATATGACAGCACTGGAGGATAATGGTTTCCTGGTAGCTTCATGTTTGATTCTTCTCAAATCTTTGACAGTTAATGTGCATCTTTTTTTCTCAATATGTTTCTTGCAACCCTGTTGACTATTTGCAACAAAACATTTGATGGTTCTGTGATCACACCCCAATATCTTAGCAATTTCAAGAGTGCTGCATCCCTCCGAAAGACTTTTTACAATTTTTGACTTTTCAGAGTCAGTTAAATTTCTTTTTTGCTCTATTTTCCCTGAGGAAATAATTATGCCTAAATAATTATGCACACCTTGATATAGGGTGTTGATCTCCTTAGGCCACAGCCTTCCTCATTACACAAATACACATCACCTGCTATGTTTATATCCAGTAAGCGTTCAGGTTTATATAACTTGGAGGTGGAAAACATGCATGAAAATGATGATACGGTCAAAATACCCAATTGCCTAATAATTGTGCACATAGTGTACACTCATTCATTCTAAGGAATAGTGCACTAAATCAGATTTAAAATGATTATTGGTCATTCTCTTGCTGGACAGTTTTGCAATCATGGAAGGATAAAATAGAAGCAGAATGCTTACCACACTGCAAAATATTAGAAAAATAACATGTAGCTTACAATATCAACATATGCATTGAAAATATAGCTATTGTAAAATGTAAAAATTGAGAAGACATACTATTATGTATAGCATATTGAAATAAAATGAAACAAAACAGATTTTACGCATTATACAAACTGTCTCATGCCATTTAAGATGGCAACTATAAAGAGCATGCACCAAGGAATTAAACAATCGATGAAGTCTAAGACAGGTCCCCAACCCCCGATCCGTGCCAGCAACCGGACTGCATAAACAAGCAAAGCCCATCCACGGGATGGAGGCAGCACACAAAACCACGCCCCCTCCGGTCCTCAGAAAAACCTCTCTCCACGTAACCGTTCCCTGGTGCCCAAAAGGTTGGGGACTTCTGGTCTAAGATACATTCAGCCATCTAATTGAAATTTAATTTCTGGGGGTCCTACTGAAAGAAAAGAATGATGGGGTCCTTCAGAAAGAGCTGGTGGCCAAGTGCACCTTTTTGACTGATGCACCAGTGGTTACAGTTTATGAAGTAGAAGATATAGTCTACATGGGATTACCTGGAAGATCACCACAAAACTATAAATACAGTAGTACAAAATTCAGCAGCCCAGAACTGTTGTAGAATATCAATACTATGGGAACTGCATTGGTTGCCTGTTTGTTTCTAATTCAAACTGCATAATCAGGTTGCATGATTTGATTGTGAATGAAGGTGCTGACTTGACCTGTATAACCAAGACATAGGGTGGCAGGAAGGTGATGCAACCAACTACAAATTTAACAGCATCAGCTGCAAAGTTAGGGTACAGGGTGGAGTGGAAGTTGTCATCTGGGAGGCCCTGATGATTTTCTGCTCCTCTGCTCCTCAGATCTGCTGGTGGTGTAAACAGCCACTGTCTAGGACAGACAGGCAGAACACTAGCAGAAAATATCCATGAACATCAAGTAGCAGTTAGAAGACATGATGAAACTTCTTAATTTCGCAACACATGGGCAGACTCAACCATAGTTTCAGCTGGGAGACTGTGACCAGGCTAATACCAAAAAATGCTAAAGATTTTCTGAAAGTTTGGCATTCAGACAAATCAACATCAATAGATACATAGAGATAAACCACATTTACACCATTCAAAACAGAGAATAAAAAATTAAGAAGGAAACAAAAAGATCAGAACACATCCTCTCCAGCAACTAACACCCAGATAAGCAGAGATTAACACCAGACAAAAAATCAGGAAGTAAACAATACCCTAATCAAGGAACTACCAAGGAGAGAACCATACTCCAACAATACTGACAATACTGACAAGGCAGGCTATTGTACTGAATATAAATAGGGAGTAACTCCCTCCCCCCCCACTAGCAAAAATGATGTTAGCTAGCTAGGTAAACATCTGCAAGCAAACAACCAAGTTTAGAGAGCACCAAAGACTTCACTATTCAACCCTGAGCAACTGCACCCAGTGTTGTAAACTGCACTCAATTTTATCTACATGTGTGCAACTTCATTTCACTTTCTTCCTAATGAATATTCTCTTTCAAAGGTTTTACATAACTCTAGAAATATCTGCTATATGTGTCACTCTAAGCATTTTGTGGGAAGTAATCCACTAAAAAATTATGATTGGTTGCCCAAGAAACAGAATATAGATTATTTAGACAGGCCTGGCCTCCCCATTGTGATGCTTGGTTAATGCAGACATAATTGGTAGCTTCTTCTTTTGACTGTGGTCTGTTTATAGTAAATATCTTATCCTGGATGAACAATACTTAGAATGAGTACTGTATGTATGCAGTTGATTATTTTCTGGGGGTAGTTATAACCAGAATCAATCACACATTCTGTATTCAGACCACATACCATGGTTTAGTAGTTACACTAGTTAGGAGTGAGATAGTAAAGGTAAAATTAATAACTGTGTGCCCACTAGCAAAGTTTGTTGTTACATTCTTATGCGAAGATAATCTCGTTCTGACTGCTTTGCTTAAAATTATAAAACAACAGTGAGATACTAGTGGGAAAGATGACAAAATACAAATTAGACTAGAAGTAAAGAATGTGGAGATCATATTAGGTAGCAGTATATTCAAAAAGGAAATGTTTTATTTCTTATTGGCATTTCCATGCCTTCAACACATTTTTAAAGGGCAAGCATCTTAGTAGATTGCAAAGCAAATGCAACCCTAGTTGCATTACCAGATACAAATAATGTCATAATCGAGGTAAGTCATTATCCCTCTGTATTCTGCTGCATCTAAAATATGGTATAAAGGAGAAAATCAAGATAATAAGAAATCTGGGAGGAAAAACAGAGAAGGAATAATTAGAGGTGTTGGATTTAATGACAGAAGAGAAGACTAAAGGGAAACAGGACAGTTCATGTAGAAGATAGAATAGAACTCCTTGGAGTTGCTCCAGAAAACAGGGCCAGAAACAATTAGTTTAAATTACAAGAAAATAAATTTAAATTGGACTTGGGAAAATTAAAGATTAAAGTCCAAAATATATGCAACTTAAGCATCTTAACATTGATTTTGATCAAACTAGAAAACCGCCCACAATTTTAAATAGTTAAGATGTTATACTTATCGTTCTATTTGCACATGGGCCAATCCAGTTCTCCCTCACTTCCCTCTTTCTTCATCTTCTGGCTCCTGTGTTTTGTGCATAGAATTTCTATGCTACTCACACCATTTTGCCAGTAGCAGCCCGTCTGCATATGCAGCCTTCCATGGGAAATGGCTGTATGATCTGCTTCTAATAATTACTCTAATAGGATTGCATGAACTACCCTTCTTTCAACATGGCAGTAAATCCCACTGAACCCAGAGGGGTGTAGAAAACACATACTTAAAATCATGCCATTAGCAAAAGAAACTAATGATGCTTATTAACAATGATGCTGGAGTAATACTGTGGAAATGTATTGAATGCATTGAATACTAGATCTCAAGCAGACCATGGGTGTTCTTAAATGGTATTGATTTATTTTTAAAACGTCTTTCCATCCAAACTGAGTGTCAACAGACATGACAGACTACAATTCTGTACCCAACAAAAGAGAGTCTAACAGATTTAAACTATTTTTTTTATTATTCTCTTCTGCTTCTCTTTATTTTCCTTTGGAAGATCTGCACATGAAGATAATTCATACCTCAAAGATTTCTAAAGGAAAGCAAGTAGTTTTCACTGTGATTTTTTTTTTAAAAAAAAACAACAGTCTTCTCCTTGTCCCAAATCCACCGTGATTGCCTAAAAGGCAAATATCTCACCACTTGGATGCTACACAACTCTTTCCTTTGCAGACAAAAATAATATCAAATGCTTCCAGTCAAAACACAAACCAACCTTTGGTGTCAATGTGAGTTATGTACTTTGAATAGCAGATGTTTGGAAGCACTTATATTTATCTAAATTTACTTTATTCTTTTCCATGTAGAAGAAATGGATTTTTCCCTCTGCTAAATGATGGGTCTAGATAGATTTATTTAATTAGGTCATAATTCTGAATTAAAGTTTTTTTAAAAAAAATATAACAACTTTATAGTTCTGGCAAGCAGTCAACAAGAATGTTTAACTGATTATTTTTTCAGTGCTCAGATGTACTGAATCTCCTGGATTTCCATGAAAAAAAGAAGAAATGAAAAAGAGCTTTGGTAAAGGTCAGGCCCCAAGAACATCTGCTTTTTTAGAAATTTATATTTGATTAGGAAGAGAAACATTTTGATTTAGTGAAAAAAAAGCAATGCATTTCTAATATTTTTCCAATCAGAAGCCAGAACTAATGACATCTTCCTTTTCATAGTCAGAAATTGAAGTTGTCAAGAAGACAATATATATATATATATATATTTGGTTCCTTTCTAATAAATATAAAATTGTTGTGAAAAGTCATATGAAAGTACATTCAAGAGAGTTAGGAATTTCAAATGCCATTCTCATTTAGGAGCAAAATTTCCAGATTATTTTATTTGCATGAAGATAAGCAAACCTTTTAATTTGATTGTGGCATCTCTTTTCTCATCCAATAAGAAGCAGAGGAAAGCAATTATCACCAATGTTAGGGATGGATCACACTTGTCTTAAATACTCAGAAAATTCTCAATTCTCCTCAGATTCAGCCAATTCAGAGCAGATCCAAACCCACATTTTGCTTAACAAGATGTGAGTTCTGAGCTTCTCTGCTGATTATCAGGAACAAATAACAAAGAGAGGTAATGTTTGCATATGTCATTTGAGCAGTTTTGATGAAAGAAGATTCTGTTTGAAATCTCTTATGGAAAGCTATGGCCAGGGGAGTCTTTACTTATCTTCTGCTGCTATACTAATTATGCCCTTATCTTACCCTGACTAGATGTCCTGGTGATAGTCACTCACATCCTGATCATTACTCTAGTTAGGGAAGTGTACAGGCTGTATGTGGGGCTATTTTTGGAGACAATTAGTATGCGACATTGCTACAGCTAGTTCAAAATGTGGCAGGAAGGTTCCTGGGCCAAATTCAAATTGCTAATCATATCTTTTAAAGCTCTTCATGGTGTTGTACCAGGTAATTTCAGGCAATGCCTGCTAAGATAGAATCTGCCCAGCCAGTATAAAGTGTTAGAGGACCCCACTGAGGGTCCTACCACTCTACTAGATCCATAGGGGATTGGACAGATAACAGGTCTCCTCAGTGCTCCCCCCCCTTTGAAACATCTTCTACCCAGAAATGACGCTATTTCCTACCTCCTCCCCTGCCACTGAAGCATTACTTGCTGAAATTTGGTCCCTGGTGGCTTTGCATATTTAATATTTGTTTGCACTTTGCATTATAACAGGAGAGGACAGCTATAAAAATTGAACAAATAGATAAAAATAATATACAAGTAGTTCTCACTTACCAACCACTTGTTCAACGAGTGTTTAAAGTTACAACGGCACTGAATAAGGAGAGTTATGACTCAGCCTTCAAAGTTGTGGCCATCGCAGCATCCTTGCAATCATGTGATTGTGATTCAGGCATTTGGCAACTGGCATACATTATAATGGTTACAGCGTACTTCAGTCATGTGATTGTCATTTACAATCTAGACATCTTGCTTCCAACAACCCAGCTGGCAGGAAGTTAAAAGTTGTGAGTATGTGACATCATGCTTAATGACCGTTGATAATTTGCTAATGACCACAGCCAAAACTGCTGTTGTAAGTCGGATGTGGTCACATTTCACTTTATAACAGAACTGCTTAGCAACGGAGATGCCAATCCTAACTGTGGATGGTAAGTGAGGACTATACTAATTATGTTTTTTACCTAGTTGATTCAGGTAACAAATTAAGTGTGCCTTAGAATTATATTTATATAATCACCAGATTCATTGTATGTATACCACAGACTGTATAAGAGGCAACATGCTAGGTAGGGAATTCTGGGAGTTGAAGTCCATGTATCTTAAAGTGACTAAAGTCGAGAAAAAGTGGTCTAAGAATATTTCCATAAAGATTCTAATGTGGAATAACAGACCGATTCTGCACTCAGATTTAGAGTTTCACAAATAGTTCTCAAAAACATTCTACCTCCAATTCATGTTTTTTTTTTCTCTTCTGTTTAATCATGTCCAGTTCTTGGAAACTGCCTGGACAAGTAAGTCCCTGCAATTTTCTTGGAAAAGTTTGTCAGAGGCGCTTTGCCAGTGCCTCCTTCCTAGGGCTGAGAGAAAATAACTAGTCCAGGGTCACCTAGCAAGCTGTGTGCCTAAGGTTCCTTTATGCCTAGAACTCCTGGCCTTCACCACTACACCAAACTGGCTCTCAGTTCATAGCAGATAACAGAATAAAGCAAATATATATTTAAATTTGTGCCACTTATTTAAACAAATGATTAACAAATTAACGTAAGAGAATAAATAGTGTTCAGGGTAGTATATTAATGTAGGTGTATAAAATCAAATACAGAACAGAGATGACTTTGGTAAGACCACACTTGGAATACTGTGTCCAGTTTTGGTCACAATACAAAAAAGATATTGAGACTCTAGAAAGAGTACAGAGAAGTACAGCAAAGATGATTAGGGGGCTGGAGGCTAAAACATACGACAAATGGTTACAGAAACTGGCTATGTTTAGTCTAACTAAAAGAACTAAGGGCAAAATGATAGTAGTCTTCCAACATTTGTTGGAAGAGGGGGTCAACCTATTTTGCAAAGCAGCTGAATGCAGGACAAGAAGTAACGGATGGAAACTTAGCAAGGAGAGATCCAACCTAGAACTAAGGAGAAATTTCCTGACGGTAAAAACAATTAATTAGTGGGACAGCTTGAGTCCATAAGTTGTAGATGTTCCATTTATGGAGGTTTTTAAGAAGAGACTGGACAGCCATTTACCCGGAATGATATAAGGTCCCCTATTTCAACAGGGGTTTGGACTAGAAGACCCCCAACGTCCATTCCATCTCTGTTATTCTTACATTTTCAAGCTCTATAATTACATAACATTTAAATAAAACACACTTCCTAAACTTGAGACCATGAATCTGCTTTGAACTGTCTGAACAATAGGCATCCAGAGCAGTACAATGGGCTTTACATGGTTAAGATATAAAGACTGTACAGCCTAGAAACTAGGAACATTCCCAATAATTCCCATTACAATACACAACAAAAGTAATTCATAAAGAGTATTGATTTGCTTATAAGGATTACTGCTGACAAAAGCCAGATTAAGTCACTAATTTTTTGACAGGGATGTTAGCATGTAGACTATTCTGCACACATTGTTTTGGAACTGAAAATACTAATTATCTATGTTCCAGGGAACAGTCCACTATTCTCCCCAACTTATCCAGAGGCTGCCCAATTCACCCTGCAGCCCAGAACTCTTAAAATTATGAACCTTTTCAATGATAGGGTATGTAGGGTAATGTGTGTGAATTAACACAGTCAGATCTAAATTTATGTGACAAACTCACTGGGCCACATTTTCTGAGTCTCACTTATGCCAACTAAAATTGATCTGATTAGACCTGTCTCTTCCCCAAACCTTTGGCAACTTACCTTGACAACAGACATTAGACAAAGACAGGCCTCACAGATTAAATGGCAATATATTCACCAGCAATTATGATGAGCTGGATTTTTTTTTAATATTGGGCTTTAACTATGGAAGGCAGAAGTAATGAACAGAAAGTCATAAAAGCATATGCAAAGTGTCTTTCCCTGAAATAAGAACTGCAATATCCAGCATTAGAGAAAAGAGCTTTCTGTGGGTATGAATGTGTATGAGAGAGATGGAGTTCAACTGAGCCCAGAAAAGGTATCCTGTTCCTTTCTTGACAATAATTTCAGTGCAAACATTTGGCTAAATCTGTTGCTTGTTCTGTGATTCCTTAGCAATGAAATAGAAGAATCCTTGATTAATGCAGAAGAAGCTGATGTGAACATAAGCAGCTTTTCCATATAACTGCAATTGTTGCTTGGCTGCACACCACCAAGGTAAATTGATGGACAGGAAAATAAAGTTCTGTAAACAATCTGTCATTCTAATGAGCTGGTTTTCAAATAAGCTTCAATGGATTTTCTTGCAATCCATATGCAAACAAAGCTATTGCCTAAATATTAAGTTGGCCGTTTTAGCATAAGAGGACAAGAACAGTTCTTGTCCTTTGTAAAACATCTCCATGTTACTTTAGGAAATATATACCATAGCTTACTGTCTCACAGCCATCAAATCATTTACTATATATTTTTTCATATATTTGTACGTGCTCATAGGGTGATGAATCTTCCTCCTGCAGGTTCCTCATTAGCAGTGGGAAGCAAATCTGCCAGCTAAGGATTTTTTCCACAAGCAAGGAAAAGTAGACAAGAATTCTTGGCTTGATAGGTGACACTTTTATAACTAGGTCTGCTTGCCTAGAAATGATGAATCCCTGGGCGCTGGGTTGGAATTACATAAGCTTCCATTAAAAAACAAAACAAACAAAAACCTTTGAGATGTGCCAAGCCTGAGCTACCAAATCTGGACAACTAACTGACTAGTAGATTTTGGCAGTCTGGATAGAGTAAATGTATTTTAAATGGTGATATGAAGAACTGTATTTGGAGCTACTGACATGTCAAGACATGTCTTTCCACTTAGAATCCTTCCTGGGGTGGCAGAACCCCAAAGTAGGAATTGAGACTGCAGGGGATGGAGACATTCACTGAAGACTCAAGTATGGGTGTGGCTAGAAAAAAACATGGGGAGAAGCTAGCCATTCAGCCTTATTCTCTCTCTCATCACTGCCTTACAGGCTCCTCGCTCTGTAAACAGCATTCCAGCAATTCTTTCTCTGTTTATTTGGCCACAAGGCAACTTTATAAAGCTTTTCTATGCATTTCACTTTCGCTTTGGTATTTTAAGTAAACACTGTTATACCTCAGATTTTATAAAATAAAAATAAAAAAGAGCACAGATCTGTAAATGCTACGAATTCTGAGGAATACGCCAGAAAATTAAAATACATGTGATAAATGCAGTTTTGTATTTGATGTGCAAGTTAAACCGGAACTTCTATTACATGCTGGCAGAAGGTAGTCAGGTGAGAATCTATCCCTAAAGCTTTTGCCCTGATGCCAGTAAGGGATTTTCTCAAAAGCAAAGACTAGCACCAGACGAGTACTGTACTGTAATAGGTAAAAGCCAAGTCTCTTTTGAATCAAATTTGATTCCTGGTAATTATATAATTTTCTTGGCAGCCACATAGAAGTTGCTTGCTACTAAGCTCTTCCGAGGTTTAACCTCTCTGTCTATATTATAGTCTTGGAATTTACTGATACTCCCATACAAGAAAGTTCAAGTCTAGCTCTACTTAATTTTTCCAGATTATCTAAGGTCAGTTAAGAGCCATCATCTAGCTGGATAGGAGGAATAGGTGCATGCATTCCTTTTTAATAGTTTTTCTAAGTAATTGTGCATTCAGAGAAATGCTGAACTAGAAATAAGACTACAGAACTGAGAGGAAGTATAGTTGCTTTTTATCCCTGATCAGGAAGTTGCTGGCTCTTTGTCAGATTTTCAATGCTTAGAAAATATTAGTGCATTACATGGGCTATAAAAATATTAAGTCATTCTGGAGACTTCCGGTTTGTGCTCATAGCGCATGGCCGTGTGACAGCGGACCTCCGCTCCCCATGGCTAATTTTGCCCTGCCAGAGGGACCCTAGATGGGTCCAAAGTCACCCTGGAGAGGTAACTGTGAAGGAGGGGCGCCCCGTTGATCACGAAGCAACAGCAATCGCTTCGTTTGATCCGGGGAAAACCTTCCGAACCCGACAGGAGAAAGGCTAGCCATATGCTAGTGTCTAGCCCAAGCTACTGCAGCCAAAGTCCAAGAACACTACAAAGAACAACGGTGAACAGCGTGCTTGGAACTGGTGAGAGTATTTGATCTTCTCTCCCTTATTTTACAACCAGTCCCTGGGAAAAATCCCCAAAGCAAACAACCTCTGAAAGTGAGGGGAGGAGACTACATTCCCATTCCCCCATAGATGGAAGCGACAAATTAACCTTAAAGAGGAAAGAACCTTATTGAAATTAAATTCAAAATACTACAATCTGATCAAACTTAGAAACTAAAACAAACTACTAAGATTATATTCTAAAGGATTTTGATTGAATTACATATAAAAAAGAAAAACAATAAGAACTTTTGTCTGAAAGAGCTGGAAAATAAATATTTGCTGACATCTAATGGACAATGAGAATATAGCACATTAAAGACAATGCCCAGAAACAAAGAAAAAAAATCTGTTCCCATGAACTCTAATAACCTTTAAGAAGATAGTTGCTAAGGAACAGAGAAGAGATTGCATACTGGGCCAGTTATAAGATTGGAAAGTGTTTGAAGGAAAAGAAATACTTTGATTGTGGTTTAAATTTATGAACTGTTTAAAAACTTTGATCTATGATAAATCATTGAGAAGGGACGTTACAGGAAGGATTTAAGCTGGCTAAATATATTGAATTGACAATTGACTCCTGAAAAAATTGTTATAAAACATGGATTTTACTGAAACCTTGACAACTGAAAATTACAATGGATTACAAAAATTATATATAAAAACAAGAACTACACAAAATTGGACTACATGAACTACACTTAATATTTACTCCTGAAAGATTTAGCTTGAAAGATCAAAGACTCTTAGAAATACTTCAAGACAAGACAAATACTTTCCAAGATGAAATTTATGCAATGTTACAACAGATACAAACTACAGTAGACTTAAACCACGAGGAGATTAAATATAACTTTGATACTATGTGAATATACTTCTAACTTAAATCTACAATCAAAAAACATCCAAAGAATGATGGTAAAGAATGAACAAACAATACAGACAACAGAATGTGAAGTAGAAAAAAATGATTCAACTGGTGAAGTTACAAATGAAGGGAATTATAACTTAATACAAACAAGAAAAAACTTACAAGACTTGGATATAACAATAAATATGGAAAAGATACCTTATGCATTAGAACGTCAAAATACACCTGAGAAGAAAGAAGACTTAACAAAATGGACACTGCTAGGAGAATCATTGTTTGGGAGACAAAAACCATACATCTTGTATCCTCTACTCCTAACAATAACTACAAAAATACAAGAACTGGAAAAGTTGAAAATATTAATTTGGAAAACGATTTGGCAAAGGAAGAAAATTAGAGATGGGCTGAAGAGACTGGATTCACCCTACCAGATGGAATATTATATGAGTAAACACTTGTTTGAATATGGCTAAATAAACAAATAACTTTGGCCATAAAGGGATTTTAGAATAAGTGGGATAAGAGACATAAGAATATAGTATTTTTTGATAAGATACAAAATGTAAAAATATTAGGATGTTGTAAGCGAAGGAATTTTAAAGACAAATTAAGTTTGAAAAGATTTAGGATTAAGGAATGATTGAAATATTGAGGGGAAATTAGGCTTAATAAGAACTCTGAAAAAAGGATATATAGTAATTTAACTAACTTTTACAAATAGAAGTGAAATATAAATTGACTAGAAAGCTGTTATGAATAGATGTTATGATAGATTAGTATAGTATTTTTATAATATATGAAAGATGAAAATACTGGGATGATATAGTTAAATGGAAAACTTGGATATTTAGATATTAAATACTGGGAAAAATATGATTGATAAGAATTGTTCGAATATTATGGAGAAATTGAGCTTAAACAAGACTTCTGAAAATAAGACATGTGGTGAATCAATAAGATAACTCTTATGTAAATAACATAAGCTGATAAGAAAAAAAATGCCACACATGGACGCTGCTATTGTTGGTATAATTATAGAAGAAAATGTTTTTATTTAATTATTTAAATTGGGAAAATATCAAATATTAGAAATTATGTTTGTTTAATGTTGTAAAAGGAGAATACTACTGGATGAAGAGAAGATCAAGAAAATATATTATAAATTGATATATTAATTATGGAAATATAAAAATTAATTCTTATTGATTGTTTATTAATTATTATTAATTGTATATACTTTTCTAAAAAAATTATGAACCAAGACAACAACATGCTGTATACCAGGCACTAAAGTTGGTATTGTAAAAAAACCAATAAAAACTTTTACAGAAAAAAAAATTAAGTCATTCTGGTTTTGTTCTACTCCATTTACTTTTTATTTCACCATGGACTTTACACTGCATTTATCCATAAGAGGAATGGACAACTACACTTTGTAGGCTTCCTATAACCATACCTGGAACCCTCAGTTTCCAACTACATATTTTTGGCTGTGTAAATATCAAAATGAGAGTGAAGGGGCTCTTTCAAATGTCTGCAAGGCAAAATATACTCATTTCCACTTCATAAGCACAGCAATTTCCTGGATAATGGGCCCACACTGACCCACCAAATTTTTTGTGGCAAAGTCACTGATTCTGGTACAAAGGTTTGATGCAAAAATACCAGAATAAAATTAGAAATAATATAAGTGCAAAGCAAACATATATACATCGTCCAGTGTCCCACTCTTAAAACTGTAGAAATCAGATAAAGTAGGCCAAAACTTTCCTCCTTCTAGGGACTTTGGAGTCTACTAGAAGTTTTACTGGAACTGCCCAAAGTTCCAGAGGATTTCTCTGAGGCTGAGAGGAGTTATATTAAGAGATAGCATGTTTCTTTTTGATGCCCCAAATATTTTTATCTTCTCAAACCATATAATTTCTCCAGCTTTTTAAGGTGACCTCTTTTAACATTCTAGACTACGATGCTAGTTAGGTATTACCGAAAGAAAGAGTTCTGATTTCAGTGGAAGTTATCACTATATTAATGGGTACAAAAGACTTGAATACCACATCTGTAAATTCAGGAGATCCTTGTAGGTGAACATCTTTTTGACCTCCAGCTTTCCTAGTTCCTCCACATGTCTCAGCCCAGCTCTTTTAAAGCAGTTTGGGATCTGCCAGAGTGATTTTTTTCCTCAAAGGACATAGGAATTAAAAACAAATATGTAAGCATGATGTAACCTTATGGAATTCAAGCTTTTGTTCCTGTTGCTTTATATCTTAAAGTTTAAAAGAAGAACAAACTCCTGGTATTAACAACTTCAAAATAAAATCAAAGAGTAAGATACTTTTTACTTGTATCAGTTACTTTCATGTAATGCTCAAATCGCTGGACAAATATGAGGCTAATGTAATGAGGAATGTTTGGTCAGATTAGGGCAGACCAATTGAAGTCATTATATAACCAAGAAGCTTATTAGATATTGTTAGACTGTTGTCTCTCATCCTGATCCACTTTAAGGATCTGCTGTGAAGATTTATGTGGCCTTACCAAGGCATTATAATGCGACAATGTAAAAAAGATGTTGAGACTCTAGAAAGAGTGCAGAGAAGAGTAACAAAGATGATCAGGGGACTGGAGGATAAAACATAAGGAACGGTTGCTGGAATTGGGTATGTCTAGTTTAATGAAAAGAAGGACTAGGGGAGACATGATAGCAGTCTTCCAATATCTCAGGGGTTGCCACAAAGAAGAAGGAGTCAAGCTATTCTCCAAAGCACTTGAGGGCAGGACAAGAAGCAACAGGTGGAAACTAAGCAAGGAGAGAAGCAGCCTAGAACTAAGGAGAAATTTCCTGACAGTTAGAACAATCAGTGGAACAACTTGCCTCCAGAAGTTGTGAATGCTCTAACACTGGAAGTTTTAAAGAAGAGATTGGACAGCCATTTGTCTGAAATGTTATAGGGTTTCCTGCCTAAGGAGGGGATTGGACTAGAAGACCTCCAAGGTCTCTTCCAATTCTGTTATTCTATTCTATTCTACTTAATAGATACAATTCACCAAGCCAAACTGACTTTCTATATATGCAAAGGCTCTTTCCATTGACTCATAAGTGAAACTATATGAAAAATCTGTAGAGTGGGAGAGTCCCCACACCCTTTTTTGTCTTTCCTCATTCTCAGATTTGCACCTCCTAGGTCTCCTTATACATTTCCTTATTGCTGAGGCTCACTGATCAACCACTTCAATGACTGCTTTGTTTTATTACTTCAGTTTTGCTGTTTTCTACATTCTCTATAACTGAATTACATCAGAAGAGGAAATGTATAAATGCAATTCATAATGAGAAAATGAAGGGTAAAGATTATTATTTTTTACTTCCTCAAGTTCAAATAACTAAAAAGGAATTAAAGGAATCGTTTTATTTTCAGTGTTCAAAATAAAATATCTTTCCTACACTGATTGAATTTTGAATCAATTTAGTGCATTTATGTCTCAATTTCCTTTCCAAAGTCTAAACCAAAGCATACAAAACATATAGCATATATCCTTCAGTTTTAAAAGCAACACAGCATGTAATCTTCATTGTTCTTTTGTTCAACGGAACAGATAGGTCCATATAATCTTAGTCTGGCCTTTTCCACTTCAACCAAAGAGTAGACAAGTGATAGAACACTTATTTATCTGTATACACACATAGTTAGGAATCAGTTCTGTAATGTAAATAGAAAAGCAATATATTTCTCCATGGTGCGGAAAGCTGCCAAATTGATCTACAGTATATGACTATTCTTTGGGGATGAACTGCTAATGGGCCTTCAAAGCCCTGTTTTCCTTCTACTGGCTCTTTATTTTTAAATTACCTAAACAGTCCTTCAAATATAATATTGTTCTATGGTAGCCCTACCAATTTTCTGTAAAATAGGACTTAGCTAAGGAGTCGAGTCTCCACCCTGTCAAAGAAAAAAACATTGATTCATATAAATAGGGTGGAATTTCTGCATATGCAAATAGTTCTATCAAACCTGAACCACAGACTGGGCCAATTCCCCCTTCAAATGAAAGCATGGACAACCTTCATAATTTGATAGTCAGGTTCCCCAGACCAGGGACTTTTGACTTGCTCCTTTGGAATCACTCAGAGAATGAATCGAAGAATAAAAGGATCCATCTATTTTACTCTTTAAGAAAATAGTATATATTTATTTTGAGCTATTTAATATTACCGGTAACTATTTGTAATCATAGAGTTCTTTCTAGAAAAAATGGTTGATACAAACTACAAGGAATACAAAATTATTTCCTGTTTCTTTCCAAGGTTCAAAATTAAATATTTGAATTCTTTCCAAAATGTGGTTAGGGAGTTTGCTTTGATGAACTTAGTGTTTAGCACTACTATAGAAGAGTCAAACAGCAATTAATCCAACAAGCATTTCATGCAAATTTGGGGATATTTCCTAGAGTCTTTTTTAAAAAGGTAGAATAGTTCTTAGGAATTAGAGAGAAGATGAATCATCCTCTTTAAAAAGTAATTAATGTTTGTAATTAAAGATATAGTTTAATTGTACCCTCAAACACTAGAGAAATGTGGGTTTTGCAATTTCCACACAACAATATTGTTTGAACAGATACAACTGGCGATTTTATAAAACAAATAACTAGCATCCCAAGGCAGAACTTTGATAACATTGTGAATATAAACGGAAAATTCAATGGGATAGCTATTTCGAGCTAATTAGCTCTCATCAGCCAGCCATACCCTTCTGAAATTTAAACCTGGGCTGCTTGCACTTTAGGCAGCTGTGTTGACCCCTAAGCCACAGGCTCTTTCTCACTTTGTCCGCTGTATCAGGAAGGGAAGAGACAGGGGAGGAGATTTCTTCCTCCCGTATTTGGGCCGACAAGGTGCATCAAAAAAAACCAACACTCAAGACATGTATATATATGTATATGCACACATACAGACACATATACACAAAATCAGAATAATGTAAGCAGTATAGAAGGAATCATGAGGTGCAGTAGTTAAAATGCAGTATTACAGGCTAACTCTGCCCATAGCCAGGATATAGATCCTGACTGGCTCAAGGTCGACTCAGCCTTCCATCCTTCTGAGGTTGGTAAAATGAGGACCCAGATTGTTGGGGGCAATATGCTAACACTGTAAACTGCTTAGAAAGGGCTGTAAAGCACTATGGAGTGATATACACATCTAAGCACTAATGCTATTGCTATAGAAAATGGAAGAAGATATTTCTGAAGTTGTTGGAAGATAACCTTTACAAAACACAATTTATTATTTATATTTATTGTCCCAGTTATAATAATAAGAGCCGAGGTGGTGCAGCAGTTAGAGTGCAGTACTGCAGGCCACTTTAGCTGATTGTGTTCAGCAGGTCAGTGGTTCAAATCTCACCGGCTCAAGGTTGACTCAGCCTTCCATCCTTCCGAGGTAGGTAAAATGAGGACCCAGATTGTTGGGGGCAATGTAAATATATATATACATTGCTTACTGGTGTACACCGCTTAGAGAGTGCTTGCACTTAAAGCGGTATATAAGTCTCATAAATAAATAAATAACATTGGAAAATCTATCACAAGCATATTTTGTATATTCCATTTAATATCATATTCCCCAGAAGATGGTCTTGCTTGAAGATAGAGACCAAACATTCCACTTAATATACTAATCTTATTTTGTTTCTGCCCAAGTTGATCCAATTCTCTTGGTGTGACACTAACCTTTCCATAGGCTCCCTGATAGGTGTTAATTAACTTTATTCCTTCCCCATAGTAATTTTGTCTCTAAGCACTAATCCAATTTATGAGATAACAACTTATCTGCTATCTGTTCTAGAAAGACAAGCTTTCCTTCTTGCTGAGCAGCAACAAAGAAAAAGCACAATGTATTGTATTTATGATAGGATCTGTAAAAGGTGCCCTTTGACAAGCTAACACCACAAGGTGGGTAGGATGGGAGTAGGTGAAACGGCATGTAATTTGTCATGTAAGGCTTTGCATACCATTTGTTGTAAATCCCATTTGTAAAATTTTACATTTAGTCCCTAAGATTTTAAAGGCGCCCTAGATATTAATGCTGTGAAAGGCCTTTTTTTTTTAGTGTTCCCTGATGGGAACGTGACTAGGGATGCTTCTAATGCATGCACATAACTCTCATATATTTTCTCACATAGAACAATATGAGAGTATACCTTGCAGTGACTCAAATACTTATTCTGTTTAGTTCTAGACTGCCATGGGGTCTTGGGGTTTTCAGATTTTTTTTTCAGTCCTACCTGGACATGTTAGCAATTGATGCTATTCTACTTTAACTAAAGTTCAGAATATTATACACACACCAGTAACTGAAGGTCATAAAAAGTTCCACAAAGTCAAATTCAAAAATTACCTGGTGAACAATGGTTAATATTACAATCATTAGTTAAGATAATGCACCGCATTAAAACAAACCACAAAACTATAAGTTTCATTTTGATTTAAATACTGAACCAATTAACTCCAAGTTATTCCATAGTCATAGAAGTAAAATAGATTAAAATGACCATGCCTAAAACAATTTCTGGTTTAATGTGACATGTGAAACTAGCCACCAGATTTATTTATTTATTTGACAAAAAACACAATATTCATATCATTTCTAAGCCTGGCATTTTCCGGACTGTAACTATGATGTGTATTCAACAATGCCTCGGCAAATGTACTCTAGAAATTTGGAAGGCCTTCCAGGATAAATTTGTGGGTTGTAAAGGAAGGAGCAAAGGAAGTCTGGACTTGTGACAAAGTTCCACAAAAGCATCACTTTTGATCGGAAAGAATATTGTACACTTCAAAAGGGATATTGTCCTGGTCCATTTGCATATTTGAAAGATGAGAGATGTTCTGGGCGGTGAGCTTCTGTGGCTTAAATTCCTAATTCAGACTACTTATGAAGGTTTGTTTGGAATTTCCAGTTAAGGATCTGGGTACCAGAATTAGAATATCTCTGTTAAGGCTTAATGCTACTTCTTAACACCTACCCTCACTCCAGAAATGATCCCAACTCCTTGTGAAATATAACCTTTTATCTGTTATACAAATGTTGATAAAGACTAAGTGAATGCAAGTTGGGCAATTGGACAATTAAGAAAATTTGGAACATTGCAACAAACTGCATCTCAGATTTAAGTCTCCTACACAGAAACATTTCATGATAGAAAAACCTGAAGATCTAATGTGGATACAGTAATGGTAATAAGTCTCTGGACTCTTATGTTCACCGATCACTCCAGATTTTAGTCAGATATTTACTCACAAATAAATGATATAATTTGTAACTTCATAATTGAATCTCCAAAGCACCTCCAGTTCTCTATTTTCTGGAGAATTTCATTCTTATGGATTTTGTATTGTTTATTATTCTGCATACTATGTATAAAAATATTGTTGATGCAACTTGTTCTAGGATATAATGTACCAATCTTGGATAACCTAAAGATAGTTGAGAGCTAGTTATTGTCACTATCACGCAAACTGCAAACTCAGACACACAATATGGAAGCCTGTTTTCCATTTTCCTTGAGGCAGAGATGCATGCTCTGCTTATTTATTTATTTATTTATTTATGAGACTTATATACCACTTTAAGTGCAAGCACTCTCTAAGCGGTGTACACCAGTAAGCAATGTAAATATATATTTACATTGCCCCCAACAATCTGGGTCCTCATTTTACCTACCTCGGAAGGATGGACACCTTACTCCAGATCTTCCCTCATCTGGAAAAAGAGAAGTCCAACTGGTTTAAATCCAGGAAGCAGCACTTGGGAGGAATGCTATTGACTGAAATTTTGGAAAAATGGGTGTTCCAGCTCCTCATGAGACTGCAATTAAAGTAGAATCCTCATCAATTTGGAGAAAGTCCCAGTAAATGAAGCAGAAGAACATTGATTTGGAAAATTGTTATTTTCAGTAGAATGAGGTACCAGTCTAATTAGGTACCAGGCATTTGCATTAGGTTTTTTCCCCTTTATTTTCCTGTGTGGTGCTAAGTCAATGTTCTTATTTCTTTGAAAAATTGAACTGGCAGCAGCACCTCAGTCTTTTACCAATTTTTGAGGCTGGGCATGTTTATTTATAATATTCTTGCAGTCTGCAATATTAAATTGCTGTTATCTCCAAAATGTACCTTTTGTAATAAACTAAAGCAGGGGTGTCAAACTGCTGGCCCGTGGGCCGGATGCATCATAGCGAAACTGCGCCCACCCCATTGCCAGCAATGGCAAAAAAGTCATGATACGTCACGACACGTCACATGACGTTGCAAGTTTGACACCCCTGGACTAAAGGTATATATGGTTGACCAGGATCACTGCATTTTTTGGGTAAATATTCTCTTAGGTTGGCAAGTGTATCACCGTAATTTAAACAGCCCTATCATTTATCTTCATCAATGTTAATTATCTGCATTTTTATTTTAAAGGGAAAAATGTATTTACTTCTATCTCCTTGTTTTTTTTCCAAATAAAACACATTTTTTTCATGTCTTGTGAGATTGGTCTCTTTCCAAAAATGTGAGAAGGAAAGGCTGAATCATTTACTCACATTTCTTCACATTATATAACCAAGGATTTTCACTAATGGAATTAATTCGCCTGTTGTATTTTTATCTTTTAATTGGTATAAAAGTAGCATGAAGTGTGAGAGTCCTATTTCTGTTCCACATCAGGGTCAGGATGTAAAAACCAGGTGTCTCCTGGAAATTAAAGCAGGAGGGGAGACCATGGTGAACACACAGAGTGCTTCTGGAAAAGATGGTTTGAAACATCTAGCCTTTATTCTCAGTTAACTGTCAACCAATATGTCCTGAACTTTCTGAATGACAAGTGGAATCTGGATATACCCAGTCCTAATTTAATATTCTAACTGGTCTATGATAATTCTCATTCTTCTCAATATATCTTTAAAAAAACCCTACATAATAGCATAACAATAAAATGCACAGATTCCTATACCTAGATGAAGGTCCCTCTTTTTACTCCTGTTCTAGTTCTTTCTTTATTATTTATCAAATTTATTCGCCACCCATATTGTGACTCCGAACGGCTTATAGCAAGTTTTAACAGTTTTTAATGTAGTGGTGGGGGAATCCCTTACTGTACCTCACAGGTACAGATCTTTTATGAGAAATGCTCAATTGCCTGTAGCAAGAATGCTTGAATGCTTTGGAAGTATAAAAGAAAAAAGACTGTTATGCTTCCCTTTGATAAGCTGACCCTTAGAAAAGGTTGTTTTAAAACTAACCCACAAGTTCTATTGATACTTATTGTTTATCAGCTGCTATCTGGGACTGATAAAGGTGGGCAGTCAGCTGTGCTACTTTTAAACCTTTGCTCTCTCAGGAGCTGCAGGCCCCTTAACAAGCATGCCAGGAAAAGAGAAAGGGACTTGAGCTCTTTTCAGATGCACTGGTTAAGTGCCAATTTTGCTCATGAACAGTCATGAGCGTGTTCCTGCAGAGCAGGATGTGATCAAACTATTCAGAGCTGGAAAACCAGGTTTGCTTGCCAATTACGTTATTGCTTCAGTGCTGAGTATCAAATAGTGCCACACCAGCTATGAAAAAAAAAACTGTTTTTCTTTTAACAACCACCACAACAAAACAAATTCAATATCTTTGGCCTTTTGGCTAGAATTGTAACATAATCACAGGTCCTGGATGTAGAAGAAATAACATCCAGCTGAGAATGTTGAACTCCCTGTTTGCAAGGGAAAAATAACCATTTCCCTGCCCCCAAACAAGTAAAAGAAAACTAGCAGTAGCCCTTCCTCTGTTACCAGGTTTCAGCTCAGCTGCCAAGTCGCTCATGTTAAACATTCCTGTTCAGAAGGTGTAAATGGCAAAAGGCCAGTAGCTCTTCTGAGTTATTTCATCATACTGCCCACTACTGGCAAATGCATTTATTCAAACCAAAGCCATGGAAAAGAACTACCAGTAATTAGAAATCTTGTTTCCCCCCCCCCCCAAACAATCCAATTGCTTTGATCACTCTGAAATGGGAAAAAAGAAACAGGATCTATAACATGGCAGGACTGAACTGCTTCTGTTCACGGGTCTGCCATGCTTTCCTCCAGAACAATGCAGTCTATTCTCTAGAGTCCTCTTAGCTATCAAGCAGTTACCCATGGATATTGTCATATTGCCTTCGTAAGTAATATCTTTTCCAATCAGCAGAAATACTAATGTTTGGAAGGAAGGACTAGCATATGTCAGTGATATATAAATCATTTCTTCATTTAAGCACATTATCTCAGTCCTCTCATTTCCTTTGCAAAGTCATGAAAGAAATTCCACGGGATCACATAGTACTTCTTCACTAATAAATACAACTTGGCAACTGAATGTCAACAGTTTTCCTCTTCTAAAAAAACCCAAAGTATTAGAAGAAAGAGTGCTGTCAATGTTTAATTTTGTTGTTTGCTTTATAGTCACTTGAAAATATATATGAACGTGATATCAAATATTTGAATTTATGCCATTGTATTTGTTTTTGCACGTAGTAAAAGTAATTTGTATGTTTGTACAGTAATCTAGTGAACAATTACTGATTATATATGCATGTATCATTAAATCCTGTGAAGAAACTATACCCTGTTATGATAACTATAGCACACATACATTTTTATAGGTATCTGGACGCACTCAAAACATTCAATTTCACTTTCAATTTAAGACTCCCAAGAACATATTTGCACCTTCATTATCAACTAATTACAACTTAATTGGCATCATATAAGACAGGAATGTCAATACCCACAAGACTACTTGAAATCAAACTATAATGAAAGTCTATGATTGCTGCAATGTCCTTTGTCTGATACCAAATGGCTAGAACTGAAGGCAAAAGCCCAGCGTTAGCCACCACAACATAACCTTTCTTAAATATCCTCCAGTCCTCAGTTTACTCATCAATCATCTTCATAAACTATTGGAACTACAGCTATTAGCAATTTTAATAGATACCCATTCAGAAGCATTGTTGAATAGTCTACTTGCATAAATCTCAGCATGTAAGGTTCAAGCACTGCTCTTCACTAAAGATATTCAGTGACACTTATTTCAGATGAGCAGTAAGATCTGGTAGTCTCATTATTTGTGATATATTTAGATCTGAGGACAAGTTCAGCCAGAGATATTCAAACTGGTATCGTCCAGATATTGGGGTTACAATCCCACATTTCCAATGACTGGGTGTGCTGTCCAGGATTTATGGAAGTTCTAGTAGAAAATATCTGGAAGATACCAGTTGCCGATTTCTGCATTTAGTCTTTTATATCCTGGTAGCAATCTAATTTTCTATCAACTGTGAAATAAATATTATCTTGCCAATTTGATGTTTGGGTTCAAATACTGGGGGAGAGGGAGAGGGGAAGGGGCATGGGAAATCTTTTTCTGCCATTAAAGACAATAATCCACAAATTGTCCAGCTAGTTCATACTAATTTGTCTCAACATCAGTAACACAATAAAGGATCATGGACAACTTAATTCCTTTCTTCATCAAGATAAAAATCCTTCCGTCGTTTATTTGGCAGATCAGGTCTGGGACAAAGAACAGTAGAGAACATAAATATTATACTGTACTTATGTCAAATTCTCTTCAGAGAAAAATAAGGCCTAAACAGAAACTAAAAATAGTTTAAGGGGATAAAGAGAAGGGGATAAATACCAGGGAACCAATTACTACTGTAGAATATTTGGTGATCTGTGATCTTAGTTGCTTGCATGCAGACATTTTATTACCCAATTAGGGAACATCATCAGTGCTAGCTATGTGGAGTTTGTTCTCTGTTCATAAACAGTAGTTTGCTCTGCCAGTATTGATGGAAATATGGCTTTCTCCTCAGTAATTCTTTGATTGGGGTATAATTTTCTGCTTGATTGCTGGTCTGGTTTTAATCCCTGCTTATCCGGGTGTTGATTGCTGGAGAGAATGTATTCTGATCTTTTTGTTTTCTTTTTTTTTTCTCAGTTTTTAATTGTCTTTTTTGAATGGTGTGTAAATGTGGCTTATCTGTATGTGATAAATGATGGCTGATTTTGGAATTTGGAAATGCCAAATTTCCATGAATTCCCTATTTTTTGTATTTAATTTGATTTACGATACCCATGGTTTTCCAGTTAAAATCATGATCGAGTCGGTCCATAGGTTTTGAAATTACAGAGTTTTCATTATGCCTTCTGACTGATAGATCCAGTATGTAGGCGACACCTTCCTCATAATAATAAAAAAAAAACAAGTAGAGAACACACATGAATGACTAACATTTTCAAAGGAATAAAATTCACAAGGGAAAACCACGTATACTTCTGGATATCTTACCAACAGCGGAAATGTTGGCATATTAGGGATTAACAGAAAATATCCTAATCAAAGAATTATCAAGGAGAAAACTCCTCTACCAATACTGGCAGGGTAAGCTACTGTATATAAACAGGGAGCAAATCCCACACTCATTTGCACAGATGATGTTAACTAGTTGGGTAATGAAATATCTGCAAACAAATAACCAACCTCAGAGAGCACGAAGAACTATACAGTTCAACCCTAAGCTACATATATTCTCTTCTATTGGAACAAACTAAAAGCTAAAATTTGAAAGTTCTGATGTAATAAAATTGTTAATTGCCTGGCATTATACAACTGGGAAGTCCATAAAATACATTTAACTCTCAAATATATCAAGCAGAGCAGTACTGGTTGGAATCAAATATTTGGAGTGCAGTATACTTAAGATAAAAGTGGTATTTATGGCCTGCATTATCTCCTTGAAACTCCAATATACTACAGTGACAGAAGTAGGTATCTCAAGGTGCCAAGAGCTTGGAGCCAAGAAAATGCTCAAAGAAAGGCCTTTTATAAAGACAGGCTTGGACCTGACTTTCTGATGAAGATATGCACTATTTCAAATTATAATTCAGAGTAACTTTCTAAAAGCTTGTTGGAAAGTGTATTGCAAAAGATATATTGAATACATCAAATAGATTAATGATAAACCTTCCTTTTTCTGTTGTCGTCCTTTTACATTTTGTTTTCTATATTTTTTTAAAAAAGAATAATAGACAAACAAAAATTTGAAAAAAAATTGCTATAGCAATAGCAAATATCTATAGAGTCTCCAGTTTTCAGCCCACTGCTTCAGGAAAGTAACCTTCTGGGAACAAGGGTCAACATAAATATTCCAATTTAGAGTTGCTTTTCAACAGTTTTAATCACTTTTACTCATTACTTGTATTTACATACACATTTTAAAGATAAATATGTAGTTTCCTGTTTCTTTTATTCCTGTTTCTGTTAAATACATATATTTTTTCCTTTCTACATGTTCCCACTTTTGGTTTCCAAGGATATTTGGAATTTAAATTCAGTCTTCAGAGTTTGAAATTCCTGAATTTTCCACTTCTTATATAATTTAAAATTAATTTTAATTTTGAAAAATTCAGTAATGAATGTGTGTATGTTTCGCTGTGTGTAAAACTTAGCTCACTGTGATACTTTTTGTAGGGTAATAAGGAAATTTTCTAAAAACTAAAACTGCATATTCTTAGCAATGATGATGGGATATATATGTGAATGGATGCAAATAAACTAATATAGACTTACTTGAACCAGTGCAGTATCTCTCTCTTCTATCAATGCATTAATTTCTTCAGCTGTTATTTTCTTTTTCTGTTTCTGGGTCCTGTATATGCGATCGACAATTATAGCTCCTGTCTTCCATATTGCCATACCGGTGTCTGCATTGTTTATTCTGTTCAGTAATTCCTGTAATGTCTACCAACAGCATTCTATGTTAGTCAGACAAGAAGTTTTAATATACTTTATTTAATATAGGGTTTTAATTAATAGACACATGTGAATTGTAAATTGACTGAGTGAAGTTATTGAATTTTCATACTGCAGCAAAGATGTACATTATTAGTATGTCAATTCTTCTTTTTCCCACATCTTAGTTTCTGAAACCCACTCAATTGAACTTAAGCCTCTAAGATATAAGACTGACATCAAGAAATCTCCTCAGAGAATGGCTTACCATGTCATTTTCTTCAGGGTTAATATTTTCTAGCCTAGAAAAAAGGACACAGAAAGCCTGATCAGTAGCATTTCCTTAGTGCAGCAAAATGAATTCGCTTTTTAAATCTTTAGAACCCTCAAGTAATTTCATTCTACTGGTCTTTAGAGTCAACCATGACACTGAACATATTAAAGTGCCACCTGCTCGATTCCATCTTTCAATAATGCTCCATATCTTCAGCACTGACTTCAGAATGTTAAGTTATTAATGTTTACTGCTATATATGACTACAAGGATCAATTGTTCATATGTGCTTAGATGAAGAAAGTTCCCCAGTGGCAGGGGCACTGAGGCACCTTTTATTTATTTATTTAATTCTGCACCCACTGAAATACATAAATAAACCTCCAGCAGAAATTATATATTTTAATTTTATCATATCCCTCATGACAAAAAAACAAAGCAAAATAAAAATCTCTAGCTCTCAAATCCTAACACCACTGTCCGAGGCTCACTGTTTTTAATGAAATTTATCTGCATGGAATTGCCATCACAAGTCTGTGGAACAAAGTCTAATGATTTTTACTTCTTAACAGCAATTTAGGAAATTAAACTTTCTCTAAACCCCCAAACAATTAGACTGAAACAATGGAATAAAAACAAACATTCGGGCCCCATTTTTTTTATCAGTTGACACATTTTTCAGTGTTACTAGCTCGGTCAGAACCTTTCTGCAGAACTGCAGGTTATTAGCTCAAAATATTTGTACTACCTCATTTCCAAAAGAATGGTAATGAATAAAAAGATATAATATTATAAAAAGTTGAATGAAAAGCTTGTAAATATATTTTAACCTTTCTGTAAAATTGAATTATACCAATCAGTAAAGCAAGTAATCAAGTTATGATGTCATGCAAATCAGGGATTAGGAGGCATCTATGAAGCTGGAGCGTGCATGTGGTAGAAGTACTGCATAGCATTCCTCAATTACCTATTAATATTGCAGCACGGTAAAATTACAGATTTTTCAAACTTTGTCATGGCCACTTGAAAAAAAATAAGACTACAGAAATATATCTGTAACTACTGTGAATATAATATAATAATATAAAATACACATTAAAGAAAACTACAAAATGACTGTATTTTGCAAAATAGCATAAAGAAAAAATAATAGAAAAATGCATATTAACAACTTATTGAATCATTTTGCATCCTATTTAAAAAAGGTTTCCAGATGAAAATAATAATAATGATTATTATTATTATTATTATTATTATTATTATTATTATTATTATTATTATTATTCCTACAATTAAAAACAAAACAAAATATATGGTATTTCAAATTAACAAAATACTTTATTTTGTTTCACTTTAATTTCCGATGGAAAAATGGCCTCAAAAGATCTGATTGACTTCCTATAAAGTAAGATTTCTGATTCACAACTTTGTAATACAAATGTGAACCCCTGGATGAAATGTGTCATTTCCTTGAATTATCCATAAATAAATCGATACTGGTTTCCCTCTCTTACATACTCAGTCAATCATCACCTTGTCTATTTCAGGAGCAAGACTGAAATCACACATGAATTAATCTAAATATAATGAATAAACCAGTGTCCTGCTTAAGATCTGTTACTTAGAAATGTAGCTCTTTCTAACCATTCCAAGGAGGAAAAGCAAGAATTTAAGAGAATGTGCCCACAGAGATTCCTCACAAACTACTTTCACATACTGGAGTTTAGAAACATGTTATATAATTGCTTAAAAACACCCACCAAGTACTTCCTACTTTCTCCCTTATATAGCAAATTAAAAGCTAGAAAATATGTGGGTGTGTGTATGCATGCATGGAGTTAGGTATGTACAGCATATACAAATATGCAGTGGCTATATGAAGAAAGGGTGATACTGTAGATGCAGCTGAGTTTTCCCACAAAACAGTGGACATTAAGCAGTCAGAATAAAGCATGAGATGTGTACATACGTTTCAAGAGGTTGTTCCAGTAGCCTTACTTGTTTACATGCATCATTTCTCTCTTCACTGGCCAACTTCAGTCTAGCCATGATGGCTTCATCATGTTCGTGTTGTGCGGAATGAATTTCTTCTACCACAGCTGCAACATAGTAAATGGATGTATTGTATAAGTATGACCCACAAAGTAAATTTATTTATTTTATAGCTGTTTTTAACTTTTCTAAATTAATGGATATTTATTTATCCATGGAACTAATTATAACATCGTCTATCTTAATCATTTCCAGACCGACACCCATATTAGTCAGGACCCAGTTAAAATTTTCTACATTAAATGAATCAGCTTCAAGATGTGTGGAGTTCAATTCCCAGAATTCCCCCGCCAGCCTTGCTAGTTGTCAAGATTGAGGAAATGTTGTATTCTACCAGATGACAAGCTGGACTAAAGCTGCCATATAAAAAGAGCCATGCTGGATCAGAGCAAAGGCTTGAATAATCTTTTTCCATATGCAGTGCAACCTGAACCTTTTTGGGGGGGGCGGGGGGGAAGTTCTAGTAAAAGAAAGGATATGATGCAGACTCATTGCATTTGTTCTTCACCTTGGTTCTATATAACTGGCTGCTTCTGAGGATAAAGGGATAAGAAATGTAAATTTGATGGTAAAGCAGTAACAATACTTTTAAAACCTTCTGAAATCCCATGACAGTTTGAAGTTTTTGAAACTCAGATAAATGTTTTGCATTTTTCCAATGTTTACTTATGAAACTTTTGAGGCAAAATTGCCAAAAATTTTGGTCCATTAGCAAAATTTTACATGATTTTTAGTGAGAAGTAATATTGCAAAATTTTTGCTGTTCTGGTATACAACCATGCAAAATCACTGAAATCATAGAAAAGTTAATCTTCTTTTTCTTCTTCTTCTTCTTCTTCTCCTTCTCCTCCTCCTCCTCCTCCTCCTCCTCCTCCTCCTCCTCACCACATTATCTAGTATGTGGTATTGATCTAGTCTGAAAATAATAGCCCAGTCTAAAACTATAGTTGATGTAAGTCTTCTCTAAAGGACTCTGCAGCATAATGAGGAATGAAAGCACAATAAATGCAATTAAAAAATAAAAAAACAGTCAAAATATAGCAGGTTATAGATACATTGTTGAGATATTTATTACAGTTATGGAGAAAAATATATTATTATAAAAACAAGCATTGCTTTGAGCAACTCACATTAGCTGAAGTAGGCTCTACAACAGATATTTGAAGGGCCTTAAAATAGCTAGTCTTTTATGAGATTTATATCCTGATTTTCTTCTATACAACTCAAAATGGCATATATATTTTCCACAAAACATACTTCACAAAATATTTTGGGCTGAAAGAGAGTGACAATCTCAAGAACTAAAAGTTACTGGTTTTTCATGCAGTACCTTAATTGCTGCACCAAGCTGTCCATCTCAAACCATTTTTAGAAAAATGTTGTTAGTATATGTTAGTGGATAGTACTCTATTTTAAATTGATCCAGTGAACAATCTGCTATGTGGAGGGAAGGGGAAGAATAATTACGCTGATAAAAGCAAAAAAAAAATCTGGGTAATCCATTTGACTTTACTGGAACAATAGGCAAAGATTTTCAGGTCTATTGCATCAAAGTCACCTTTGCTATTTCCTGGAACACCTAGGTTTATCTTGGCAAACTATTTCAGCCAAGCTAAATTCGTTAAGTATTTTTTAAATGACATTTTCGTTGAAATATGAAGCTTCTTGAAATAAATGTGCATATTCAGTGTCATGTGGAAGGAATAAGGTATCAATCACATTGCCAAAGCAGAAGTCTATTATTTTCAATGAAAGTTGGCATAAAAGCAGACCCAGCAGATCAATTGTGTATTGTATTTTAAAATGACTGAAAAAAATCCCACATTTTTTTATTAATAAAGTAAATTTAGCTTATTTTGCTGCAGTAGCAAGCTGTCAACATTTGAATATCATACCAAGCCAAACATCTGGATTACAAAATGGCTTGCTTCCTGAAAGATAATTGTACTAGATCCATCAAGAATAACACACTTGTACTTTTAAGATAGATAATAACTGTAAACAGTTAAGGTACATAGCTATTTCAAAGTTCACTTAAAAAATCAACATAGCATTTTAGTTGGAATTTGCTCATTAAATATCCATAACAGTAATGCAAATTATACAAGAATGAGTAAAGCAAATACATATATTTCTTTGTTTTATTAAATGTAAAATCTGCTGTTAATCACATAGGCTGTGTTGTATAAACTTTTCTCTTTAACTATTAAAAGGAAGTCTTTACAAAAGTCATTAGAGATCTTCATTCTTTGACTTGTATAAATTTCAATATTTGTTCAGTAAAGGTTCACAGCAGTTAAATTACATTAACAAATATTATTAGCTACTATGTAAGCCAACTAAGTAAAATACTTATATTGCAGGTAAAACAAATCATTGGATGTTTACAATAATATTTGGACATGTCCACTTTTAAACAAGCTTATCAAATATTCTGTAATTCTAAGTCAAATTACAGAAACTCAGAGTAGATTCCCCCCCATGCTCAAATTTGTTTAGTAAGCTAATTGTTTTCTAATATGGGATAAAGCAAATATGAAGAAGCTGAATCATTTGCAGTATAAGTTTACTGAGTCAAAGCAGTGTACATATTTTCTCAGCTAAACCCAGTTTTGTTGGCAAACCTTTTGGCCACACTTTCAGACTACCTTTAAAATACAGTAGTAGCAAGAGAGGGTGTTAGAAATCATTCTAGTATAAACATTGGTTCATGATTCTCCAAACAACAGAAACTTGAAGGGTGGTGGATGAGGCAAAGAGAGAGGGCATCTATGTCTGTTTGCTGATTTCTTAGAGGTCATCTGTGTAAATATAGAAACTGAATAGTAAATGCTGGAAAGAAGGAATAGTTAGGAGTTTTAGATAGTTTACTGCAAAACTCACATGATACGAAGGGAAAAAATACAACTTTAACCTTTTAGACAACAGATAAGATTTCTAAGTAAACCAAGATAATTAAGATATTGTTCTACATTCTGAATTGCCCTATAACATGCAATTCTTAAAAAAATCTTTTCTCGTAGATACTTTGTCAATATGCTGAAGCACTATTTTGCCTTTTTTTTCGGGAATAAAAAGATAGCCTAACTGTATTTCCCTTCAAGAAATTTTTAAAAACTCAATATTCAAAATTTTTCCATTCTTCCCATAATTATTCCTTATTTTATACATTTCATGAGATTTTAGCTACTATAGTTTCTACAGGTATTTTCGGAAAGTGAAAAATAAATGTACTGCCATAGCATGTAGATTGTCATAAGAATTTTGTGATTTTGGAGTTAGTATTTAAGATTAGGGACTGTTGAACTCTGTGTGACCCAGGATTTTCCTCAGAGCTGGTTAAGGACTGATCACAAGACTTTTAATGGCTTCACACAGATATTTTTCCTCCACAAGAGTCAATATGAAGGACTATGGAGCTACTTTTTATTTTCAGGCTATCCCTAGTAAAGATAAAATATTCCTAATCTGAAAAATATTTTCAAGGGCAACCTATACAGAGTTAATATGTAAACGGAACTGAAACTGAACAAATAGCAGTTCCAATTTTGTCTCTGCTTCAAATAAATAAGGAAGAACGCAAGATAAAGCTTATTTGAAATTAAATTATATGACTCACAGATTCCTGATTTTTTTTTTACTTTGATGGGTTCTGCTCATTTGCTTTTTCTATAGGTTTAAGCAAATGTCTCCAACTCAAAAGAGTGCATGGTGCCTCTATGGAAATGTTGTTAGAATATACTGCAGTATTTGCTTATATATAGAATTATCAACTTGTTTTCTGAGGTTTTCGCGGGTATTTGTATGTAGGTCTTTGGTTGTTCGGGTTTTCTCCCACGTAAAATTGGAAGTGTCTTGGCGACATTTCGACGAAGTCCCATTCGTCATCTTCAGGCTGGTGCTTTCAGCTTCGTGCTTTGAGCAGCAATTAACTTGCATATATCACCATTAGCAAAATGCTAACAAATCTAGAAAATTATCTAGGTTCCAGATTGAGATCTTATTTCAATAGTTCCCAGACACTATAACTATTTGATAAAATACTATACTGACATTAATTAAATCACTAATATATAGAAGTGTTACAGAAAAAAAAGAATGAAACAGAATTAGAACAGTTTTAAGAGGATAAAACCAGATATTACAGAGTGCAAATCATTTACATTTTAAACTGACTCAGCAGATAAAGCAATGTATGTTAACCACTGATAGAAATACCAATATCTTTATTGCCTTGTATATATTTAGTTTGAGGCATTCAATTGATCCTACATTTCTGGTGCTATAAATGCATTGATTATACCCAAACTGTTTAGCAATACCTGTAAAAGTAAGTGAAAAGACTTTACACTCTGATGTTTTCCTGTTTACTTAGATCCTCAGAGGGAAAATGAAAGAGAAGGCATGCAAATAAGAATGTATACATTTCCCTCCACTGTATTTACATTTCTGAGTTTTTTTACTAAAGCCAGTTGCCCAGCAACACTAAACTTACAGTGTCTTTTAAAATACACATTTTAGTGGACATGACTTGAAAGCCTATGTGCTACCACTTATCAATAGTTTTTCAGACAAAAGTCACCTATGTATACATCCATAAAAATATCCACAACTAAACTCAATATATTCTACTGAATTGTGTACAAATGGATAGCTCTTAAAACGATTGTTTCCCAAAAGACACCTGGATTTGTTTTTTGTTTTTTTACTGATAGGAAAGCTTGATACACAACATTTACTACTAAAATACTAGTCTCAATTATTCCTACAATTAAAAACAAAACAAAACAATAGCAATAACCAATAGCACATCAATGTCTATGCAGAGACAAGTCCCAGTTTGGGGAATGGGAGGAGAAACTATAAGGCTGTATTAGCAATCATTCCATACAATCAAAATGCACTATTCAATCTGTGTGAATGTCTGTTATTCCACAAAGGCATTTAGATTTTCAGGATAACCTTATTTTCAAAATAAGTTTTCAGAAGAAAGAACTTTTCTTATTTCCTATACTACTCTTTGAAAAGTACATTTCTGTCCTATATACGGGTGCATTAAGTTTTGCAACTTTAGAGAAAAATTCTCTTCTCACCAAAGTCCATTAGTTAAACTCCAACTGATTTTAGTGAAATGAAACAGGACCTATAGCTTATTAAAGGTCTTGGAATTTGCCAAGACACATATAATAAAAGATTTAGGAAATATATTTGCATAATACAACAATCCTACAACAAAAATAGGGCTGGGTGTTTTCTGCATGTAGAAAAATGAATTTAGGATAGAATTATGCAGAAAAACTAGATATTACATACTTCAAAAATAGAATGTCAAAGATATTTAGATTTACAAACACCAGGGTTGGGAACTATTTTGATCTTTTGGCTAAAGCCCAATATTGGCCTTATTTCAGTTTAATTGGAAGAGGATCTTAAATTCATCTTCTCCATGAGGTATTGGGAACCTGGATTTCTCGTTGTAGCAAAGGTTAATAAGAAATGTGTCTGCAAAAGTCAAACAGCATTAAATATCAAAAACTGATTACTATTCTGCAGCAGTTGTTCTGTCATTCATAATCTCTCCATGCTTCAACCTTCCACAGCTAATCTTTAATGGATGACATGCAAGAAGAAAAAATAAATGGCATCTAAAAAAAAAGACCAAAATGAACTAAAAATATAGTTCTCTCTTCAGTGGAGACAAAAGGTAAAAGGAAATATCCAGTGCTAAAAGAACTTTAGCACTATTTGTTTCTTGTTTCTGACTGGACCAAGCACAAAATAATTATTTAATGCAATAAAATTGTTTCAAATTGATTCAGAAATATTTTAAAAACTAAACCATTTGTCTTGTTTCATAGTTTTAATACTTTAGTTGAAGGACTGACAGAAAGAGTGGCATAGTAATGTTAAAAATTTTCAACGGGATAAATTCCCTTTATATTTAGACCAATACTATCTTACAGGAAGTATCAAAGGCCCCAGATAGTGAGGCCACAGTGGCCCAGTCTTCTAAATAACAATGTAAGATATTTAGGCAAAAGCATAGGTATACATTTATTTAAATAAATGAGATATAACCACTGTATAGTTTTAAAATAATAAACCATTTGCCATATTTCAGCTTTTGTATAGTTTTAAAAGTTTCTCAGAATTTCATCTCATGTAAAATAGTGGTATTATTAATAAACACATTTAACTTAGAATCTATTTTTCTATATTTTGAATTTGAGATAGCTTTCAGTTCTAAGGTACATGCAGCAAATTGTCTGCTCTTCTGGAAATTAAGGCAAATTTATATTTAGTTCAGAGTCTCTTCTATTTCTTACCATTTAAGATTTTAGATTGATTTGTGTTGCATATGCTTATAAAGATAATAACAGCTAAAGGGTCTTAGCAAGATGAGACATTATTCCTACATACAGTGCGAGGGGGGGAAAGTTTTGAAATATTGCTGTTTATTATTCTCCAAATAGTAATTCCTGTTTCAAACAGTAGCAATTGTTAGGTCCTTAAATCAGCCAATATCTGTTCTCAGTATAGCATGGCCAAGTGCCAAGGACTTTGATGAAACAACAAATATTAACTAACTGGCTGGCAGTGTTTATCTGGAACACCCTGCCCTGTTATTGCAAGTGTGGAACAAGTTAAAAAGAGTTTTAAGGTGGTTTATAAGATTTACTGAAGAGGTGTACAGTTATCTTATTGAGGGGGCCTGCAAAAAATAACTCTCGGCAAATTCTGGTCATTCGGGGCTCATGGGGCTTTTCAGATGTACACATTTTGTGCCTATTTTCCCTATGTTACATCCAGTAAGAGATGCCCAAAGCCCATCACAGAAAATGGGATAATCTCTGTCACTGGGCCTTTATAACTCTATTCTTCCTAGACCTAGAGCTTGGGTGGAATTGGTGTCAATTTTTTTTTAATCTTTTTAAAAAAACACAGGCAGAAAGTGTTACTGCCTGGCCAGTGTAACCATCTACACTATAGCATGCACATTGCTGAAAGAATGAAAGCCTGCATATTACCCCCACTGTTAGCAAAGAGCAGAGATGTCAGAAGCAGGTGAGTGAGGAACAATAGATATGGAGCTAATGGAAAGCAAGCAGGAGCAGAGTGATGGAGCTGCTGAGAGACAGGAGGTTAGAGAAACAGGGAGAACTGAGAACAATGGCATCAGGTAAAAATAGCTCCTAGGCAGACGAGGAGAGAATAGCAGTCAGGTTTCATAGGATCAGGACCAACATAAAAGGCCACAAAGTCCACATGAGAGAGCTCAAAATGAGAAACAATGCAAAAGAAGGGAGGTAACATTATCTCCAAATACTGTTCTTCAGAGAAGAATTATCACTTTTATTCCTGGGATGATTCTGAACATGCTAGGCTCTCTTGAACTGGAGCAACCTTTCTAGCTGTATGTCTCCAGATGTTTGGCTGCAACCAATATCATTACTGATCATTCCTGAGGCTGCCTTAGAAAGGCAAGGGACCATAACAAAATGGAAGGCATTGATAGTGCAACCAAGTTAAAAGGTTAAGTATTTGGTGATGTCTGCGAACTATCAAGCTACAATAGCAAACCTGCATTTTTAATTCCCCACATTGAGTTTAAATTAAAGAAAGATATGATGTCCTCTACAAGAGGTTTGTTAGAGGTAATGAACCTTTAACTCAGCCATTTAAAATTTGTAACGAAAGGGAAGAAAAGATAGTGCTTGATAAAAAATAAAGAGACACTAATCAAGGTATAGCAATGGATACTTTGAATTTCTTTTCATGTAGCTGATTCCAAAATACTTACACTAGTAATAATGAAGACTATTTCACCTATTTATCTCTTTTCAATTATCTGTTTTAGAAAAAAAAATTATGGAGTATCTGTGCTGTTCCTGTCCCTGCTCTTTGCACTACTAGAGAAATATCTGAAAGATTTTTCTTCATAAGCCTTTCAGATTTTTTTCTACTTGCTTTTCCTCATATTTGAATTTTTCAGGTTTGAATCCTCTTCTTCCATCCCAAGTAATAGTACGTTCACTTCCCACCTTAGATATATTGCTTTTTCTTCAACCACAGTTAAGTTCGAAAGAGTATGAAGTGGTTACCTCTAAAAATCACACACTAAGAAGGAACAGCACCCTCTAGTGGCCAGAAAACTGAGACTGTTAAGAGAACTGGCTAATCAAGTCAGAGCAATTCTAAAAAGGCAGAAAGCAGACAAAGATGCCCAACTCAAAGTCTAACATCACATAAAAGCATGAAAAGTATACTAATATAATAATTTTGCACCAGCTCTTCACTTATGCTGCCGTTAAGTTATTCTTGTCATTATTTCCTTGCAGATGTGAAAAACACTGAGGCCTGCTTAAAGCTGCTGGATTCTGGCTGCTTGGATAATGTGTGGATACCAGTCCTGTGTCCAAGTATCTCATCCTATTCACTGCATTTCATCTGAGCTTCGGATCTATGCCTATTTACTCTGTATGATAACTACAGATGGGCATCCATATTAGTGGGATGTTTTCCTATTGCTTTGCTGTTTTTATTTCTCCATCTGCTCTTTCATACTCTTTCCTCCTCCTAACCTCTGCTCAAACATCATCATCAATCTAACAAAAGATATAAGCATATGCTCTGCAGAGCTGAATGCAAGCTGGAAATGTTAATTTTCTACTGCAGGCAAGCCATTTCTGAATTTCAGATGCAACCAGCTTCATCAGTGATGTTATGTAAAAATCTAATTTCATTTCTTCATATTTCAGACAGCTTCTACAATAGTTTGTTTTCTTCCTCCTGTCAATTTTATATTACCAATGTCTTTCAAGCATGGAACTTTATTATTCTTTGACATTTTTCCCAAAGATTATGTGCATTTTATTATAACCTTATCTTGTGATGTTGTCACAGTCTTACATGCAGTGTAACCTAACTTCTGTGCATATATCATCTAGCTGAAACTTGGTCTCTGAAAACAACAGTGCAATGCAAATATAACCCAGAGAATTACAAACTTCTAATATTTTTGCCATGTGTAAAGAACAATAATTAACAGAAAGTAAGAGAAAATCTCAATAATATTTGATAGATTTTTTAAAAGAAAAATAAGATAAAATTATTTGGATCTAGACACTTATATTAAAATCATTTTTGAGATTTTTTGTGTGTGACAGAGAATGAATATAAAAATTCAGCAAAGAAACAAAACACATATTAAACTCACTTGTATGGAATAGCAATTTCCATAAGGCTGAGCAGTGGTCTAGATCTGATCTCCAAAACATGTTTTCTTTTTCTAAACTAGCACCTTTGATTAATGTTTGTACCTTGCTATGAATGTTGGATACCTTAAAGCAGCCACATCTTTCCCAGAGACTATACAGCTGCTTTAAAGTCTGCAAATTGACATTACAGTTCCATTCCCATGAGCTCCCAAGTACTTTAAAGAGATTGCCTCTGAAACCTTGCACTAGTAAGTCCTAATAACCAGCAATCTGCACAGAATTCTACTTCTGTGCATCAAAACATGTAGCTTTCCAGTTTGCCTCTAAGGATTCATTGACAAAGAAAGAATATAAAATAAAATATTTCACCATTATAGACAGAGAGGCAAAAATCTGTGCAAATGCCCTAAAAAAAACAAAGTTATTTGTTGCATTTAATTCAAACAGTTAATGCACTGTATAGTTGATTGATAATCCAGACATAACTATTATTCAGGTGTTTTGGGATGAGAGCTTTTAAAAACAAACAAAACAAATCTATATATTTGTGGTAACTATTTTTTCCCAAGGTGTATAGTGACTAACCTATCTTTGTTGGTGCTATTGAAACACACTGTGAAAATCCAGTTGATTTTTTTCAACTGAATCAGTTTTCTTTCTATTTATCTTACTATCTATCCAGTTTTCCACCATTCTTAAGTAGCTGAGTTTTCATTAATCAAAAATCATATTTCTCCATCTATCAAAATGAGGGTCAGTTCTCCCATTGGGGGGATTATAATAGTATCTCCAACAAAGATGTGTGGAGGCAACATCACTCTGAATGAACTAAAACAATAAATGAGTATTTGAACTGCTGTCTGGAAAGGTAGTGACCGTGGTAATCATTATTTCCCTTGTTTGTACAGGACCTTCCAACAAAACAAATAATGTTTTTGTGATTGGATTGACATGGTGTTAACAATGCATTTAATGCCAAAATCAGTATGAATACAGGTAAAGCTTCCACTAATACCGGTACCAGGATGTTAAAGCCAACTATTTTCTAAGCAACTTTAAATAGCCTCAGATATATAAAAAAAGCTAAGCCAGCCCTCCTTTAGTAAATATATCAAATGGGGCCATGCAATATAGCAACCAAGAGCCATATTGCCATCTGTTCAATGCTTGCTTACCTGCAGCCGTTTCTGCAATCTTAGCTTCTGCTACACTCTTGTGTAGCTCTAAGTCCAGCTTTAGTGCCTTCAGTTCCTTGTCTTTTTCACACAGCTGATCCTGAAGCTGGATTGAACAAATATATTGTAAAATACAAATATAAAATGCAAATGTACATGGGCACATCTTAATTTACAATATATAGATATATAGATATGTGAGAAAAGAAGTTAAAACTTCTTTCTTATGGGAAAAAGGAAAACAAATTCTGTTTTCCAAGAAAATCAATAATTACACTTTTTGCTCATTGCTCATTTTGAAAGAGTATTTTGTGGTAGTACTATACATTGGGACACAGACACATATGATGATGCCACGCTTCCTGGTATGTCTTCTGAAAAACTAGTTCTTCCAAGTTGAATGGGATGGCATCTAAGACTGCAGCCATTAAACAACTAAGTAGGATTTATGAAATTGGGGCAATGCTGATTTCATAACTGAATGAATTCCCTATTGTGGAGTAGTAAGTTCAGAAAAAAAGCATTTCTAGGGCTGAAGAGATGGAAGTGAAAAGAACCACATAGATAACTGGGCTTTTTCACTCATCCCTTCCCACCTACAATGTTGGTGTCATATCATAGGTTGCTTCAGAAATTCAAACTTTTGAGAAGCACAGCCCAAGGTCTATGTCTCACATGCTTTTTGCACAATAATATTGCTCAAATCACTGCTATTAAAATGAATAAGCTTAATTGAGCATGGATTTCAATGGCTTTCTACTCCACCAGAGGGATTGGGACTGGAACTCCCAATATTCATATTCAGCATCCCTAAGGACTATGTTGAATCCTAAGGTTTATAGCCCCATAGTCACTGAAGACTATTAGATAGAGAAGTCTGCTCCAAAATATAAAAGAACTATAAGCAAAACTAGTTAAATGATTCATAATAAATAATGCTTAATTTGTGTAATAACATAATTCAATCTGATTTTACAGCATTGAAGCTAAAACCATGATTTTCATCCTATTCCTCCAATATTTTTGTTTTGCTACTCAGAAAACATTCAGAATTTCTCCCATTTGAGAAAGATTCAATTGTACTTTACAATGAGATTTTGATAAGAAATTTTGATAGGTAAATTCTGCTAATATAGCTGAAAAATAATGTGTTGCAAATCTTAATGTTATGAAGAAAATATATTCCTATTAGTATATCAATCTTCATTTACAGGATACAGTAATGAATTCACTTTCAAGAGTTTGTACAGACTAACTGCAATACAGTTGAAATGTAAAATTCAGTAACGTACAGTGGGTCTCTTACCCATCAATGTAGATTAATGAGATTAATATATATGTGTAATTCCTAATCTGTCTTGATCTATATACAATTAAAATTATTCTGAAAGTTTAATTACATTACAGTACATTCTGAACAATTTCTATCTTCTCAAATTTATTTAAGTCAGAAATACTTGGCAAAAAGATCAAGATCATAGACATAAGCCTTGCAATAGAGCTAATTTCTTAACACATCAAGGAAACAAAAGTAATATCCTAAAATCAACAAGTCATGAATTATCATAATCATTCCTCAACAACAACAAACTCTGAACCTTATCAATTAGAAAAAAAGAATATGAATATCTGTGACTAGATGAATAGGTTGTACCTTCTTATTGTTTGCCCTTAGAACATCCAATTCATTTAAAAGAAATGCAATGTTCTTTTCTTTATCTAGTTTAGTAGTCGTAGAGTTGACTTTTTCTTCTTGTTTTTCAGTAGAAGTACTGTATAAAAAAAGGAAAGGGAAATTGATAGATTCAAAAGGATCTTCCAATCACTCACACATGGGCCAAATACAGGGTCATCACTGAGTGTGGAATACCTAGAGTGAATCCAGGTTCATTTCCTGGCATCTGTCATGAAATGACAGAAATCTGTACTGGATTTTGAAACAATTTATATCAGATACTGCCACTTCTTCAAATGGCAGTCACTGCATCTTAAGAGATTTATCACATTTAAAATAGTAAAATGCAGATTGACCTACTTCAATTCTACTTCTTAGAAATCTCAGTAACAAAGTTGTTTTTTTTTTTAAAAAAAAAAACCACATCACTTGCTACTGCTATTGAGAAGAAGTAACAGAAATTAAAAAGAGATGAACCTAAAAGGCCTAAAGCAGGGGTGTCAAACTGCCGGCCCACGGGCCAGTTGCATCATGTGAGGCAGCACTCACCCCAGCTCCGGCACTGCAAAAAAAGTTGTGATAAGTTACAACACGTCAAGTGATGTGGTGATTTTGACACCCATGGCCTAAAGAAAAAATTAGAATATACAATATATGATATGAAAACAAAAACCAGAGAACAGTTCATACTAAAGACTTAGCAGGTGTGCTGTGGAACCAGGAAATAGACAAATGGACTTATTGTGGATTTTCCGAAGCCATTCACAAACCACTTATATGTAATAGCTTATAATGTGGTTGCCAACTGTTGTAACAACTTACAAGGAACTGAGCATGCTTGTTTCTTAATGAAAGAATGGGGATATCGCCTAATGTTATTTGAGTGGACTTTTCTTGGAACAGTATTTCATTTTACTCTTCTTCCTCTGAGCTCTTTGCAAATGTACTCTGGAAGATAGTGTTGGATATAACCTTTGAGTCCGATTCAAAATAGTAACATCAGGGGTATGCCTTTTTTTAAAAAAATGATACCATATTGAGCTGCCATAGTGATATAGCTTTCCTTGATTTTTGTGTTCAACAGTAGGCAGAGACTATAAACATTAAAATCCAGGTAGATATTTCTTAAGGTGCTGTCTATGTCCCTGTTTTTTCTTTCTTTTCTTGACTGCCTAGGCCATATTCAGTAACAGGTGCACCTAAGCATACAAACACATATAAAGGGAAGCTAGAAATTGCTAAAGTAAATTGCCTCAGCAGGCAAAGCACCTAAGCATGGTTGATAGAGGTGGTCAGTAGCAGGATCAAAGACTGGATTGGAAAATAAAAGGAACATCTTGGAAGAACTAATTTTCTTAATAATACCAAGAAAAATGCATGGATGCTGTCAAGCTCAATTCAATTATGTCTTTATGTTTAACTTTTGGTAAAAAGCTTTTGCGGGTTGCTGAAACAGATCAATTGCAACAATTTATCCACTGGTTAATGGAAGGTTTGTGATTAATTGAAACTTATCTTGAATTGTGGGAAGACAAGGCAACACCAGGCTGCCATTTTGTGATAGAATCATGGCATGATGTCAACGTTCAAAGTTGCCCTTCAACCTCCCCAAAAGATTGTCTAGCTCTTTATTAACATAAAAATATGAACATAATATGAACATCGGTACATATACTTTCAATCTATAATCACTTGAGAAAAAGCTAATTACTGATTCAAGTTTACTGGCATTCTACTTGTATTACATCAATTTGATTTTACCTATTTGACCAACAATATGTTAATACATTATACACCCAACTAATATTACAACACAATACATACTATGCAAACTTTAGCATGGAAAGGAAGATTGGGTGTTGAATTTTGAGGAATTATGAAGCATTTTGGATGCTATTTCTCAAAAGGAATCTGGTATATCCACAACTGTGAAACTGTTCTGTCTCTAACTCCTTAAGCATTTTTTTAATGTTGAGAAAAAAGATAAAAGAGTAATGTAAAAAACATAGAGTATATTGTGTTCAATCTAGAATGAAAGCTTACCTTATCCTTTCATCATTGTCAGGCACAGCAATATTCTTTAAATGCAAAGTCTTAGCATATTCTGTTTGTATAACATTTAAGTTGGTTATGGGTTGATCTGAAAAGTTGACTATTTCTTTGTTTGTCCAAATGGCCGAGTGTCTTGTAGGCTGCAATCTTGCTGAAGAATTTGGAAAACTCAGGCAACCAGAAAAAGAGACATCCTTCTTTTGTTCAGAATTCTGCTCCATATTAAAGGTTCCTATTTGGAAGATAGCAACATATTACTTTTTAATTAAAGATCATATAAAAACAATTAAGTACAAAACACAATCTAATAATACTGCTTCTGATTGAAAATATAAAGTATAGCCAAGAACATTTTAATGATAGTTTAATAAAAATCCAGACCCAGAATTACTGCATGTATGCAACTAAACTGCAGAGAAAAGGAGCTTTAGAAGAGTTCCCATAATCCACTAAGTTTGGCCATCTTGGTGGAGATTGTGTGAAATGGATTTGGAACATGATCTGGTTGTGAATAGCCATTTTAGCATCCATGGGCCATAGCTAATTCATGTTCAGCTTGTGATCAACTGCACTCGAATATTCTTTTCATACATGTTATTATCAAACCAGGTGCCCACACATTCTCAGACATTTTACCTGCCAACTTTTATTTCTATTTCCTAAGTGAAGAAATTTGCATATCTCCCTTAAATTTTATTTAGTTATTTTCAGCCCATGTCTCTGACCTATAACATAGCTTTCAGTGTTACTTCCCTCTTCTAGGTTATTAGATACCCTGCCCAGTTTTGTATTATCTGCAAATTTAAATATATTTCCATATTTAAATTCCCTTATTTCTTACCCAGGATTTAGAACTGAACAATTCTCCCTTATCTTTACATGATGGCCATTCTGATACACAAAAATAACTGTCAACAATTCCTTGCAATCTTTTCTTCTGGTTAAACGTACCTATACATCCAACAATTTCTCATACACTGTTCTTCTGGGTCTCTTGCCATTTTGATTACTCTCCACTGAACATGCTATAGTTTGCCAATGCCCTTCCTAAAATGTGAAACTAGATGTAACAGTCTTATTCTGACTTATGCAGAACAGAACATAATTACTTTTCTTAACCTTGGTATTTTATTTCTCTCATTAAAAAAAAATAGGACTGCTTTTGTCAGATGCTTCACCCTATTGGTTCACATTCACCATATGATCTGCCAAAATATTCAGATTCCTATCATGTGTACTGTTGCTCAGTGTGTTCTCCTTTAGCCTATATTGATGCTTTCGATTTTTCCTACTGAAATGTAAGTCTGCACATGTATGCTTCTGTAAAAATTCACCTTGCTGGGATTTGCCCCATATCCCATCTTTTCAACAACTTTTTGAGTCTTGACACGGTCCTCAGATTAATTTGAGGCTCTATTTGGCACAGTGCCAGGATATATCAAGAAAATACTTGCAAAAAAAAAAAAGAATTGGCCCATCCAATAGACATCTAGCAAGACAATAGACAATAGACATCTAGCAAGAATCAGTTGGAGATCTGCTTTACTTTTGGCCCCCGTTTATGCCTGGTTTTTTGTTTAAATTGTTTTAATTCCATTGCATTGGAATTATGTCATTTGCAGCCTAAAATATATATGGAACATAAATACTATTAAATAATAAATAATTTTATATCCTTTCTATCTTTGAGACACCTGAAAATGTGACAATTTTTAACCTAATTATATATTATATGATTGCAGTATTACAATATCTAAGGGGCTGCCACAAAGAAGAGGGAGTCAACTTGTTCTCCAAAGCACTTGAAGGCAGAACAAGAAGCAATGTATGGAAACTAATCATGGACAGAACCAACCTAGAATTAAGTAGAAATTTCCTTACAGTTAGAACAATTAATCAGTGCAACGATTTGTCTCCAGAAGTTGTGGATGCTCCAACACTGGAGGTTTTTAAGAAGAGATAGGACAACCATTTGTTTGAAATGGCATACAGTTTCCTACTTGAGCAGAGGGTTGGACTAGAAGATCTCCAAGGTCCTACCAACTCTGTTATTCTGATTATTATTCTGATTATTATTATTATTATTATATTACTATTATTATTATCATCATCACCATTATTATTATTATCATTATTTTGTTATTTTATTATTATAATCCTCCACTCTAGTCACTTAACTAATATGGGTGAACAAGGCAGGGTTAAAACATGCATCTGCAGTACTCAATACCTCCACTTGGATGTAGAGCCAATTAAATACATTAATTGTACAATTGTTCAAGCACTTCCTCAACCATTTAATAACAATATAGCCCAGACCAATTTTAATGTTATCTTCACTTGTCTGAATGTTTTCCTGAAATCAGGGTGTACTATTATGTATTGCATCCTCATGAGCATCCTGCATTCTGTCAGAAAAGAAAATTGGGTTAGTTTGAGATATGTTTGAATATTAGTAGCTGGGGTTGGTAGTTGGGTTGTTGGTTTGATTGGATTAGTTTAGCATGATTTGCTCTTGATCAACCCATGGAGGTTTCTGCTAAGAGATGCATTAGTTTCTAAATGCCTAATAACTATTTCCAAATTTTGTCTTATATTGATATTAAGGTGATCAGTTTGCAAGTACACAGCTCATCTTTCCCCCTTTTGAGGATAAAACACAGGACTTTCTCTAATCTTTTGGCACTACACCTATCACTCAGAATTTATCAAAGATTGAAGAAAGGTTACACTTGCAAGCTCCTTCGAGACAATTGTATGTAACAATTGTATATAGTTCATAGTCCTGCACAATGATTTTCTAAGCTGCTTTCCATTTTTTTCTTATTGAAATGGTGTGCAATAATATTGTAGTCCCAATATCTCATTTCTTAGAAATTTCCAATTTTGGAGATTTTCTGACTTTGAAATGATATCTAGTGTATGACTATGTGATGGTACTGAAAAAATAACTTTATAGGCTATTTATAAACTTAACAGCATTCTTCAGTCATGTGATCTACAGTCCGTAAAGTACATGTCCTGTGCCTGACCTCTATTGTTTTTCTCCCTGCACTTGCAGAACAGAGATTAGAGAGAAAAGGATTTCTAGAGAGTATGTTGTTTACTTTTCTACATATTGAGAACAATATGATTGAGCGTATTGAAAGGGTTGGGCAAAAGAGAAATTGCCAACAGAAATTGCTTGCCTTTTTTCTCTCCGCCTCCTAGAATGGGGAGACTGGAGGCAAAGGGATTTCAAGAGACTAAGCTGTTTGTGTGACATGCCCATGGCTCCCATCCCTGAACAACGGGGCAACTGCTTTGCTTTTAATGTGTACGAGACAGTAAGCAGGCACTCGAGCATTCCAAAGGATGGAGAAGTGGTTAGAAGGTAAACAAAAATCAAAGATGTGAAACTGAGTACAGTGGTCTTGTATCTTTCCAACTGGAAAGCTGACATTGTTATAAGATTTCCTACTTAGCAACTGCTTTGCTTAGCAGCGGATCTGCCAATCCCAACTGGGGTCATTAAGCAAGGACTACCTGCTTAATTTCCCTTTCTACAGTATTGTGAAGCCCAACATGATATATTTAATTAGTTTCTCCTATTAGTTAGCATAATCTGAAAGAGAGCCAATCTCTTTGTTCCTCATTTTCAGCCTTCGGGAATATGAAACAGTAAGCAAGCTTCATGAATAATTTTTGATTTTGCAGCTTTGGCTGAGTTGATTTTCCAAGAATTATCTGGATAGTTAAAGCAGGCATGTCCAACCCATAGCCTGTGGGCCGCATGTGGCCCTGGACAACTAGTAATGTGGCCCCACAAAATTGTAATAAAAGTATTTAAAAAATGGTAGTTTCTTATTTATCTATATTAACTATATTATATATTTTATATATGGCCCAAGACAATTCCTCCTCACTCAGTGCAGCTCAGGCAAGTCAAAAGGTTGGACACGCCTGTGTTAAAGTCTCTAATGATAGTATTTATATTTCTTCTTCCTGAAAGTTCTGTAATCTGGCTAGGAAACCATTATCAACTTTTTTTCAGGTCTTATGAAATGAAACTCATGCTGTGACATAATCCATCAACCATACAACTAAGACCACGGCCACAGAAACCAAATCTCTCCTGCTGATCCTGTTTGTGTAGCCAGTTATTCATTTGCAATAATCTTCTTTCTCTTTCCAGTTTTCTTTACCAATAGGATGGATAGATGAGAGCAAAACTGAGTCTCGTATTTTTTAGTTTCAGTCTTCTTCCCAGAGTTTTAAAGTCCACAGATATAGTTGTTGAAGCTGTTCTTTGTCCTATCATTTGGCCCCATGTTGATTAACAAGAAAAGATAATTGTCACTGGATTTGATAAGTCTTGGAAGTTGTTCTTCTACATTCTTAATCCTTGATCTTGTCAGACAGCACACTTCAGAAGCCAATGTATCCATTCATACAGTTATTTCAATGTCTTACAATAGTGAGTCACCATCTACCACGAGTCTTCTCTTCTCTCTCTCACCCTCCCTCTCTTTTTTTTCTTTTCTTTAATTTTTTTTTCAGGAAACAACTACATCTACTGCCTCAATCTAGCATCCTTCTCTTTTTCTATTGTGCTTTCTTTTGTTTTCCTGAATGCTCAGAATCTGTTTCTTTCAGATGAAAACATGTATAGCACTTTCTACATTGCTTTCTTCTCATTATCACTTTCATCTACTGGGCTTACTCTTCATTCGATTCTTTTCTTTTTGGAGAATTGGCTCCTCTGCCAGCAGTTCCCCGTTTGATCTAGTAGGTCTTTATCTTTTCTCATCTGTTTAGGGTAGATAGTCATCACTCCAATATTCTTAATTTTTATTCTTTTTTCTTAAAGCAGTACAACAAATGTTCATTTTCTGCACATATGTGCACCCAGCTATGAATGCAAACATGCCATTAAACTTATAGGACATGATTGCAGAGCTTTTTATCCATTCATAATTCACTTTTATTTCTTATCAGTATAAGGTTTTTATTTCTTCTTGTTTCTCAGGTTAGGCAAGTTTAGACTATCCACTTAGAAAAATGGTTGAAGACTCCTTTTTAACTTTGTTGGCAAACTCTTGTTTACTTTCTCTATCCACTAGCTCAATAGGTTTGTTCCTGGAATGTGACTTCCACATATTCCTCCCTACAGCCTCTGCTTACTCAGTAGGGAGCAGTCACTCAATCATCTACAAAAAGCAATCACCCACCTTCAGGACACACCCCTTGCAATCAGCCAGCATAGCTGGGCATACAGTTCCTCACTACACAGGCTCTCCATGTTTACTTGTTTGGGAAGATGCTTTCTACCTTTGTGAAAACGTTCGTTTTACATAACAATTCTAGAGAAACCACATTAGAAGCCAGCTTCATCTTTGTAACTTATAAGACTAAGTGTTGTACACTACATTCATCCTTAATATCCCTTAGTCTTTTTTGCTGTACTGTGAGCTCATAATTAAAACATATTTTTATTTTATGAGTAATCCTATAATTTATAAGGAAGGGCTGGAGGAACGTTGTCCATGGGGTCGCGATGGTCGGACACGACTTCGCAACTAACAAAAACAACAACAAATAATAATTTATAGGAATATCAAATTTGGGCTGAACATAAATATAATAAGGAGAATGAGATGGCAGGGATACAAAAAAGCAAAACAAAAAAATCCAACTATTTGCTGCCACCTAGTATTGTTCCAGAATTTTGAAGGCCATATGTGATATACTGTATAAGTATAAAAGGAATCCCTGCAGCCTTTACTCTGCTAATCATAGCTGATTATGGGGGGGAGGGGGGTGGTGCTCATCTCTGTTTCAAGGCCATTGAGCCAGTGCTGTCTGAAGATGTTTCCGCAGTCATGTGGCCAGCATGACATCACAGGGAGCTGCTATTTTTCCACCGAAGCGGTATCTATTTATCTATTTGCATTTGCATGCTTTTGAACTGCTAGATTGGCAGAAGCTGGAGTGAGAACAGAAGGTCACCCCATTGCGCAGTGCTCAGGTCTTGAACCTGGGCTGTCGACTCCCCAGCCGACAAGGATCTTAACTGCTGAGCCACCGTGCTGCCCCTACGATATATGTATAGACCATGGGTAGGCAACCTTGGCTCTTTTATGACTCATGGACTTCAACTCCCATGGCTGGCTCAGGAATTCTGGGAGTTGAAGTCCACGAGTCATAAAAGAGCCAAAGTTGCCTACCCCTGGTATAGACCCTACCAACTATTTAAAGTACAATTGGCCATTATTTTTAACATATGTTTACATCGCAATCCTTTTTACAATAAGAGAAAAAAAGATGAAGTCATTTGTAGACATAATTCTCTGCTAACATTTTTCAAGGACAGAAATAAAGTAACAGTCATGCAACTTTGCTTTGCACTGGGACTTCATTGCTTTCCATCCTCCTTATTATATCCTCTTTTCTCTTTGAAAAACTGTTTTTGAGTTAGTACAGGATATGGTGCATAGGAAGACTGGTACTAACATAAGCAAGACACTTGCATGAACGGAGTGATGGTGCTGTCCCTACAATAAAGAGATTCTTTGAATCTTGACCCTAGGATTATACCACAACATCAAGTGTTTTGAAAATATATTTAAAGAAATACATTTGGAACAATTCTAACAAAAAAATTCAGTTACACATAATAAGCAGCAAGCAAAATATTCAGGAATACATCAGTGTTATAAAGCTGAGTAGATTTTCTGGAATTGACAACGCTTGGGGATAGGGAAAATACTCTAAATCTGTACCACTGAAAATTGCTTTCGCTTTAGTGAATCTCATCATTTTAAGTATAATTTACTCTCACATAAATATGCACAGAATTGCTGCTTAAGCTTAGTTAATTTTATCTTAGTTTAGATAGTACAGTACTGCATAACCATTTTTTTTGAAGCTAAACCTAATTTTAGTACTTAATGTCAAGAGTGATCATTAAGCAGTTACTGTGTAAATATCACTGGCTTTTCCCTGTTATTTGCTTTTTTTCCCCTTCACAATTCATTACCACAGTATTATTTTCCAGGATTAGGTTTTTTGGGAAAAATTCAATTCTCCACAGATCTTTTTTGCTGTGCTTTAAAAGCATTTCTGAGATTCCACTGACATATACAATCAAAATAGCTGTATTGCTGGACAGATAATAGGACGGGGGGAGAGTAAATTCAATGAAACACAATGTTAGCTCTAATGGACGGATGATTGTGTTTGGTCTTTTGAAACTTTGAAGTATAGGTAAATCTTGATCACACAAATTAATAAATCCTAAAGCTGGAGTTAACAATAACCATTACACCCAAATTCTGCAGCTTAGCCCAGGCAATTTTTCAAAAGGTCAGGTTGTGAACTGGAGAAGATCAGGGAGGTCCACCGCATAGCTTTGTTGCCAGGCATCTCCCGTCTGGATTGTAGCAGGCATTTATTAGTATTCGTCAGCAGACTCAACAAAGCAAACAAGAAATTCAAGCACGAATAATAACATGAAAATGCTGCTATATAACCCTTTGTCATTCAGCAAATATGGGACTTTTTAGCTACATTGTTCCTAAACCTGGGTTACTACTTTAATTTTTCTGCACAGTGCTGAGCAGTTGAGTCTGCATGTGTGTAAAATGCAAAGCTCCCTTAACAACTGCAGGACTGCCATTTAATCTGTTGATAGATGGACCATTTCCTGTGGGAACCCCAGCTATGACTTTCAGATCCAAATAAATCTCAGATTAAGAATCCAAATGAAACCTGCCTTTGGCTGATAAAAAAAAAATGTCAAGATGGATATAAACAGTAAAATGATCAATTATCTAGGTGTTGCACAATGACTCAGATGCATGGGGCTTTATTTGTGTGTTGTTTACATTTTTCTTGCAGCACCACAACTACACAAGGTATTAATCAAATGTCACACTTTCATAATATTAGAAGCATCATTAAAACTGTTTAGCTAAGGACCCTGAAGTGTTTAAGCAGTAGCTCAAAAGTATATTTGTGCAAAGTGAAAGAATAAATTTACATATCAGCAGCAGCTCATAAGGGATAAGTAAATATTCTGTTTATCTCTCAGTGTAATGCAGGTTAGGTTAAACACAGAAGTTCAGGATCTCATAACAATCAATATGGATTTATTACATAATTTCCAAACATAGTAGCTGCGGGGTTTATTTAGGAAACATACTACTGATGTTGTCTAAAAAAACATAAAGGCAAGAAAATATTGAACATATGTATCATGTACACAACACATACACACACACACACATACAATACATGCACATATATTTTATAAATATTTACTGAGATACTTGACAGATCACATTCTTATTATATAAGCTTTCATCAATTCACCAAATCTTAATTATCTATATTTTTAAATGAAGCAGGGTTACATCCCTGGATACCCTTTAATTAAGCAGAAATCCTTCCTTATACACAATATTAATGCTAATATGATAGATTTGATGTTATAAAATTAGGTAAGCATGCATTGACCCAGGAACACAAAAGGATACACTACAAATGATTATACTTTTGTACTTTAAGACTTCTTAAAGATAAGGCCACTTTTGACAATAATGAGCCAATTAATTTTATTTGCAGGGGAAAAGGTTACTGAGCATGCAGCCAAAATCTCTGGTACTCATCTCATCTCTGATGCATCCCTCAGGGGACATAAACTGGTTTTCGATGAAAATTTTGTTCTGCTCTTTCTCATTCTACCTGTAGTAATGCTAGAGCAATCTAAAATTAAACTTTATACCTCTGCGTAAAATGCTACCAACAGCAGATGCTTATGTTACATACAATAATTTTCTGAAATTTTAATCAGAGAAGCACACTGAATACAAGACAACTCCAAAAGTGTACAGTGCCAGTTGCTTTGGGGTTTCATCCAGACTAACCTAACTTGGATGCATCGGCTGGAGAGTGTAAAAATGAGGAATGAATCACTTCCCTTGGCCTAGATCCCCTTCTGCCAGCCGAAAACATTTTCTGCCAATTGACCCTGAGGTTTGCTAGCAAAAAGATCTGCCAGCAAAACTGTTCCGCTAGTGAAGAATTGCTTGGACAAGAGCCAAAAGACATGGAGAATGAGGTAGGCAAAAGAGAAGACATGACACCCAACTCTCCCAAACACAACACTGGCATAATGTTAAGCCAGCTGAGGATAGGATTAACTTCAAACAATGGACTCTAAAGAAAGCTCAGTATTCCTCAGGATTTCCAATTCCACCCCCCACCCCTCAGCAGTGAGTACTTTGAAACGAGTGCAGTTTAGCTATAGAATTACTTCAGCCAGTTGAATTTAATGGAAGCAGTCCTTGGCCATTTGGACTGTTTAGAATTTTGGAGTAAATCCATTGAAATCAGTACAATATGAGGAGTCATGACTAACTTGAGTTCAGTGGATCTAATCTAGGCCTGATTAGCTATGACTAGTCCCAACACTAAATACCCAGTGTACATTAAAATATATAAATGCAAGATTAAGAGAAGCAAATTTGTCTTGGCAATAAGCAATTGTATTTAATATGCATGGACTAATGAATAGAATAGAATAGAATAGAATAGAATAGAATAGAATAGAATAGAATAGAATAGAATAACAGAGTTAGAAGGGACCTTGGAGATCTTCTAGTCCAACCCCTTGCTTGGGCAGGAAACCCTATACCATTTCAGACAAATGGTTGTCCCATCTCTTCTTAAAAAATCCCAGTGTTGGAGCATTCACAACCTCTGGAGGCAAGCCGTTCCACTGATTAATTGTTCTGTCAGGAAATTTCTCCTTAGTTCTAGGTTGCTTCTCTCCTTGACTAGTTTCCATCCATTGCTTCTTGTCCTGCCTTCAGGTGCTTTGGAGATTATATCTAACAAACTGTATTTTAAAAGGTAGAAAGTGTGTGTATTACTTTACATGGGTTGGATGCTATCGGGAATAATATTTTTTATTTATATTTATTCATTTATATAAACAACTTACAGTGATGAACATATCTAATATCCATTCCTACTCCAATTTTCTAACAATAACACTTACCTCACAGGATCCACTGTCTTCACAACACATTGACTCCAAAGTATTCAATGCATTAAACAGGACAATGAATAAAGTAAATGAATGAAAAAAGGGGAAAAAATAGAAGTCTTAACCAAGGTAAAAAAAAATATTTTTAAAGTTAAATACATTACAACTTAAAATTTTTCCTTGTTTATTCACCCCCCCCCCTAGATTTTGAACAGTACAGCATATATATATTGAATGTCCTGAGTACGAGCTACCCCCCACAACAAGACAACCTTAACCATGTTTACTTAGAAGTTTTACTGAGTGCAGTGGATTGAATAGAAACAGAAGTCTATTCATGCAAAGGTATTTTCTTAACCCTTCCTTCTCCCACCCTCCCACCAGAGACCCTTGCATTCCCACTTTATGCAGGGGGGGTACACAAAAGGTCTCAGACATGCTGTGAAAAATGGTCCCAAATGGGCAGAAGCAGTTTCCCATTCCACAAACTAGCCCTGTCGGATCTGAGGCAATCCTTTCTTCTCACCCAAGTCTCTCGTGTCTTTAGGATTCCCAAACCTTCAAGCAAACCTTTACAAAGGGAAAGAGAAAAGGGGCAGAAAAAGTCCTTTGGGCTGGGCAGCACACAAAGCACTATGAATATTCCAGTGGGTCTTACTCTCTAATAAACCTGGTTAAATTTTCAGCCACCATGCTTTAAAATCTGTAAAATACTGTATCAAATAAAAGTCAGCTTGTTGTTTCCTGAACTCTTTTATCATCGTCCTTAAGCACTTTTGCCAACTCCACTTTTAATTTTAATTTTTTCTCTTTGTAACACTGAGAACCTATTTTGTTCCATTGTTTTTTATCCTCCTTTATACCTCTTTGCAGTCTTCCATGTCTTTCATCTATTTTCAATTGCTAAAAAGAAATACAGATTTCATTCACCTAATTGTAAACACTACACTGAAAAACCACTTTCCACAGTCATGCTTTTAAAGTAGAGCAAGGGAGGGGTCCACATTTTTTTTTTTAGGTAAAAATTGGACGCAATTAAAGGAGATGTCTGATTCTAGGAGAAGATAGGTCTTTCCTTCAAGGAAAGCAGACCATTGTCACTGTGATAAGGATTCAACATATTTCTATTAATAGACATTAATAGATGTCTATTAAAGATTAATGCTGCTATTAAATTACTTAGGTTCTGTGAAGGTTTATAATACAAGCAGTGTAGTGGGAAAAAGAAAGGATTTTTATAATGCTAAGGTTAGTTTGCATCAATAATCTGGACAAAACACTGTAAGTCTCCCCAAACTTGGGTTTGCCTTGATATTTTCAGTTACAAAACCTACTAGCCATGGAATTAATCCTAAACCTCCAAAAGAACCCAAGGGAAAAAAGCACATTTTTATAAGCACATCGTTAATCATAAAGAGAGCTAAGTATTAAAATGAGAGATGGAAATTCTTATTAATATGAAGCTTAACTCAGTTCAACTAGTTGTTCAAATGAATGAGTGTCATTATGGTAAGAGTATATTTTTAACAGCAACTGATAAATTTAGGAAATTCACACTGATCAACAGATTATATGGCTCACTACGTTCAAGTCAAAACATAATAGTATCCTGGCAGGCATTAATTAAGGTATAAACACATATGCTCCCAATGACCTCTTTGAACCTTTTTAACCTTTCTTAGGATATAGTGACCCCTAAAGGTACAGAAGCTGAACTGGTTGCTGAGGTTCTGAAATGTGAAATAATGGATAAGTATTTGTAGATGGCTAGATGAAAAAGGGAACTGCATGATACCTCTGTATTTTGTTGAACCACAGATTTCTCAAAACAGGTTTAATGGGAGAATTATCCTGCCATTTGTTTCTGACAAAATATTGTACGGTAATACAAATACTCTATGTGTCCATTCATGTACTGTATCATCAGATTCCACAGCTGATCCCATGAGCTTCTGAAATAAAACAGCTACATCAATCAGATAGTAGAGAAACTATACTAGCATATAGACAAGAGATCTGTGTGTATATTTCACATTAATAAGATTACCAAAGCATTCTCCATTATCATCAGTTGTTGAATCACTTAGTATCATAAGAACTTTCTAATCCACTCTGTTTTAATAATGTCAATTCATATATTATATGCCTTAAAAATAAATCCTTAAAAAGAATTCATAATATTAAAGTAAAATATTGATTATATTTAATTATTCCACACAATGTTAATGATCTACAACTATAAATATTTACTATAATAAACATAATTAATAAAATGTCTTTTTCTGATTTGACAGCTGGAAATTACAGGCACTGAAATGGCTTCAACTTCTTTGTAGTTATTTTCGTTTTGCTTTGCTCCATATAAATTGTTCTTCCCCACTGATATCCTCAGTGGGTGCTGGACAGCTTCCAAAATTCTCTGCTAGTATAATAATAATAATAATAATAATAATAATAATAATAATAATAATAATAATAATAATAATGTCAAAATTGAGAAGACAGCAACAGACAGTAAGTGCCGCCTATGCAAAGAAGCTGAAGAAACAGTGGACCACCTGGTAAGCTGTTGCAAGAAGATTGAACAGACTGACTACAAGCAGCGGCATGACAAAGTAGCAACAATGGTGCATTGGAAGATCTGCAAAAAATATCATTTGCCTGTAAGCAAAAACTGGTGGGATCATAAAATAGAGAAAGTCATAGAAATGATAAAATTAAACTGCTCTGGGACTTCAGAATTCAAACAGACAAGCAACTGCAACATAACACCCCAGACTTAACAATTGTCGATAAGAAAGACAAAAAAGTCTGGATAGTGGATGTGGCAGTGCCTGGAGATAGCAGAATAGAAGAGAAAGAACTGGAGAAGATAACAAAATACAAAGACCTACAAATAGAAATAGAAAGACTGTGGCAAAAGCAAGCAAGGGTAGTACCAATAGTAATAGGCTCCTGGGTGCAATCCCAAAACAACTGGAGCACCACTTGAACACCATTGGCATTGACAAATTCGCTATTAGTCAATTGCAAAAGGCGGCCTTACTAGGAACTGCTTCCATCCTGCGACGATATCTGTAATACCATCAAACATCCATATCTGCCTATCCCAGGTCCTGGGTAAGGACTCGATAGGTAGACAAAATGCCAAATCCAGTCTGAACATCTGGCTGACTGTGCAATGATCAATAATAATAATAATAATAATAATAATAATAATAATAATAATAATAATAATAATAATAATAATGATAATAAAGAAAGACCAAATGAAGAACAGAATAGAGGCATGGGAAGACAAAGCACTACATGGCCAATACATTAAAAAAATAGCTGGGAAAGCAGATAATAACAAGACCTGGCAATGTCTAAGAGCAGGAAAATTGAAGAAAGAGACCGAGGGACTAATTCTGGCTGCACAAGACCAAGCTTAAGGACAAATGCATACAAAGTCAAAATTGAGAAGACAGCAACAGACAGTAAGTGCCGCCTATGCAAAGAAGCTGAAGAAACAGTGGACCACTTGGTAAGCTGTTGCAAGAAGAGTGCACAGACTGATTACAAGCAGCGGCATGACAAAGGAGCAACAATGGTGCATTGGAAGATCTGCAAAAAATATCATTTGCCTGTAAGCAAAAACTGGTGGGATCATAAAATAGAGAAAGTCATAGAAAATGATAAATTAAACTGCTCTGGGACTTCAGAATTCAAACAGACAAGCACCTGCAACATAACACCCCAGACTTAACAATTGTCGATAAGAAAGACAAAAAAGTCTGGATAGTGGACGTGGCAGTGCCTGGAGATAGCAGAATAGAAGAGAAAGAACTGGAGAAGATAACAAAATACAAAGACCTACAAATAGAAATAGAAAGACTGTGCAAAAGCAAGCAAGGGTAGTACCAATAGTCATAGGCTCCTTGGGTGCAATCCCAAAACAACTGGAGCACCACTTGAACACCATTGGCATTGACAAATTCGCTATTAGTCAATTGCAAAAGGCAGCCGTATTAGGAACTGCTTCCATCCTGCGACGATATCTGTAATACCATCAAACATCCACATCTGCCTATCCCAGGTCCTGGGTAAGGACTCGATAGGTAGACAAAATGCCAAATCCAGTCTGAACATCTGGCGGACTGTGCGATGATCAATAATAATAATAATAATAAAGTTGGAAGGGACACACTATGTTGTCCAGAAGAACCAAGGTATTAGTCAATGAAGCTGAATGGTAGGAGTTTAAAAAATCACTTTACCCATTGCAAGAATAAATTACTAGAAGTTTTAATGACAGCCATCGATCCGAATGGTTTAAAAAGGGATTATACAAATTAATGGAGGATAAGGCTAATCACTAATCATGTTTGCTATATATTATTTATTCACATCTCTCCAAGCTAATATTTCCACTAACTGAGCAGAAGGGTACCACTTCATCCTTGTAGATTTGGTTTTCCACTGACGTCTAGGTGATCACTATAAGAATAGAATCTTGGATGAGATAAGCCTGGGATCTGCCTAACCTAACACAAATCTTACATTCTAAGATTAAATAAGAAAATTTCATCATTATTATTTTAAAAGGTATCGGCAAGAACAAATGCATTCCAGGCAATGCTGAACATTAGCATTGCCCCTGGGGCTATGTATCAATATCTCACAAGTCATTTACCATTTCACCTGTCCTTCTCTTGTACTATAGTGCTAAGCTTGTTTGATCTGGCAAAGACTTTGTGTACTGCTCCAAGACTTCAGAGCTAAACTAAAGCCAAGTTTAGGTAAATAAACTTAAAACAATATATCAGAGCACACCTATACCTTGCCCTTATTTGTCAGAGAATTTACAAGACAAATGACTAAAAATGTTTATAGTAGGACAATAAAACTTGTTTACTTTAACAGGTGACATTAAATTGACTTTCACAATAAAATAATTTTTTTGTTCACACGTTCAGTTAGATTGTGATTTATTCTGCTTTCCATTGCATCCAACGGTAGCACTGAGAACTAATTCTCAAAACAAAATCCTGACAACAGTTACTATAAAACAGAATCAACAGTTCCAGTGAAGCAAAGAGAGTTACTTTTCTGTTGCTTCACAATATTGGTAGTAAATACGTTTGCATAATTTGATCACATCTGATTTCTCTAGATGTTTCTGATACATGCATGACATGAAATTCCTCCCAATGGCTCTCTATTTACAGCCTTATTAAATTATATAAGCCACCATGCCAGCAAAGGAAACAATACTGTTTTATAAGAAACACCAGTGTAAAAATAAGCCAACATTTCATTACTTAGATATCTGACATGATCGGAAAATGAAGTACAATTATATCAGCATGTGCAAAGTGAGCACATACTAAATGTTTATGAAATTTAAAAGAATTTTTTTTCCCCAAACGATAGACTTCAGTATTCTGGCCTCGTTTCAGAGTTCAGAATACTTCAAGGCAGGCCTTTATGGAGGGTATCTTCTGCTTCTAACAGCAGAGGGGACAAACTCCCTCATTTAGAACACCTGAGCTCCTGAGACAAGTCCTCAAAGGAAGCAATAACTTTGCCTTTTTCAATTTTGTACCATTGTGTTGATTTGGAATTGGCATTTTTTCTAAATTCTTCATTTATTCTTGGATTAGCTCAAAATATGAAAAGATGTTATTAATATCAAAGGAATGTGTTGAATTCAATGAAGCCATTTCTCTGCTTATTGCACAAAAAGGTCCATAATAATTGAAGCATTTTAATAAAGTATTCTTACCATAAGAGATGAAGAAACTACTGTCTTTAATAATCTCTGGAGTATTTTAAAATACATCTCAGGGCCTTAATATGCCTAGTAATATACTATTTAAAACCACCGCTTTATCCCTTCACAATATACAGTCATACTTCATCACCATTTACCCAGCTAATGAATGCTGGCAATTAGTAAAATGTAATCCCACTGCACAATCAGTTTAATGCTTTTAGCACTCAGAAAAGTAAACACCAAATTAATACTGCTCAAGCCGTATCAGATCCTACTTGGAAGCAAGCAATTATAGTTCAGCTCCTCAGGTGTAATTAAATGATTGGAATGGTTTAGTTCCATAAATGCAAGTTAATTCATAAGCAAGCAACAAATATACTGGGAGTAATTACAAGAAACATTGGCAGTCTAAGCAGGGCATGCTCTTTTATACACCTGGTATAGAAAAATACTGCCCTCTCCTGGATACACACTGTGAATATCCATTAAAACAGCCACATTTAGCTAAAGAAATGCAAAAGTAAGATGACAACATGGTGGAACCTTGGAGGACGAAAGCCATTCACTGCATACATAAATATACTCACCAGGTATGGTTGCCATAATCAATTGCTAGTAAGAATTACCTAGCTTACAAATAATTGGTGGACACAGGATTTCAAGGCAGATTTGGAGAAAGGGTTTTAACCTCAATGTTCTTATTCTACTATTTTAAGCATTTTTACCTCTCTCTCTCTCTCTCTCTCTCTCTCTCTCTCTCTCTCTCTCTCTCTCTGTGTGTGTGTGTGTGTGTGTATGCTTTAATATTCATTTAAATGTCTTGAGTATTCATTTCAGGTAGAAAGTTGAGATAATGTTTTATTACAGTATAGCTTATCTGTGGCTATAGATGGTACAAAATTTACTTTGGCAGGTCTGTGGAGATTCTCAGTCATCCAAGTCATAGTTGTCTCAACTACTGGACTGATTTTTTTCCTTGAGGAAAAGAAGAAAACATTTCCATTCTCATCCAAGAAGATTCATCAGTGCTGATGGCAGAGGGGGGATGGAAGGATAGGTACTGAGAGTTAAGACTGGATGATGGGAGAATGGAAGAATAGCTTCTGATAGGATAGTCGAAGAGGATTGGAAGGATTGTATTTCTTTGTAGTCATCCAGTCATTATCATCATCATTAGGGCACAGATAAACTCCCAAGTGGCCTCAACAGCTCTCAGAGAATGCTAACGACCAGATGATTGCAAAGAAATATAATCCTTCAATCCCCCACCATCAGAACTGATGAAGCTTCTTGGATGAGAAGCGAAACATTTTTTTCTTCTTCCTCATGGAAAAAAACAGTCCACCTGCCTTTTCAAAAAGCACCTTTGAGACTAAAGATTCTGCTACAAAACATATACAGATTCTGCCTTTACATAAAAAAAAGAGTACAACCTCTTCTAATCAAACAGGTAATTTCAAAATATGTTAATGTAAATTGGCTTTAACTTTTATTTTATTAACAGATATTTTATTTCTTTAAAATATATTCTATTATTTTATTTCTTTAAATAGGTATCAAAGTAATATTTGAAACAGAGTACATTGGAAAAAAACACGGCGTTTTTAATAGTTTTTGACAGGTAAAACAGTCTCCTAAGTCTTAATCTTCATCACCCTATCTATATCAATGTTTTACTAACTAAAGTAACTGATAAATACTTAAAAATGTTTATTGCAGGGAATTGTTCAAGTTTGAACTAATGAAATAGGCCGTCATGACATGAATGAATTTTAGCTGCCTATTTAAATTCATATTAAGTTTTATTCCCAAGATTCCAGCCAATCCAATTCTAGTTGTACTTACTACTCATTGAATTCAACATAGACTCATCATTACTCATGAAAAACATTCCATCTTATTCAAGTCCATCCCCTTAATTCAGTAGGATGGTCCCAGATAAGTATGTATAGTATTTCAGTCTGCATGAATTTAGAAGGGATTAAATAATACCAAAATTTATTTTTGAGTAGTTTTTCTACTTTTGAGTAGTTTTTTTAAAGAATATGCTGTAATGTGACTTCAGTGTGACTTGAGAGTGACTCATTTTGAGTTGAACCAGTTTTAAAAGTTTTAATTTTAATCATTCTCAAATTTGTAGTTCCAACTGTATAATAATCTTCAGCACTAACTTTCTTTAGTACAGTAAAGATCAGTGTTAGACCGTTCTCAAACAACATGTATTATTTTGTGCTGGTGGCCTAATACAGATTTTAAATAAAATGAGGACATAAACATGATAAAAAATATACTCTCCAAATACGAAGACTTAACCAAATGGCTATTTTAATAATAATATCCAGTTTGAGGCATAATTCTGAACTGTCAAGCTGTGTTTTGGATACTCTTCATGGATATGCTTCTGGCAACAACATAAGGGTATCTCGTTAATCATTATGTGACCTAATATAAACAAACAGATTGGATAAAAATCTATATCTGGATCACTTCCATTGAAGAGATGAATAAAATTATTTTATTAGAAGACATATTAGTAATTTTAAAATGTAGAGCACATTTGCTTTGCCCTTTAATGTCATAGTCTTATTTTCTTATTCAAATCTTGTACACTGTAAGTTAATTGCTTTTGGAAACTACTTATTATTCAT